>NC_091250.1:11954087-12598783 GCF_042477335.2 Ovis canadensis
TTCCGGGTGGGGCCCACGTGATTTCCGGGTGGGGCCCACGTGATTTCCGGGTGGGGCCCACGTGATTTCCGGGTGGGGCCCACGTGATTTCCGGGTGGGGCCCACATGATTTCCCCGTGGGGCCCACGTGTTTTCCGGGTGGGGCCCACGTGATTTCCGGGTGGGGCCCACGTGATTTCCGGGTGGGGCCCACGTGATTTCCCCGTGGGGCCCACGTGATTTCCGGGTGGGCCCCACGTGATTTCCGGGTGTGGCCCACGTGATTTCCGGGTGGGGCCCACGTGATTTCCGGGTGGGGCCCACGTGATTTCCGGGTGGGGCCCACGTGATTTCCGGGTGGGGCCCACGTGATTTCCCCGTGGGGCCCACGTGATTTCCGGGTGGGGCCCACGTGATTTCCGGGTGGGGCCCACGTGATTTCCGGGTGGGGCCCACGTGATTTCCGGGTGGGTTCCACGTGATTTCCGGGTGGGGCCCACGTGATTTCCGGGTGGGGCCCACGTGATTTCCGGGTGGGGCCCACGTGATTTCCGGGTGGGGCCCACGTGATTTCCGGGTGGGGCCCACGTGATTTCCGGGTGGGGCCCACGTGATTTCCGGGTGGGGCCCACGTGATTTCCCCGTGGGGCCCACGTGATTTCCCCGTGGGGCCCACGTGATTTCCGGGTGGGGCCCACGTGATTTCCGGGTGGGGCCCACGTGATTTCCGGGTGGGGCCCACGTGATTTCCGGGTGGGGCCCACGTGATTTCCAGGTGGGGCCCACGTGATTTCCCCGTGGGGCCCACGTGATTTCCGGGTGGGGCCCACGTGATTTCCGGGTGGGGCCCACGTGATTTCCGGGTGGGGCCCACGTGATTTCCGGGTGGGGCCCACGTGATTTCCGGGTGGGGCCCACGTGATTTCCGGGTGGGGCCCACGTGATTTCCGGGTGGGGCCCACGTGATTTCCGGGTGGGGCCCACGTGATTTCCGGGTGGGGCCCACATGATTTCCCCGTGGGGCCCACGTGTTTTCCGGGTGGGGCCCACGTGATTTCCGGGTGGGGCCCACGTGATTTCCGGGTGGGGCCCACGTGATTTCCCCGTGGGGCCCACGTGATTTCCGGGTGGGCCCCACGTGATTTCCGGGTGTGGCCCACGTGATTTCCGGGTGGGGCCCACGTGATTTCCGGGTGGGGCCCACGTGATTTCCGGGTGGGGCCCACGTGATTTCCGGGTGGGGCCCACGTGATTTCCCCGTGGGGCCCACGTGATTTCCGGGTGGGGCCCACGTGATTTCCGGGTGGGGCCCACGTGATTTCCGGGTGGGGCCCACGTGATTTCCGGGTGGGTTCCACGTGATTTCCGGGTGGGGCCCACGTGATTTCCGGGTGGGGCCCACGTGATTTCCGGGTGGGGCCCACGTGATTTCCGGGTGGGGCCCACGTGATTTCCGGGTGGGGCCCACGTGATTTCCGGGTGGGGCCCACGTGATTTCCGGGTGGGGCCCACGTGATTTCCGGGTGGGGCCCACGTGATTTCCGGGTGGGGCCCACGTGATTTCCCCGTGGGGCCCACGTGATTTCCCCGTGGGGCCCACGTGATTTCCGGGTGGGGCCCACGTGATTTCCGGGTGGGGCCCACGTGATTTCCGGGTGGGGCCCACGTGATTTCCGGGTGGGGCCCACGTGATTTCCGGGTGGGGCCCACGTGATTTCCCCGTGGGGCCCACGTGATTTCCGGGTGGGGCCCACGTGATTTCCGGGTGGGGCCCACGTGATTTCCGGGTGGGGCCCACGTGATTTCCGGGTGGGGCCCACGTGATTTCCGGGTGGGGCCCACGTGATTTCCCCGTGGGGCCCACGTGATTTCCGGGTGGGGCCCACGTGATTTCCGGGTGGGGCCCACGTGATTTCCGGGTGGGGCCCACGTGATTTCCCCGTGGGGCCAACGTGATTTCCCCGTGGGGCCCACGTGATTTCCGGGTGGGGCCCACGTGATTTCCGGGTGGGGCCCACGTGATTTCCGGGTGGGGCCCACGTGATTTCCGGGTGGGGCCCACGTGATTTCCGGGTTGGCCCCACGTGATTTCCGGGTGGGGCCCACGTGATTTCCGGGTGGGGCCCACGTGATTTCCGGGTGGGGCCCACGTGATTTCCGGGTGGGGCCCACGTGATTTCCGGGTGGGGCCCACGTGATTTCCCCGTGGGGCCCACGTGATTTCCCGGTGGGGCCCACGTGATTTCCGGGTGGGGCCCACGTGATTTCCGGGTGGGGCCCACGTGATTTCCGGGTGGGGCCCACGTGATTTCCGGGTGGGGCCCACGTGATTTCCGGGTGGGGCCCACGTGATTTCCGGGTGGGGCCCACGTGATTTCCGGGTGGGGCCCACGTGATTTCCGGGTGGGGCCCACGTGATTTCCCCGTGGGGCCCACGTGATTTCCGGGTGGGGCCCACGTGATTTCCCCGTGAGGCCCACGTGATTTCCCCGTGGGGCCCACGTGATTTCCGGGTGGGGCCCACGTGATTTCCGGGTGGGGCCCACGTGATTTCCGGGTGGGGCCCACGTGATTTCCGGTTGGGGCCCACGTGATTTCCGGCTGTGGCCCACGTGATTTCCGGGTGGGGTCCACGTGATTTCCGGGTGGGGCCCACGTGATTTCCCCGTGGGGCCCACGTGATTTCCGGGTGGGGCCCACGTGATTTCCGGGTGGGGCCCACGTGATTTCCGGGTGGGGCCCACGTGATTTCCGGGTGGGGCCCACGTGATTTCCCCGTGGGGCCCACGTGATTTCCGGGTGGGGCCCACGTGATTTCCGGGTGGGGCCCACGTGATTTCCGGGTGGGGCCCACGTGATTTCCGGGTGGGGCCCACGTGATTTCCGGGTGGGGCCCACGTGATTTCCGGGTGGGGCCCACGTGATTTCCCCGTGGGGCCCACGTAATTTCCCCGTGGGGCCCACGTGATTTCCGGGTGGGGCCCACGTGATTTCCGGGTGGGGCCCACGTGATTTCCCCGTGGGGCCCACGTGATTTCCCCGTGGGGCCCACGTGATTTCCGGGTGGGGCCCACGTGATTTCAGGGTGGGGCCCACGTGATTTCCCCGTGGGGCCCACGTGATTTCCCCGTTGGGCCCACGTGATTTCCCCGTGGGGCCCACGTAATTTCCGGGTGGGGCCCACGTGATTTCCGGGTGGGGCCCACGTGATTTCCCCGTGGGGCCCACGTGATTTCCGGGTGGGCCCCACGTGATTACCGGGTGGGGCCCACGTGATTTCCGGGTGGGGCCCACATGATTTCCGGGTGGGGCCCACGTGATTTCCGGGTGGGGCCCACGTGATTTCCGGGTGGGGCCCACGTGATTTCCGGGTGGGGCCCACGTGATTTCCGGGTGGGGCCCACATGATTTCCCCGTGGGGCCCTCGTGTTTTCCGGGTGGGGCCCACGTGATTTCCGGGTGGGGCCCACGTGATTTCCGGGTGGGGCCCACGTGATTTCCCCGTGGGGCCCACGTGATTTCCGGGTGGGCCCCACGTGATTTCCGGGTGTGGCCCACGTGATTTCCGGGTGGGGCCCACGTGATTTCCGGGTGGGGCCCACGTGATTTCCGGGTGGGGCCCACGTGATTTCCGGGTGGGGCCCACGTGATTTCCCCGTGGGGCCCACGTGATTTCCGGGTGGGGCCCACGTGATTTCCGGGTGGGGCCCACGTGATTTCCGGGTGGGTTCCACGTGATTTCCGGGTGGGGCCCACGTGATTTCCGGGTGGGGCCCACGTGATTTCCGGGTGGGGCCCACGTGATTTCCGGGTGGGGCCCACGTGATTTCCGGGTGGGGCCCACGTGATTTCCGGGTGGGGCCCACGTGATTTCCGGGTGGGGCCCACGTGATTTCCGGGTGGGGCCCACGTGATTTCCCCGTGGGGCCCACGTGATTTCCCCGTGGGGCCCACGTGATTTCCGGGTGGGGCCCACGTGATTTCCGGGTGGGGCCCACGTGATTTCCGGGTGGGGCCCACGTGATTTCCGGGTGGGGCCCACGTGATTTCCGGGTGGGGCCCACGTGATTTCCCCGTGGGGCCCACGTGATTTCCCCGTGGGGCCCACGTGATTTCCCCGTGGGGCCCACGTGATTTCCGGGTGAGGCCCACGTGATTTCCCAGTGGGGCCCACGTGATTTCCGGGTGGGGCCCACGTGATTTCCGGGTGGGGCCCACGTGATTTCCGGGTGGGGCCCACGTGATTTCCGGGTGGGGCCCACGTGATTTCCGGCTGTGGCCCACGTGATTTCCGGGTGGGGCCCACGTGATTTCCCGGTGGGGCCCACGTGAGTTCCGGCTGGGGCCCACGTGATTTCCGGGTGGGTCCCACGGGATTTCCGGGTGGGGCCCACGTGATTTCCGGGTGGGCCCCACTTGATTTCCGGGTGGGGCCCACGTGATTTCCGGGTGGGGCCCACGTGATTTCCGGGTGGGGCCCACGTGATTTCCGGGTGGGGCCCACGTGATTTCCGGGTGGGGCCCACGTGATTTCCCCGTGGGGCCCACGTGATTTCCGGGTGGGGCCCACGTGATTTCCGGGTGGGGCCCACGTGATTTCCGGGTGGGGCCCACGTGATTTCCGGGTGGGGCCCACGTGATTTCCGGGTGGGGCCCACGTGATTTCCCCGTGGGGCCCACGTGATTTCCGGGTGGGGCCCACGTGATTTCCGGGTGGGGCCCACGTGATTTCCGGGTGGGGCCCACGTGATTTCCCCGTGGGGCCAACGTGATTTCCCCGTGGGGCCCACGTGATTTCCGGGTGGGGCCCACGTGATTTCCGGGTGGGGCCCACGTGATTTACGGGTGGGGCCCACGTGATTTCCGGGTGGGGCCCACGTGATTTCCGGGTTGGCCCCACGTGATTTCCGGGTGGGGCCCACGTGATTTCCGGGTGGGGCCCACGTGATTTCCGGGTGGGGCCCACGTGATTTCCGGGTGGGGCCCACGTGATTTCCGGGTGGGGCCCACGTGATTTCCGCGTGGGGCCCACGTGATTTCCCCGTGGGGCCCACGTGATTTCCCCGTGGGGCCCACGTGATTTCCGGGTGGGGCCCACGTGATTTCCGGGTGGGGCCCACGTGATTTCCGGGTGGGGCCCACGTGATTTCCGGGTGGGGCCCACGTGATTTCCGGGTGGGCCCCACGTGATTTCCGTGTGGGGCCCACGTGATTTCCGGGTGGGGACCACGTGATTTCCCCGTGGGGCCCACGTGATTTCCCCGTGGGGCCCACGTGATTTCCGGGTGGGGCCCACGTGATTTCAGGGTGGGGCCCACGTGATTTCCCCGTGGGGCCCACGTGATTTCCCCGTTGGGCCCACGTGATTTCCCCCTGGGGCCCACGTGATTTCCGGGTGGGGCCCACGTGATTTCCCCGTGGGGCCCACGTGATTTCCGGGTGGGCCCCACGTGATTACCGGGTGGGGCCCACGTGATTTCCGGTTGGGGCCCACGTGATTTCCGGGTGGGGCCCACGTGATTTCCGGGTGGGGCCCACGTGATTTCCGGGTGGGGCCCACGTGATTTCCGGGTGGGGCCCACGTGATTTCCGGGTGGGGCCCACATGATTTCCCCGTGGGGCCCACGTGTTTTCCGGGTGGGGCCCACGTGATTTCCGGGTGGGGCCCACGTGATTTCCGGGTGGGGCCCACGTGATTTCCCCGTGGGGCCCACGTGATTTCCGGGTGGGCCCCACGTGATTTCCGGGTGGGGCCCACGTTATTTCCGGGTGGGGCCCACGTGATTTCCGGGTGGGGCCCACGTGATTTCCGGGTGGGGCCCACGTGATTTCCGGGTGGGTTCCACGTGATTTCCGGGTGGGGCCCACGTGATTTCCGGGTGGGGCCCACGTGATTTCCGGGTGGGGCCCACGTGATTTTCGGGTGGGGCCAACGTGATTTCCGGGTGGGGCCCACGTGATTTCCGGGTGGGGCCCACGTGATTTCCGGGTGGGGCCCACGTGATTTCCGGGTGGGGCCCACGTGATTTCCGGGTGGGGCCCACGTGATTTCCCCGTGGGGCCCACGTGATTTCCCCGTGGGGCCCACGTGATTTCCGGGTGGGGCCCACGTGATTTCCGGGTGGGGCCCACGTGATTTCCGGGTGGGGCCCACGTGATTTCCGGGTGGGGCCCACGTGATTTCCGGGTGGGGCCCACGTGATTTCCGGGTTGGCCCCACGTGATTTCCGGGTGGGGCCCACGTGATTTCCGGGTGGGGCCCACGTGATTTCCGGGTGGGGCCCACGTGATTTCCGGGTGGGGCCCACGTGATTTCCGGGTGGGGCCCACGTGATTTCCGCGTGGGGCCCACGTGATTTCCCCGTGGGGCCCACGTGATTTCCCCGTGGGGCCCACGTGATTTCCGGGTGGGGCCCACGTGATTTCCGGGTGGGGCCCACGTGATTTCCGGGTGGGGCCCACGTGATTTCCGGGTGGGGCCCACGTGATTTCCGGGTGGGGCCCACGTGATTTCCGGGTGGGCCCCACGTGATTTCCGTGTGGGGCCCACGTGATTTCCGGGTGGGGCCCACGTGATTTCCGGGTGGGGCCCACGTGATTTCCGGGTGGGCCCCACGTGATTTCCGGGTGGGGCCCACGTGATTTCCGGGTGGGGCCCACGTGATTTCCGGGTGGGGCCCACGTGATTTCCGGGTGGGGCCCACGTGATTTCCGGGTGGGGCCCACGTGATTTCCCCGTGGGGCCCACGTGATTTCCGGCTGGGGCCCACGTGATTTCCGGGTGGGGACCACGTGATTTCCCCGTGGGGCCCACGTAATTTCCCCGTGGGGCCCACGTGATTTCCGGGTGGGGCCCACGTGATTTCCGGGTGGGGCCCACGTGATTTCCCCGTGGGGCCCACGTGATTTCCCCGTGGGGCCCACGTGATTTCCGGGTGGGGCTCACGTGATTTCAGGGTGGGGCCCACGTGATTTCCCCGTGGGGCCCACGTGATTTCCCCGTTGGGCCCACGTGATTTCCCCCTGGGGCCCACGTGATGTCCGGGTGGGGCCCACGTGATTTCCCCGTGGGGCCCACGTGATTTCCGGGTGGGCCCCACGTGATTACCGGGTGGGGCCCACGTGATTTCCGGGTGGGGCCCACGTGATTTCCGGGTGGGGCCCACGTGATTTCCGGGTGGGGCCCACGTGATTTCCGGGTGGGGCCCACGTGATTTCCGGGTGGGGCCCACGTGATTTCCGGGTGGGGCCCACATGATTTCCCCGTGGGGCCCACGTGTTTTCCGGGTGGGGCCCACGTGATTTCCGGGTGGGGCCCACGTGATTTCCGGGTGGGGCCCACGTGATTTCCGGGTGGGGCCCACGTGATTTCCCCGTGGGGCCAACGTGATTTCCGGGTGGGCCCCACGTGATTTCCGGGTGTGGCCCACGTGATTTCCGGGTGGGGCCCACGTGATTTCCGGGTGGGGCCCACGTGATTTCCGGGTGGGGCCCACGTGATTTCCGGGTGGGGCCCACGTGATTTCCGGGTGGGGCCCACGTGATTTCCGGGTGGGGCCCACGTGATTTCCGGGTGGGTTCCACGTGATTTCCGGGTGGGGCCCACGTGATTTCCGGGTGGGGCCCACGTGATTTCCGGGTGGGGCCCACGTGATTTTCGGGTGGGGCCCACGTGATTTCCGGGTGGGGCCCACGTGATTTCCGGGTGGGGCCCACGTGATTTCCGGGTGGGGCCCACGTGATTTCCGGGTGGGGCCCACGTGATTTCCCCGTGGGGCCCACGTGATTTCCCCGTGGGGCCCACGTGATTTCCGGGTGGGGCCCACGTGATTTCCGGGTGGGGCCCACGTGATTTCCGGGTGGGGCCCACGTGATTTCCGGGTGGGGCCCACGTGATTTCCGGGTGGGGCCCACGTGATTTCCGGGTGGGGCCCACGTGATTTCCGGGTGGGGCCCACGTGATTTCCGGGTGGGGCCCACGTGATTTCCGGGTGCGGCCCACGTGATTTCCGGGTGGGGCCCACGTGATTTCCCCGTGGGGCCCACGTGATTTCCGGGTGGGGCCCACGTGATTTCCGGGTGGGGCCCACGTGATTTCCGGGTGGGGCCCACGTGATTTCCCCGTGGGGCCAACGTGATTTCCCCGTGGGGCCCACGTGATTTCCGGGTGGGGCCCACGTGATTTCCGGGTGGGGCCCACGTGATTTCCGGGTGGGGCCCATGTGATTTCCGGGTGGGGCCCACGTGATTTCCGGGTTGGCCCCACGTGATTTCCGGGTGGGGCCCACGTGATTTCCGGGTGGGGCCCACGTTATTTCCGGGTGGGGCCCACGTGATTTCCGGGTGGGGCCCACGTGATTTCCGGGTGGGGCCCACGTGATTTCCCCGTGGGGCCCACGTGATTTCCCGGTGGGGCCCACGTGATTTCCGGGTGGGGCCCACGTGATTTCCGGGTGGGGCCCACGTGATTTCCGGGTGGGGCCCACGTGATTTCCGGGTGGGGCCCACGTGATTTCCGGGTGGGGCCCACGTGATTTCCGGGTGGGGCCCACGTGATTTCCGGGTGGGGCCCACGTGATTTCCGGGTGGGGCCCACGTGATTTCCCCGTGGGGCCCACGTGATTTCCGGGTGGGGCCCACGTGATTTCCCCGTGAGGCCCACGTGATTTCCCCGTGGGGCCCACGTGATTTCCGGGTGGGGCCCACGTGATTTCCGGGTGGGGCCCACGTGATTTCCGGGTGGGGCCCACGTGATTTCCGGTTGGGGCCCACGTGATTTCCGGGTGGGGCCCACGTGATTTCCGGGTGGGGCCCACGTGATTTCCGGGTGGGGCCCACGTGATTTCCCCGTGGGGCCCACGTGATTTCCGGGTGGGGCCCACGTGATTTCCGGGTGGGGCCCACGTGATTTCCGGGTGGGGCCCACGTGATTTCCGGGTGGGGCCCACGTGATTTCCGGGTGGGGCCCACGTGATTTCCCCGTGGGGCCCACGTGATTTCCGGGTGGGGCCCACGTGATTTCCGGGTGGGGCCCACGTGATTTCCGGGTGGGGCCCACGTGATTTCCCCGTGGGGCCAACGTGATTTCCCCGTGGGGCCCACGTGATTTCCGGGTGGGGCCCACGTGATTTCCGGGTGGGGCCCACGTGATTTACGGGTGGGGCCCACGTGATTTCCGGGCGGGGCCCACGTGATTTCCGGGTTGGCCCCACGTGATTTCCGGGTGGGGCCCACGTGATTTCCGGGTGGGGCCCACGTGATTTCCGGGTGGGGCCCACGTGATTTCCGGGTGGGGCCCACGTGATTTCCGGGTGGGGCCCACGTGATTTCCGCGTGGGGCCCACGTGATTTCCCCGTGGGGCCCACGTGATTTCCCCGTGGGGCCCACGTGATTTCCGGGTGGGGCCCACGTGATTTCCGGGTGGGGCCCACGTGATTTCCGGGTGGGGCCCACGTGATTTCCGGGTGGGGCCCACGTGATTTCCGGGTGGGGCCCACGTGATTTCCGGGTGGGCCCCACGTGATTTCCGTGTGGGGCCCACGTGATTTCCGGGTGGGGCCCACGTGATTTCCGGGTGGGGCCCACGTGATTTCCGGGTGGGCCCCACGTGATTTCCGGGTGGGGCCCACGTGATTTCCGGGTGGGGCCCACGTGATTTCCGGGTGGGGCCCACGTGATTTCCGGGTGGGGCCCACGTGATTTCCGGGTGGGGCCCACGTGATTTCCCCGTGGGGCCCACGTGATTTCCGGCTGGGGCCCACGTGATTTCCGGGTGGGGACCACGTGATTTCCCCGTGGGGCCCACGTAATTTCCCCGTGGGGCCCACGTGATTTCCGGGTGGGGCCCACGTGATTTCCGGGTGGGGCCCACGTGATTTCCCCGTGGGGCCCACGTGATTTCCCCGTGGGGCCCACGTGATTTCCGGGTGGGGCCCACGTGATTTCAGGGTGGGGCCCACGTGATTTCCCCGTGGGGCCCACGTGATTTCCCCTTGGGCCCACGTGATTTCCCCCTGGGGCCCACGTGATTTCCGGGTGGGGCCCACGTGATTTCCCCGTGGGGCCCACGTGATTTCCGGGTGGGCCCCACGTGATTACCGGGTGGGGCCCACGTGATTTCCGGGTGGGGCCCACGTGATTTCCGGGTGGGGCCCACGTGATTTCCGGGTGGGGCCCACGTGATTTCCGGGTGGGGCCCACGTGATTTCCGGGTGGGGCCCACGTGATTTCCGGGTGGGGCCCACATGATTTCCCCGTGGGGCCCACGTGTTTTCCGGGTGGGGCCCACGTGATTTCCGGGTGGGGCCCACGTGATTTCCGGGTGGGGCCCACGTGATTTCCCCGTGGGGCCCACGTGATTTCCGGGTGGGCCCCACGTGATTTCCGGGTGTGGCCCACGTGATTTCCGGGTGGGGCCCACGTGATTTCCGGGTGGGGCCCACGTGATTTCCGGGTGGGGCCCACGTGATTTCCGGGTGGGGCCCACGTGATTTCCCCGTGGGGCCCACGTGATTTCCGGGTGGGGCCCACGTGATTTCCGGGTGGGGCCCACGTGATTTCCGGGTGGGGCCCACGTGATTTCCGGGTGGGTTCCACGTGATTTCCGGGTGGGGCCCACGTGATTTCCGGGTGGGGCCCACGTGATTTCCGGGTGGGGCCCACGTGATTTCCGGGTGGGGCCCACGTGATTTCCGGGTGGGGCCCACGTGATTTCCGGGTGGGGCCCACGTGATTTCCGGGTGGGGCCCACGTGATTTCCGGGTGGGGCCCACGTGATTTCCCCGTGGGGCCCACGTGATTTCCCCGTGGGGCCCACGTGATTTCCGGGTGGGGCCCACGTGATTTCCGGGTGGGGCCCACGTGATTTCCGGGTGGGGCCCACGTGATTTCCGGGTGGGGCCCACGTGATTTCCGGGTGGGGCCCACGTGATTTCCCCGTGGGGCCCACGTGATTTCCGGGTGGGGCCCACGTGATTTCCGGGTGGGGCCCACGTGATTTCCGGGTGGGGCCCACGTGATTTCCGGGTGGGGCCCACGTGATTTCCGGGTGGGGCCCACGTGATTTCCCCGTGGGGCCCACGTGATTTCCGGGTGGGGCCCACGTGATTTCCGGGTGGGGCCCACGTGATTTCCGGGTGGGGCCCACGTGATTTCCCCGTGGGGCCATGGTGATTTCCCCGTGGGGCCCACGTGATTTCCGGGTGGGGCCCACGTGATTTCCGGGTGGGGCCCACGTGATTTCCGGGTGGGGCCCATGTGATTTCCGGGTGGGGCCCACGTGATTTCCGGGTTGGCCCCACGTGATTTCCGGGTGGGGCCCACGTGATTTCCGGGTGGGGCCCACGTGATTTCCAGGTGGGGCCCACGTGATTTCCGGGTGGGGCCCACGTGATTTCCGGGTGGGGCCCACGTGATTTCCCCGTGGGGCCCACGTGATTTCCCGGTGGGGCCCACGTGATTTCCGGGTGGGGCCCACGTGATTTCCGGGTGGGGCCCACGTGATTTCCGGGTGGGGCCCACGTGATTTCCGGGTGGGGCCCACGTGATTTCCGGGTGGGGCCCACGTGATTTCCGGGTGGGGCCCACGTGATTTCCGGGTGGGGCCCACGTGATTTCCGGGTGGGGCCCACGTGATTTCCCCGTGGGGCCCACGTGATTTCCGGGTGGGGCCCACGTGATTTCCCCGTGAGGCCCACGTGATTTCCCCGTGGGGCCCACGTGATTTCCGGGTGGGGCCCACGTGATTTCCGGGTGGGGCCCACGTGATTTCCGGGTGGGGCCCACGTGATTTCCGGTTGGGGCCCACGTGATTTCCGGCTGTGGCCCACGTGATTTCCGGGTGGGGTCCACGTGATTTCCGGGTGGGGCCCACGTGATTTCCCCGTGGGGCCCACGTGATTTCCGGGTGGGGCCCACGTGATTTCCGGGTGGGGCCCACGTGATTTCCGGGTGGGGCCCACGTGATTTCCTTGTGGGGCCCACGTGATTTCCCCGTGGGGCCCACGTGATTTCCGGGTGGGGCCCACGTGATTTCCGGGTGGGGCCCACGTGATTTCCGGGTGGGGCCCACGTGATTTCCGGGTGGGGCCCACGTGATTTCCGGGTGGGGCCCACGTGATTTCCGGGTGGGGCCCACGTGATTTCCGGGTGGGGCCCACGTGATTTCCGGGTGGGGCCCACGTGATTTCCGGGTGGGGCCCACGTGATTTCCCCGAGGGGCCCACGTGATTTCCGGGTGGGGCCCACGTGATTTCCGGGTGGGGCCCACGTGATTTCCGGATGTGGCCCACGTGTTTTCCGGGTGGGGCCCACGTGATTTCCGGGTGGGGCCCACGTGATTTCCGGGTGGGGCCCACGTGATTTCCGGGTGGGCCCCACGTGATTTCCGGGTGGGGCCCACGTGATTTCCGGGTGGGGCCCACGTGATTTCGGGGTGGGGCCCACGTGATTTCCGGGTGGGGCCCACGTGATTTCCGGCTGGGGCCCACGTGATTTCCGGGTGGGGCCCACGTGATTTCCCCGTGGGGCCCACGTGATTTCCGGGTGGGGCCCACGTGATTTCCCCGTGAGGCCCACGTGATTTCCCCGTGGGGCCCACGTGATTTCCGGGTGGGGCCCACGTGATTTCCGGGTGGGGCCCACGTGATTTCCGGTTGGGGCCCACGTGATTTCCGGCTGTGGCGCACGTGATTTCCGGGTGGGGCCCCCGTGATTTCCGGGTGGGGCCCACGTGATGTCCCCGTGGGGCCCACGTGATTTCCGGGTGGGGCCCACGTGATTTCCGGGTGGGGCCCACGTGATTTCCGGGTGGGGCCCACGTGATTTCCGGGTGGGGCCCACGTGAATTCCCCATGGGCCCACGTGATTTCCGGGTGGGGCCCACGTGATTTCCGGGTGGGGCCCACGTGATTTCCGGGTGGGGCCCACGTGATTTTCGGGTGGGGCCCACGGGATTTCCGGGTGGGGCCCACGTGATTTCCGGCTGTGGCCCACGTGATTTCCGGGTGGGGCCCACGTGATTTCCGGGTGGGGCCCACGTGATTTCCCCGTGGGGCCCACGTGATTTCCGGGTGGGGCCCACGTGATTTCCGGGTGGGGCCCACGTCATTTCCGGGTGGGGCCCACGTGATTTCCGGGTGGGGCCCACGTGATTTCCCCGTGGGGCCCACGTGATTTCCGGGTGGGGCCCACGTGATTTCCGGGTGGGGCCCACGTGATTTCCGGGTGGGGCCCACGTGATTTCCGGGTGGGGCCCACGTGATTTCCGGGTGGGGCCCACGTGATTTCCGGGTGGGGCCCACGTGATTTCCGGGTGGGGCCCACGTGATTTCCGGGTGGGGCCCACGTGATTTCCCCGAGGGGCCCACGTGATTTCCGGGTGGGGCCCACGTGATTTCCGGGTGGGGCCCACGTGATTTCCGGGTGGGGCCCACGTGATTTCCGGGTGGGGCCCACGTGATTTCCGGGTGGGGCCCACGTGATTTCCGGGTGGGGCCCACGTGATTTCCGGGTGGGGCCCACGTGATTTCCCCGTGGGGCCCACGTGATTTCCCCATGGGGCCCACGTGATTTCCGGCTGGGGCCCACGTGATTTCCGGGTGGGGTCCACGTGATTTCCAGGTGGGGCCCACGTGATTTCCCCGTGGGGCCCACGTGATTTCCGGGTGGGGCCCACGTGATTTCCGGGTGGGGCCCACGTGATTTCCGGGTGGGGCCCACGTGATTTCCGGGTGGGGCCCACGTGATTTCCGGATGTGGCCCACGTGTTTTCCGGGTGGGGCCCACGTGATTTCCGGGTGGGGCCCACGTGATTTCCGGGTGGGGCCCACGTGATTTCCGGGTGGGCCCCACGTGATTTCCGGGTGGGGCCCACGTGATTTCCGGGTGGGGCCCACGTGATTTCGGGGTGGGGCCCACGTGATTTCCGGGTGGGGCCCACGTGATTTCCGGCTGGGGCCCACGTGATTTCCGGGTGGGGCCCACGTGATTTCCGGGTGGGGCCCACGTGATTTCCGGGTGGGGCCCACGTGATTTCCGGGTGGGGCCCACGTGATTTCCCCGTGGGGCCCACGTGATTTCCGGGTGGGGCCCACGTGATTTCCGGGTGGGGCCCACGTGATTTCCCCGTGGGGCCCACGTGATTTCCGGGTGGGGCCCACGTGATTTCCGGGTGGGGCCCACGTGATTTCCGGGTGGGGCCCACGTGATTTCCGGGTGGGGCCCACGTGATTTCCCCGTGGGGCCCACGTGATTTCCCCGTCGGGCCCACGTGATTTCCGGGTGGGGCCCACGTGATTTCCGGGTGGGGCCCACGTGATTTCCCGGTGGGGCCCACGTGATTTCCGGGTGGGGCCCACGTGATTTCCGGGTGGGGCCCACGTGATTTCCTGGTGGGCCCCACGTGATTTCCGTGTGGGGCCCACGTGATTCCCGGGTGGGGCCCACGTGATTTCCCCGTGGGGCCCACGTGATTTCCGGGTGGGCCCCACGTGATTTCCGGGTGGGGCCCACGTGATTTCCCCGTGGGGCCCACGTGATTTCCCCATGGGGCCCACGTGATTTCCGGGTGGGGCCCACGTGATTTCCGGGTGGGGCCCACGTGATTTCCGGGTGGGGCCCACGTGATTTCCGGTTGGGCCCCACGTGATTTCCGGGTGGGGCCCACGTGATTTCCGGGTGGGGCCCACGTGATTTCCGGGTGGGGCCCACGTGATTTCCGGGTGGGGCCCACGTGATTTCCGGGTGGGGCCCACGTGATTTCCGGGTGGGGCCCACGTGATTTCCGGGTGGGGCCCACGTGATTTCCGGGTGGGGCCCACGTGATTTCCGGGTGGGGCCCACGTGATTTCCGGGTGGGGCCCACGTGATTTCCGGGTGGGCCCCACGTGATTTCCGGGTGGGGCCCACGTGATTTCCGGGTGGGGCCCACGTGATTTCCGGGTGGGGCCCACGTGATTTCCGGGTGGGGCCCACGTGATTTCCGGGTGGGCCCCACGTGATTTCCGGGTGGGGCCCACGTGATTTCCGGGTGGGGCCCACGTGATTTCCCCGTGGGGCCCACGTGATTTCCGGGTGGGGCCCACGTGATTTCCGGGTGGGGCCCACGTGATTTCCCCGTGGGGCCCACGTGATTTCCCCGTGGGGCCCACGTGATTTCCCCGTGGGGCCCACGTGATTTCCGGCTGGGGCCCACGTGATTTCCGGGTGGGGCCCACGTGATTTCCGGGTGGGGCCCACGTGATTTCCGGGTGGGGCCCACGTGATTTCCGGGTGGGGCCCACGTGATTTCCGGGTGGGGCCCACGTGATTTCCGCGTGGGGCCCACGTGATTTCCCCGTGGGGCCCACGTGATTTCCCCGTGGGGCCCACGTGATTTCCGGGTGGGGCCCACGTGATTTCCGGGTGGGGCCCACGTGATTTCCGGGTGGGGCCCACGTGATTTCCGGGTGGGGCCCACGTGATTTCCCCGTGGGGCCCACGTGATTTCCGGGTGGGCCCCACGTGATTTCCGTGTGGGGCCCACGTGATTTCCGGGTGGGGCCCACGTGATTTCCGGGTGGGGCCCACGTGATTTCCGGGTGGGCCCACGTGATTTCCGGGTGGGGCCCACGTGATTTCCGGGTGGGGCCCACGTGATTTCCGGGTGGGGCCCACGTGATTTCCGGGTGGGGCCCACGTGATTTCCGGGTGGGGCCCACGTGATTTCCTCGTGGGGCCCACGTGATTTCCGGCTGGGGCCCACGTGATTTCCGGGTGGGGACCACGTGATTTCCCCGTGGGGCCCACGTGATTTCCCCGTGGGGCCCACGTGATTTCCGGGTGGGGCCCACGTGATTTCCGGGTGGGGCCCACGTGATTTCCCCGTGGGGCCCACGTGATTTCCCCGTGGGGCCCACGTGATTTCCGGGTGGGGCCCACGTGATTTCAGGGTGGGGCCCACGTGATTTCCCCGTGGGGCCCACGTGATTTCCCCGTTGGGCCCACGTGATTTCCCCGTGGGGCCCACGTGATTTCCGGGTGGGGCCCACGTGATTTCCGGGTGGGGCCCACGTGATTTCCCCGTGGGGCCCACGTGATTTCCGGGTGGGCCCCACGTGATTACCGGGTGGGGCCCACGTGATTTCCGGGTGGGGCCCACGTGATTTCCGGGTGGGGCCCACGTGATTTCCCCGTGGGGCCCACGTGATTTCCGGGTGGGCCCCACGTGATTTCCGGGTGTGGCCCACGTGATTTCCGGGTGGGGCCCACGTGATTTCCGGGTGGGGCCCACGTGATTTCCGGGTGGGGCCCACGTGATTTCCGGGTGGGGCCCACGTGATTTCCGGGTGGGGCCCACGTGATTTCCGGGTGGGGCCCACGTGATTTCCGGGTGGGGCCCACGTGATTTCCGGGTGGGGCCCACGTGATTTCCGGGTGGGGCCCACGTGATTTCCGGGTGGGGCCCACGTGATTTCCGGGTGGGGCCCACGTGATTTCCCCGTGGGGGCCACGTGATTTCCCCGTGGGGCCCACGTGATTTCCGGGTGGGGCCCACGTGATTTCCGGGTGGGGCCCACGTGATTTCAGGGTGGGGCCCACGGGATTTCCGGGTGGGGCCCACGTGATTTCCGGGTGGGGCCCACGTGATTTCCGTGTGGGGCCCACGTGATTTCCGGGTGGGGCCCACGTGATTTCCGGGTGGGGCCCACGTGATTTCCGGGTGGGGCCCACGTGATTTCCGGCTGGGGCCCACGTGATTTCCGGGTGGTGCCCACGTGATTTCCCCGTGGGGCCCACGTGATTTCCCCGTGGGGCCCACGTGATTTCCGGGTGGGCCCCACGTGATTTCCGGGTGGGGCCCACGTGATTTCCCCGTGGGGCCCACGTGATTTCCGGGTGGGGCCCACGTGATTTCCGGGTGGGGCCCACGTGATTTCCGGGTGGGGCCCACGTGATTTCCGGTTGGGGCCCACGTGATTTCCGGGTGGGACCCACGTGTTTTCCGGGTGGGGCCCACGTGATTTCCGGGTGGGGCCCACGTGATTTCCGGGTGGGCCCCACGTGATTTCCGGGTGGGGCCCACGTGATTTCCGGGTGGGGCCCACGTGATTTCCGGGTGGGGCCCACGTGATTTCCGGGTGGGGCCCACGTGATTTCCGGGTGGGGCCCACGTGATTTCCGGGTGGGGCCCACGTGATTTCCGGGTGGGGCCCACGTGATTTCCGGGTGGGGCCCACGTGATTTCCGGGTGGGGCCCACGTGATTTCCGGGTGGGGCCCACGTGATTTCCCCGTGGGGCCCACGTGATTTCCGGGTGGGGCCCACGTGATTTCCGGGTGGGGCCCACGTGATTTCCCCGTGGGGCCCACGTGATTTCCGGGTGGGGCCCACGTGATTTCCGGGTGGGGCCCACGTGATTTCCGGGTGGGGCCCACGTGATTTCCGGGTGGGGCCCACGTGATTTCCGGGTGGGGCCCACGTGATTTCCGGGTGGGGCCCACGTGATTTCCGGGTGGGGCCCACGTGATTTCCGGGTGGGCCCCACGTGATTTCCGGGTGGGGCCCACGTGATTTCCGGGTGGGGCCCACGTGATTTCCCCGTGGGGCCCACGTGATTTCCGGGTGGGGCCCACGTGATTTCCGGGTGGGGCCCACGTGATTTCCGGGTGGGGCCCACGTGATTTCCGGGTGGGGCCCACGTGATTTCCGGGTGGGGCCCACGTGATTTCCGGGTGGGGCCCACGTGATTTCCGGGTGGGGCCCACGTGATTTCCGGGTGGGGCCCACGTGATTTCCGGGT
Organism: Ovis canadensis; assembly: GCF_042477335.2. Lineage (NCBI taxonomy): Eukaryota > Metazoa > Chordata > Mammalia > Artiodactyla > Bovidae > Ovis > Ovis canadensis. The sequence goes on from NC_091250.1 coordinate 11,971,847, forward strand.
GGGGCCCACGTGATTTCCCCGTGGGGCCCACGTGATTTCCGGGTGGGGCCCACGTGATTTCCGGGTGGGGCCCACGTGATTTCCGGGTGGGGCCCACGTGATTTCCGGGTGGGGCCCACGTGATTTCCGGGTGGGGCCCACGTGATTTCCGGGTGGGGCCCACGTGATTTCCCCGTGGGGCCCACGTGATTTCCGGGTGGGGCCCACGTGATTTCCGGGTGGGGCCCACGTGATTTCCGGGTGGGGCCCACGTGATTTCCGGGTGGGGCCCACGTGATTTCCGGGTGGGGCCCACGTGATTTCCGGGTGGGCCCCACGTGATTTCCGGGTGGGGCCCACGTGATTTCCGGGTGGGGCCCACGTGATTTCCGGGTGGGGCCCACGTGATTTCCGGGTGGGGCCCACGTGATTTCCGGGTGGGGCCCACGTGATTTCCGGGTGGGCCCCACGTGATTTCCGGGTGGGGCCCACGTGATTTCCGGGTGGGGCCCACGTGATTTCCGGGTGGGGCCCACGTGATTTCCGGGTGGGGCCCACGTGATTTCCGGGTGGGGCCCACGTGATTTCCGGGTGGGCCCCACGTGATTTCCGGGTGGGGCCCACGTGATTTCCGGGTGGGGCCCACGTGATTTCCGGGTGGGGCCCACGTGATTTCCCCGTGGGGCCCACGTGATTTCCCGGTGGGGCCCACGTGATTTCCCCGTGGGGCCCACGTGATTTCCGGGTGGGGCCCATGTGATTTCCCCGTGGGGCCCACGTGATTTCCGGGTGGGGCCCACGTGATTTCCCCGTGGGGCCCACGTGATTTCCCGGTGGGGCCCACGTGATTTCCCCGTGGGGCCCACGTGATTTCCGGGTGGGGCCCACGTGATTTCCGGGTGGGGCCCACGTGATTTCCGGGTGGGGCCCACGTGATTTCCGGGTGGGGCCCACGTGATTTCCGTGTGGGGCCCACGTGATTTCCGGGTGGGCCCCACGTGATTTCCGGGTGGGGCCCACGTGATTTCCGGGTGGGGCCCACGTGATTTCCGAGTGGGCCCCACGTGATTTCCGGGTGGGCCCCACGTGATTTCCGCGTGGGGCCCACGTGATTTCCCCGTGGGGCCCACGTGATTTCCCCGTGGGGCCCACGTGATTTCCGGGTGGGGCTCACGTGATTTCCGGGTGGGGCCCACGTGATTTCCGGGTGGGGCCCACGTGATTTCCGGGTGGGGCCCACGTGATTTCCGGGTGGGGCCCACGTGATTTCCGGGTGGGCCCCACGTGATTTCCGTGTGGGGCCCACGTGATTTCCGGGTGGTGCCCACGTGATTTCCCCGTGGGGCCCACGTGATTTCCCCGTGGGGCCCACGTGATTTCCGGGTGGGCCCCACGTGATTTCCGGGTGGGGCCCACGTGATTTCCGGGTGGGGCCCACGTGATTTCCGGGTGGGGCCCACGTGATTTCCCCGTGGGGCCCACGTGATTTCCGGGTGGGGCCCACGTGATTTCCCCGTGGGGCCCACGTGATTTCCCCGTGGGGCCCACGTGATTTCCGGGTGGGGCCCACGTGATTTCCGGGTGGGGCCCACGTGATTTCCGGGTGGGGCCCACGTGATTTCCGGGTGGGGCCCACGTGATTTCCCCGTGGGGCCCACGTGATTTCCCCGTGGGGCCCACGTGATTTCCGGGTGGGGCCCACGTGATTTCCGGGTGGGGCCCACGTGATTTCCGGGTGGGGCCCACGTGATTTCCGGCTGGGGCCCACGTGATTTCCGGGTGGGGCCCACGTGATTTCCGGGTGGGGCCCACGTGATTTCCGGGTGGGGCCCACGTGATTTCCGGGTGGGGCCCACGTGATTTCCGGGTGGGGCCCACGTGATTTCCGGGTGGGGCCCACGTGATTTCCCCGTGGGGGCCACGTGATTTCCCCGTGGGGCCCACGTGATTTCCGGGTGGGGCCCACGTGATTTCCGGGTGGGGCCCACGTGATTTCAGGGTGGGGCCCACGGGATTTCCGGGTGGGGCCCACGTGATTTCCGGGTGGGGCCCACGTGATTTCCGGGTGGGGGCCCACGTGATTTCCGGGTGGGGCCCACGTGATTTCTGGGTGGGGCCCACGTGATTTCCGGGTGGGCCCCACGTGATTTCCGGGTGGGGCCCACGTGATTTCCGGGTGGGGCCCACGTGATTTCCGGGTGGGGCCCACGTGATTTCCGGGTGGGGCCCACGTGATTTCCGGGTGGGGCCCACGTGATTTCCCCGTGGGGCCCACGTGATTTCCGGCTGGGGCCCACGTGATTTCCGGGTGGGGCCCACGTGATTTCCGGGTGGGGCCCACGTGATTTCCGGGTGGGGCCCACGTGATTTCCCCGTGGGGCCCACGTGATTTCCGGGTGGGCCCCACGTGATTTCCGGGTGGGGCCCACGTGATTTCCGGGTGGGGCCCACGTGATTTCCGGGTGGGGCCCACGTGATTTCCGGGTGGGGCCCACGTGATTTCCGGGTGGGGCCCACGTGATTTCCGGGTGGGGCCCACGTGATTTCCCCGTGGGGCCCACGTGATTTCCGGGTGGGGCCCACGTGATTTCCGGGTGGGGCCCACGTGATTTCCGGGTGGGGCCCACGTGATTTCCCCGTGGGGCCCACGTGATTTCCCCGTGGGGCCCACGTGATTTCCGGGTGGGGCCCACGTGATTTCCGGGTGGGGCCCACGTGATTTCCGGGTGGGGCCCACGTGATTTCCGGGTGGGGCCCACGTGATTTCCCCGTGGGGCCCACGTGATTTCCCCGTGGGGCCCACGTGATTTCCGGGTGGGGCCCACGTGATTTCCGGGTGGGGCCCACGTGATTTCCGGGTGGGGCCCACGTGATTTCCGGGTGGGGCCCACGTGATTTCCCCGTGGGGCCCACGTGATTTCCCCGTGGGGCCCACGTGATTTCCGGGTGGGGCCCACGTGATTTCCGGGTGGGGCCCACGTGATTTCCGGGTGGGGCCCACGTGATTTCCGGCTGGGGCCCACGTGATTTCCGGGTGGGGCCCACGTGATTTCCGGGTGGGGCCCACGTGATTTCCGGGTGGGGCCCACGTGATTTCCGGGTGGGGCCCACGTGATTTCCGGGTGGGGCCCACGTGATTTCCGGGTGGGGCCCACGTGATTTCCGGGTGGGGCCCACGTGATTTCCGGGTGGGGCCCACGTGATTTCCGGGTGGGGCCCACGTGATTTCCCCGTGGGGGCCACGTGATTTCCCCGTGGGGCCCACGTGATTTCCGGGTGGGGCCCACGTGATTTCCGGGTGGGGCCCACGTGATTTCCCCGTGGGGCCCACGTGATTTCCCCGTGGGGCCCACGTGATTTCCGGGTGGGGCCCACGTGATTTCCGGGTGGGGCCCACGTGATTTCCGGGTGGGGCCCACGTGATTTCCGGGTGGGGCCCACGTGATTTCCGGCTGGGGCCCACGTGATTTCCGGGTGGGGCCCACGTGATTTCCGGGTGGGGCCCACGTGATTTCCGGCTGGGGCCCACGTGATTTCCGGGTGGGGACCACGTGATTTCCCCGTGGGGCCCACGTAATTTCCCCGTGGGGCCCACGTGATTTCCGGGTGGGGCCCACGTGATTTCCGGGTGGGGCCCACGTGATTTCCCCGTGGGGCCCACGTGATTTCCCCGTGGGGCCCACGTGATTTCCGGGTGGGGCCCACGTGATTTCAGGGTGGGGCCCACGTGATTTCCCCGTGGGGCCCACGTGATTTCCCCGTTGGGCCCACGTGATTTCCCCGTGGGGCCCACGTGATTTCCGGGTGGGGCCCACGTGATTTCCGGGTGGGGCCCACGTGATTTCCCCGTGGGGCCCACGTGATTTCCGGGTGGGGCCCACGTGATTTCCGGGTGGGGCCCACGTGATTTCCGGGTGGGGCCCACGTGATTTCCGGGTGGGGCCCACGTGATTTCCGGGTGGGGCCCACGTGATTTCCGGGTGGGGCCCACGTGATTTCCGGGTGGGGCCCACGTGATTTCCCCGTGGGGCCCACGTGATTTCCGGGTGGGCCCCACGTGATTTCCGGGTGGGGCCCACGTGATTTCCGGGTGGGCCCCACGTGATTTCCGGGTGGGCCCCACGTGATTTCCGGGTGGGGCCCACGTGATTTCCCCGTGGGGCCCACGTGATTCTTATTCAGTTACAGCAAGGGTGTGAAGTACCTGTTGGAAGTTCCAGAGGTTAGATGTCATTATCAGTGAGATGCCTCAGCGGAAAACGGCCTCATCTAGCCTGGAGTGGAGAACCTCCTGGATTTTTTCGAGTTGGGGCAGGTGCTCTCGTCTTATGACGGTGACCTATGGGACTCGCTCTGGTGTCCTCAGGACTGGCCAGTCCCCATGCGAGTTGCTCGCGGGCCTTTTGGGATTCCTCTCCCTTCGATGCCAGGGCCAAAGACCTTGTGTGGAGTCGGGGCCGGAACCTGAGGATTCCTCTCCAGTGCTGACATGGAACTTGGGGTACTTCTGGACTCTCCCCAGGGGAGTCAGTACTCGTCTCGAGAGGTGGCATGCATGTGCGCTTTCCTCTCGAGCTGTAGCAGCAGTGTCACGCTTCCGGTCGCGTCGATCATGGGATCAGTGGCTTTCCCTTGAGGATTTCCCACGAGGCTTTTCCACGAGTCTGCGGGGGGCGGGGTCCGGTGGGAGCGGGTGCTGTGCTGGGATGAGGCCCTTTATCCTTACATCTTCCTGTGGGAACGGAATCGGGGAGCTCTGTGGCCTTGCCGCCTTCAGTGGCTTCCTCTGCACAGGGGCCTAGTGCCTTCTGCCTTCTGTCAGGCGTTACGGGGTTTGGGCTTCGCTTTGTCGGCCTTGGCCTTGGCCCTGGCCTGGGCCTTGGCCTTACCCTTGGCGTTGCCCTTGCCCTTGCCCTTGGCCTTGGGCTTGGCCTTCCCTAGGCCTTGTCCTTGGCCTTACCTTGTCCTTGCCCTTACATTGTCCTTGCCCTTAAACTTAAACTTGACCTTGACCTTGACTTTGACCTTGACCTTGGACTTGACTTTGACCTTGAACTTGACCTTGACCTTGAACTTGAACTTGACCAACAAGGGGAGACCAGATTTGCTCAGAGCAGCGGAGGTCCAGAGGCAGGGCCGTGTATCTCCCCTTCCCTTTGTGATCACTGCAAAGACATTCCTAGCTGATAGCGGGAGTGCCCATGAAGAAGCAAGCAGTGGGAGTGTGTTTGACACGACTGTGTGCCTCAACTCCACAAGGGGCCTTTCCTCTTGAAGTAGTCCACTTGTCCCCTTGGGGAGGGTGTCATGCCTCTTTTCTCACACTGCCAAAGGGTGGAGCAAAGCTCGCTCTGTCAGAGGTACAAAAACAGCAACTGAATGGATTTTCAAGCTCTTGCTAGGCTGCACCCTTTCAGGGCCCACTTTACTGAAACAGGTGCTCTGTGGCCCCCGGTTGGGTATGCAGGTTCACAAACAGGGTGAGATCCTGTCCAAGCCAACAATTTTCCTGAAAGACCTAGGCTCACTAAAGCTCTCCTCCAGAGCAAAGGGGATAGAGGAGATGTATGGAGGAGTCTTTGCCTTTCCCTATGAGTGTGGGGCTACTCCCTACAGCCCCAAGCTCAGGGATAACTGCCTCTAAGAAAGGAATGGCAAGAAGTGCTAATCTTGGAGGTTGGGACAGGGAGTTCGCAGCATGTGGGGAAAGAAAGACTTCTTCGGGGAAGAAGAGGCAACCACCGGGGGTGTGTTTGCAAGCCTCTATTTGGAAGGAACAGGTTTGCTTATACAACTCAAGACCTCCAGATCTGCTCAGAGGACTGAAGTTCCAGAGACAGGGCCATGTATCTCCCCTTCCCTTTGAGATCCTTGCCAAGACATTCCTAGCAGATTGTCGGAGTGCCCATGAAGAAGCAAGCAGCGGGAGTGTGCTTGACATCACTGGCTGCCTACCTGGGCTCAGCTCCTCAAGGGGCCTTTCTCTCCTGGTAGGCCCTATGTCCCCTTTGGGAGAGGGTTGTGCCCTCTTCCCTCCACACTGCCAAAGGGTGGAGGTGGAGCAAACTCGTTCTCTCCGAGGTAAAAGAAAGACAAATTGGATGGATTTTTAAGCTCTTGCTATGCTGCACCCCTCCAGGACCCACTCGAGCAAAACAGGTGCCCTGTGGCCCCTAGGTCGGGTATGCAGGTTCACACACTGGGTGTGATCCCGTCAAAGCCAAGAATTTTCCTGACAGACCTAGGCTCACTAGAGCTCTCCTCCAGAGGAAAGGGGACAGAAAAGATGTGTGTGTGGAGGTGGCTCTGCCTTTCCAGGTCCCAATCTCAGGGATAACTGCCCCTAAGAAAGGAACTGCTGCTGCTGCTGCTGCTGCTGCTGCTGCTGCTGCTAAGTTGCTTCAGTCGTGTTCGACTCTGTGCGACGCCATAGACGGTAGCCCACTAGGCTCCCCCGTCCCTGGGATTCTCCAGGCAAGAACAGTAAGTGGGTTGCCATTGCCTTCTCCAATGCATGAAAGTGAAAATGAAAGTGCAGTCGCTCAGTCGTGTCCGACCCTCAGCGACCCCATGGACTGCAGCCTACCAGGCTTCTCTGTCCATAGGATTTTCTGAAAGGAACTGCAAGAAGCACTTTTCCAGGAGGCTGGGAAAGGGAGTTCGCAGGATGTGGGGAAAGAGAGCCTCCTTCGGGGAAGAATAGGCGGCCACTTGTTTTGTGTTGCAAACCTCTATTTGGAAGGAACAGGTTAGCTTATACAAAGGGAGACCTCCAGATCTGCTCAGAGGACCGAAGTTGCAGAGGCAGGTCGGTGTATTTTCCCTTCACTTTGCGATCCTTGCAAAGACATTCCTTGCTGATAGATGACTCAGCAAGGGCCTTTGAGACTGTTGTTTTCTTTCCTAGGTTCAAAGATTCCTTCAGTTCCTAATATAGATATCCTAGAAATTATGTGACATCCGTGAAAATCTGATATGTCCTGGTCAAATGCTGTCAGTTATAATTCTAGTTATCATATTAAAGCATTTCAAGTCGCAGCAGTGACCAGATGACATTGTCAATTTCTATTTCATCAGGTTTTAACCATGTCCTCTATGGTTTCACACTGATGCCTTTGCAGAAATACTGCTACTTCAAGATATATGGAAAATACTTTTTTTAAGCTTACTGATAATTTGTTTGTTTGTTTGCTTGTCTTCTGGTAAGCTGGTACCAGATGCAATTTAGTCTCCTCTCTAGGTTAAGAGAACAAAGTTTTCTTAGAATGCAATTTTTGATCACAGACTATGAGTTTCTCTACCTTTCATTGATTTATAATTGTTTTCATCATCTGTTTTTTTTTTTTTTTACTTCGGTAAAGTAAATAAGCCTTATTTAAGATTTTGGTACATGTAGGATGGACTAAGCTTTCCCCACTCTTGCAAGTTCCCTTAACCCTTCAGATTCTTCTCGTGGGACCAAGATCTCACTTTCCTCCAGAGGGACAATCCAAGCTTTTTATCAGTTGATCTGCCCCTGACATCAGAGTCAAGTTGAGCACGAGTTGGCCTATAATTTAGGCATGAAACTATGACTACATAAAGAAAAGGTGACTTTATGATTCAGGGATGGCCATGATATGCCTTGCACTTCAGAGAAAATGGGTTAAAATGATTTTTTTTTCTTCAGAACTGCACAGCCAGTTCTTTCAGCATATGCAATTGAAAACATCTAGTCATTAGGTCAGTTTTCATTCCAATCCCAAAGAAAGGCAATGACAAAGAATATTCAAGCAGCTGCACAATTGCACTCATCTCACACACTAGTAAAGTAATGTTCAAAATTCTCCAAGTTCACATGAACTGTGAACTTCCAGATGTTCAAGAGGGATTTAAAAAATGCAGAGAAACCAGAGATCAAATTGCCAACATCCACTGGCTCATTGAAAAAGCAAGAGAGTTCCAGAAAAAAAAAATCTATTTCTGCTTTATTGACAATGCCAAAGCCTTTGACTGTGTGGATCACAAGAAACTGGGAAAAATTCTGAAAGAGATGGGAATACCAGACCACCTGACCTGTCTCTTGAGAAACCTGTATGCAGGTCAGGAAGAAACAGTTCGAACTGGACATGGAACAACAGACTGGTTCTAAATAGGAAAAGGAACATGTCAAGGCTGTATATTGTCACCCTGCTTATTTAACTTATATGCAGAGTACAGCATGAGAAACACTGGGCTGGAGGAAGCACACGCTGGAATCAAGGTTGCTGGGAGAAATATCAATAATCTCAGATATTCAGATGACACCACCCTTATGGCAGAAAGTGAAGAAGAGCTAAAGAGTCTCCTGATGAAAGTGAAAGAGGAGAGTGAAAAAGTTAGCTTAAAGCTCAGCATTCAGAAAACTAAAATCATTGCATCCAGTCTCATCACTTCATGGCAAATAGATGGGAAAACATTGGAAACAGCAGCAGACTATTTTTGGGGCTTGGAAATCACTGCAGGTGATGGCTGCCTCCATGAACTTAAAACATATTTATGACTTGGAAGAAAAGTGATGACCAAACTAGACAGCATATTAAAAAGCCGAGACGTTGCTTTGCCAACAAAGATCCATCCGGTCAAGGCTATGGTTTTTCCATATGTCATGGATGGATATGAAAGATGTACTATAAAGAAAGTGACAGCTGAAAATTTGATGCTTTTGAACTGTGGTGTTGGAGAAGATGCTTGTAGGTCGCTTAGACTACAAGGAGACGCACCCACTCCATCCTAAAGGAAATCAGGTCTGAATATCCATTGGAAGGACTAATACTGAACCTGAAACTCCAATACTTTGGCCACTTGATGTGAAGAGCTGACTCACTTGGAAGTTGCTTTGATTTGCCTATGAGTGTGGGAGCCCTCCCTGGGCAAAGGGCCTCAGGGGTCATTGCCACTGAATCACGACATCCAAGCAAGCGCATTCCAGCTGTGTGACATGCAGGAAGCAGGAGACTGGGAAAACTGTCTTCCTTAGAAGAAGGAAAGTCATCCACAGAGAGTGTGTTTTCAGGCCTCTCTTTGCAGCAAGTGTTTTGCTTCTCAGACATCAGAGCTGCAGGCTTGCTCTGAGGGCCTCAATTCCAGAGTCAGGGCTGTGTGTCTCACTGCACTTTCCAAGCATTGCAGACACATTCCTAGGTTGGAGCAGTGCTTCCCGTGAGAAAGAAGCCTCGGGAGTGTGTCTGAGCGGGCTGAGTGCCATGCTAGGGTCACCTAGTCGAGGGCACCTTGCACATCCAATGGGCCCCAGGCGAGTAGCTATGGACCGGCCCCTCGGTTGAGATATCCCAAAGCAGGGAACAAAGCTAGCTCTGTCAGAAGGAGGAAAACGGCAATGGGATGGATTTTCAAGCGGTTGCTAAGTCACACCACGTGAGGGCTCCGCGGGAAAGAAATGCGAATTTTGGCCTCTAGGCCCAGTATCCAGATGTGTGCACAGGATATTTTCCCCACAGGATCCAAGAATGTTCCAGACAGACCTAAGCTCACTAGCTCTCTCCTGCAGAGGAAATGAAATATTGTTGCTGAACCACGAAAAGATGCTGGGATTCTTGGCTCATGGAGGAGAAGAATTCAATCCAGGGCCCAAGATGAGGCTTGATTGCTCAGAGCTTTTGTGCAATCGAGTTTTATTCAAGTAGAAAGGAGATAGAGAAAGCTTCTGACAGAGACATCACAAGGGGCAGAAAGCGTACCCCCTTGCTAGCGTTAGTAATGGAGTTATATACTCTCCAATAAGTTATTACAATGAACAAAAGAATGTGTGGAGGTTGTAAAGACTCACTAGACCTACTCCCATAATTTACATTTTAAGATAACAGGATTAGCCAGAAGGTTTTTCCAGAGACCGTCCTCAAGAAGGATGCATGATTGTTATATAATCCTAAGGAATGTAGAGGGAAAAAAAAGTGTGTCCTTTCTTCCTCCTTGAGAATTCTAGACCCCTCTCTCCTTGGGGACCCTTGAACTTCTTATAAACCTGCCTTGGCAATGACTCTCTCAGAAACATGATTGAACAGCCGTTTGGAGCTTCCTTTGACTTTCCCTGGGAGGGAGGGAGCCCTCCCTGAGCACAGGGCCTCAGGGGCCATGGCCAATGAAAACTCATCTCCCAGTAAGTGCTTTTCAGCCCTGTGTGACTCTCAGCCCACAGGAGGCTGAGAAAACTCTCTTCCTTGGAGGAAGGAAAGGCAGCCCAAGAGTGTGTTTTCAGGCCTGTATCTTGCAGCAAGTGTTTGGCTTGTTAGACATAAGACCTGCAGGCCTGCTCCAACAGACTCCATTCCAGAATCAGGGCCTTGTGTCTCCCTGCAGTTTCCTGGCCTCGCAAACACATTCCTAGGTGAGAGCAGTCCTGCCCATGGGGAAGCAGGCTGCGGGAGTGTGTCTGAGGGGGCCAGGTGCCATGCTGGGGTCACCTGGTCGAGGGCACCTTGCACCTCCAATGGACCCCAGGCAAGGAGTTGCAGGCCACCACCTTGCTTCTGAAATCCCAAAGTGGGGAGCAAAGCTCGCTCTGTCAGAGGGAAGAAAACAGCAACAGGATGGATTTTCAAGCAGTTGCTAGGCTGTACTGCGTTAGGGCTCCAAGGAAGAAAAATGCAAATGTTAGCCCCTACGACTGGTATCCAGGTGGGCTCCCAGGATGATTTCCCCGCAGGATCCAAGAACGTTCCAGACAGACCTGGGCTCACTAGCTCCCTCCTGCAGAGGAAACATGATAGAACAGCTGTTTGGAGGTTGCTTTGACTTCCCCTGGGAGGGTAGGATCCCTCCCTGGGTGCAGGGCCTCAGGGGCCATTGCCGCTGAGAAATGCCCTCTAAGCCAGACCTTTCCAGCCTTGTATGACTCAGCACGGAGGAGACTGGAAAAGCTATCTTCCTTGGAGGAAGGAAAGGCAGCCCCAGAGAGTGTGTTTTCACACCTGTATCTTGCAGCAAGTGTTTGCGTCTCAGACGTCAGACCTCCAGGCCTGCTCCAACGGCCTCAGTTCCAGAGTCAGGGCCGTGTGTCTCCCTGCATTTTCTGAGCCTTGGGAACACATTCCTAGGTCAGAACAGTCCTGCCCATGGGGAAGGAGGCTGCGGGAGTGTGTCTGAGGGGGTCGGGTGCCATGCTGGGGTCCAATAGAGCTGGAACCTCCAATAGACCCCAGGACAACAGCGGTGGGGCTGCCCCTGGCATCCGAAATGCCAAAGTGAGAAGCAAAGCTAGCTCTATCAGAAGGAAGAAAAGAACAATTGGATGCATGTTCAGGCTGTTGTTGGGCCGCACCACTTCAGGGTCCCCCCCGAGAGGAACGGGCGCCCTGTGGCCCCTAGGTCCGATATGCAGGTTAACACACAGGGTGTGTCCCCATAGGAGCCAAGAATTTTCCTGACAGACCTAGGCTCACTAGAGCTCTCCTACAGGGCAAAAGGGATAGAACAGACTGTGGATGTGACTCTGCCTTTCCCAGCGAGCATGGGGCCCTGCCTACAGCCCCGGGCTCCAGGGAAAATTGTCCCTGAAAAATGACCTCCAAGAAGCGCTTTTCCAGCAGGCTGGGATGCAGAGTTCACAGGATGCGGGGAAAGTGATCGTCCTTCAGGGAAGAAGAGGCAGCCACCCAGTGTGTGTTTGCAAGCCTGTATTTGGAAGAAACTGGTTAGCTTCTTCAAGGGGAGACCTCCAGGTCTGCTCAGAGGACCGATATTCCAGAGGCAGCACCGCGGTATTGCTCATGAAGAAGCAGGATGCAGCAATGTGTCAGACATGACTGGGTGCCTTCCTGGGTTCAGCTCCGTGAGGGGCCTTTCCACTCAAAGTAGGTCCCATGCCTCCTTGGGGAGGAAGTGGGGCCCGCTTGCCTCCAAATTGCCAAAGGCTGGAACAAAGCTAGTTCTATCAGAGGTAAGAAAAGAGCAATTGGATGGATGTGGAAGCTGTTGCTGGGCCGCACTGCTTCAGGCCCCCCACCCCTCCGGCCCCGAGAGAAACAGGCGCCCTGTGGCCCCTCGGTCCTGTATGCAGTTTCACACATAGAATGTGTCCCCATAGGAGCCAAGAACTTTCCTGACAGACCTAGGCTCACTAGAGCTCTCCTACAGAGCAAAGGGGATGGGACAGATGTGTGGCTGTGGCTCTGCCTTTCCCTGGGAGTGTGGAGCCGCTCCCTATGGCCCTGGGCTCCAGGGGAAATTGCCCCTGAATAATGACCTCCAAGAAGCGCTTTTCCAACTGGCTGAGACGTGGAGTTCTCAGGATGCAGGGAAAGCGAGTGTCCCTTCAGGGAAGCAAAGGCAGTCACCTGTTATCATTACTTACTAGAATAGTAGGTACCTTCTCTGGTTGGGCAGAGGCCTTCACTACCTGATCTGAAAAAGAAAATGAAGTAGCTCGCTGATTTGAGAAATAATTCACAGACTTGGGTTTCCAACCAGTATAGAATCCGACAATGGCCCTGTCTTTGTAGCCGCGTTAATTAACAGGTATGTGAAGCTCTAAATATCAGTGGAAATTACATACAGCATATAGGCCCCTGTGTTCTGGAATGGTGGAAAGAAACAACCAAACTCTTCAAGAGACTCTTTCAAAATGGATCATAGAGACTGACTGTACATGGATGGGCTTGCTTCTGGCAGACTTACTCATATTACGGGTAACTGCACGTTCCCATAGTTGTTGTCCTTATGAAATTTTCGATGGGAGAACCCCCCACCCCACAATGAGGCAGGTGTTAGCAGATTTGCCACAAGTAAGCAGGTGGGATTTCACAGCAGCTGGAACAATTAGGTAAGGTAATAAATCAGGTAACTAAGTTTGTGTAAAAAAAAATATCATTCCCCCTTGAGGAACAGATTCATGAATTTGTGCTCAGTGATCAGGTGTGGCTCAATGACTGGAAACACAATTCCTTGGCCTGACATCGGAAAGGTCCTTATACTGCTGTTTTAGCCACAATTCTGAAAGAGAAGGGAATACTAGACCACCTAACCTGCCTCTTGAGAAATCTGTATGAAGGTTAGAGCAGGACATGGAACAACAGACTGGTTCCAAAAAGGAAAAGGAGTATGTCAAGGCTGTATATTGTCACCCTGTTTTATTAACTTATATGCAGACTACATCATGAAAAATGCTGGGATGGAAGATACGTGAGCTGGAATCAAGATTCCCGGAAGAAATAGCAATAAACTTAGATATGCAGATGTCATCACAATTATGGCAGAATGGGAAGAGGAACGGGTATGTCGGGGAACTTTTTGAGTTGCAGTAAGGGTGTGAAGGACCTTTTGGAAGTTCCAGAGGTTTGGTGTGATTAGCCTCGAGAAGCCTCAGCGGAATTGGGCCTCATCTCGCCTGGAGGTCAAAACCTCCTGGATTTTCTCTAGTTCTGGCAGGTTCTCTCCACTTAGGACGGGGACCTCAGGGACCCCCTCTGGTGGCCTCAGGAAAGGCCAGTCCCCATGCGAGTTACTAGGAGGCCTCTCGGGATTCCTCTCACTTCGATGCCGGGGCCTAAGACCTTGTGTGGAGTCGGGGCCGGAACGTGAGGATTCCTCTCCAGTGCTGACATGGATCTTGGGGTACTTCTGGAGTCTCCCCAGGGGACTAAGTCCGCGTCTCGAATGGAGGCATGCACGTGCGCTTTCCTCCAGAGCGGTAGCAGCAGTGTCACCCTTCCCGTCGCGTCGATCATGGGATCTTTGTCTTTCCCCTGAGGATTTCCCATGAGGCTTTCCCACGAGGCTTTCCCACAAGGCTATCCCTCAGGGCCGTCCCACGTGCCACCGTGGTGTGAGTCGAAAACAGTTTCCTCTGGACTGTACTGGGACATCTAGAAGACTCTGGGAATGGTGGAACGACCCTGGAGTTCCTCTCGCCTTTCCTATGGAGAGCGCCTCCTATTGAGATGCGACTGTAACGCCCAGAATTCTTTCCCAACCAAGCAGGGAAAGGATCCCTCATCGGGAACTACGATGCGGCAACGGGGCTCCTCTCGATGTGGGCGGGACCATCGTGTTTCCTCTAGAGTGGAGATGGGTAGTTGGGGAACTTCTTGTGTTGCCGCAACTGTGTGAAGGTCCTTTTGGAAGTTCCAGAGGTTCGGTGTGATTAGCCTGGAGAAGCCTCAGCGGAAATGGGCCTCATCTCGCCTGGAGGGCAAAACCTCCTGGATTTTCTCGAGTTGCGGCAGGTGCTCTCGACTTACGATGGGGACCTTAGGGACCCGCTCTGGTGGCCTCAGGAAATCCAGTCCCCATGCGAATTAGTAGGGGGCCTCTCGGGATGCCTCTCCCGTCCATGCTGGGGCCCAAGACATTGTTGGTAGTCATGGCCGGAACCTGAGGATTCCTCTCCAGTGCTGACATTGGTCTTGGGGTACTTCGGGAGTCTCCCCCAGGGAGTCAGTCCTCGTCTCGAGAGGGGGCATGCACGTGCGCTTTCCTCCCGAGTTGTAGCAACAGTGTCACGCTTCCTGTAGGGTGGATCAAGGGATCTGTGGCTTTCCCTAGACTCTTTCCCACGAGGCTTTCCATGAGTCTTACCCACAGCGCTTTCCCACGTGCCACCGTGCTGTGCGTCGATCCTCGGCGTGGAAGTCGATGCAGTGCAGGGAAAACAGGTTCCTCTGGAATGGACTGAGACATCTGGGGGACTCTTGGAATGGAGGCAGGACCCTGGAATTCCTCTCGCCTTTCCTGTGGAGAATGCCTCCTCTTGAGATGCGACGGGAACGCAGGGAATTTTTTCCCTAACAAGCAGGGAAGGGATCCCTCATCTCGAGCTACGAGGCGGAAACGGGGCTCCTCTGGATGTGGGCGGGACCCTCGTGCTTCCTCTCGAGTGGAGACGAGTATGTCGGGAAACTTCTTGAGTTGCAGCAGGGCTTTGAAGGACCTTTAATAAGTTCCAGAGGTTAGGTGTGATTAGCCTCGAGAATCCTCAGTGGAAATGGGCCTCATCTAGCCTGGAGGGGAGAACCTCCTGGATTTTCACGAGTTGCGGCAGGTGCTCTCCACTTACGATGGTGACCTATGGGACCCGCTCTGGTGGCCTCAGGAAAGGCCAGTCCCCATGCGAGTTGCTTGCGGGCCTTTTGGGATTCCTCTCCCTTCGATGCCAGGGCCTTAAACCTTGTGTGGAGGCCGGGCCAGAACCTGAGGATTCCTCTCCAGTGCTGACATGGATCTTGGGGTACTTCTCGAGTCTCCCCAGGGGAGTAAGTCCTCGTCTCGGATGGGGGCATGCACGTGCTCTTTCCTCCAGAGCGGTAGCAGCTGTGTCACGCTTCCCAACGCCTGGATCAAGGGATCTTTGGCTTTCCCTCGAGGCTTTTGCACGACGCTTTCCCACAGGGCTGTCCCACGTGCCCCCGTGGTGGGAGTCAATCCTCGGCGTGAAAGTCGACTCATTGCAGGGAAAACAGGTTCCTCTGGTATGGACTGAGACATCTGGGGGACTCTTGGAATGGTAGCACGACCCTGGAGTTCCTCTCGCCTTTCCTGTGGAGAGCGCCTCCTCTTGAGGTGAGAGGGGAATGCCGGGAACTCTTTCCCGACAAAGAGGCGAAATGTCCCTCATCTCGAGCTACGAGGCGGAAACGGGGCTCCTCTGCATATGCCCGGGACCCTCGTGCTTCCTCTAGAGTGGAGACGGGTATGTCAGGCAACTTCTTGAGTAGCAGTAAGGGTGTGAAGGACCTTTTGGAAGTTCCAGAGGTTAGGTGTGATTAGCTTTGAGAAGCCTCAGCGGAAATGGGTCTCATCTCGCCGGGAGGTTAAAACCTCCTTGATTTTCTCGAGTTGCGGCAGGTGCTCTCGATTTACAACGGGGACCTCAGGGACCCGCTCTGGTGGCCTCAGGAAAGGCCAGTCCACATGCGAGTTGCTCGGGGGCCTCTCGGGATTCCTCTCCCTTTGATGACGGGGCCTTTGACCTTGAGTGGTGTCAGGTCCGGAACCTGAGGATTCCTCTCCAGTGCTCACATGGTTCTTGGGTACTTCTGGAGTCTCCCCAGGGGAGTAACTCCTCGTCTCGAATGGGGGCATGCACGTGCGCTTTCCTCCAGAGCTGTAGCAGTAGTGTCACGCTTCCCATCGCCTGGATCAAGGGATCTGTGGCTTTCCCTCGAGGCTTTCCCACGAGGCTTTCCCACGAGGCTTTCCCACAGGGCTGTCCCTCTTGCCACCGTGGTGTGATTCGATCCTCGGCGTGAAAGTCGACGCAGTGCAGGGAAAACAGGTTCCTCTGGAATGGACTGAGAATTCTGGGGGACTCTTGGATTGGTGGCACGACACTGGAGTTCCTCTCGCCTTTCCTGTGGAGAGGGCCTCCTGTTGAGATGGGACGGGAACGCCGGGAATTCTTTCCCGACCAAGCAGCGAAAGGATCCCTCATCTCGAGCTACGAGGCGGAAACGGGGCTCCTCTGGATGTTTGCAGGACACTCGTGCTTCCTCTAGAGTGGAGCCGGGTATGTCAGGGAACTTCTTGAGTTGCAGCAAGGTTGTGAAGCACCCTTTGGAAGTTCCAGAGGTTAGATGTGATTAGCCTAGAGATGCCTCATCAGAAATGGGCCTCATCAAGCCTGGAGGGGAGAACCTCCTGGATTTTCTCGAGTTGCAGCAGGTTCTCCCGTCTTACGACGGTTACCTTAGGGACCCGCTCTGGTGGCCTCAGGTTTGGCCAGTCCCCAATCGATGCTCATGGGCCTCCTGGATTCCTTTCTCGTCAATGCCTGGGCCTAAGACCTTTTGTGGAGTCGGGCCCAGAACCTGAGGATTCCTCTCCAGTGCTGACATGGATCTTGGGGTACTTCTGGAGTCTCCCCAGGGGAGTCAGTCCTCATCTTGAATGGGGGCATGCACGAGCGCTTTCCTCCAGAGCGGTAGCAGCAGTGTCACGCTTCCCATCGCGTGGATCAAGAGATCTGTGGCTTTCCCTCGATGCTTTCCCACGAGGCTTTCCCACAGGGCTGTCCCAGGTGCCATCGTGGTGGGAGTCGATCCTCGCCATGATAGTCGAGGAAGTCAGGGAAAACAGGTTCCTCTGGAATGGACTGAGACACCTGGGGGACTCTGGGATGGTGGCACGACCCTTGAGTTCCTCTCGCCTTCCTGTGGAGAACGCCTCCTCTTGAGATGTGACGGGAACGTCCAGAATTCTTTCCCGACAAAGCAGCGAAAGGATCCCTCATCTCCAGCTAAGAGGCGGAAACGGGGCTCCTCTGGATGTGGGCGGGACCCTCGTGCTTCCTCTCGAGTGGAGACGGGTATGTCGGGGAACTTCTTGAGCTGCAGCAAGGGTGTGAAGGACCTTTTGGAAGTTCCAGAGGTTAGGTGTGATTAGCCTCGTGAAGCCTCAGTGGAAATGGGCCTCATCTCGCCTGGAGGGCAAAACCTCCTGGATTTTCTCGAGTTGTGGCAGGTGCTCTCGACTTAAGACAGGGACCTCAGGGACCCGCTCTGGTGGCCTCGGGACTGGCCAGTCCCCCAGTGAGTTGCTCGCGGGCCTCTGGGATTCTTCTCCCTTCGATGCCAGGGCCTAAGACATTGTGTGGAGTCGGGGCGGGAACCTGAGGATTCCTCTCCAGTGCTGACTTGGTTCTTGGGGTACTTCTGGAGTCTCCTCAGGGGAGTAAGTCCTCGTCTCGAATGGGGGCATGCACCTGCGGTTTCCTCCAGAGCGGTAGCAGCAGTGTCGCGCTTCCCGGCGCGTGGATCAAGGGATCTGTGGCTTTCCCTCCAGGCTTTCCCACGAGGCTTTCCCACGAGGCTTTCCCACAGGGCTGTCCCACGTGCCACCTTGGTGGGAGTCGATCCTCGGCATGAAAGTCGAGGCAGTGCAGGTAACACAGGTTCCTCTGGAATGGACTGAGACATCTGGGGTCTCTGGGAATGGTGACAAGACCCTGGAGTTCCTGTCGCCTTTCCTGTGGAGAGTGCCTCCTTTTGAGATTCGACAGGTACGCCGGGAATTCTTTCCAGACCAAGCAGAGAAAGAATCCCTCATCTCGAGCTACGAGGCGGAAACGGGGCTCCTCTGGATGTGGGCGGGACCGTCGTGCTTCCTTGAGAGTTAGGCCGGGTATGTCGGGGAACTTCTTGAGTTGCAGCAAGGGTGTGAAGGACCTTTGGAAGTTCCACAGGTTAAGTGTGATTAGCCTCGTGACGCCTCAGCGGAAATGGGCCTCATCTAGCCTGAAGGGCAAAACCTCCTGGATTTTCTCGTGTTGCCGCAGGTACTTTCGTCTTACGACGGTGACCTAAGTGACCCACTCTGGTGGCCTCAGGAAAGGCCAGTCCCCATGCGAGTTGCTCGGGCGCCTCTCGGGGTTCCTCTCCCTTCGATGCCGGGGCCTAAGTCCTTGTGTGGAGTCGGGGCCAGAACCTGAGGATTCCTCTGCAGTGCTGACATGGATCTTGGGTTATTTCTGCAGTCTCCCCATGGGAGTAAGTCCTCATCTCGAATGGGGGCATGCACGTGCGCTTTCCTCCAGTGCCGTAGCAGCAGTGTCACGCTTCCCGTCGCGTCAATCAAGGGATCTGTGGCTTTCCCTCGAGGCTTTCCCACAGGGCTGTCCCACGTGCCACCGTGGTGGGAGTCGATCCTCGGCATGAAAGTTGAGGCAGTGAAGGGAAAACAGGTTCCTCTGGAATGGACTGAAAGATATGTGGGACTCTGGGAATGGAGACAAGACCCTGGAGTTCCTCTCGCCTTTCCTCTGGAGAGCGCCTCCTCTTGAGATGCGCCAGGAATGCCCAGAATTCTTTCCCGACCAAGCAGCGAAAGGATCCCTCATCTCGAGCTAAGAGGTGAAAACTGGGCTCCTCTGGATGTGGGCGTGACCCTCGTGCTTCCTCTAGAATGGAGACGGGTTGTCGGGGAACTTCTTGAGTTGCAGCAAGGTTGTGAAGCACCCTTTGGAAGTTCCAGATGTTAGATGTGATTAGCCTCGAGACGCCTCATCGGAAATGGTCCTCATCTAGCCTGGAGGGCAAAATATCCTGGATTTTCTCGAGTTCCGGCAGATGCTGTCATCTTACGACGGTGACGATAGGGCCCGCTCTGGTGGCCTCAGGACTGCTCAGTCCCCATTCGAGTTGCTCGGGGGTCTCCTGGGATTCCTCTCCCTTTGATGCCGGGGACTAAGACCTTCTGTGGAGTAGAGCCCGGAACATGAGGATTCCTCTCCAGTGCTGACATGGAACTTGGGCTACTTCTGGAGCCTCCCCAGGGCAGTAAGTCCTCTTCTCAAGAGGGGGCATGCACTTTCGCTTTCCTCCAAAGCGGGTGCAGCAGTGTCACGCTTCCCATAGCGTCGATCAAGGGATCTGCGCCTTTCTGTCTAGGCTTTCCCACGAGGCTTTCCCACGAGGCTTTCCCACAGGGCTGTCCCACGTGCCGCCTTGGTGGGAGTCGATCCTTGGCATGAAAGTCGAGGCAGTGCAGGGAACACAGGTTCCTCTGGAATGGACTGAGACATCTGGGGGACTCTGGGAATGGTGACAAGACCCTGGAGTTCCTCTCGCCTTTCCTGTGGAGAGCTCCTCCTTTTGAGATTGGACACGGGAATTCTTTCCAGACCAAGCAGAGAAAGGATCCCTCATCTCGAGCTACGAGGCGGAAACGGGGCTCCTCTGGATGTGAGCGGGACCCTCGTGCTTCCTTTAGGGTTAGGGCGGGTATGTCGGGGAACTTCTTGAGTTGCAGCAAGGGTGTGAAGGACCTTTGGAAGTTCCAGAGGTTAGGTGTGATTAGCCTCGTGAGGCCTCAGCGGAAATGGGCCTCATCTAGCCTGAAGGGCAAAACCTCCTGGATTTTCTCGAGTTGCCGCAGGTCCTTTCGTCTTAGGACGGTGACCTAAGGGACCCGCTCTGGTGGCCTCAGGAAAGGACAGTCCCCATGCGAGTTGCTCGGGGGCCTCTCGTGGTCCTCTCCCTTCGATGCCGGGTCCTAAGACCTTGTGTGGAGTCGGGGTCGGAACCTGAGGATTCCTCTCCAGTGCTGACATGGATCTTAGGGTACTTCTGGAGTCTCCCCAGGGGAGTAAGTCCTCGTCTCGAATGGGGGCATGCACGTTCGCTTTCCACCAGAGCGGTAGCAGCAATGTCATGCACCCGTCGCATGGATCAAGGGATCTGTGGCTTTCCCTCGAGGCTTTCCCCCGAGGTTTTGCAACGAGGCTTTCCCACAGGGCTGTCCCACGTGCCACCGTGGTGGGAGTCGAGCCTTGGCGTGAAAGTCGAGGCAGTGCAGGAAAACAGGTTCCTCTGGAATGGACTGAGACATCTGGGGGTCTCTGGGAATGGTGGCACGACGCTGGAGTTCTCGCCTTTTCTGTGGAGAGCACCTCCTCTTGAGATGCGACAGGAATGCCCAGAATTCTTTCCCGAACAAGCAGCCAAAGGATCCCTCATCACGAGCTACGAGGCGGAAACGGGGCTCCTCTGGATGTGGGCGGGGCCCTCTTGCTTCCTCTCGAGTGGAGACGGGTATGTCGGGGAACTTCTTGAGTTGCAGAAAGGGTGTGAAGGACCCTTTGGACTTTCTAGAGGTTAGATGTGATTAACCTCAACGCCTCAGCGGAAATGGGCCTCATCTAGCCTGGAGGGCAGAACCTCCTGGATTTTCTCGAGATGCAGGAGGTGCTCTCGTCTTACCACGGTGACGAAAGGGACCTGCTCTTATCGCCTTAGGACTGGCCAGTCCCCATGCGAGTTACTCGGGAGCCTCTCGGGATTCCTTTCCCGTCGATGCCGGGCCTAAGACCTTGTGTGGAGTAGTGGCCGGAACCTGAGGATTCCTCTAAAGTGCTGACATGGATCATGGGGTGCTTCTGGAGTCTCCCCAGGGGAGTAAGTCCTCATCTCGAAAGGAGGCATGCACGTGCGCTTCCCTGCAGAGCGGTAGCAGCAGTGTCACGATTCCCGTCACGTGCATCAAGGGAACTGTGGCTTTCCCTCGAGGCTTTCCACAGGGCTGTCCCACGTGCCACCGTGGTGGGAGACGATCCTCGGCGTGAAAGTCGAGGCAGTGCAGGGAAAACAGGTTCCTCTGTAATGGACTGAGACATCTGGGGTACTCTGGGAATGGTGGCACGACCCTGGAGTTCCTCTCGCCTTTCCTGTGGAGAGCGCCTCCCCTTGAGATGCGACGGGGACTCACAGAATTCTTTCCGGACCAAGTAGCAAAAGGATCCCTCATCTCCAGCTATGAGGCGAAACGGGGCTCCTCTGGATGTGGGCGGGACCCTCGTGCTTCCTCTAGAGTGGAGACGGGGATGTCCGGGAACTTCTTGAGTTGCAGCAAAGGTGTGAAGGACCTTTTGGAAGTTCCAGAGTTTAGATGTGATTAGCCTTGAGAAGCCTCAGCGGAAATGGGCCTCATCTCGCCTGGAGGGCAAAACCTCCTGGATTTTCTCGAGTTGCGGCAGGTGCTCTCGACTTACGACGGGGACCTCAGGGACTCGCTCTGGTGGCCTCAGGAAAGGCCAGTCTCCATGCGAGTTGCTCGCGGGCCTCTCGGTATTCCTCTCTCGTCGATGCCGGGGCCCAAGACCTTGTGTGGAGTCGGGGCCGGAACCTGAGGATTCCTCTCCAGTGCTGACATGGATCTTGGGGTACTTCTGGAGTCTCCTCAGGGTAGTGAGTCCTCGTCTCGAGAGGGAGCATTCACGTGGGCTTTCCTCCCGAGCTGTAGCAGCAGTGTCACACTTCCCTTCTCGTCGATCATGGGATCTGTGGCTTTCCCTCGAGGATTTCCCATAAGGCTTTCCCACGAGGCTTTCCCACAGGGCTGTCCCACGTGCCACCGTGGTGGGAGTCGATCCTCAGCGTGAAAGTCGAGGCAGTGCAGGGAAAACAGGTTCCTCTGGAATGGATTGAGACATCTGGGGGACTCTCCGAATGGTGGCACGACCCTGGAGTTCCTCTCGCCTTTCCTGTGGAGAGGACCTCCTCTTGAGATGCGACGGGAATGCCAGGAATTCTTTCCCGACCAAGCAGGGAAAGGATCTCTCATCTCGAGGTACGAGGCGGAAACGGGGCTCCTCTGGATGTGGGCGGGACCCTCGTGCTTCCTCTGTAGTGGAGACGGGTATGTCAGGGAACTTCCTGAGTCGCAGCAATGGTTGAAGGACCTTTTGGAAGTTCCAGAGAGTAGGTGTGATTAACCTCGAGAAGCCTCAGCGGAAATGGGCATCATCTCGCCTGGAGGGCAAAACATCCTGGATTGTCTCGAATTGTGGCAGGTGCTCTGGACTTACGACGGGTACTTCAGGGACCCACTCTGGTGGCCTCACGAAAGGCCAGTCCCCATGCCAGTTGATCGGGGGCCTCTCGGGATTCCTCTCCCGTCGATGTCGAGGCCTAAGAATTGTGTGGAGTCGGGGCCGGAAACTTGAGAATTCCTCTCCAGTGCTGACATGGATCTTGGGGTACTTCTGGAGTCTCCCCAGAGGAGTAAGTACTCGTCTCCAATGGGGGCATGCACGTGCGCTTTACTCCAGAGCGGTAGCAGCAGTGTGACGCTTCCCATCGCCTGGATCAAGGGATCTGTGGCTTTCCCTCGAGGCTTTTCCAGGAGGCTTTCCCACAAGGCTTTCCCACAGGGCTGTCCCACGTGCGACCGTGGTGGTAGTCGATCCTCATCCTGAAAGTCGAGGCAGTGCAGGGAAAACAGGTTCCTCTGGAATGGACTGAGACATCAGGGGAACTCTGGGAATGGTGACACGACCCTGGAGTTCCTCTCGCCTTTCCTGTGGAGAGCGCCTCCTCTTGAGATGCGACGGGAACACCGGCAATTCTTTCCAGACCAAGCAGGGAAAGGATCCCTCATCTCAAGCTTCGAGGCGGAAACGGGGCTCTTCTGGATGTGGGCGGGAACCGCTTGCTTCCTCTAGAGTGGAGACGGGGATGTCAGGGAACTTCTTGAGTTGCAGCAGGGGTGTGAAGGACCTTTTGGAAGTTCCAGAGGTTAGGTGTGATTAGCCTCGAGAAGCCTCAGCGGAAATGGGCCTCATCTCGCCTGGAGGCAGAACCTCCTGGATTTTCTCGAGTTGAGGCAGGTGGTTTCGTGATTTCCGGGTGGGGCCCACGTGATTTCCGGGTGGGGCCCACGTGATTTCCGGGTGGGGCCCACGTGATTTCCGGGTGGGGCCCACGTGATTTCCGGGTGGGGCCCACGTGATTTCCCCGTGGGGCCCACGTGATTTCCGGGTGGGGACCACGTGATTTCCGGGTGGGGCCCACGTGATTTCAACGTGGGGCCCACGTGATTTCCCCTGGGGGCCCACGTGTTTTCCGGGTGGGGCCCACGTGATTTCCGGGTTGCGCCCACGTGATTTCTGGGTGGGGCCCACGTGATTTCCGGGTGGGGCCCACGTGATTTCCGGGTGGGTCCCACGTGATTTCCCCGTGGGGCCCACGTGATTTCCGGGTGGGGCCCACGTGATTTCCGGGTGGGGCCCACGTGATTTCCCTTGGGGGCCCACGTGATTTCCCTTGGGGGCCCACGTGATTTCCGGGTGGGGCCCACGTGATTTCCGGGTGGGGCCCACGTGATTTCCGGGTGGGGCCCACGTGATTTCCGGGTGGGGCCCACGTGATTTCCGGGTGGGGCCCACGTGATTTCCCCGTGGGGCCCACGTGATTTCCGGGTGGGCCCCACGTGATTTCCGGGTGGGGCCCACGTGATTTCCGGGTGGGGCCCACGTGATTTCCGGGTGGGGCCCACGTGATTTCCGGGTGGGGCCCACGTGATTTCCCCGTGGGGCCCACGTGATTTCCGGGTGGGGCCCACGTGATTTCCGGGTGGGGCCCACGTGATTTCCCCGTGGGGCCCACGTGATTTCCGGCTGGGGCCCACGTGATTTCCGGGTGGGGACCACGTGATTTCCCCGTGGGGCCCACGTGATTTCCGGGTGGGGCCCACGTGATTTCCGGGTGGGGCCCACGTGATTTCCGGGTGGGGCCCACGTGATTTCCCCGTGGGGCCCACGTGATTTCCCCGTGGGGCCCACGTGATTTCCGGGTGGGGCCCACGTGATTTCAGGGTGGGGCCCACGTGATTTCCCCGTGGGGCCCACGTGATTTCCCCGTTGGGCCCACGTGATTTCCCCGTGGGGCCCACGTGATTTCCGGGTGGGGCCCACGTGATTTCCGGGTGGGGCCCACGTGATTTCCCCGTGGGGCCCACGTGATTTCCGGGTGGGCCCCACGTGATTACCGGGTGGGGCCCACGTGATTTCCGGGTGGGGCCCACGTGATTTCCGGGTGGGGCCCACGTGATTTCCGGGTGGGGCCCACGTGATTTCCGGGTGGGGCCCACGTGATTTCCGGGTGGGGCCCACGTGATTTCCGGGTGGGGCCCACATGATTTCCCCGTGGGGCCCACGTGTTTTCCGGGTGGGGCCCACGTGATTTCCGGGTTGGGCCCACGTGATTTCCGGGTGGGGCCCACGTGATTTCCCCGTGGGGCCCACGTGATTTCCGGGTGGGCCCCACGTGATTTCCGGGTGTGGCCCACGTGATTTCCGGGTGGGGCCCACGTGATTTCCGGGTGGGGCCCACGTGATTTCCGGGTGGGGCCCACGTGATTTCCCCGTGGGGCCCACGTGATTTCCCCGTGGGGCCCACGTGATTTCCCCGTGGGGCCCACGTGATTTCCGGGTGGGGCCCACGTGATTTCCGGGTGGGGCCCACGTGATTTCCGGGTGGGGCCCACGTGATTTCCGGGTGGGGCCCACGTGATTTCCGGGTGGGGCCCACGTGATTTCCGGGTGGGGCCCACGTGATTTCCCCGTGGGGCCCACGTGATTTCCGGGTGGGGCCCACGTGATTTCCCCGTGGGGCCCACGTGATTTCCGGGTGGGGCCCATGGGATTTCCCCGTGGGGCCCACGTGATTTCCGGGTGGGGCCCACGTGATTTCCCCGTGAGGCCCACGTGATTTCCCCGTGGGGCCCACGTGATTTCCGGGTGGGGCCCACGTGATTTCCGGGTGGGGCCCACGTGATTTCTGGGTGGGGCCCACGTGATTTCCGGGTGGGGCCCACGTGATTTCCGGCTGTGGCCCACGTGATTTCCGGGTGGGGCCCACGTGATTTCCGGGTGGGGCCCACGTGATTTCCACGTGGGGCCCACGTGATTTCCGGGTGGGGCCCACGTGATTTCCGGGTGGGGCCCCCGTGATTTCCGGGTGGGGCCCACGTGATTTCCGGGTGGGGCCCACGTGATTTCCGGGTGGGGCCCACGTGATTTCCGGGTGGGGCCCACGTGATTTCCCCGTGGGGCCCACGTGATTTCCGGGTGGGGCCCACGTGATTTCCGGGTGGGGCCCACGTGATTTCCGGGTGGGGCCCACGTGATTTCCGGGTGGGGCCCACGTGATTTCCGGGTGGGGCCCACGTGATTTCCGGGTGGGGCCCACGTGATTTCCGGGTGGGGCCCACGTGATTTCCGGGTGGGGCCCACATGATTTCCCCGTGGGGCCCACGTGATTTCCGGGTGGGGCCCACGTGATTTCCGGGTGGGGCCCACGTGATTTCCGGGTGGGGCCCACGTGATTTCCGGGTGGGGCCCACGTGATTTCCCCGTGGGGCCCACGTGATTTCCCCGTGGGGCCCACGTGATTTCCCCGTGGGGCCCACGTGATTTCCGGGTGGGGCCCACGTGATTTCCGGGTGGGGCCCACGTGATTTCCGGGTGGGGCCCACGTGATTTCCGGGTGGGGCCCACGTGATTTCCCCGTGGGGCCCACGTGATTTCCGGGTGGGGCCCACGTGATTTCCCCGTGGGGCCCACGTGATTTCCGGGTGGGGCCCACGTGATTTCCCCGTGGGGCCCACGTGATTTCCGGGTGGGGCCCATGGGATTTCCCCGTGGGGCCCACGTGATTTCCGGGTGGGGCCCACGTGATTTCCCCGTGAGGCCCACGTGATTTCCCCGTGGGGCCCACGTGATTTCCGGGTGGGGCCCACGTGATTTCCGGGTGGGGCCCACGTGATTTCCGGGTGGGGCCCACGTGATTTCCGGGTGGGGCCCACGTGATTTCCGGCTGTGGCCCACGTGATTTCCGGGTGGGGCCCACGTGATTTCCGGGTGGGGCCCACGTGATTTCCACGTGGGGCCCACGTGATTTCCGGGTGGGGCCCACGTGATTTCCGGGTGGGGCCCCCGTGATTTCCGGGTGGGGCCCACGTGATTTCCGGGTGGGGCCCACGTGATTTCCGGGTGGGGCCCACGTGATTTCCGGGTGGGGCCCACGTGATTTCCCCGTGGGGCCCACGTGATTTCCGGGTGGGGCCCACGTGATTTCCGGGTGGGGCCCACGTGATTTCCGGGTGGGGCCCACGTGATTTCCGGGTGGGGCCCACGTGATTTCCGGGTGGGGCCCACGTGATTTCCGGGTGGGGCCCACGTGATTTCCGTGTGGGGCCCACGTGATTTCCGGGTGGGGCCCACGTGATTTCCCCGTCTGGCCCACGTGATTTCCGGGTGGGGCCCACGTGATTTCCGGGTGGGGCCCACGTGATTTCCGGGTGGGGCCCACGTGATTTCCGGGTGGGGCCCACATGATTTCCCCGTGGGGCCCACGTGATTTCCGGGTGGGGCCCACGTGATTTCCGGGTGGGGCCCACGTGATTTCCGGGTGGGGCCCACGTGATTTCCGGGTGGGCCCCACGTGATTTCCGGGTGGGGCCCACGTGATTTCCGGGTGGGGCCCACGTGATTTCCGGCTGGGGCCCACGTGATTTCCGGGTGGGGCCCACGTGATTTCCGTATGGGGCCCACGTGATTTCCCCGTGGGGCCCACGTGATTTCCGGGTGGGGCCCACGTGATTTCCGGCTGGGGCCCACGTGATTTCCGGGTGGGGCCCACGTGATTTCCGGGTGGGGCCCACGTGTTTTTCGGGTGGGGCCCACGTGATTTCCGGGTGGGGCCCACGTGATTTCCGGGTGGGGCCCACGTGATTTCCGGGTGGGGCCCACGTGATTTCCCCGTGGGGCCCACGTGATTTCCGGCTGGGGCCCACGTGATTTCCGGATGGGGCCCACGTGATTTCCGGGTGGGGCCCACGTGATTTCCCCGTGGGGCCCACGTGATTTCCGGCTGGTGCCCACGTGATTTCCGGGTGGGGCCCACGTGATTTCCGGGTGGGGCCCACGTGATTTCCCCGTGGGGCCCACGTGATTTCCCCGTGGGGCCCACGTGATTTCCGGCTGGGGCCCACGTGATTTCCGGCTGGGGCCCACGTGATTTCCGGGTGGGGCCCACGTGATTTCCGGTTGGGGCCCACATGATTTCCGGGTGGGGCCCACGTGATTTCCGGGTGGGGCCCACGTGATTTCCGGGTGGGGCCCACGTGATTTCCGGGTGGGGCCCACGTGATTTCCGGGTGGGGCCCACGAGATTTCCGGGTGGGGCCCACGAGATTTCCCCGTGGGGCCCACGTGATTTCCGGGTGGGGCCCACGTGATTTCCGGGTGGGCCCCACGTGATTTCAGGGTGGGGCCAACGTGATTTCCGGGTGGGGCCCACGTGATTTCCGGGTGGGGCCCACGTGATTTCCGGGTGGGGCCCACGTGATTTCCGGGTGGGGCCCACGTGATTTCCGGGTGGGGCCCACGTGATTTCCGGGTGGGGCCCACGTGATTTCCGGGTGGGGCCCAGGTGATTTCCGGGTGGGGCCCACTTGATTTCCGGGTGGGCCCCACGTGATTTCCGTTTGGGGCCCACGTGATTTCCGGGTGGGGCCCACGTGATTTCCGGGTGGGCCCCACGTGATTTCCGGGTGGGGCCCACGTGATTTCCGGGTGGGGCCCACGTGATTTCTGGGTGGGGCCCACGTGATTTCCGGGTGGGGCCCACGTGATTTCCGGGTGGGGCCCACGTGATTTCCGGGTGGGGCCCACGTGATTTCCGGGTGGGGCCCACGTGATTTCCGGGTGGGGCCCACGTGATTTCCGGGTGGGGCCCACGTGATTTCCGGGTGGGGCCCACGTGATTTCCGGGTGGGGCCCACGTGATTTCCCCGTGGGGCCCACGTGATTTCCGGGTGGGGCCCACGTGATTTCCGGGTGGGGCCCACGTGATTTCCCGGTGGGGCCCACGTGATTTCCCCGTGGGGCCCACGTGATTTCCGGGTGGGGCCCACGTGATTTCCGGGTGGGGCCCACGTGATTTCCCGGTGGGGCCCACGTGATTTCCCCGTGGGGCCCACGTGATTTCCGGGTGGGGCCCACGTGATTTCCGGGTGGGGCCCACGTGATTTCCCGGTGGGGCCCACGTGATTTCCGGGTGGGGCCCACGTGATTTCCGGGTGGGGCCCACGTGATTTCCGGCTGTGGCCCACGTGATTTCCGGGTGGGGCCCACGTGATTTCCGGGTGGGGCCCACGTGATTTCCACGTGGGGCCCACGTGATTTCCGGGTGGGGCCCACGTGATTTCCGGGTGGGGCCCCCGTGATTTCCGGGTGGGGCCCACGTGATTTCCGGGTGGGGCCCACGTGATTTCCGGGTGGGGCCCACGTGATTTCCGGGTGGGGCCCACGTGATTTCCCCGTGGGGCCCACGTGATTTCCGGGTGGGGCCCACGTGATTTCCGGGTGGGGCCCACGTGATTTCCGGGTGGGGCCCACGTGATTTCCGGGTGGGGCCCACGTGATTTCCGGGTGGGGCCCACGTGATTTCCGGGTGGGGCCCACGTGATTTCCGTGTGGGGCCCACGTGATTTCCGGGTGGGGCCCACGTGATTTCCCCGTCTGGCCCACGTGATTTCCGGGTGGGGCCCACGTGATTTCCGGGTGGGGCCCACGTGATTTCCGGGTGGGGCCCACGTGATTTCCGGGTGGGGCCCACATGATTTCCCCGTGGGGCCCACGTGATTTCCGGGTGGGGCCCACGTGATTTCCGGGTGGGGCCCACGTGATTTCCGGGTGGGGCCCACGTGATTTCCGGGTGGGCCCCACGTGATTTCCGGGTGGGGCCCACGTGATTTCCGGGTGGGGCCCACGTGATTTCCGGCTGGGGCCCACGTGATTTCCGGGTGGGGCCCACGTGATTTCCGTATGGGGCCCACGTGATTTCCCCGTGGGGCCCACGTGATTTCCGGGTGGGGCCCACGTGATTTCCGGCTGGGGCCCACGTGATTTCCGGGTGGGGCCCACG
The DNA here is from genome assembly GCF_042477335.2 of Ovis canadensis. Lineage (NCBI taxonomy): Eukaryota > Metazoa > Chordata > Mammalia > Artiodactyla > Bovidae > Ovis > Ovis canadensis. The sequence continues at coordinate 12,001,003 of NC_091250.1, forward strand.
TGATTTCCGGGTGGGGCCCACGTGTTTTTCGGGTGGGGCCCACGTGATTTCCGGGTGGGGCCCACGTGATTTCCGGGTGGGGCCCACGTGATTTCCGGGTGGGGCCCACGTGATTTCCCCGTGGGGCCCACGTGATTTCCGGCTGGGGCCCACGTGATTTCCGGATGGGGCCCACGTGATTTCCGGGTGGGGCCCACGTGATTTCCCCGTGGGGCCCACGTGATTTCCGGCTGGTGCCCACGTGATTTCCGGGTGGGGCCCACGTGATTTCCGGGTGGGGCCCACGTGATTTCCCCGTGGGGCCCACGTGATTTCCCCGTGGGGCCCACGTGATTTCCGGCTGGGGCCCACGTGATTTCCGGCTGGGGCCCACGTGATTTCCGGGTGGGGCCCACGTGATTTCCGGGTGGGGCCCACGTGATTTCCGGGTGGGGCCCACGTGATTTCCGGGTGGGGCCCACGTGATTTCCGGGTGGGGCCCACGTGATTTCCGGGTGGGGCCCACGTGATTTCCGGGTGGGGCCCACGAGATTTCCGGGTGGGGCCCACGAGATTTCCCCGTGGGGCCCACGTGATTTCCGGGTGGGGCCCACGTGATTTCCGGGTGGGCCCCACGTGATTTCCGGGTGGGGCCAACGTGATTTCCGGGTGGGGCCCACGTGATTTCCGGGTGGGGCCCACGTGATTTCCGGGTGGGGCCCACGTGATTTCCGGGTGGGGCCCACGTGATTTCCGGGTGGGGCCCACGTGATTTCCGGGTGGGGCCCACCTGATTTCCGGGTGGGGCCCACGTGATTTCCGGGTGGGGCCCAGGTGATTTCCGGGTGGGGCCCACTTGATTTCCGGGTGGGCCCCACGTGATTTCCGTTTGGGGCCCACGTGATTTCCGGGTGGGGCCCACGTGATTTCCGGGTGGGCCCCACGTGATTTCCGGGTGGGGCCCACGTGATTTCCGGGTGGGGCCCACGTGATTTCTGGGTGGGGCCCACGTGATTTCCGGGTGGGGCCCACGTGATTTCCGGGTGGGGCCCACGTGATTTCCGGGTGGGGCCCACGTGATTTCCGGGTGGGGCCCACGTGATTTCCGGGTGGGGCCCACGTGATTTCCGGGTGGGGCCCACGTGATTTCCGGGTGGGGCCCACGTGATTTCCGGGTGGGGCCCACGTGATTTCCCCGTGGGGCCCACGTGATTTCCGGGTGGGGCCCACGTGATTTCCGGGTGGGGCCCACGTGATTTCCCGGTGGGGCCCACGTGATTTCCCCGTGGGGCCCACGTGATTTCCGGGTGGGGCCCACGTGATTTCCGGGTGGGGCCCACGTGATTTCCCGGTGGGGCCCACGTGATTTCCCCGTGGGGCCCACGTGATTTCCGGGTGGGGCCCACGTGATTTCCGGGTGGGGCCCACGTGATTTCCCGGTGGGGCCCACGTGATTTCCGGGTGGGGCCCACGTGATTTCCGGGTGGGGCCCACGTGATTTCCGGGTGGGCCCCACGTGATTTCCGTGTGGGGCCCACGTGATTTCCGGGTGGGGCCCACGTGATTTCCGGGTGGGGCCCACGTGATTTCCGGGTGGGGCCCACGTGATTTCCGGCTGGGGCCCACGTGATTTCCGGGTGGTGCCCACGTGATTTCCCGGTGGGGCCCACGTGATTTCCCCGTGGGGCCCACGTGATTTCCGGGTGGGCCCCACGTGATTTCCGGGTGAGGCCCACGTGATTTCCCCGTGGGGCCCACGTGATTTCCCCATGGGGCCCACGTGATTTCCGGGTGGGGCCCACGTGATTTCCGGGTGGGGCCCACATGATTTCCCCGTCTGGCCCACGTGATTTCCGGGTGGGGCCCACGTGATTTCCGGGTGGGGCCCACGTGATTTCCGGGTGGGGCCCACGTGATTTCCGGGTGGGGCCCACATGATTTCCCCGTGGGGCCCACGTGATTTCCGGGTGGGGCCCACGTGATTTCCGGGTGGGGCCCACGTGATTTCCGGGTGGGGCCCACGTGATTTCCGGGTGGGCCCCACGTGATTTCCGGGTGGGGCCCACGTGATTTCCGGGTGGGGCCCACGTGATTTCCGGGTGGGGCCCACGTGATTTCCGGGTGGGGCCCACGTGATTTCCGGGTGGGGCCCACGTGATTTCCCCGTGGGGCCCACGTGATTTCCGGGTGGGGCCCACGTGATTTCCGGCTGGGGCCCACGTGATTTCCGGGTGGGGCCCACGTGATTTACGGGTGGGGCCCACGTGTTTTCCGGGTGGGGCCCACGTGATTTCCGGGTGGGGCCCACGTGATTTCCGGGTGGGGCCCACGTGATTTCCCCGTGGGGCCCACGTGATTTCCCCGTGGGGCCCACGTGATTTCCGGCTGGGGCCCACGTGATTTCCGGATGGGGCCCACGTGATTTCCGGGTGGGGCCCACGTGATTTCCCCGTGGGGCCCACGTGATTTCCGGCTGGTGCCCACGTGATTTCCGGGTGGGGCCCACGTGATTTCCGGGTGGGGCCCACGTGATTTCCGGGTGGGGCCCACGTGATTTCCCCGTGGGGCCCACGTGATTTCCGGGTGGGGCCCACGTGATTTCCGGGTGGGGCCCACGTGATTTCCGGGTGGGGCCCACGTGATTTCCGGGTGGGGCCCACGTGATTTCCGGGTGGGGCCCACGTGATTTCCGGGTGGGGCCCACGAGATTTCCGGGTGGGGCCCACGAGATTTCCCCGTGGGGCCCACGTGATTTCCGGGTGGGGCCCACGTGATTTCCGGGTGGGCCCCAAGTGATTTCCGGGTGGGGCCCACGTGATTTCCGGGTGGGGCCCACGTGATTTCCGGGTGGGGCCCACGTGATTTCCGGGTGGGGCCCACGTGATTTCCGGGTGGGGCCCACGTGATTTCCGGGTGGGGCCCACCTGATTTCCGGGTGGGGCCCACGTGATTTCCGGGTGGGGCCCAGGTGATTTCCGGGTGGGGCCCACTTGATTTCCGGGTGGGCCCCACGTGATTTCCGTTTGGGGCCCACGTGATTTCCGGGTGGGGCCCACGTGATTTCCGGGTGGGCCCCACGTGATTTCCGGGTGGGGCCCACGTGATTTCCGGGTGGGGCCCACGTGATTTCCCCGTGGGGCCCACGTGATTTCCCCGTGGGGCCCTCGTGATTTCCCCGTGGGGCCCACGTGATTTCCGGCTGGGGCCCACGTGATTTCCGGCTGGGGCCCACGTGATTTCCGGGTGGGGCCCACGTGATTTCCGGGTGGGGCCCACGTGATTTCCGGGTGGGGCCCACGTGATTTCCGGGTGGGGCCCACGTGATTTCCGGGTGGGGCCCACGTGATTTCCCCGTGGGGCCCACGTGATTTCCGGGTGGGGCCCACGTGATTTCCCCGTAAGGCCCACGTGATTTCCCCGTGGGGCCGACGTGATTTCCGGGTGGGGCCCACGTGATTTCCGGGTGGGGCCCACGTGATTTCCGGGTGGGGCCCACGTGATTTCCGGTTGGGGCCCACGTGATTTCCGGCTGTGGCCCACGTGATTTCCGGGTGGGGTCCACGTGATTTCCGGGTGGGGCCCACGTGATTTCCCCGTGGGGCCCACGTGATTTCCGGGTGGGGCCCACGTGATTTCCGGGTGGGGCCCACGTGATTTCCGGGTGGGGCCCACGTGATTTCCGGGTGGGGCCCACGTGATTTCCCCGTGGGTCCCACGTGATTTCCGGGTGGGGCCCACGTGATTTCCGGGTGGGGCCCACGTGATTTCCGGGTGGGGCCCACGTGATTTCCGGGTGGGGCCCACGTGATTTCCGGTTGGGGCCCACGTGATTTCCGGCTGGGGCCCACGTGATTTCCGGGTGGGGCCCACGTGATTTCCGGGTGGGGCCCACGTGATTTCCGGGTGGGGCCCACGTGATTTCCGGGTGGGGCCCACTTGATTTCCGGGTGGGGCCCACGTGATTTCCGGGTGGGGCCCACGTGATTTCCGGGTGGGGCCCACGTGATTTCCGGGTGGGGCCCACGTGATTTCCGGGTGGGGCCCACGTGATTTCCGGGTGGGGCCCACGTGATTTCCGGGTGGGGCCCACGTGATTTCCTCGTGGGGCCCACGTGATTTCCCCATGGGGCCCACGTGATTTCCGGGTGGGGCCCACGTGATTTCCGGGTGGGGCCCACGTGATTTCCCGGTGGGGCCCACGTGATTTCCCCGTGGGGCCCACGTGATTTCCGGGTGGGGCCCACGTGATTTCCGGGTGGGGCCCACGTGATTTCCCGGTGGGGCCCACGTGATTTCCCCGTGGGGCCCACGTGATTTCCGGGTGGGGCCCACGTGATTTCCGGGTGGGGCCCACGTGATTTCCCGGTGGGGCCCACGTGATTTCCGGGTGGGGCCCACGTGATTTCCGGGTGGGGCCCACGTGATTTCCGGGTGGGCCCCACGTGATTTCCGTGTGGGGCCCACGTGATTTCCGGGTGGGGCCCACGTGATTTCCGGGTGGGGCCCACGTGATTTCCGGGTGGGGCCCACGTGATTTCCGGCTGGGGCCCACGTGATTTCCGGGTGGTGCCCACGTGATTTCCCGGTGGGGCCCACGTGATTTCCCCGTGGGGCCCACGTGATTTCCGGGTGGGCCCCACGTGATTTCCGGGTGAGGCCCACGTGATTTCCCCGTGGGGCCCACGTGATTTCCCCATGGGGCCCACGTGATTTCCGGGTGGGGCCCACGTGATTTCCGGGTGGGGCCCACGTGATTTCCGGGTGGGGCCCACGTGATTTCCGGGTGGGGCCCACGTGATTTCCGGGTGGGGCCCACGTGATTTCCGGGTGGGGCCCACGTGATTTCCGGGTGGGGCCCACGTGATTTCCGGGTGGGGCCCACGTGATTTCCGGGTGGGGCCCACGTGATTTCCCCGTGGGGCCCACGTGATTTCCCCGTGGGGCCCACGTGATTTCCGGCTGGGGCCCACGTGATTTCCGGGTGGGGCCCACGTGATTTCCGGGTGGGGCCCACGTGATTTCCGGGTGGGGCCCACGTGATTTCCGGGTGGGGCCCACGTGATTTCCGGGTGGGGCCCACGTGATTTCCCCGTGGGGCCCACGTGATTTCCCCGTGGGGCCCACGTGATTTCCGGCTGGGGCCCACGTGATTTCCGGGTGGGGCCCACGTGATTTCCGGGTGGGGCCCACGTGATTTCCGGGTGGGGCCCACGTGATTTCCGGGTGGGGCCCACGTGATTTCCGGGTGGGGCCCACGTGATTTCCGGGTGGGCCCCACGTGATTTCCGTGTGGGCCCCACGTGATTTCCGGGTGGGGCCCACGTGATTTCCGGGTGGGGCCCACGTGATTTCCGGGTGGGGCCCACGTGATTTCCGGGTGGGGCCCACGTGATTTCCGGGTGGGGCCCACGTGATTTCCGGGTGGGGCCCACGTGATTTCCCCGTGGGGCCCACGTGATTTCCCCGTGGGGCCCACGTGATTTCCGGCTGGGGCCCACGTGATTTCCGGGTGGGGCCCACGTGATTTCCGGGTGGGGCCCACGTGATTTCCGGGTGGGGCCCACGTGATTTCCGGGTGGGGCCCACGTGATTTCCGGGTGGGGCCCACGTGATTTCCGGGTGGGGCCCACGTGATTTCCGGGTGGGGCCCACGTGATTTCCGGGTGGGGCCCACGTGATTTCCGGGTGGGGCCCACGTGATTTCCCCGTGGGGCCCACGTGATTTCCGGCTGGGGCCCACGTGATTTCCGGGTGGGGCCCACGTGATTTCCGGGTGGGGCCCACGTGATTTCCGGGTGGGGCCCACGTGATTTCCGGGTGGGGCCCACGTGATTTCCGGGTGGGCCCCACGTGATTTCCGGGTGGGGCCCACGTGATTTCCCCGTGGGGCCCACGTGATTTCCGGGTGGGGCTCACGTGATTTCCCCGTGGGGCCCACGTGATTTCCGGGTGGGGCCCACGTGATTTCCGGGTGGGGCCCACGTGATTTCCGGGTGGGGCCCACGTGATTTCCGGGTGGGGCCCACGTGATTTCCGGGTGGGGCCCACGTGATTTCCGGGTGGGGCCCACGTGATTTCCGGGTGGGGCCCACGTGATTTCCGGGTGGGGCCCACGTGATTTCCGGGTGGGGCCCACGTGATTTCCCCGTGGGGCCCACGTGATTTCCGGGTGGGGCTCACGTGATTTCCCCGTGGGGCCCACGTGATTTCCGGGTGGGGCCCACGTGATTTCCGGGTGGGGCCCACGTGATTTCCGGGTGGGGCCCACGTGATTTCCGGGTGGGGCCCACGTGATTTCCGGGTGGGGCCCACGTGATTTCCGGGTGGGGCCCACGTGATTTCCGGGTGGGGCCCACGTGATTTCCGGGTGGGGCCCACGTGATTTCCCCGTGGGGCCCACGTGATTTCCGGGTGGGGCTCACGTGATTTCCCCGTGGGGCCCACGTGATTTCCGGGTGGGGCCCACGTGATTTCCGGGTGGGGCCCACGTGATTTCCGGGTGGGGCCCACGTGATTTCCGTGTGGGGCCCACGTGATTTCCGGGTGGGGCCCACGTGATTTCCGGGTGGGGCCCACGTGATTTCCGGGTGGGCCCCACGTGATTTCCGGGTGGGGCCCACGTGATTTCCCCGTGGGGCCCACGTGATTTCCGGGTGGGGCTCACGTGATTTCCCCGTGGGGCCCACGTGATTTCCGGGTGGGGCCCACGTGATTTCCGGGTGGGGCCCACGTGATTTCCGGGTGGGGCCCACGTGATTTCCGGGTGGGGCCCACGTGATTTCCGGGTGGGGCCCACGTGATTTCCCCGTGGGGCCCACGTGATTTCCGGGTGGGGCCCACGTGATTTCCCCGTAAGGCCCACGTGATTTCCCCGTGGGGCCGACGTGATTTCCGGGTGGGGCCCACGTGATTTCCGGGTGGGGCCCACGTGATTTCCGGGTGGGGCCCACGTGATTTCCGGTTGGGGCCCACGTGATTTCCGGCTGTGGCCCACGTGATTTCCGGGTGGGGTCCACGTGATTTCCGGGTGGGGCCCACGTGATTTCCCCGTGGGGCCCACGTGATTTCCGGGTGGGGCCCACGTGATTTCCGGGTGGGGCCCACGTGATTTCCGGGTGGGGCCCACGTGATTTCCGGGTGGGGCCCACGTGATTTCCCCGTGGGGCCCACGTGATTTCCGGGTGGGGCCCACGTGATTTCCGGGTGGGGCCCACGTGATTTCCGGGTGGGGCCCACGTGATTTCCGGGTGGGGCCCACGTGATTTCCGGGTGGGGCCCACGTGATTTCCCCGTGGGGCCCACGTGATTTCCGGGTGGGGCCCACGTGATTTCCGGGTGGGGCCCACGTGATTTCCCGGTGGGGCCCACGTGATTTCCCCGTGGGGCCCACGTGATTTCCCCGTGGGGCCCACGTGATTTCCCCGTGGGGCCCACGTGATTTCCGGCTGGGGCCCACGTGATTTCCGGGTGGGGCCCACGTGATTTCCGGGTGGGGCCCACGTGATTTCCGGGTGGGGCCCACGTGATTTCCGGGTGGGGCCCACGTGATTTCCGGGTGGGGCCCACGTGATTTCCGGGTGGGCCCCACGTGATTTCCGTGTGGGCCCCACGTGATTTCCGGGTGGGGCCCACGTGATTTCCGGGTGGGGCCCACGTGATTTCCGGGTGGGGCCCACGTGATTTCCGGGTGGGGCCCACGTGATTTCCGGGTGGGGCCCACATGATTTCCCCGTGGGGCCCACGTGATTTCCGGGTGGGGCCCACGTGATTTCCGGGTGGGGCCCACGTGATTTCCGGGTGGGGCCCACGTGATTTCCGGGTGGGGCCCACGTGATTTCCCCGTGGGGCCCACGTGATTTCCCCGTGGGGCCCACGTGATTTCCCCGTGGGGCCCACGTGATTTCCGGGTGGGGCCCACGTGATTTCCGGGTGGGGCCCACGTGATTTCCGGGTGGGGCCCACGTGATTTCCGGGTGGGGCCCACGTGATTTCCCCGTGGGGCCCACGTGATTTCCGGGTGGGGCCCACGTGATTTCCCCGTGGGGCCCACGTGATTTCCGGGTGGGGCCCACGTGATTTCCCCGTGGGGCCCACGTGATTTCCGGGTGGGGCCCATGGGATTTCCCCGTGGGGCCCACGTGATTTCCGGGTGGGGCCCACGTGATTTCCCCGTGAGGCCCACGTGATTTCCCCGTGGGGCCCACGTGATTTCCGGGTGGGGCCCACGTGATTTCCGGGTGGGGCCCACGTGATTTCCGGGTGGGGCCCACGTGATTTCCGGGTGGGGCCCACGTGATTTCCGGCTGTGGCCCACGTGATTTCCGGGTGGGGCCCACGTGATTTCCGGGTGGGGCCCACGTGATTTCCACGTGGGGCCCACGTGATTTCCGGGTGGGGCCCACGTGATTTCCGGGTGGGGCCCCCGTGATTTCCGGGTGGGGCCCACGTGATTTCCGGGTGGGGCCCACGTGATTTCCGGGTGGGGCCCACGTGATTTCCGGGTGGGGCCCACGTGATTTCCCCGTGGGGCCCACGTGATTTCCGGGTGGGGCCCACGTGATTTCCGGGTGGGGCCCACGTGATTTCCGGGTGGGGCCCACGTGATTTCCGGGTGGGGCCCACGTGATTTCCGGGTGGGGCCCACGTGATTTCCGGGTGGGGCCCACGTGATTTCCGTGTGGGGCCCACGTGATTTCCGGGTGGGGCCCACGTGATTTCCCCGTCTGGCCCACGTGATTTCCGGGTGGGGCCCACGTGATTTCCGGGTGGGGCCCACGTGATTTCCGGGTGGGGCCCACGTGATTTCCGGGTGGGGCCCACATGATTTCCCCGTGGGGCCCACGTGATTTCCGGGTGGGGCCCACGTGATTTCCGGGTGGGGCCCACGTGATTTCCGGGTGGGGCCCACGTGATTTCCGGGTGGGCCCCACGTGATTTCCGGGTGGGGCCCACGTGATTTCCGGGTGGGGCCCACGTGATTTCCGGCTGGGGCCCACGTGATTTCCGGGTGGGGCCCACGTGATTTCCGTATGGGGCCCACGTGATTTCCCCGTGGGGCCCACGTGATTTCCGGGTGGGGCCCACGTGATTTCCGGCTGGGGCCCACGTGATTTCCGGGTGGGGCCCACGTGATTTCCGGGTGGGGCCCACGTGTTTTTCGGGTGGGGCCCACGTGATTTCCGGGTGGGGCCCACGTGATTTCCGGGTGGGGCCCACGTGATTTCCGGGTGGGGCCCACGTGATTTCCCCGTGGGGCCCACGTGATTTCCGGCTGGGGCCCACGTGATTTCCGGATGGGGCCCACGTGATTTCCGGGTGGGGCCCACGTGATTTCCCCGTGGGGCCCACGTGATTTCCGGCTGGTGCCCACGTGATTTCCGGGTGGGGCCCACGTGATTTCCGGGTGGGGCCCACGTGATTTCCCCGTGGGGCCCACGTGATTTCCCCGTGGGGCCCACGTGATTTCCGGCTGGGGCCCACGTGATTTCCGGCTGGGGCCCACGTGATTTCCGGGTGGGGCCCACGTGATTTCCGGTTGGGGCCCACATGATTTCCGGGTGGGGCCCACGTGATTTCCGGGTGGGGCCCACGTGATTTCCGGGTGGGGCCCACGTGATTTCCGGGTGGGGCCCACGTGATTTCCGGGTGGGGCCCACGAGATTTCCGGGTGGGGCCCACGAGATTTCCCCGTGGGGCCCACGTGATTTCCGGGTGGGGCCCACGTGATTTCCGGGTGGGCCCCACGTGATTTCAGGGTGGGGCCAACGTGATTTCCGGGTGGGGCCCACGTGATTTCCGGGTGGGGCCCACGTGATTTCCGGGTGGGGCCCACGTGATTTCCGGGTGGGGCCCACGTGATTTCCGGGTGGGGCCCACGTGATTTCCGGGTGGGGCCCACGTGATTTCCGGGTGGGGCCCAGGTGATTTCCGGGTGGGGCCCACTTGATTTCCGGGTGGGCCCCACGTGATTTCCGTTTGGGGCCCACGTGATTTCCGGGTGGGGCCCACGTGATTTCCGGGTGGGCCCCACGTGATTTCCGGGTGGGGCCCACGTGATTTCCGGGTGGGGCCCACGTGATTTCTGGGTGGGGCCCACGTGATTTCCGGGTGGGGCCCACGTGATTTCCGGGTGGGGCCCACGTGATTTCCGGGTGGGGCCCACGTGATTTCCGGGTGGGGCCCACGTGATTTCCGGGTGGGGCCCACGTGATTTCCGGGTGGGGCCCACGTGATTTCCGGGTGGGGCCCACGTGATTTCCGGGTGGGGCCCACGTGATTTCCCCGTGGGGCCCACGTGATTTCCGGGTGGGGCCCACGTGATTTCCGGGTGGGGCCCACGTGATTTCCCGGTGGGGCCCACGTGATTTCCCCGTGGGGCCCACGTGATTTCCGGGTGGGGCCCACGTGATTTCCGGGTGGGGCCCACGTGATTTCCCGGTGGGGCCCACGTGATTTCCCCGTGGGGCCCACGTGATTTCCGGGTGGGGCCCACGTGATTTCCGGGTGGGGCCCACGTGATTTCCCGGTGGGGCCCACGTGATTTCCGGGTGGGGCCCACGTGATTTCCGGGTGGGGCCCACGTGATTTCCGGCTGTGGCCCACGTGATTTCCGGGTGGGGCCCACGTGATTTCCGGGTGGGGCCCACGTGATTTCCACGTGGGGCCCACGTGATTTCCGGGTGGGGCCCACGTGATTTCCGGGTGGGGCCCCCGTGATTTCCGGGTGGGGCCCACGTGATTTCCGGGTGGGGCCCACGTGATTTCCGGGTGGGGCCCACGTGATTTCCGGGTGGGGCCCACGTGATTTCCCCGTGGGGCCCACGTGATTTCCGGGTGGGGCCCACGTGATTTCCGGGTGGGGCCCACGTGATTTCCGGGTGGGGCCCACGTGATTTCCGGGTGGGGCCCACGTGATTTCCGGGTGGGGCCCACGTGATTTCCGGGTGGGGCCCACGTGATTTCCGTGTGGGGCCCACGTGATTTCCGGGTGGGGCCCACGTGATTTCCCCGTCTGGCCCACGTGATTTCCGGGTGGGGCCCACGTGATTTCCGGGTGGGGCCCACGTGATTTCCGGGTGGGGCCCACGTGATTTCCGGGTGGGGCCCACATGATTTCCCCGTGGGGCCCACGTGATTTCCGGGTGGGGCCCACGTGATTTCCGGGTGGGGCCCACGTGATTTCCGGGTGGGGCCCACGTGATTTCCGGGTGGGCCCCACGTGATTTCCGGGTGGGGCCCACGTGATTTCCGGGTGGGGCCCACGTGATTTCCGGCTGGGGCCCACGTGATTTCCGGGTGGGGCCCACGTGATTTCCGTATGGGGCCCACGTGATTTCCCCGTGGGGCCCACGTGATTTCCGGGTGGGGCCCACGTGATTTCCGGCTGGGGCCCACGTGATTTCCGGGTGGGGCCCACGTGATTTCCGGGTGGGGCCCACGTGTTTTTCGGGTGGGGCCCACGTGATTTCCGGGTGGGGCCCACGTGATTTCCGGGTGGGGCCCACGTGATTTCCGGGTGGGGCCCACGTGATTTCCCCGTGGGGCCCACGTGATTTCCGGCTGGGGCCCACGTGATTTCCGGATGGGGCCCACGTGATTTCCGGGTGGGGCCCACGTGATTTCCCCGTGGGGCCCACGTGATTTCCGGCTGGTGCCCACGTGATTTCCGGGTGGGGCCCACGTGATTTCCGGGTGGGGCCCACGTGATTTCCCCGTGGGGCCCACGTGATTTCCCCGTGGGGCCCACGTGATTTCCGGCTGGGGCCCACGTGATTTCCGGCTGGGGCCCACGTGATTTCCGGGTGGGGCCCACGTGATTTCCGGGTGGGGCCCACGTGATTTCCGGGTGGGGCCCACGTGATTTCCGGGTGGGGCCCACGTGATTTCCGGGTGGGGCCCACGTGATTTCCGGGTGGGGCCCACGTGATTTCCGGGTGGGGCCCACGAGATTTCCGGGTGGGGCCCACGAGATTTCCCCGTGGGGCCCACGTGATTTCCGGGTGGGGCCCACGTGATTTCCGGGTGGGCCCCACGTGATTTCCGGGTGGGGCCAACGTGATTTCCGGGTGGGGCCCACGTGATTTCCGGGTGGGGCCCACGTGATTTCCGGGTGGGGCCCACGTGATTTCCGGGTGGGGCCCACGTGATTTCCGGGTGGGGCCCACGTGATTTCCGGGTGGGGCCCACCTGATTTCCGGGTGGGGCCCACGTGATTTCCGGGTGGGGCCCAGGTGATTTCCGGGTGGGGCCCACTTGATTTCCGGGTGGGCCCCACGTGATTTCCGTTTGGGGCCCACGTGATTTCCGGGTGGGGCCCACGTGATTTCCGGGTGGGCCCCACGTGATTTCCGGGTGGGGCCCACGTGATTTCCGGGTGGGGCCCACGTGATTTCTGGGTGGGGCCCACGTGATTTCCGGGTGGGGCCCACGTGATTTCCGGGTGGGGCCCACGTGATTTCCGGGTGGGGCCCACGTGATTTCCGGGTGGGGCCCACGTGATTTCCGGGTGGGGCCCACGTGATTTCCGGGTGGGGCCCACGTGATTTCCGGGTGGGGCCCACGTGATTTCCGGGTGGGGCCCACGTGATTTCCCCGTGGGGCCCACGTGATTTCCGGGTGGGGCCCACGTGATTTCCGGGTGGGGCCCACGTGATTTCCCGGTGGGGCCCACGTGATTTCCCCGTGGGGCCCACGTGATTTCCGGGTGGGGCCCACGTGATTTCCGGGTGGGGCCCACGTGATTTCCCGGTGGGGCCCACGTGATTTCCCCGTGGGGCCCACGTGATTTCCGGGTGGGGCCCACGTGATTTCCGGGTGGGGCCCACGTGATTTCCCGGTGGGGCCCACGTGATTTCCGGGTGGGGCCCACGTGATTTCCGGGTGGGGCCCACGTGATTTCCGGGTGGGCCCCACGTGATTTCCGTGTGGGGCCCACGTGATTTCCGGGTGGGGCCCACGTGATTTCCGGGTGGGGCCCACGTGATTTCCGGGTGGGGCCCACGTGATTTCCGGCTGGGGCCCACGTGATTTCCGGGTGGTGCCCACGTGATTTCCCGGTGGGGCCCACGTGATTTCCCCGTGGGGCCCACGTGATTTCCGGGTGGGCCCCACGTGATTTCCGGGTGAGGCCCACGTGATTTCCCCGTGGGGCCCACGTGATTTCCCCATGGGGCCCACGTGATTTCCGGGTGGGGCCCACGTGATTTCCGGGTGGGGCCCACATGATTTCCCCGTCTGGCCCACGTGATTTCCGGGTGGGGCCCACGTGATTTCCGGGTGGGGCCCACGTGATTTCCGGGTGGGGCCCACGTGATTTCCGGGTGGGGCCCACATGATTTCCCCGTGGGGCCCACGTGATTTCCGGGTGGGGCCCACGTGATTTCCGGGTGGGGCCCACGTGATTTCCGGGTGGGGCCCACGTGATTTCCGGGTGGGCCCCACGTGATTTCCGGGTGGGGCCCACGTGATTTCCGGGTGGGGCCCACGTGATTTCCGGGTGGGGCCCACGTGATTTCCGGGTGGGGCCCACGTGATTTCCGGGTGGGGCCCACGTGATTTCCCCGTGGGGCCCACGTGATTTCCGGGTGGGGCCCACGTGATTTCCGGCTGGGGCCCACGTGATTTCCGGGTGGGGCCCACGTGATTTACGGGTGGGGCCCACGTGTTTTCCGGGTGGGGCCCACGTGATTTCCGGGTGGGGCCCACGTGATTTCCGGGTGGGGCCCACGTGATTTCCCCGTGGGGCCCACGTGATTTCCCCGTGGGGCCCACGTGATTTCCGGCTGGGGCCCACGTGATTTCCGGATGGGGCCCACGTGATTTCCGGGTGGGGCCCACGTGATTTCCCCGTGGGGCCCACGTGATTTCCGGCTGGTGCCCACGTGATTTCCGGGTGGGGCCCACGTGATTTCCGGGTGGGGCCCACGTGATTTCCGGGTGGGGCCCACGTGATTTCCCCGTGGGGCCCACGTGATTTCCGGGTGGGGCCCACGTGATTTCCGGGTGGGGCCCACGTGATTTCCGGGTGGGGCCCACGTGATTTCCGGGTGGGGCCCACGTGATTTCCGGGTGGGGCCCACGTGATTTCCGGGTGGGGCCCACGAGATTTCCGGGTGGGGCCCACGAGATTTCCCCGTGGGGCCCACGTGATTTCCGGGTGGGGCCCACGTGATTTCCGGGTGGGCCCCAAGTGATTTCCGGGTGGGGCCCACGTGATTTCCGGGTGGGGCCCACGTGATTTCCGGGTGGGGCCCACGTGATTTCCGGGTGGGGCCCACGTGATTTCCGAGTGGGGCCCCCGTGATTTCCGGGTGGGGCCCACCTGATTTCCGGGTGGGGCCCACGTGATTTCCGGGTGGGGCCCAGGTGATTTCCGGGTGGGGCCCACTTGATTTCCGGGTGGGCCCCACGTGATTTCCGTTTGGGGCCCACGTGATTTCCGGGTGGGGCCCACGTGATTTCCGGGTGGGCCCCACGTGATTTCCGGGTGGGGCCCACGTGATTTCCGGGTGGGGCCCACGTGATTTCCCCGTGGGGCCCACGTGATTTCCCCGTGGGGCCCTCGTGATTTCCCCGTGGGGCCCACGTGATTTCCGGCTGGGGCCCACGTGATTTCCGGCTGGGGCCCACGTGATTTCCGGGTGGGGCCCACGTGATTTCCGGGTGGGGCCCACGTGATTTCCGGGTGGGGCCCACGTGATTTCCGGGTGGGGCCCACGTGATTTCCGGGTGGGGCCCACGTGATTTCCCCGTGGGGCCCACGTGATTTCCGGGTGGGGCCCACGTGATTTCCCCGTAAGGCCCACGTGATTTCCCCGTGGGGCCGACGTGATTTCCGGGTGGGGCCCACGTGATTTCCGGGTGGGGCCCACGTGATTTCCGGGTGGGGCCCACGTGATTTCCGGTTGGGGCCCACGTGATTTCCGGCTGTGGCCCACGTGATTTCCGGGTGGGGTCCACGTGATTTCCGGGTGGGGCCCACGTGATTTCCCCGTGGGGCCCACGTGATTTCCGGGTGGGGCCCACGTGATTTCCGGGTGGGGCCCACGTGATTTCCGGGTGGGGCCCACGTGATTTCCGGGTGGGGCCCACGTGATTTCCCCGTGGGTCCCACGTGATTTCCGGGTGGGGCCCACGTGATTTCCGGGTGGGGCCCACGTGATTTCCGGGTGGGGCCCACGTGATTTCCGGGTGGGGCCCACGTGATTTCCGGTTGGGGCCCACGTGATTTCCGGCTGGGGCCCACGTGATTTCCGGGTGGGGCCCACGTGATTTCCGGGTGGGGCCCACGTGATTTCCGGGTGGGGCCCACGTGATTTCCGGGTGGGGCCCACTTGATTTCCGGGTGGGGCCCACGTGATTTCCGGGTGGGGCCCACGTGATTTCCGGGTGGGGCCCACGTGATTTCCGGGTGGGGCCCACGTGATTTCCGGGTGGGGCCCACGTGATTTCCGGGTGGGGCCCACGTGATTTCCGGGTGGGGCCCACGTGATTTCCTCGTGGGGCCCACGTGATTTCCCCATGGGGCCCACGTGATTTCCGGGTGGGGCCCACGTGATTTCCGGGTGGGGCCCACGTGATTTCCCGGTGGGGCCCACGTGATTTCCCCGTGGGGCCCACGTGATTTCCGGGTGGGGCCCACGTGATTTCCGGGTGGGGCCCACGTGATTTCCCGGTGGGGCCCACGTGATTTCCCCGTGGGGCCCACGTGATTTCCGGGTGGGGCCCACGTGATTTCCGGGTGGGGCCCACGTGATTTCCCGGTGGGGCCCACGTGATTTCCGGGTGGGGCCCACGTGATTTCCGGGTGGGGCCCACGTGATTTCCGGGTGGGCCCCACGTGATTTCCGTGTGGGGCCCACGTGATTTCCGGGTGGGGCCCACGTGATTTCCGGGTGGGGCCCACGTGATTTCCGGGTGGGGCCCACGTGATTTCCGGCTGGGGCCCACGTGATTTCCGGGTGGTGCCCACGTGATTTCCCGGTGGGGCCCACGTGATTTCCCCGTGGGGCCCACGTGATTTCCGGGTGGGCCCCACGTGATTTCCGGGTGAGGCCCACGTGATTTCCCCGTGGGGCCCACGTGATTTCCCCATGGGGCCCACGTGATTTCCGGGTGGGGCCCACGTGATTTCCGGGTGGGGCCCACGTGATTTCCGGGTGGGGCCCACGTGATTTCCGGGTGGGGCCCACGTGATTTCCGGGTGGGGCCCACGTGATTTCCGGGTGGGGCCCACGTGATTTCCGGGTGGGGCCCACGTGATTTCCGGGTGGGGCCCACGTGATTTCCGGGTGGGGCCCACGTGATTTCCCCGTGGGGCCCACGTGATTTCCCCGTGGGGCCCACGTGATTTCCGGCTGGGGCCCACGTGATTTCCGGGTGGGGCCCACGTGATTTCCGGGTGGGGCCCACGTGATTTCCGGGTGGGGCCCACGTGATTTCCGGGTGGGGCCCACGTGATTTCCGGGTGGGGCCCACGTGATTTCCCCGTGGGGCCCACGTGATTTCCCCGTGGGGCCCACGTGATTTCCGGCTGGGGCCCACGTGATTTCCGGGTGGGGCCCACGTGATTTCCGGGTGGGGCCCACGTGATTTCCGGGTGGGGCCCACGTGATTTCCGGGTGGGGCCCACGTGATTTCCGGGTGGGGCCCACGTGATTTCCGGGTGGGCCCCACGTGATTTCCGTGTGGGCCCCACGTGATTTCCGGGTGGGGCCCACGTGATTTCCGGGTGGGGCCCACGTGATTTCCGGGTGGGGCCCACGTGATTTCCGGGTGGGGCCCACGTGATTTCCGGGTGGGGCCCACGTGATTTCCGGGTGGGGCCCACGTGATTTCCCCGTGGGGCCCACGTGATTTCCCCGTGGGGCCCACGTGATTTCCGGCTGGGGCCCACGTGATTTCCGGGTGGGGCCCACGTGATTTCCGGGTGGGGCCCACGTGATTTCCGGGTGGGGCCCACGTGATTTCCGGGTGGGGCCCACGTGATTTCCGGGTGGGGCCCACGTGATTTCCGGGTGGGGCCCACGTGATTTCCGGGTGGGGCCCACGTGATTTCCGGGTGGGGCCCACGTGATTTCCGGGTGGGGCCCACGTGATTTCCCCGTGGGGCCCACGTGATTTCCGGCTGGGGCCCACGTGATTTCCGGGTGGGGCCCACGTGATTTCCGGGTGGGGCCCACGTGATTTCCGGGTGGGGCCCACGTGATTTCCGGGTGGGGCCCACGTGATTTCCGGGTGGGCCCCACGTGATTTCCGGGTGGGGCCCACGTGATTTCCCCGTGGGGCCCACGTGATTTCCGGGTGGGGCTCACGTGATTTCCCCGTGGGGCCCACGTGATTTCCGGGTGGGGCCCACGTGATTTCCGGGTGGGGCCCACGTGATTTCCGGGTGGGGCCCACGTGATTTCCGGGTGGGGCCCACGTGATTTCCGGGTGGGGCCCACGTGATTTCCGGGTGGGGCCCACGTGATTTCCGGGTGGGGCCCACGTGATTTCCGGGTGGGGCCCACGTGATTTCCGGGTGGGGCCCACGTGATTTCCCCGTGGGGCCCACGTGATTTCCGGGTGGGGCTCACGTGATTTCCCCGTGGGGCCCACGTGATTTCCGGGTGGGGCCCACGTGATTTCCGGGTGGGGCCCACGTGATTTCCGGGTGGGGCCCACGTGATTTCCGGGTGGGGCCCACGTGATTTCCGGGTGGGGCCCACGTGATTTCCGGGTGGGGCCCACGTGATTTCCGGGTGGGGCCCACGTGATTTCCGGGTGGGGCCCACGTGATTTCCCCGTGGGGCCCACGTGATTTCCGGGTGGGGCTCACGTGATTTCCCCGTGGGGCCCACGTGATTTCCGGGTGGGGCCCACGTGATTTCCGGGTGGGGCCCACGTGATTTCCGGGTGGGGCCCACGTGATTTCCGTGTGGGGCCCACGTGATTTCCGGGTGGGGCCCACGTGATTTCCGGGTGGGGCCCACGTGATTTCCGGGTGGGCCCCACGTGATTTCCGGGTGGGGCCCACGTGATTTCCCCGTGGGGCCCACGTGATTTCCGGGTGGGGCTCACGTGATTTCCCCGTGGGGCCCACGTGATTTCCGGGTGGGGCCCACGTGATTTCCGGGTGGGGCCCACGTGATTTCCGGGTGGGGCCCACGTGATTTCCGGGTGGGGCCCACGTGATTTCCGGGTGGGGCCCACGTGATTTCCCCGTGGGGCCCACGTGATTTCCGGGTGGGGCCCACGTGATTTCCCCGTAAGGCCCACGTGATTTCCCCGTGGGGCCGACGTGATTTCCGGGTGGGGCCCACGTGATTTCCGGGTGGGGCCCACGTGATTTCCGGGTGGGGCCCACGTGATTTCCGGTTGGGGCCCACGTGATTTCCGGCTGTGGCCCACGTGATTTCCGGGTGGGGTCCACGTGATTTCCGGGTGGGGCCCACGTGATTTCCCCGTGGGGCCCACGTGATTTCCGGGTGGGGCCCACGTGATTTCCGGGTGGGGCCCACGTGATTTCCGGGTGGGGCCCACGTGATTTCCGGGTGGGGCCCACGTGATTTCCCCGTGGGGCCCACGTGATTTCCGGGTGGGGCCCACGTGATTTCCGGGTGGGGCCCACGTGATTTCCGGGTGGGGCCCACGTGATTTCCGGGTGGGGCCCACGTGATTTCCGGGTGGGGCCCACGTGATTTCCCCGTGGGGCCCACGTGATTTCCGGGTGGGGCCCACGTGATTTCCGGGTGGGGCCCACGTGATTTCCCGGTGGGGCCCACGTGATTTCCCCGTGGGGCCCACGTGATTTCCCCGTGGGGCCCACGTGATTTCCCCGTGGGGCCCACGTGATTTCCGGCTGGGGCCCACGTGATTTCCGGGTGGGGCCCACGTGATTTCCGGGTGGGGCCCACGTGATTTCCGGGTGGGGCCCACGTGATTTCCGGGTGGGGCCCACGTGATTTCCGGGTGGGGCCCACGTGATTTCCGGGTGGGCCCCACGTGATTTCCGTGTGGGCCCCACGTGATTTCCGGGTGGGGCCCACGTGATTTCCGGGTGGGGCCCACGTGATTTCCGGGTGGGGCCCACGTGATTTCCGGGTGGGGCCCACGTGATTTCCGGGTGGGGCCCACGTGATTTCCGGGTGGGGCCCACGTGATTTCCCCGTGGGGCCCACGTGATTTCCGGCTGGGGCCCACGTGATTTCCGGGTGGGGCCCACGTGATTTCCGGGTGGGGCCCACGTGATTTCCGGGTGGGGCCCACGTGATTTCCGGGTGGGGCCCACGTGATTTCCGGGTGGGGCCCACGTGATTTCCGGGTGGGGCCCACGTGATTTCCGGGTGGGGCCCACGTGATTTCCGGGTGGGGCCCACGTGATTTCCCCGTGGGGCCCACGTGATTTCCGGCTGGGGCCCACGTGATTTCCGGGTGGGGCCCACGTGATTTCCGGGTGGGGCCCACGTGATTTCCGGGTGGGGCCCACGTGATTTCCGGGTGGGGCCCACGTGATTTCCGGGTGGGGCCCACGTGATTTCCGGGTGGGGCCCACGTGATTTCCGGGTGGGGCCCACGTGATTTCCGGGTGGGCCCCACGTGATTTCCGGGTGGGGCCCACGTGATTTCCGGGTGGGGCCCACGTGATTTCCGGGTGGGGCCCACGTGATTTCCGGGTGGGGCCCACGTGATTTCCGGGTGGGGCCCACGTGATTTCCGGGTGGGGCCCACGTGATTTCCGGGTGGGGCCCACGTGATTTCCGGGTGGGGCCCACGTGATTTCCCCGTGGGGCCCACGTGATTTCCGGGTGGGGCCCACGTGATTTCCCCGTAAGGCCCACGTGATTTCCCCGTGGGGCCGACGTGATTTCCGGGTGGGGCCCACGTGATTTCCGGGTGGGGCCCACGTGATTTCCGGGTGGGGCCCACGTGATTTCCGGTTGGGGCCCACGTGATTTCCGGCTGTGGCCCACGTGATTTCCGGGTGGGGTCCACGTGATTTCCGGGTGGGGCCCACGTGATTTCCCCGTGGGGCCCACGTGATTTCCGGGTGGGGCCCACGTGATTTCCGGGTGGGGCCCACGTGATTTCCGGGTGGGGCCCACGTGATTTCCGGGTGGGGCCCACGTGATTTCCCCGTGGGGCCCACGTGATTTCCGGGTGGGGCCCACGTGATTTCCGGGTGGGGCCCACGTGATTTCAGGGTGGGGCCCACGTGATTTCCCCGTGGGGCCCACGTGATTTCCGGGTGGGGCCCACGTGATTTCCCCGTAAGGCCCACGTGATTTCCCCGTGGGGCCGACGTGATTTCCGGGTGGGGCCCACGTGATTTCCGGGTGGGGCCCACGTGATTTCCGGGTGGGGCCCACGTGATTTCCGGTTGGGGCCCACGTGATTTCCGGCTGTGGCCCACGTGATTTCCGGGTGGGGTCCACGTGATTTCCGGGTGGGGCCCACGTGATTTCCCCGTGGGGCCCACGTGATTTCCGGGTGGGGCCCACGTGATTTCCGGGTGGGGCCCACGTGATTTCCGGGTGGGGCCCACGTGATTTCCGGGTGGGGCCCACGTGATTTCCCCGTGGGGCCCACGTGATTTCCGGGTGGGGCCCACGTGATTTCCGGGTGGGGCCCACGTGATTTCCGGGTGGGGCCCACGTGATTTCCGGGTGGGGCCCACGTGATTTCCGGTTGGGGCCCACGTGATTTCCGGCTGGGGCCCACGTGATTTCCGGGTGGGGCCCACGTGATTTCCGGGTGGGGCCCACGTGATTTCCGGGTGGGGCCCACGTGATTTCCGGGTGGGGCCCACGTGATTTCCGGGTGGGGCCCACGTGATTTCCGGGTGGGGCCCACGTGATTTCCGGGTGGGGCCCACGTGATTTCCGGGTGGGGCCCACGTGATTTCCGGGTGGGGCCCACGTGATTTCCCCGTGGGGCCCACGTGATTTCCGGGTGGGGCCCACGTGATTTCCGGGTGGGGCCCACGTGATTTCCCGGTGGGGCCCACGTGATTTCCCCGTGGGGCCCACGTGATTTCCGGGTGGGGCCCACGTGATTTCCGGGTGGGGCCCACGTGATTTCCCGGTGGGGCCCACGTGATTTCCCCGTGGGGCCCACGTGATTTCCGGGTGGGGCCCACGTGATTTCCGGGTGGGGCCCACGTGATTTCCCGGTGGGGCCCACGTGATTTCCGGGTGGGGCCCACGTGATTTCCGGGTGGGGCCCACGTGATTTCCGGGTGGGCCCCACGTGATTTCCTGTGGGGCCCACGTGATTTCCGGGTGGGGCCCACGTGATTTCCGGGTGGGGCCCACGTGATTTCCGGGTGGGGCCCACGTGATTTCCGGCTGGGGCCCACGTGATTTCCGGGTGGTGCCCACGTGATTTTCCGGTGGGGCCCACGTGATTTCCCCGTGGGGCCCACGTGATTTCCGGGTGGGCCCCACGTGATTTCCGGGTGAGGCCCACGTGATTTCCCCGTGGGGCCCACGTGATTTCCCCATGGGGCCCACGTGATTTCCGGGTGGGGCCCACGTGATTTCCGGGTGGGGCCCACGTGATTTCCGGGTGGGGCCCACGTGATTTCCGGGTGGGGCCCACGTGATTTCCGGGTGGGGCCCACGTGATTTCCGGGTGGGGCCCACGTGATTTCCGGGTGGGCCCCACGTGATTTCCGTGTGGGCCCCACGTGATTTCCGGGTGGGGCCCACGTGATTTCCGGGTGGGGCCCACGTGATTTCCGGGTGGGGCCCACGTGATTTCCGGGTGGGGCCCACGTGATTTCCGGGTGGGGCCCACGTGATTTCCGGGTGGGGCCCACGTGATTTCCCCGTGGGGCCCACGTGATTTCCCCGTGGGGCCCACGTGATTTCCGGCTGGGGCCCACGTGATTTCCGGGTGGGGCCCACGTGATTTCCGGGTGGGGCCCACGTGATTTCCGGGTGGGGCCCACGTGATTTCCGGGTGGGGCCCACGTGATTTCCGGGTGGGGCCCACGTGATTTCCGGGTGGGGCCCACGTGATTTCCGGGTGGGGCCCACGTGATTTCCCCGTGGGGCCCACGTGATTTCCGGCTGGGGCCCACGTGATTTCCGGGTGGGGCCCACGTGATTTCCGGGTGGGGCCCACGTGATTTCCGGGTGGGGCCCACGTGATTTCCGGGTGGGGCCCACGTGATTTCCGGGTGGGGCCCACGTGATTTCCGGGTGGGGCCCACGTGATTTCCGGGTGGGGCCCACGTGATTTCCGGGTGGGCCCCACGTGATTTCCGTGTGGGGCCCACGTGATTTCCGGGTGGGGCCCACGTGATTTCCCCGTGGGGCCCACGTGATTTCCCCGTGGGGCCCACGTGATTTCCGGGTGGTCCCACGTGATTTCCGGGTGGGGCCCACGTGATTTCCGGCTGTGGCCCACGTGATTTCCGGGTGGGGCCCACGTGATTTCCGGGTGGGGCCCACGTGATTTCCCCGTGGGGCCCACGTGATTTCCGGGTGGCCCCACGTGATTTCCGTGCGGGGCCCACGTGATTTCCGGGTGGGGCCCACGTGATTTCCGGGTGGGGCCCACGTGATTTCCGGGTGGGGCCCACGTGATTTCCGGGTGGGGCCCCCGTGATTTCCGGGTGGGGCCCACGTGATTTCCGGGTGGGGCCCACGTGATTTCCGGGTGGGGCCCACGTGATTTCCGGGTGGGGCCCACGTGATTTCCCCGTGGGGCCCACGTGATTTCCGGGTGGGGCCCACGTGATTTCCGGGTGGGGCCCACGTGATTTCCGGGTGGGGCCCACGTGATTTCCGGGTGGGGCCCACGTGATTTCCGGGTGGGGCCCACGTGATTTCCGGGTGGGGCCCACGTGATTTCCGGGTGGGGCCCACGTGATTTCCGGGTGGGGCCCACATGATTTCCCCGTCTGGCCCACGTGATTTCCGGGTGGGGCCCACGTGATTTCCGGGTGGGGCCCACGTGATTTCCGGGTGGGGCCCACGTGATTTCCGGGTGGGGCCCACATGATTTCCCCGTGGGGCCCACGTGATTTCCGGGTGGGGCCCACGTGATTTCCGGGTGGGGCCCACGTGATTTCCGGGTGGGGCCCACGTGATTTCCGGGTGGGCGCCACGTGATTTCCGGGTGGGGCCCACGTGATTTCCGGGTGGGGCCCACGTGATTTCCGGGTGGGGCCCACGTGATTTCCGGGTGGGGCCCACGTGATTTCCCCGTGGGGCCCACGTGATTTCCGGGTGGGGCCCACGTGATTTCCGGGTGGGGCCCACGTGATTTCCGGGTGGGGCCCACGTGATTTCCGGGTGGGGCCCACGTGATTTCCGGGTGGGGCCCACGTGATTTCCGGGTGGGGCCCACGTGATTTCCGGCTGGGGCCCACGTGATTTCCGGGTGGGGCCCACGTGATTTCCGGGTGGGGCCCACGTGATTTCCCCGTGGGGCCCACGTGATTTCCGGGTGGGGCCCACGTGATTTCCGGCTGGGGCCCACGTGATTTCCGGGTGGGGCCCACGTGATTTCCGGGTGGGGCCCACGTGTTTTCCGGGTGGGGCCCACGTGATTTCCGGGTGGGGCCCACGTGATTTCCGGGTGGGGCCCACGTGATTTCCGGGTGGGGCCCACGTGATTTCCCCGTGGGGCCCACGTGATTTCCGGCTGGGGCCCACGTGATTTCCGGATGGGGCCCACGTGATTTCCGGGTGGGGCCCACGTGATTTCCCCGTGGGGCCCACGTGATTTCCGGCTGGTGCCCACGTGATTTCCGGGTGGGGCCCACGTGATTTCCGGGTGGGGCCCACGTGATTTCTCCGTGGGGCCCACGTGATTTCCCCGTGGGGCCCACGTGATTTCCGGCTGGGGCCCACGTGATTTCCGGCTGGGGCCCACGTGATTTCCGGGTGGGGCCCACGTGATTTCCGGGTGGGGCCCACGTGATTTCCGGGTGGGGCCCACGTGATTTCCGGGTGGGGCCCACGTGATTTCCGGGTGGGGCCCACGTGATTTCCGGGTGGGGCCCACGTGATTTCCGGGTGGGGCCCACGAGATTTCCGGGTGGGGCCCACGAGATTTCCCCGTGGTGCCCACGTGATTTCCGGGTGGGGCCCACGTGATTTCCGGGTGGGGCCCACGTGATTTCCGGGTGGGCCCCACGTGATTTCCGGGTGGGCCCCACGTGATTTCCGGGTGGGGCCCACGTGATTTCCGGGTGGGGCCCACGTGATTTCCCCGTGGGGCCCACGTGAGTTCCGGGTGGGGCCCACGTGATTTCCCGGGGGGGCCCCCGTGATTTCCGGGTGGGGCCCACCTGATTTCCGGGTGGGGCCCACGTGATTTCCGGGTGGGGCCCAGGTGATTTCCGGGTGGGGCCCACGTGATTTCCGGGTGGGCCCCACGTGATTTCCGTTTGGGGCCCACGTGATTTCCGGGTGGGGCCCACGTGATTTCCGGGTGGGCCCCACGTGATTTCCGGGTGGGGCCCACGTGATTTCCGGGTGGGGCCCACGTGATTTCCGGGTGGGGCCCACGTGATTTCCGGGTGGGGCCCACGTGATTTCCCCGTGGGGCCCACGTGATTTCCCCGTGGGGCCCACGTGATTTCCGGGTGGGGCCCACGTGATTTCCGGGTGGGGCCCACGTGATTTCCGGGTGGGGCCCACGTGATTTCCGGGTGGGGCCCACGTGATTTCCCCGTGGGGCCCACGTGATTTCCGGGTGGGGCCCACGTGATTTCCGGGTGGGGCCCACGTGATTTCCGGGTGGGGCCCACGTGATTTCCCCGTGGGGCCCACGTGATTTCCCCGTGGGGCCCACGTGATTTCCGGGTGGGGCCCACGTGATTTCCGGGTGGGGCCCACGTGATTTCCGGGTGGGGCCCACGTGATTTCCGGGTGGGGCCCACGTGATTTCCGGGTGGGGCCCACGTGATTTCCGGGTGGGGCCCACGTGATTTCCGGGTGGGGCCCACGTGATTTCCGGGTGGGGCCCACGTGATTTCCGGGTGGGGCCCACGTGATTTCCGGGTGGGGCCCACGTGATTTCCGGGTGGGGCCCACGTGATTTCCGGCTGGGGCCCACGTGATTTCCGGCTGGGGCCCACGTGATTTCCGGGTGGGGCCCACGTGATTTCCCCGTGGGGCCCACGTGATTTCCGGGTGGGGCCCACGTGATTTCCCCGTGGGGCCCACGTGATTTCCGGGTGGGGCCCACGTGATTTCCGGGTGGGGCCCACGTGATTTCCGGGTGGGGCCCACGTGATTTCCGGGTGGGGCCCACGTGATTTCCCCGTGGGGCCCACGTGATTTCCGGGTGGGTCCCACGGGATTTCCGGGTGGGGCCCACGTGATTTCCGTGTGGGGCCCACGTGATTTCCGGGTGGGGCCCACGTGATTTCCCCGTGGGGCCCACGTGATTTCCGGGTGGGGCCCACGTGATTTCCCCGTGGGGGCCACGTGATTTCCGGGTGGGGCCCACGTGATTTCCGGGTGGGGCCCACGTGATTTCCGGGTGGGGCCCACGTGATTTCCGGGTGGGGCCCACGTGATTTCCGGGTGGGGCCCACGTGATTTCCGGGTGGGGCCCACGTGATTTCCGGGTGGGGCCCACGTGATTTCCGGGTGGGGCCCACGTGTTTTCCGGGTGGGGCCCACGTGATTTCCGGGTGGCGCCCACGTGATTTCCGGGTGGGCCCCACGTGATTTCCGGGTGGGGCCCACGTGATTTCCGGGTGGGGCCCACGTGATTTCCGGGTGGGGCCCACGTGATTTCCGGGTGGGGCCCACGTGATTTCCGGGTGGGGCCCACGTGATTTCCGGGTGGGGCCCACGTGATTTCCCCGTGGGGCCCACGTGATTTCCGGGTGGGGCCCACGTGTTTTCCGGGTGGGGCCCACGTGATTTCCGGGTGGGGCCAACGTGATTTCCCCGTGAGGCCCACGTGATTTCCCCGTGGGGCCCACGTGATTTCCGGGTGGGGCCCACGTGATTTCCGGGTGGGGCCCACGTGATTTCCGGGTGGGGCCCACGTGATTTCCGGGTGGGGCCCACGTGATTTCCGGGTGGGGCCCACGTGATTTCCGGCTGGGGCCCACGTGATTTCCGGGTGGGGCCCACGTGATTTCCGGGTGGGGCCCACGTGATTTCCGGGTGGGGCCCACGTGATTTCCGGGAGGGGCCCACGAGATTTCCTCGTGGGGCCCACGTGATTTCCGGGTGGGGCCCACGTGATTTCCGGGTGGGGCCCACGTGATTTCCGGGTGGGGCCCACGTGATTTCCGGGTGGGGCCCACGTGATATTCGGGTGGGGCCCACGTGATTTCCGGGTGGGGCCCACGTGATTTCCGGGTGGGGCCCACGTGATTTCCGGGTGGGGCCCACGTGATTTCCGGGTGGGGCCCACGTGATTTCGGGGTGGGCCCCACGTGATTTCCGGGTGGGGCCCACGTGATTTCCGGGTGGGGCCCACGTGATTTCTGGGTGGGGCCCACGTGATTTCCGGGTGGGGCCCACGTGATTTCCGGGTGGGGCCCACGTGATTTCCCCGTGGGGCCCACGTGATTTCCCCGTGGGGCCCACGTGATTTCCGGGTGGGGCCCACGTGATTTCCGGGTGGGGCCCACGTGATTTCCGGGTGGGGCCCACGTGATTTCCGGGTGGGGCCCACGTGATTTCCGGGTGGGGCCCACGTGATTTCCCCGTGGGGCCGACGTGATTTCCGGGTGCGGCCCACGTGATTTCCCCGTGGGGCCCACGTGATTTCCCCGTGGGGCCCACGTGATTTCCCCGTGGGGCCCACGTGATTTCCGGGTGGGGCCCACGTGATTTCCCCGTGAGGCCCACGTGATTTCCCCGTGGGGCCCACGTGATTTCCAGGTGGGGCCCACGTGATTTCCGGGTGGGGCCCACGTGATTTCCGGGTGGGGCCCACGTGATTTCCGGCTGTGGCCCACGTGATTTCCGGGTGGGGCCCACGTGATTTCCGGGTGGGGCCCACGTGATTTCCGGGTGGGGCCCACGTGATTTCCGGGTGGGGCCCACGTGATTTCCCCGTGGGGCCCACGTGATTTCCGGGTGGGGCCCACGTGATTTCCGGGTGGGGCCCACGTGATTTCCGGGTGGGGCCCACGTGATTTCCGGGTGGGGCCCACGTGATTTCCGGGTGGGGCCCACGTGATTTCCGGGTGGGGCCCACGTGATTTCCGGCTGGGGCCCACGTGATTTCCGGGTGGGGCCCACGTGATTTCCGGGTGGGGCCCACGTGATTTCCCCGTGGGGCCCACGTGATTTCCGGGTGGGGCCCACGTGATTTCCGGCTGGGGCCCACGTGATTTCCGGGTGGGGCCCACGTGATTTCCGGGTGGGGCCCACGTGTTTTCCGGGTGGGGCCCACGTGATTTCCGGGTGGGGCCCACGTGATTTCCGGTTGGGGCCCACGTGATTTCCGGGTGGGGCCCACGTGATTTCCCCGTGGGGCCCACGTGATTTCCGGCTGGGGCCCACGTGATTTCCGGATGGGGCCCACGTGATTTCCGGGTGGGGCCCACGTGATTTCCCCGTGGGGCCCACGTGATTTCCGGCTGGTGCCCACGTGATTTCCGGGTGGGGCCCACGTGATTTCCGGGTGGGGCCCACGTGATTTCCCCGTGGGGCCCACGTGATTTCCCCGTGGGGCCCACGTGATTTCCGGCTGGGGCCCACGTGATTTCCGGCTGGGGCCCACGTGATTTCCGGGTGGGGCCCACGTGATTTCCGGGTGGGGCCCACGTGATTTCCGGGTGGGGCCCACGTGATTTCCGGGTGGGGCCCACGTGATTTCCGGGTGGGGCCCACGTGATTTCCGGGTGGGGCCCACGTGATTTCCGGGTGGGGCCCACGAGATTTCCGGGTGGGGCCCACGAGATTTCCCCGTGGGGCCCACGTGATTTCCGGGTGGGGCCCACGTGATTTCCGGGTGGGGCCCACGTGATTTCCGGGTGGGCCCCACGTGATTTCCGGGTGGGGCCCACGTGATTTCCGGGTGGGGCCCACGTGATTTCCGGGTGGGGCCCACGTGATTTCCGGGTGGGGCCCACGTGATTTCCGGGTGGGGCCCACGTGATTTCCGGGTGGGGCCCACGTGATTTCCGGGTGGGGCCCACCTGATTTCCGGGTGGGGCCCACGTGATTTCCGGGTGGGGCCCAGGTGATTTCCGGGTGGGGCCCACTTGATTTCCGGGTGGGCCCCACGTGATTTCCGTTTGGGGCCCACGTGATTTCCGGGTGGGGCCCACGTGATTTCCGGGTGGGCCCCACGTGATTTCCGGGTGGGGCCCACGTGATTTCCGGGTGGGGCCCACGTGATTTCCGGGTGGGGCCCACGTGATTTCCGGGTGGGGCCCACGTGATTTCTGGGTGGGGCCCACGTGATTTCCCCGTGGGGCCCACGTGATTTCCGGGTGGGGCCCACGTGATTTCCGGGTGGGGCCCACGTGATTTCCGGGTGGGGCCCACGTGATTTCCGGGTGGGGCCCACGTGATTTCCCCGTGGGGCCCACGTGATTTCCGGGTGGGGCCCACGTGATTTCCGGGTGGGGCCCACGTGATTTCCGGGTGGGGCCCACGTGATTTCCCCGTGGGGCCCACGTGATTTCCCCGTGGGGCCCACGTGATTTCCGGGTGGGGCCCACGTGATTTCCGGGTGGGGCCCACGTGATTTCCGGGTGGGGCCCACGTGATTTCCGGGTGGGGCCCACGTGATTTCCGGGTGGGGCCCACGTGATTTCCGGGTGGGGCCCACGTGATTTCCGGGTGGGGCCCACGTGATTTCCCCGTGGGGCCCACGTGATTTCCGGGTGGGGCCCACGTGATTTCCGGCTGGGGCCCACGTGATTTCCGGGTGGGGCCCACGTGATTTCCCCGTGGGGCCCACGTGATTTCCGGTGGGGCCCACGTGATTTCCCCGTGGGGCCCACGTGATTTCCGGGTGGGGCCCACGTGATTTCCGGGTGGGGCCCACGTGATTTCCGGGTGGGGCCCACGTGATTTCCGGGTGGGGCCCACGTGATTTCCCCGTGGGGCCCACGTGATTTCCGGGTGGGTCCCACGGGATTTCCGGGTGGGGCCCACGTGATTTCCGGGTGGGGCCCACGTGATTTCCGGGTGGGGCCCACGTGATTTCCCCGTGGGGCCCACGTGATTTCCGGGTGGGGCCCACATGATTTCCCCGTGGGGGCCACGTGATTTCCGGGTGGGGCCCACGTGATTTCCGGGTGGGGCCCACGTGATTTCCGGGTGGGGCCCACGTGATTTCCGGGTGGGGCCCACGTGATTTCCCCGTGGGGCCCACGTGATTTCCGGGTGGGGCCCACGTGATTTCCGGGTGGGGCCCACGTGATTTCCCCGTGGGGCCCACGTGATTTCCGGGTGGGGCCCACGTGATTTCCCCGTGGGGCCCACGTGATTTCCGGGTGGGGCCCACGTGATTTCCGGGTGGGGCCCACGTGATTTCCGGGTGGGGCCCACGTGATTTCCGGGTGGGGCCCACGTGATTTCCGGGTGGGGCCCACGTGATTTCCCCGTGGGGCCCACGTGATTTCCGGGTGGGGCCCACGTGATTTCCGGGTGGGGCCCACGTGATTTCCGGGTGGGGCCCACGTGATTTCCGGGTGGGGCCCACGTGATTTCCGGGTGGGGCCCACGTGATTTCCGGCTGGGGCACACGTGATTTCCGGCTGGGGCCCACGTGATTTCCGGGTGGGGCCCACGTGATTTCCGGGTGGGGCCCACGTGATTTCCGGGTGGGGCCCACGAGATTTCCTCGTGGGGCCCACGTGATTTCCGGGTGGGGCCCACGTGATTTCCGGGTGGGGCCCACGTGATTTCCGGGTGGGGCCCACGTGATTTCCGGGTGGGGCCCACGTGATATTCGGGTGGGGCCCACGTGATTTCCGGGTGGGGCCCACGTGATTTCCGGGTGGGGCCCACGTGATTTCCGGGTGGGGCCCACGTGATTTCCGGGTGGGGCCCACGTGATTTCGGGGTGGGCCCCACGTGATTTCCGGGTGGGGCCCACGTGATTTCCGGGTGGGGCCCACGTGATTTCTGGGTGGGGCCCACGTGATTTCCGGGTGGGGCCCACGTGATTTCCGGGTGGGGCCCACGTGATTTCCCCGTGGGGCCCACGTGATTTCCCCGTGGGGCCCACGTGATTTCCGGGTGGGACCCACGTGATTTCCGGGTGGGGCCCACGTGATTTCCGGGTGGGGCC
The DNA here is from genome assembly GCF_042477335.2 of Ovis canadensis. Taxonomy (NCBI): domain Eukaryota; kingdom Metazoa; phylum Chordata; class Mammalia; order Artiodactyla; family Bovidae; genus Ovis; species Ovis canadensis. The sequence continues at coordinate 12,031,201 of NC_091250.1, forward strand.
CACGTGATTTCCGGGTGGGGCCCACGTGATTTCCGGGTGGGGCCCACGTGATTTCCCCGTGGGGCCCACGTGATTTCCGGGTGCGGCCCACGTGATTTCCCCGTGGGGCCCACGTGATTTCCCCGTGGGGCCCACGTGATTTCCCCGTGGGGCCCACGTGATTTCCGGGTGGGGCCCACGTGATTTCCCCGTGAGGCCCACGTGATTTCCCCGTGGGGCCCACGTGATTTCCAGGTGGGGCCCACGTGATTTCCGGGTGGGGCCCACGTGATTTCCGGGTGGGGCCCACGTGATTTCCGGCTGTGGCCCACGTGATTTCCGGGTGGGGCCCACGTGATTTCCGGGTGGGGCCCACGTGATTTCCCCGTGGGGCCCACGTGATTTCCGGGTGGGGCCCACGTGATTTCCCCGTGGGGCCCACGTGATTTCCGGGTGGGGCCCACGTGATTTCCGGGTGGGGCCCACGTGATTTCCGGGTGGGGCCCACGTGATTTCCGGGTGGGGCCCACGTGATTTCCGGGTGGGGCCCACGTGATTTCCGGGTGGGGCCCACGTGATTTCCCCGTGGGGCCCACGTGATTTCCGGGTGGGGCCCACGTGATTTCCGGGTGGGGCCCACGTGATTTCCGGGTGGGGCCCACGTGATTTCCGGGTGGGGCCCACGTGATTTCCCCGTGGGGCCCACGTGATTTCCGGGTGGGGCCCACGTGATTTCCGGGTGGGGCCCACGTGATTTCCGGGTGGGGCCCACGTGATTTCCCCGTGGGGCCCACGTGATTTCCCCGTGGGGCCCACGTGATTTCCGGGTGGGGCCCACGTGATTTCCGGGTGGGGCCCACGTGATTTCCGGGTGGGGCCCACGTGATTTCCGGGTGGGGCCCACGTGATTTCCGGGTGGGGCCCACGTGATTTCCGGGTGGGGCCCACGTGATTTCCGGGTGGGGCCCACGTGATTTCCGGGTGGGGCCCACGTGATTTCCCCGTGGGGCCCACGTGATTTCCGGGTGGGGCCCACGTGATTTCCGGCTGGGGCCCACGTGATTTCCGGGTGGGGCCCACGTGATTTCCCCGTGGGGCCCACGTGATTTCCGGGTGGGGCCCACGTGATTTCCCCGTGGGGCCCACGTGATTTCCGGGTGGGGCCCACGTGATTTCCGGGTGGGGCCCACGTGATTTCCGGGTGGGGCCCACGTGATTTCCGGGTGGGGCCCACGTGATTTCCCCGTGGGGCCCACGTGATTTCCGGGTGGGTCCCACGGGATTTCCGGGTGGGGCCCACGTGATTTCCGGGTGGGGCCCACGTGATTTCCGGGTGGGGCCCACGTGATTTCCCCGTGGGGCCCACGTGATTTCCGGGTGGGGCCCACATGATTTCCCCGTGGGGGCCACGTGATTTCCGGGTGGGGCCCACGTGATTTCCGGGTGGGGCCCACGTGATTTCCGGGTGGGGCCCACGTGATTTCCGGGTGGGGCCCACGTGATTTCCGGGTGGGGCCCACGTGATTTCCGGGTGGGGCCCACGTGATTTCCGGGTGGGGCCCACGTGTTTTCCGGGTGGGGCCCACGTGATTTCCGGGTGGCGCCCACGTGATTTCCGGGTGGGCCCCACGTGATTTCCGGGTGGGGCCCACGTGATTTCCGGGTGGGGCCCACGTGATTTCCGGGTGGGGCCCACGTGATTTCCGGGTGGGGCCCACGTGATTTCCGGGTGGGGCCCACGTGATTTCCGGGTGGGGCCCACGTGATTTCCCCGTGGGGCCCACGTGATTTCCGGGTGGGGCCCACGTGATTTCCGGGTGGGGCCCACGTGATTTCCGGGTGGGGCCCACGTGATTTCCGGGTGGGGCCCACGTGATTTCCGGGTGGGGCCCACGTGATTTCCGGCTGGGGCCCACGTGATTTCCGGCTGGGGCCCACGTGATTTCCGGGTGGGGCCCACGTGATTTCCGGGTGGGGCCCACGTGATTTCCGTGTGGGGCCCACGAGATTTCCTCGTGGGGCCCACTTGATTTCCGGGTGGGGCCCACGTGATTTCCGGGTGGGGCCCACGTGATTTCCGGGTGGGGCCCACGTGATTTCCGGGTGGGGCCCACGTGATTTCCGGGTGGGGCCCACGTGATTTCCGGGTGGGGCCCACGTGATTTCCCCGTGGGGCCCACGTGATTTCCCCGTGGGGCCCACGTGATTTCCGGGTGGGGCCCACGTGATTTCCGGGTGGGGCCCAAGTGATTTCCGGGTGGGGCCCACGTGATTTCCGGGTGGGGCCCACGTGATTTCCGGGTGGGGCCCACGTGATTTCCGGGTGGGGCCCACGTGATTTCCGGGTGGGGCCCACGTGATTTCCGGGTGGGGCCCACGTGATTTCCCCGTGGGGCCCACGTGATTTCCGGGTGGGGCCCACGTGATTTCCGGCTGGGGCCCACGTGATTTCCGGGTGGGGCCCACGTGATTTCCCCGTGGGGCCCACGTGATTTCCGGGTGGGGCCCACGTGATTTCCCCGTGGGGCCCACGTGATTTCCGGGTGGGGCCCACGTGATTTCCGGGTGGGGCCCACGTGATTTCCGGGTGGGGCCCACGTGATTTCCGGGTGGGGCCCACGTGATTTCCCCGTGGGGCCCACGTGATTTCCGGGTGGGTCCCACGGGATTTCCGGGTGGGGCCCACGTGATTTCCGGGTGGGGCCCACGTGATTTCCGGGTGGGGCCCACGTGATTTCCCCGTGGGGCCCACGTGATTTCCGGGTGGGGCCCACATGATTTCACCGTGGGGGCCACGTGATTTCCGGGTGGGGCCCACGTGATTTCCGGGTGGGGCCCACGTGATTTCCGGGTGGGGCCCACGTGATTTCCGGGTGGGGCCCACGTGATTTCCGGGTGGGGTCCACGTGATTTCCGGGTGGGGCCCACGTGATTTCCGGGTGGGGCCCACGTGTTTTCCGGGTGGGGCCCACGTGATTTCCGGGTGGCGCCCACGTGATTTCCGGGTGGGCCCCACGTGATTTCCGGGTGGGGCCCACGTGATTTCCGGGTGGGGCCCACGTGATTTCCGGTTGGGGCCCACGTGATTTCCGGGTGGGGCCCACGTGATTTCCGGGTGGGGCCCACGTGATTTCCGGGTGGGGCCCACGTGATTTCCCCGTGGGGCCCACGTGATTTCCGGGTGGGGCCCACGTGATTTCCGGGTGGGGCCCACGTGATTTCCGGGTGGGGCCCACGTGATTTCCGGGTGGGGCCCACGTGATTTCCGGGTGGGGCCCACGTGATTTCCGGCTGGGGCCCACGTGATTTCCCGGTGGGGCCCACGTGATTTCCGGGTGGGGCCCACGTGATTTCCGGGTGGGGCCCACGTGATTTCCGGGTGGGGCCCACGAGATTTCCTCGTGGGGCCCACGTGATTTCCGGGTGGGGCCCACGTGATTTCCGGGTGGAGCCCACGTGATATTCGGGTGGGGCCCACGTGATTTCCGGGTGGGGCCCACGTGATTTCCGGGTGGGGCCCACGTGATTTCCGGGTGGGGCCCACGTGATTTCCGGGTGGGGCCCACGTGATTTCGGGGTGGGCCCCACGTGATTTCCGGGTGGGGCCCACGTGATTTCCGGGTGGGGCCCACGTGATTTCCGGGTGGGGCCCACGTGATTTCCGGGTGGGGCCCACGTGATTTCCGGGTGGGGCCCACGTGATTTCCCCGTGGGGCCCACGTGATTTCCCCGTGGGGCCCACGTGATTTCCGGGTGGGGCCCACGTGATTTCCGGGTGGGGCCCACGTGATTTCCGGGTGGGGCCCACGTGATTTCCGGGTGGGGCCCACGTGATTTCCGGGTGGGGCCCACGTGATTTCCCCGTGGGGCCCACGTGATTTCCGGGTGCGGCCCACGTGATTTCCCCGTGGGGCCCACGTGATTTCCCCGTGGGGCCCACGTGATTTCCCCGTGGGGCCCACGTGATTTCCGGGTGGGGCCCACGTGATTTCCCCGTGAGGCCCACGTGATTTCCCCGTGGGGCCCACGTGATTTCCAGGTGGGGCCCACGTGATTTCCGGGTGGGGCCCACGTGATTTCCGAGTGGGGCCCACGTGATTTCCGGCTGTGGCCCACGTGATTTCCGGGTGGGGCCCACGTGATTTCCGGGTGGGGCCCACGTGATTTCCCCGTGGGGCCCACGTGATTTCCGGGTGGGGCCCACGTGATTTCCCCGTGGGGCCCACGTGATTTCCGGGTGGGGCCCACGTGATTTCCGGGTGGGGCCCACGTGATTTCCGGGTGGGGCCCACGTGATTTCCGGGTGGGGCCCACGTGATTTCCGGGTGGGGCCCACGTGATTTCCGGGTGGGGCCCACGTGATTTCCGGGTGGGGCCCACGTGATTTCCGGGTGGGGCCCACGTGATTTCCGGGTGGGGCCCACGTGATTTCCGGGTGGGGCCCACGTGATTTCCGGGTGGGGCCCACGTGATTTCCGGGTGGGGCCCACGTGATTTCCGGGTGGGGCCCACGTGATTTCCGGGTGGGGCCCACGTGATTTCCGGGTGGGGCCCACGTGATTTCCGGGTGGGGCCCACGTGATTTCCGGGTGGGGCCCACGTGATTTCCGGGTGGGGCCCACGTGATTTCCGGGTGGGGCCCACGTGATTTCCGGGTGGGGCCCACGTGATTTCCCCGTGGGGCCCACGTGATTTCCGGGTGGGGCCCACGTGTTTTCCGGGTGGGGCCCACGTGATTTCCGGGTGGGGCCAACGTGATTTCCCCGTGAGGCCCACGTGATTTCCCCGTGGGGCCCACGTGATTTCCGGGTGGGGCCCACGTGATTTCCGGGTGGGGCCCACGTGATTTCCGGGTGGGGCCCACGTGATTTCCGGGTGGGGCCCACGTGATTTCCGGGTGGGGCCCACGTGATTTCCGGCTGGGGCCCACGTGATTTCCGGGTGGGGCCCACGTGATTTCCGGGTGGGGCCCACGTGATTTCCGGGTGGGGCCCACGTGATTTCCGGGTGGGGCCCACGAGATTTCCTCGTGGGGCCCACGTGATTTCCGGGTGGGGCCCACGTGATTTCCGGGTGGGGCCCACGTGATTTCCGGGTGGGGCCCACGTGATTTCCGGGTGGGGCCCACGTGATATTCGGGTGGGGCCCACGTGATTTCCGGGTGGGGCCCACGTGATTTCCGGGTGGGGCCCACGTGATTTCCGGGTGGGGCCCACGTGATTTCCGGGTGGGGCCCACGTGATTTCGGGGTGGGCCCCACGTGATTTCCGGGTGGGGCCCACGTGATTTCCGGGTGGGGCCCACGTGATTTCTGGGTGGGGCCCACGTGATTTCCGGGTGGGGCCCACGTGATTTCCGGGTGGGGCCCACGTGATTTCCGGGTGGGGCCCACGTGATTTCCCCGTGGGGCCCACGTGATTTCCGGGTGGGGCCCACGTGATTTCCGGGTGGGGCCCACGTGATGTCCGGGTGGGGCCCACCTGATTTCCGGGTGGGGCCCACGTGATTTCCGGGTGGGGCCCAGGTGATTTCCGGGTGGGGCCCACTTGATTTCCGGGTGGGCCCCACGTGATTTCCGTTTGGGGCCCACGTGATTTCCGGGTGGGGCCCACGTGATTTCCGGGTGGGCCCCACGTGATTTCCGGGTGGGGCCCACGTGATTTCCGGGTGGGGCCCACGTGATTTCCGGGTGGGGCCCACGTGATTTCCGGGTGGGGCCCACGTGATTTCCGGGTGGGGCCCACGTGATTTCCCCGTGGGGCCCACGTGATTTCCGGGTGGGGCCCACGTGATTTCCGGGTGGGGCCCACGTGATTTCCGGGTGGGGCCCACGTGATTTCCGGGTGGGGCCCACGTGATTTCCCCGTGGGGCCCACGTGATTTCCGGGTGGGGCCCACGTGATTTCCGGGTGGGGCCCACGTGATTTCCCCGTGGGGCCCACGTGATTTCCGGGTGGGGCCCACGTGATTTCCCCGTGGGGCCCACGTGATTTCCCCGTGGGGCCCACGTGATTTCCGGGTGGGGCCCACGTGATTTCCGGGTGGGGCCCACGTGATTTCCGGGTGGGGCCCACGTGATTTCCGGGTGGGGCCCACGTGATTTCCGGGTGGGGCCCACGTGATTTCCGGGTGGGGCCCACGTGATTTCCGGGTGGGGCCCACGTGATTTCCGGGTGGGGCCCACGTGATTTCCCCGTGGGGCCCACGTGATTTCCGGGTGGGGCCCACGTGATTTCCGGCTGGGGCCCACGTGATTTCCGGGTGGGGCCCACGTGATTTCCCCGTGGGGCCCACGTGATTTCCCCGTGGGGCCCACGTGATTTCCCCATGGGGCCCACGTGATTTCCGGGTGGGGCCCACGTGATTTCCGGGTGGGGCCCACGTGATTTCCGGGTGGGGCCCACGTGATTTCCGGGTGGGGCCCACGTGATTTCCCCGTGGGGCCCACGTGATTTCCGGGTGGGTCCCACGGGATTTCCGGGTGGGGCCCACGTGATTTCCGGGTGGGGCCCACGTGATTTCCGGGTGGGGCCCACGTGATTTCCCCGTGGGGCCCACGTGATTTCCGGGTGGGGCCCACATGATTTCCCCGTGGGGGCCACGTGATTTCCGGGTGGGGCCCACGTGATTTCCGGGTGGGGCCCACGTGATTTCCGGGTGGGGCCCACGTGATTTCCGGGTGGGGCCCACGTGATTTCCGGGTGGGGCCCACGTGATTTCCGGGTGGGGCCCACGTGATTTCCGGGTGGGGCCCACGAGTTTTCCGGGTGGGGCCCACGTGATTACCGGGTGGCGCCCACGTGATTTCCGGGTGGGCCCCACGTGATTTCCGGGTGGGGCCCACGTGATTTCCGGGTGGGGCCCACGTGATTTCCGGGTGGGGCCCACGTGATTTCCGGGTGGGGCCCACGTGATTTCCGGGTGGGGCCCACGTGATTTCCGGGTGGGGCCCACGTGATTTCCCCGTGGTGCCCACGTGATTTCCGGGTGGGGCCCACGTGATTTCCGGGTGGGGCCCACGTGATTTCCGGGTGGGGCCCACGTGATTTCCGGGTGGGGCCCACGTGATTTCCGGGTGGGGCCCACGTGATTTCCGGCTGGGGCCCACGTGATTTCCGGGTGGGGCCCACGTGATTTCCGGGTGGGGCCCACGTGATTTCCGGGTGGGGCCCACGAGATTTCCTCGTGGGGCCCACGTGATTTCCGGGTGGGGCCCACGTGATTTCCGGGTGGGGCCCACGTGATTTCCGGGTGGGGCCCACGTGATATTCGGGTGGGGCCCACGTGATTTCCGGGTGGGGCCCACGTGATTTCCGGGTGGGGCCCACGTGATTTCCGGGTGGGGCCCACGTGATTTCCGGGTGGGGCCCACGTGATTTCCGGGTGGGGCCCACGTGATTTCCGGGTGGGGCCCACGTGATTTCCGGGTGGGGCCCACGTGATTTCCCCGTGGGGCCCACGTGATTTCCCCGTGGGGCCCACGTGATTTCCGGGTGGGGCCCACGTGATTTCCCCGTGAGGCCCACGTGATTTCCCCGTGGGGCCCACGTGATTTCCAGGTGGGGCCCACGTGATTTCCGGGTGGGGCCCACGTGATTTCCGGGTGGGGCCCACGTGATTTCCGGCTGTGGCCCACGTGATTTCCGGGTGGGGCCCACGTGATTTCCGGGTGGGGCCCACGTGATTTCCCCGTGGGGCCCACGTGATTTCCGGGTGGGGCCCACGTGATTTCCCCGTGGGGCCCACGTGATTTCCGGGTGGGGCCCACGTGATTTCCGGGTGGGGCCCACGTGATTTCCGGGTGGGGCCCACGTGATTTCCGGGTGGGGCCCACGTGATTTCCGGGTGGGGCCCACGTGATTTCCGGGTGGGGCCCACGTGATTTCCGGGTGGGGCCCACGTGTTTTCCGGGTGGGGCCCACGTGATTTCCGGGTGGGGCCCACGTGATTTCCGGGTGGCGCCCACGTGATTTCCGGGTGGGCCCCACGTGATTTCCGGGTGGGGCCCACGTGATTTCCGGGTGGGGCCCACGTGATTTCCGGGTGGGGCCCACGTGATTTCCGGGTGGGGCCCACGTGATTTCCGGGTGTGGCCCACGTGATTTCCGGGTGGGGCCCACGTGATTTCCCCGTGGGGCCCACGTGATTTCCGGCTGGGGCCCACGTGATTTCCGGCTGGGGCCCACGTGATTTCCGGGTGGGGCCCACGTGATTTCCCCGTGGGGCCCACGTGATTTCCGGGTGGGGCCCACGTGATTTCCCCGTGGGGCCCACGTGATTTCCGGGTGGGGCCCACGTGATTTCCGGGTGGGGCCCACGTGATTTCCGGGTGGGGCCCACGTGATTTCCGGGTGGGGCCCACGTGATTTCCGGGTGGGGCCCACGTGATTTCCGGGTGGGCCCCACCTGATTTCCGGGTGGGGCCCACGTGATTTCCGGGTGGCGCCCACGTGATTTCCGGGTGGGGCCCACGTGATTTCCCCGTGGGGCCCACGTGATTTCCCCGTGGGGACCACGTGATTTCCGGGTGGGGCACACGTGATTTCCGGGTGGGGCCCACGTGATTTCCGGGTGGGGCCCACGTGATTTCCGGGTGGGGCCCACGTGATTTCCGGTTGGGGCCCACGTGATTTCCGGGTGGGCCCCACGTGATTTCCGTGTGGGGCCCACGTGATTTCCGGGTGGGGCCCACGTGATTTCCGGGTGGGGCCCACGTGATTTCCGGGTGGGACCCACGTGATTTCAGGGTGGGCCCCACGTGATTTCCGGGTGGGGCCCACGTGATTTCCGGGTGGGCCCCACGTGATTTCCGGGTGGGGCCCACGTGATTTCCGGGTGGGGCCCACGTGATTTCCGGGTGGGCCCCACGTGATTTCCGGGTGGGGCCCACGTGATTTCCGGGTGGGGCCCACGTGATTTCCCCGTGGGGCCCACGTGATTTCCGGGTGGGGCCCACGTGATTTCCGGGTGGGGCCCACGTGATTTCCGGGTGGGGCCCACGTGATTTCCGGCTGGGGCCCACGTGATTTCCGGGTGGGGCCCACGTGATTTCCGGGTGGGGCCCACGTGATTTCCGGGTGGGGCCCACGTGATTTCCGGGTGGGGCCCACGTGATTTCCGGGTGGGGCCCACGTGATTTCCGGGTGGGGCCCACGTGATTTCCCCGTGGGGCCCACGTGATTTCCGGCTGGGGCCCACGTGATTTCCGGCTGGGGCCCACGTGATTTCCGGGTGGGGCCCACGTGATTTCCCCGTGGGGCCCACGTGATTTCCGGGTGGGGCCCACGTGATTTCCCCGTGGGGCCCACGTGATTTCCGGGTGGGGCCCACGTGATTTCCGTGTGGGGCCCACGTGATTTCCGGGTGGGGCCCACGTGATTTCCGTGTGGGGCCCACGTGATTTCCGGGTGGGGCCCACGAGATTTCCGGGTGGGCCCCACGTGATTTCCGGGTGGGGCCCACGTGATTTCCGGGTGGGGCCCACGTGATTTCCGGGTGGGGCCCACGTGATTTCCGGGTGGGGCCCACGTGATTTCCGGGTGGGGCCCACGTGATTTCCGGGTGGGGCCCACGTGATTTCCGGGTGGGGCCCACGTGATTTCCGGGTGGGGCCCACGTGATTTCCGGGTTGGCCCCACGTGATTTCCGGGTGGGGCCCACGTGATTTCCGGGTGGGGCCCACGTGATTTCCGTGTGGGGCCCACGTGATTTCCGGGTGGGACCCACGTGATTTCCGGGTGGGCCCCACGTGATTTCCGGGTGGGGCCCACGTGATTTCCGGGTGGGGCCCACGTGATTTCCGGGTGGGGCCCACGTGATTTCCGGGTGGGGCCCACGTGATTTCCCCGTGGGGCCCACGTGATTTCCGGGTGGGTCCCACGGGATTTCCGGGTGGGGCCCACATGATTTCCGGGTGGGGCCCACGAGATTTCCGGGTGGGGCCCACGTGATTTCCCCGTGGGGCCCACGTGATTTCCGGGTGGGGCCCACATGATTTCCCCGTGGGGGCCACCTGATTTACGGGTGGGGCCCACGTGATTTCCGGGTGGGGCCCACGTGATTTCCGGGTGGGGCCCACGTGATTTCCGGGTGGGGCCCACGTGATTTCCGGGTGGGGCCCACGTGATTTCCGGGTGGGGCCCACGTGATTTCCGGGTGGGGCCCACGTGATTTCCGGGTGGGGCCCACGTGATTTCCGGGTGGGGCCCACGTGATTTCCGGGTGGGGCCCACGTGATTTCCCCGTGGGGCCCACGTGATTTCCGGCTGGGGCCCACGTGATTTCCGGGTGGGCCCCAAGTGATTTCCGGGTGGGGCCCACGTGATTTCCGGGTGGGGCCCACGTGATTTCCGGGTGGGGCCCACGTGATTTCCGGGTGGGGCCCACGTGATTTCCCCGTAAGGCCCACGTGATTTCCCCGTGGGGCCGACGTGATTTCCGGGTGGGGCCCACGTGATTTCCGGGTGGGGCCCACGTGATTTCCGGGTGGGGCCCACGTGATTTCCGGTTGGGGCCCACGTGATTTCCGGCTGTGGCCCACGTGATTTCCGGGTGGGGTCCACGTGATTTCCGGGTGGGGCCCACGTGATTTCCCCGTGGGGCCCACGTGATTTCCGGGTGGGGCCCACGTGATTTCCGGGTGGGGCCCACGTGATTTCCGGGTGGGGCCCACGTGATTTCCGGGTGGGGCCCACGTGATTTCCCCGTGGGGCCCACGTGATTTCCGGGTGGGGCCCACGTGATTTCCGGGTGGGGCCCACGTGATTTCCGGGTGGGGCCCACGTGATTTCCGGGTGGGGCCCACGTGATTTCCGGGTGGGGCCCACGTGATTTCCGGCTGGGGCCCACGTGATTTCCGGGTGGGGCCCACGTGATTTCCGGGTGGGGCCCACGTGATTTCCGGGTGGGGCCCACGTGATTTCCGGGTGGGGCCCACGTGATTTCCGGGTGGGGCCCACGTGATTTCCGGGTGGGGCCCACGTGATTTCCGGGTGGGGCCCACGTGATTTCCGGGTGGGGCCCACGTGATTTCCGGGTGGGGCCCACGTGATTTCCGGGTGGGGCCCACGTGATTTCCGGGTGGGGCCCACGTGATTTCCGGGTGGGGCCCACGTGATTTCCCGGTGGGGCCCACGTGATTTCCCCGTGGGGCCCACGTGATTTCCGGGTGGGGCCCACGTGATTTCCGGGTGGGGCCCACGTGATTTCCCGGTGGGGCCCACGTGATTTCCCCGTGGGGCCCACGTGATTTCCGGGTGGGGCCCACGTGATTTCCGGGTGGGGCCCACGTGATTTCCCGGTGGGGCCCACGTGATTTCCGGGTGGGGCCCACGTGATTTCCGGGTGGGGCCCACGTGATTTCCGGGTGGGCCCCACGTGATTTCCGTGTGGGGCCCACGTGATTTCCGGGTGGGGCCCACGTGATTTCCGGGTGGGGCCCACGTGATTTCCGGGTGGGGCCCACGTGATTTCCGGCTGGGGCCCACGTGATTTCCGGTGGTGCCCACGTGATTTCCCGGTGGGGCCCACGTGATTTCCCCGTGGGGCCCACGTGATTTCCGGGTGGGCCCCACGTGATTTCCGGGTGAGGCCCACGTGATTTCCCCGTGGGGCCCACGTGATTTCCCCATGGGGCCCACGTGATTTCCGGGTGGGGCCCACGTGATTTCCGGGTGGGGCCCACGTGATTTCCGGGTGGGGCCCACGTGATTTCCGGGTGGGGCCCACGTGATTTCCGGGTGGGGCCCACGTGATTTCCGGGTGGGGCCCACGTGATTTCCGGGTGGGGCCCACGTGATTTCCGGGTGGGGCCCACGTGATTTCCGGCTGTGGCCCACGTGATTTCCCCGTGGGGCCCACGTGATTTCCCCGTGGGGCCCACGTGATTTCCGGCTGGGGCCCACGTGATTTCCGGGTGGGGCCCACGTGATTTCCGGGTGGGGCCCACGTGATTTCCGGGTGGGGCCCACGTGATTTCCGGGTGGGGCCCACGTGATTTCCGGGTGGGGCCCACGTGATTTCCGGGTGGGGCCCACGTGATTTCCGGGTGGGGCCCACGTGATTTCCGGGTGGGGCCCACGTGATTTCCCCGTGGGGCCCACGTGATTTCCGGCTGGGGCCCACGTGATTTCCGGGTGGGGCCCACGTGATTTCCGGGTGGGGCCCACGTGATTTCCGGGTGGGGCCCACGTGATTTCCGGGTGGGGCCCACGTGATTTCCGGGTGGGGCCCACGTGATTTCCGGGTGGGGCCCACGTGATTTCCGGGTGGGGCCCACGTGATTTCCGGGTGGGCCCCACGTGATTTACGTGTGGGGCCCACGTGATTTCCGGGTGGGGCCCACGTGATTTCCCCGTGGGGCCCACGTGATTTCCCCGTGGGGCCCACGTGATTTCCGGGTGGTCCCACGTGATTTCCGGGTGGGGCCCACGTGATTTCCGGGTGGGGCCCACGTGATTTCCGGGTGGGGCCCACGTGATTTCCCCGTGGGGCCCACGTGATTTCCGGGTGGGGCCCACGTGATTTCCCCGTGGGGCCCACGTGATTTCCGGGTGGGGCCCACGTGATTTCCCCGTGGGGCCCACGTGATTTCCGGGTGGGGCCCACGGGATTTCCCCGTGGGGCCCACGTGATTTCCGGGTGGGGCCCACGTGATTTCCCCGTGAGGCCCACGTGATTTCCCCGTGGGGCCCACGTGATTTCCGGGTGGGGCCCACGTGATTTCCGCGTGGGGCCCACGTGATTTCCGGGTGGGGCCCACGTGATTTCCGGGTGGGGCCCACGTGATTTCCGGCTGTGGCCCACGTGATTTCCGGGTGGGGCCCACGTGATTTCCGGGTGGGGCCCACGTGATTTCCCCGTGGGGCCCACGTGATTTCCGGGTGGTCCCACGGGATTTCCGGGTGGGGCCCACGTGATTTCCGGGTGGGGCCCACGTGATTTCCGGGTGGGGCCCACGTGATTTCCGGGTGGGGCCCACGTGATTTCCGGGTGGGGCCCCCGTGATTTCCGGGTGGGGCCCACGTGATTTCCGGGTGGGGCCCACGTGATTTCAGGGTGGGGCCCACGTGATTTCCGGGTGGGGCCCACGTGATTTCCCCGTGGGGCCCACGTGATTTCCGGGTGGGGCCCACGTGATTTCCCGGTGGGGCCCACGTGATTTCCGGGTGGGGCCCACGTGATTTCCGGGTGGGGCCCACGTGATTTCCGGGTGGGGCCCACGTGATTTCCGGGTGGGGCCCACGTGATTTCCGGGTGGGGCCCACGTGATTTCCGGGTGGGGCCCACATGATTTCCCCGTCTGGCCCACGTGATTTCCGGGTGGGGCCCACGTGATTTCCGGGTGGGGCCCACGTGATTTCCGGGTGGGGCCCACGTGATTTCCGGGTGGGGCCCACATGATTTCCCCGTGGGGCCCACGTGATTTCCGGGTGGGGCCCACGTGATTTCCGGGTGGGGCCCACGTGATTTCCGGGTGGGGCCCACGTGATTTCGGGGTGGGCGCCACGTGATTTCCGGGTGGGGCCCACGTGATTTCCGGGTGGGGCCCACGTGATTTCCGGGTGGGGCCCACGTGATTTCCGGGTGGGGCCCACGTGATTTCCCCGTGGGGCCCACGTGATTTCCGGGTGGGGCCCACGTGATTTCCGGGTGGGGCCCACGTGATTTCCGGGTGGGGCCCACGTGATTTCCGGGTGGGGCCCACGTGATTTCCGGGTGGGGCCCACGTGATTTCCGGGTGGGGCCCACGTGATTTCCGGCTGGGGCCCACGTGATTTCCGGGTGGGGCCCACGTGATTTCCGGGTGGGGCCCACGTGATTTCCCCGTGGGGCCCACGTGATTTCCGGGTGGGGCCCACGTGATTTCCGGCTGGGGCCCACGTGATTTCCGGGTGGGGCCCACGTGATTTCCGGGTGGGGCCCACGTGTTTTCCGGGTGGGGCCCACGTGATTTCCGGGTGGGGCCCACGTGATTTCCGGGTGGGGCCCACGTGATTTCCGGGTGGGGCCCACGTGATTTCCCCGTGGGGCCCACGTGATTTCCGGCTGGGGCCCACGTGATTTCCGGATGGGGCCCACGTGATTTCCGGGTGGGGCCCACGTGATTTCCCCGTGGGGCCCACGTGATTTCCGGCTGGTGCCCACGTGATTTCCGGGTGGGGCCCACGTGATTTCCGGGTGGGGCCCACGTGATTTCTCCGTGGGGCCCACGTGATTTCCCCGTGGGGCCCACGTGATTTCCGGCTGGGGCCCACGTGATTTCCGGCTGGGGCCCACGTGATTTCCGGGTGGGGCCCACGTGATTTCCGGGTGGGGCCCACGTGATTTCCGGGTGGGGCCCACGTGATTTCCGGGTGGGGCCCACGTGATTTCCGGGTGGGGCCCACGTGATTTCCGGGTGGGGCCCACGTGATTTCCGGGTGGGGCCCACGAGATTTCCGGGTGGGGCCCACGAGATTTCCCCGTGGGGCCCACGTGATTTCCGGGTGGGGCCCACGTGATTTCCGGGTGGGGCCCACGTGATTTCCGGGTGGGCCCCACGTGATTTCCGGGTGGGCCCCACGTGATTTCCGGGTGGGGCCCACGTGATTTCCGGGTGGGGCCCACGTGATTTCCGGGTGGGGCCCACGTGATTTCCGGGTGGGGCCCACGTGATTTCCGGGTGGGGCCCACGTGATTTCCGGGTGGGGCCCACCTGATTTCCGGGTGGGGCCCACGTGATTTCCGGGTGGGGCCCTGGTGATTTCCGGGTGGGGCCCACTTGATTTCCGGGTGGGCCCCACGTGATTTCCGTTTGGGGCCCACGTGATTTCCGGGTGGGGCCCACGTGATTTCCGGGTGGGCCCCACGTGATTTCCGGGTGGGGCCCACGTGATTTCCGGGTGGGGCCCACGTGATTTCCGGGTGGGGCCCACGTGATTTCCGGGTGGGGCCCACGTGATTTCCCCGTGGGGCCCACGTGATTTCCGGGTGGGGCCCACGTGATTTCCGGGTGGGGCCCACGTGATTTCCGGGTGGGGCCCACGTGATTTCCGGGTGGGGCCCACGTGATTTCCCCGTGGGGCCCACGTGATTTCCGGGTGGGGCCCACGTGATTTCCGGGTGGGGCCCACGTGATTTCCGGGTGGGGCCCACGTGATTTCCCCGTGGGGCCCACGTGATATCCCCGTGGGGCCCACGTGATTTCCGGGTGGGGCCCACGTGATTTCCGGGTGGGGCCCACGTGATTTCCGGGTGGGGCCCACGTGATTTCCGGCTGGGGCCCACGTGATTTCCGGGTGGGGCCCACGTGATTTCCGGGTGGGGCCCACGTGATTTCCGGGTGGGGCCCACGTGATTTCCGGGTGGGGCCCACGTGATTTCCGGGTGGGGCCCACGTGATTTCCGGGTGGGGCCCACGTGATTTCCCCGTGGGGCCCACGTGATTTCCGGCTGGGGCCCACGTGATTTCCGGCTGGGGCCCACGTGATTTCCGGGTGGGGCCCACGTGATTTCCCCGTGGGGCCCACGTGATTTCCGGGTGGGGCCCACGTGATTTCCGGGTGGGGCCCACGTGATTTCCGGCTGTGGCCCACGTGATTTCCGGGTGGGGCCCACGTGATTTCCGGGTGGGGCCCACGTGATTTCCGGGTGGGGCCCACGTGATTTCCGGGTGGGGCCCACGGGATTTCCCCGTGGGGCCCACGTGATTTCCGGGTGGGGCCCACGTGATTTCCGGGTGGGGCCCACGTGATTTCCGGGTGGGGCCCACGTGATTTCCGGGTGGGGCCCACGTGATTTCCGGGTGGGGCCCACGTGATTTCCGGCTGGGGCCCACGTGATTTCCGGGTGGGGCCCACGTGATTTCCGGGTGGGGCCCACGTGATTTCCCCGTGGGGCCCACGTGATTTCCGGGTGGGGCCCACGTGATTTCCGGCTGGGGCCCACGTGATTTCCGGGTGGGGCCCACGTGATTTCCGGGTGGGGCCCACGTGTTTTCCGGGTGGGGCCCACGTGATTTCCGGGTGGGGCCCACGTGATTTCCGGTTGGGGCCCACGTGATTTCCGGGTGGGGCCCACGTGATTTCCCCGTGGGGCCCACGTGATTTCCGGCTGGGGCCCACGTGATTTCCGGATGGGGCCCACGTGATTTCCGGGTGGGGCCCACGTGATTTCCCCGTGGGGCCCACGTGATTTCCGGCTGGTGCCCACGTGATTTCCGGGTGGGGCCCACGTGATTTCCGGGTGGGGCCCACGTGATTTCCCCGTGGGGCCCACGTGATTTCCCCGTGGGGCCCACGTGATTTCCGGCTGGGGCCCACGTGATTTCCGGCTGGGGCCCACGTGATTTCCGGGTGGGGCCCACGTGATTTCCGGGTGGGGCCCACGTGATTTCCGGGTGGGGCCCACGTGATTTCCGGGTGGGGCCCACGTGATTTCCGGGTGGGGCCCACGTGATTTCCGGGTGGGGCCCACGAGATTTCCGGGTGGGGCCCACGAGATTTCCCCGTGGGGCCCACGTGATTTCCGGGTGGGGCCCACGTGATTTCCGGGTGGGGCCCACGTGATTTCCGGGTGGGCCCCACGTGATTTCCGGGTGGGGCCCACGTGATTTCCGGGTGGGGCCCACGTGATTTCCGGGTGGGGCCCACGTGATTTCCGGGTGGGGCCCACGTGATTTCCGGGTGGGGCCCACGTGATTTCCGGTTGGGGCCCACGTGATTTCCGGGTGGGGCCCACCTGATTTCCGGGTGGGGCCCACGTGATTTCCGGGTGGGGCCCAGGTGATTTCCGGGTGGGGCCCACTTGATTTCCGGGTGGGCCTCACGTGATTTCCGTTTGGGGCCCACGTGATTTCCGGGTGGGGCCCACGTGATTTCCGGGTGGGCCCCACGTGATTTCCGGGTGGGGCCCACGTGATTTCCGGGTGGGGCCCACGTGATTTCCGGGTGGGGCCCACGTGATTTCCGGGTGGGGCCCACGTGATTTCCGGGTGGGGCCCACGTGATTTCCCCGTGGGGCCCACGTGATTTCCGGGTGGGGCCCACGTGATTTCCGGGTGGGGCCCACGTGATTTCCGGGTGGGGCCCACGTGATTTCCGGGTGGGGCCCACGTGATTTCCCCGTGGGGCCCACGTGATTTCCGGGTGGGGCCCACGTGATTTCCGGGTGGGGCCCACGTGATTTCCGGGTGGGGCCCACGTGATTTCCCCGTGGGGCCCACGTGATTTCCCCGTGGGGCCCACGTGATTTCCGGGTGGGGCCCACGTGATTTCCGGGTGGGGCCCACGTGATTTCCGGGTGGGGCCCACGTGATTTCCGGGTGGGGCCCACGTGATTTCCGGGTGGGGCCCACGTGATTTCCGGGTGGGGCCCACGTGATTTCCGGGTGGGGCCCACGTGATTTCCGGGTGGGGCCCACGTGATTTCCCCGTGGGGCCCACGTGATTTCCGGGTGGGGCCCACGTGATTTCCGGCTGGGGCCCACGTGATTTCCGGGTGGGGCCCACGTGATTTCCCCGTGGGGCCCACGTGATTTCCGGGTGGGGCCCACGTGATTTCCCCGTGGGGCCCACGTGATTTCCGGGTGGGGCCCACGTGATTTCCGGGTGGGGCCCACGTGATTTCCGGGTGGGGCCCACGTGATTTCCGGGTGGGGCCCACGTGATTTCCGGGTGGGGCCCACGTGATTTCCGGGTGGGGCCCACGTGATTTCCGGGTGGGGCCCACGTGATTTCCGGGTGGGGCCCACGTGATTTCCGGGTGGGGCCCACGTGATTTCCCCGTGGGGCCCACGTGATTTCCCCGTGGGGCCCACGTGATTTCCGGGTGGGGCCCACGTGATTTCCGGGTGGGGCCCACGTGATTTCCGGGTGGGGCCCACGTGATTTCCGGGTGGGGCCCACGTGATTTCCGGCTGGGGCCCACGTGATTTCCGGCTGGGGCCCACGTGATTTCCGGGTGGGGCCCACGTGATTTCCGGGTGGGGCCCACGTGATTTCCGGGTGGGGCCCACGAGATTCCCTCGTGGGGCCCACGTGATTTCCGGGTGGGGCCCACGTGATTTCCGGGTGGGGCCCACGTGATTTCCGGGTGGGGCCCACGTGATTTCCGGGTGGAGCCCACGTGATATTCGGGTGGGGCCCACGTGATTTCCGGGTGGGGCCCACGTGATTTCCGGGTGGGGCCCACGTGATTTCCGGGTGGGGCCCACGTGATTTCCGGGTGGGGCCCACGTGATTTCGGGGTGGGCCCCACGTGATTTCCGGGTGGGGCCCACGTGATTTCCGGGTGGGGCCCACGTGATTTCTGGGTGGGGCCCACGTGATTTCCGGGTGGGGCCCACGTGATTTCCGGGTGGGGCCCACGTGATTTCCCCGTGGGGCCCACGTGATTTCCCCGTGGGGCCCACGTGATTTCCGGGTGGGGCCCACGTGATTTCCGGGTGGGGCCCACGTGATTTCCGGGTGGGGCCCACGTGATTTCCGGGTGGGGCCCACGTGATTTCCGGGTGGGGCCCACGTGATTTCCCCGTGGGGCCCACGTGATTTCCGGGTGCGGCCCACGTGATTTCCCCGTGGGGCCCACGTGATTTCCCCGTGGGGCCCACGTGATTTCCCCGTGGGGCCCACGTGATTTCCGGGTGGGGCCCACGTGATTTCCCCGTGGGGCCCACGTGATTTCCAGGTGGGGCCCACGTGATTTCCGGGTGGGGCCCACGTGATTTCGGGGTGGGCCCCACGTGATTTCCGGGTGGGGCCCACGTGATTTCCGGGTGGGGCCCACGTGATTTCTGGGTGGGGCCCACGTGATTTCCGGGTGGGGCCCACGTGATTTCCGGGTGGGGCCCACGTGATTTCCCCGTGGGGCCCACGTGATTTACCCGTGGGCCCACGTGATTTCCGGGTGGGGCCCACGTGATTTCCGGGTGGGGCCCACGTGATTTCCGGGTGGGGCCCACGTGATTTCCGGGTGGGGCCCACGTGATTTCCGGGTGGGGCCCACGTGATTTCCCCGTGGGGCCCACGTGATTTCCGGGTGCGGCCCACGTGATTTCCCCGTGGGGCCCACGTGATTTCCCCGTGGGGCCCACGTGATTTCCCCGTGGGGCCCACGTGATTTCCGGGTGGGGCCCACGTGATTTCCCCGTGAGGCCCACGTGATTTCCCCGTGGGGCCCACGTGATTTCCAGGTGGGGCCCACGTGATTTCCGGGTGGGGCCCACGTGATTTCCGGGTGGGGCCCACGTGATTTCCGGCTGTGGCCCACGTGATTTCCGGGTGGGGCCCACGTGATTTCCGGGTGGGGCCCACGTGATTTCCGGGTGGGGCCCACGTGATTTCCGGGTGGGGCCCACGTGATTTCCCCGTGGGGCCCACGTGATTTCCGGGTGGGGCCCACGTGATTTCCGGGTGGGGCCCACGTGATTTCCGGGTGGGGCCCACGTGATTTCCGGGTGGGGCCCACGTGATTTCCGGGTGGGGCCCACGTGATTTCCGGGTGGGGCCCACGTGATTTCCGGCTGGGGCCCACGTGATTTCCGGGTGGGGCCCACGTGATTTCCGGGTGGGGCCCACGTGATTTCCCCGTGGGGCCCACGTGATTTCCGGGTGGGGCCCACGTGATTTCCGGCTGGGGCCCACGTGATTTCCGGGTGGGGCCCACGTGATTTCCGGGTGGGGCCCACGTGTTTTCCGGGTGGGGCCCACGTGATTTCCGGGTGGGGCCCACGTGATTTCCGGCTGGGGCCCACGTGATTTCCGGCTGGTGCCCACGTGATTTCCGGGTGGGGCCCACGTGATTTCCGGGTGGGGCCCACGTGATTTCCGGGTGGGGCCCACGTGATTTCCCCGTGGGGCCCACGTGATTTCCGGGTGGGGCCCACGTGATTTCCGGGTGGGGCCCACGTGATTTCCGGGTGGGGCCCACGTGATTTCCGGGTGGGGCCCACGTGATTTCCGGGTGGGGCCCACGTGATTTCCGGGTGGGGCCCACGTGATTTCCGGGTGGGGCCCACGTGATTTCCGGGTGGGGCCCACGTGATTTCCGGGTGGGGCCCACGAGATTTCCGGGTGGGGCCCACGAGATTTCCCCGTGGGGCCCACGTGATTTCCGGGTGGGGCCCACGTGATTTCCGGGTGGGGCCCACGTGATTTCCGGGTGGGCCCCACGTGATTTCCGGGTGGGGCCCACGTGATTTCCGGGTGGGGCCCACGTGATTTCCGGGTGGGGCCCACGTGATTTCCGGGTGGGGCCCACGTGATTTCCGGGTGGGGCCCACGTGATTTCCGGGTGGGGCCCACGTGATTTCCGGGTGGGGCCCACCTGATTTCCGGGTGGGGCCCACGTGATTTCCGGGTGGGGCCCAGGTGATTTCCGGGTGGGGCCCACTTGATTTCCGGGTGGGCCCCACGTGATTTCCGTTTGGGGCCCACGTGATTTCCGGGTGGGGCCCACGTGATTTCCGGGTGGGCCCCACGTGATTTCCGGGTGGGGCCCACGTGATTTCCGGGTGGGGCCCACGTGATTTCCGGGTGGGGCCCACGTGATTTCCGGGTGGGGCCCACGTGATTTCCGGGTGGGGCCCACGTTATTTCCCCGTGGGGCCCACGTGATTTCCGGGTGGGGCCCACGTGATTTCCGGGTGGGGCCCACGTGATTTCCGGGTGGGGCCCACGTGATTTCCGGGTGGGGCCCACGTGATTTCCCCGTGGGGCCCACGTGATTTCCGGGTGGGGCCCACGTGATTTCCGGGTGGGGCCCACGTGATTTCCGGGTGGGGCCCACGTGATTTCCCCGTGGGGCCCACGTGATTTCCCCGTGGGGCCCACGTGATTTCCGGGTGGGGCCCACGTGATTTCCGGGTGGGGCCCACGTGATTTCCGGGTGGGGCCCACGTGATTTCCGGGTGGGGCCCACGTGATTTCCGGGTGGGGCCCACGTGATTTCCGGGTGGGGCCCACGTGATTTCCCCGTGGGGCCCACGTGATTTCCGGGTGGGGCCCACGTGATTTCCGGCTGGGGCCCACGTGATTTCCGGGTGGAGCCCACGTGATATTCGGGTGGGGCCCACGTGATTTCCGGGTGGGGCCCACGTGATTTCCGGGTGGGGCCCACGTGATTTCCGGGTGGGGCCCACGTGATTTCCGGGTGGGGCCCACGTGATTTCGGGGTGGGCCCCACGTGATTTCCGGGTGGGGCCCACGTGATTTCCGGGTGGGGCCCACGTGATTTCTGGGTGGGGCCCACGTGATTTCCGGGTGGGGCCCACGTGATTTCCCCGTGGGGCCCACGTGATTTCCCCGTGGGGCCCACGTGATTTCCCCGTGGGGCCCACGTGATTTCCGGGTGGGGCCCACGTGATTTCCGGGTGGGGCCCACGTGATTTCCGGGTGGGGCCCACGTGATTTCCGGGTGGGGCCCACGTGATTTCCGGGTGGGGCCCACGTGATTTCCCCGTGGGGCCCACGTGATTTCCGGGTGCGGCCCACGTGATTTCCCCGTGGGGCCCACGTGATTTCCCCGTGGGGCCCACGTGATTTCCCCGTGGGGCCCACGTGATTTCCGGGTGGGGCCCACGTGATTTCCCCGTGAGGCCCACGTGATTTCCCCGTGGGGCCCACGTGATTTCCAGGTGGGGCCCACGTGATTTCCGGGTGGGGCCCACGTGATTTCCGGGTGGGGCCCACGTGATTTCCGGCTGTGGCCCACGTGATTTCCGGGTGGGGCCCACGTGATTTCCGGGTGGGGCCCACGTGATTTCCCCGTGGGGCCCACGTGATTTCCGGGTGGGGCCCACGTGATTTCCCCGTGGGGCCCACGTGATTTCCGGGTGGGGCCCACGTGATTTCCGGGTGGGGCCCACGTGATTTCCCCGTGGGGCCCACGTGATTTCCGGGTGGGTCCCACGGGATTTCCGGGTGGGGCCCACGTGATTTCCGGGTGGGGCCCACGTGATTTCCGGGTGGGGCCCACGTGATTTCCCCGTGGGGCCCACGTGATTTCCGGGTGGGGCCCACATGATTTCCCCGTGGGGGCCACGTGATTTCCGGGTGGGGCCCATGTGATTTCCGGGTGGGGCCCACGTGATTTCCGGGTGGGGCCCACGTGATTTCCGGGTGGGGCCCACGTGATTTCCGGGTGGGGCCCACGTGATTTCCGGGTGGGGCCCACGTGATTTCCGGGTGGGGCCCACGTGTTTTCCGGGTGGGGCCCACGTGATTTCCGGGTGGCGCCCACGTGATTTCCGGGTGGGCCCCACGTGATTTCCGGGTGGGGCCCACGTGATTTCCGGGTGGGGCCCACGTGATTTCCGGGTGGGGCCCACGTGATTTCCGGGTGGGGCCCACGTGATTTCCGGGTGGGGCCCACGTGATTTCCGGGTGGGGCCCACGTGATTTCCCCGTGGGGCCCACGTGATTTCCGGGTGGGGCCCACGTGATTTCCGGGTGGGGCCCACGTGATTTCCGGGTGGGGCCCACGTGATTTCCGGGTGGGGCCCACGTGATTTCCGGGTGGGGCCCACGTGATTTCCGGCTGGGGCCCACGTGATTTCCGGGTGGGGCCCACGTGATTTCCGGGTGGGGCCCACGTGATTTCCGGGTGGGGCCCACGTGATTTCCGGGTGGGGCCCACGTGATTTCCTCGTGGGGCCCACGTGATTTCCGGGTGGGGCCCACGTGATTTCCTGGTGGGGCCCACGTGATTTCCGGGTGGGGCCCACGTGATTTCCGGGTGGGGCCCACGTGATATTCGGGTGGGGCCCACGTGATTTCCGGGTGGGGCCCACGTGATTTCAGGGTGGGGCCCACGTGATTTCCGGGTGGGGCCCACGTGATTTCCGGGTGGGGCCCACGTGATTTCCGGGTGGGGCCCACGTGATTTCTGGGTGGGGCCCACGTGATTTCCGGGTGGGGCCCACGTGATTTCCGGGTGGGGCCCACGTGATTTCCCCGTGGGGCCCACGTGATTTCCCCGTGGGGCCCACGTGATTTCCGGGTGGGGCCCACGTGATTTCCGGGTGGGGCCCACGTGATTTCCGGGTGGGGCCCACGTGATTTCCGGGTGGGGCCCACGTGATTTCCGGGTGGGGCCCACGTGATTTCCCCGTGGGGCCCACGTGATTTCCGGGTGCGGCCCACGTGATTTCCCCGTGGGGCCCACGTGATTTCCCCGTGGGGCCCACGTGATTTCCCCGTGGGGCCCACGTGATTTCCGGGTGGGGCCCACGTGATTTCCCCGTGAGGCCCACGTGATTTCCCCGTGGGGCCCACGTGATTTCCAGGTGGGGCCCACGTGATTTCCGGGTGGGGCCCACGTGATTTCCGGGTGGGGCCCACGTGATTTCCGGCTGTGGCCCACGTGATTTCCGGGTGGGGCCCACGTGATTTCCGGGTGGGGCCCACGTGATTTCCCCGTGGGGCCCACGTGATTTCCGGGTGGGGCCCACGTGATTTCCCCGTGGGGCCCACGTGATTTCCGGGTGGGGCCCACGTGATTTCCGGGTGGGGCCCACGTGATTTCCGGGTGGGGCCCACGTGATTTCCGGGTGGGGCCCACGTGATTTCCGGGTGGGGCCCACGTGATTTCCGGGTGGGGCCCACGTGATTTCCGGGTGGGGCCCACGTGATTTCCGGGTGGGGCCCACGTGTTTTCCGGGTGGGGCCCACGTGATTTCCGGGTGGGGCCCACGTGATTTCCGGGTGGCGCCCACGTGATTTCCGGGTGGGCCCCACGTGATTTCCGGGTGGGGCCCACGTGATTTCCGGGTGGGGCCCACGTGATTTCCGGGTGGGGCCCACGTGATTTCCGGGTGGGGCCCACGTGATTTCCGGGTGGGGCCCACGTGATTTCCGGGTGGGGCCCACGTGATTTCCCCGTGGGGCCCACGTGATTTCCGGCTGGGGCCCACGTGATTTCCGGCTGGGGCCCACGTGATTTCCGGGTGGGGCCCACGTGATTTCCCCGTGGGGCCCACGTGATTTCCGGGTGGGGCCCACGTGATTTCCCCGTGGGGCCCACGTGATTTCCGGGTGGGGCCCACGTGATTTCCGGGTGGGGCCCACGTGATTTCCGGGTGGGGCCCACGTGATTTCCGGGTGGGGCCCACGTGATTTCCGGGTGGGGCCCACGTGATTTCCGGGTGGGCCCCACCTGATTTCCGGGTGGGGCCCACGTGATTTCCGGGTGGCGCCCTCGTGATTTCCGGGTGGGGCCCACGTGATTTCCCCGTGGGGCCCACGTGATTTCCCCGTGGGGACCACGTGATTTCCGGGTGGGGCCCACGTGATTTCCGGGTGGGGCCCACGTGATTTCCGGGTGGGGCCCACGTGATTTCCGGGTGGGGCCCACGTGATTTCCGGGTGGGGCCCACGTGATTTCCGGGTGGGCCCCACGTGATTTCCGTGTGGGGCCCACGTGATTTCCGGGTGGGGCCCACGTGATTTCCGGGTGGGGCCCACGTGATTTCCGGGTGGGACCCACGTGATTTCCGGGTGGGCCCCACGTGATTTCCGGGTGGGGCCCACGTGATTTCCGGGTGGGCCCCACGTGATTTCCGGGTGGGGCCCACGTGATTTCCGGGTGGGGCCCACGTGATTTCCGGGTGGGCCCCACGTGATTTCCGGGTGGGGCCCACGTGATTTCCGGGTGGGGCCCACGTGATTTCCCCGTGGGGCCCACGTGATTTCCGGGTGGGGCCCACGTGATTTCCGGGTGGGGCCCACGTGATTTCCGGGTGGGGCCCACGTGATTTCCGGCTGGGGCCCACGTGATTTCCGGGTGGGGCCCACGTGATTTCCGGGTGGGGCCCACGTGATTTCCGGGTGGGGCCCACGTGATTTCCGGGTGGGGCCCACGTGATTTCCGGGTGGGGCCCACGTGATTTCCGGGTGGGGCCCACGTGATTTCCCCGTGGGGCCCACGTGATTTCCGGCTGGGGCCCACGTGATTTCCGGCTGGGGCCCACGTGATTTCCGGGTGGGGCCCACGTGATTTCCCCGTGGGGCCCACGTGATTTCCGGGTGGGGCCCACGTGATTTCCCCGTGGGGCCCACGTGATTTCCGGGTGGGGCCCACGTGATTTCCGTGTGGGGCCCACGTGATTTCCGGGTGGGGCCCACGTGATTTCCGTGTGGGGCCCACGTGATTTCCGGGTGGGGCCCACGTGATTTCCGGGTGGGCCCCACGTGATTTCCGGGTGGGGCCCACGTGATTTCCGGGTGGGGCCCACGTGATTTCCGGGTGGGGCCCACGTGATTTCCGGGTGGGGCCCACGTGATTTCCGGGTGGGGCCCACGTGATTTCCGGGTGGGGCCCACGTGATTTCCGGGTGGGGCCCACGTGATTTCCGGGTTGGCCCCACGTGATTTCCGGGTGGGGCCCACGTGATTTCCGGGTGGGGCCCACGTGATTTCCGTGTGGGGCCCACGTGATTTCCGGGTGGGACCCACGTGATTTCCGGGTGGGCCCCACGTGATTTCCGGGTGGGGCCCACGTGATTTCCGGGTGGGGCCCACGTGATTTCCGGGTGGGGCCCACGTGATTTCCGGGTGGGGCCCACGTGATTTCCCCGTGGGGCCCACGTGATTTCCGGGTGGGTCCCACGGGATTTCCGGGTGGGGCCCACGTGATTTCCGGGTGGGGCCCACGTGATTTCCGGGTGGGGCCCACGTGATTTCCCCGTGGGGCCCACGTGATTTCCGGGTGGGGCCCACATGATTTCCCCGTGGGGGCCACCTGATTTCCGGGTGGGGCCCACGTGATTTCCGGGTGGGGCCCACGTGATTTCCGGGTGGGGCCCACGTGATTTCCGGGTGGGGCCCACGTGATTTCCGGGTGGGGCCCACGTGATTTCCGGGTGGGGCCCACGTGATTTCCGGGTGGGGCCCACGTGTTTTCCGGGTGGGGCCCACGTGATTTCCGGGTGGGGCCCACGTTATTTCCGGGTGGCGCCCACGTGATTTCCGGGTGGGCCCCACGTGATTTCCGGGTGGGGCCCACGTGATTTCCGGGTGGGGCCCACGTGATTTCCGGGTGGGGCCCACGTGATTTCCGGGTGGGGCCCACGTGATTTCCGGGTGGGGCCCACGTGATTTCCGGGTGGGGCCCACGTGATTTCCCCGTGGGGCCCACGTGATTTCCGGCTGGGGCCCACGTGATTTCCGGGTGGGGCCCACGTGATTTCCGGGTGGGGCCCACGTGATTTCCGCGTGGGGCCCACGTGATTTCCGGTTGGGGCCCACGTGATTTCCCCGTGGGGCCCACGTGATTTCCGGGTGGGGCCCACGTGATTTCCGGGTGGGGCCCACGTGATTTCCGGGTGGGGCCCACGTGATTTCCGGGTGGGCCCCACGTGATTTCCGGGTGGGGCCCACGTGATTTCCGGGTGGGGCCCACGTGATTTCCGGGTGGGGCCCACGTGATTTCCGGGTGGGGCCCACGTGATTTCCGGGTGGGGCCCACGTGATTTCCGGGTGGGGCCCACGTGATTTCCGGGTGGGGCCCACGTGATTTCCGGGTGGGGCCCACGTGATTTCCCCGTGGGGCCCACGTGATTTCCGGGTGGGGCCCACGTGATTTCCGGGTGGGGCCCACGTGATTTCCGGGTGGGGCCCACGTGATTTCCGCGTGGGGCCCACGTGATTTCCGGTTGGGGCCCACGTGATTTCCCCGTGGGGCCCACGTGATTTCCGGGTGGGGCCCACGTGATTTCCGGGTGGGGCCCACGTGATTTCCGGGTGGGGCCCACGTGATTTCCGGGTGGGCCCCACGTGATTTCCGGGTGGGGCCCACGTGATTTCCGGGTGGGGCCCACGTGATTTCCGGGTGGGGCCCACGTGATTTCCGGGTGGGGCCCACGTGATTTCCGGGTGGGGCCCACGTGATTTCCGGGTGGGGCCCACGTGATTTCCCCGTGAGGCCCACGTGATTTCCCCGTGGGGCCCACGTGATTTCCGGGTGGGGCCCACGTGATTTCCGGGTGGGGCCCATGTGATTTCCGGGTGGGGCCCACGTGATTTCCGGCTGTGGCCCACGTGATTTCCGGGTGGGGCCCACGTGATTTCCGGGTGGGGCCCACGTGATTTCCCCGTGGGGCCCACGTGATTTCCGGGTGGGGCCCACATGATTTCCCCGTGGGGCCCACGTGATTTCCGGGTGGGGCCCACGTGATTTCCGGGTGGGGCCCACGTGATTTCCGGGTGGGGCCCACGTGATTTCCGGGTGGGGCCCACGTGATTTCCGGGTGGGGCCCACGTGATTTCCGGGTGGGGCCCACGTGATTTCCGGGTGGGGCCCACGTGATTTCCGGGTGGGGCCCACGTGATTTCCGGGTGGGGCCCACGTGATTTCCCCGTGGGGCCCACGTGATTTCCGGCTGGGGCCCACGTGATTTCCGGGTGGGGCCCACGTGATTTCCGGGTGGGGCCCACGTGATTTCCGCGTGGGGCCCACGTGATTTCCGGTTGGGGCCCACGTGATTTCCCCGTGGGGCCCACGTGATTTCCGGGTGGGGCCCACGTGATTTCCGGGTGGGGCCCACGTGATTTCCGGGTGGGGCCCACGTGATTTCCGCGTGGGGCCCACGTGATTTCCGGGTGGGGCCCACGTGATTTCCCCGTGGGGCCCACGTGATTTCCGGCTGGGGCCCACGTGATTTCCGGGTGGGGCCCACGTGATTTCCGGGTGGGGCCCACGTGATTTCCCCGTGGGGCCCACGTGATTTCCGGGTGGGGCCCACGTGATTTCCGGGTGGGGCCCACGTGATTTCCGGGTGGGGCCCACGTGATTTCCGGCTGGGGCCCACGTGATTTCCGGGTGGGGCCCACGTGATTTCCGGGTGGGGCCCACGTGATTTCCGGCTGGGGCCCACGTGATTTCCGGCTGGGGCCCACGTGATTTCCGGGTGGGGCCCACGTGATTTCCCCGTGGGGCCCACGTGATTTCCGGCTGGGGCCCACGTGATTTCCGGCTGGGGCCCACGTGATTTCCGGGTGGGGCCCACGTGATTTCCCCGTGGGGCCCACGTGATTTCCGGGTGGGGCCCACGTGATTTCCCCGTGGGGCCCACGTGATTTCCGGGTGGGGCCCACGTGATTTCCGTGTGGGGCCCACGTGATTTCCGTGTGGGGCCCACGTGATTTCCGGGTGGGGCCCACGTGATTTCCGGGTGGGCCCCACGTGATTTCCGGGTGGGGCCCACGTGATTTCCGGGTGGGGCCCACGTGATTCCCGGGTGGGGCCCACGTGATTTCCGGGTGGGGCCCACGTGATTTCCGGGTGGGGCCCACGTGATTTCCGGGTGGGGCCCACGTGATTTCCGGGTGGGGCCCACGTGATTTCCGGGTTGGCCCCACGTGATTTCCGGGTGGGGCCCACGTGATTTCCGGGTGGGGCCCACGTGATTTCCGTGTGGGGCCCACGTGATTTCCGGGTGGGACCCACGTGATTTCCGGGTGGGCCCCACGTGATTTCCGGGTGGGGCCCACGTGATTTCCGGGTGGGCCCCACGTGATTTCCGGGTGGGGCCCACGTGATTTCCGGGTGGGGCCCACGTGATTTCCGGGTGGGGCCCACGTGATTTCCGGGTGGGGCCCACGAGATTTCCTGGTGGGGCCCACGTGATTTCCGGGTGGGCCCCACGTGATTTCCGGGTGGGGCCCACGTGATTTCCGGGTGGGGCCCACGTGATTTCCGGGTGGGGCCCACGTGATTTCCGGGTGGGCCCCACGTGATTTCCTGGTGGGGCCCACGTGATTTCCGGGTGGGGCCCACGTGATTTCCGGGTGGGGCCCACGTGATTTCCGGGTGGGGCCCACGTGATTTCCGGGTGGGGCCCACGTGATTTCCGGGTGGGGCCCACGTGATTTCCCCGTGGGGCCCACGTGATTTCCGGGTGGGGCCCACGTGATTTCCCCGTGGGGCCCACGTGATTTCCGGGTGGGGCCCACGTGATTTCCGGGTGGGGCCCACGTGATTTCCGGGTGGGGCCCACGTGATTTCCGGGTGGGGCCCACGTGATTTCCGGGTGGGGCCCACGTGATTTCCGGGTGGGGCCCAGGTGATTTCCCCGTGGGGCCCACGTGATTTCCGGGTGGGGCCCACGTGATTTCCGGGTGGGGCCCACGTGATTTCCGGGTGGGGCCCACGTAATTTCCCCGTGGGCCCCACGGGATTTCCGGGTGGGGCCCACGTGATTTCCGGGTGGGGCCCACGTGATTTCCGGGTGGGGCCCACGTGATTTCCGGGTGGGGCCCACGTGATTTCCGGGTGGGGCCCACGTGATTTCCGGGTGGGCCCCACCTGATTTCCGGGTGGGGCCCACGTGATTTCCGGGTGGGGCCCACGTGATTTCCCCGTGGGGCCCACGTGATTTCCGGGTGGGGCCCACGTGATTTCCGGGTGGGGCCCACGTGATTTCCGGCTGGGGCCCACGTGATTTCCGGGTGGGGCCCACGTGATTTCCGGGTGGGGCCGACGTGATTTCCGGGTGGGGCCCACGTGATTTCCGGGTGGGGCCCACGTGATTTCCGGGTGGGGCCCACGTGATTTCCGGGTGGGGCCCACGTGATTTCCCCGTGGGGCCCACGTGATTTCCGGCTGGGGCCCACGTGATTTCCGGCTGGGGCCCACGTGATTTCCGGGTGGGGCCCACGTGATTTCCCCGTGGGGCCCACGTGATTTCCGGGTGGGGCCCACGTGATTTCCCCGTGGGGCCCACGTGATTTCCGGGTGGGGCCCACGTGATTTCCGTGTGGGGCCCACGTGATTTCCGGGTGGGGCCCACGTGATTTCCGTGTGGGGCCCACGTGATTTCCGGGTGGGGCCCACGTGATTTCCGGGTGGGCCCCACGTGATTTCCGGGTGGGGCCCACGTGATTTCCGGGTGGGGCCCACGTGATTTCCGGGTGGGGCCCACGTGATTTCCGGGTGGGGCCCACGTGATTTCCGGGTGGGGCCCACGTGATTTCCGGGTGGGGCCCACGTGATTTCCGGGTGGGGCCCACGTGATTTCCGGGTGGGGCCCACGTGATTTCCGGGTGGGGCCCACGTGATTTCCGGGTGGGGCCCACGTGATTTCCCCGTGGGGCCCACGTGATTTCCCCGTGGGGCCCACGTGATTTCCGGGTGGGGCCCACGTGATTTCCGGGTGGGGCCCACGTGATTTCCGGGTGGGGCCCACGTGATTTCCCCGTGGGGCCCACGTGATTTCCGGGTGGGGCCCACGTGATTTCCCCGTGGGGCCCACGTGATTTCCCCGTGGGGCCCACGTGATTTCCGGGTGGGGCCCACGTGATTTCCGGGTGGGGCCCACGTGATTTCCGGGTGGGGCCCACGTGATTTCCGGGTGGGGCCCACGTGATTTCCGGGTGGGGCCCACGTGATTTCCCCGTGGGGCCCACGTGATTTCCGGGTGGGGCCCACGTGATTTCCGGGTGGGGCCCACGTGATTTCCGGGTGGGGCCCACGTAATTTCCCCGTGGGGCCCACGGGATTTCCGGGTGGGGCCCACGTGATTTCCGGGTGGGGCCCACGTGATTTCCGGGTGGGGCCCACGTGATTTCCGGGTGGGGCCCACGTGATTTCCGGGTGGGGCCCACGTGATTTCCGGGTGGGGCCCACGTGATTTCCGGGTGGGGCCCACGTGATTTCCGGGTGGGGCCCACGTGATTTCCGGGTTGGCCCCACGTGATTTCCGGGTGGGGCCCACGTGATTTCCGGGTGGGGCCCACGTGATTTCCGTGTGGGGCCCACGTGATTTCCGGGTGGGACCCACGTGATTTCCGGGTGGGCCCCACGTGATTTCCGGGTGGGGCCCACGTGATTTCCGGGTGGGCCCCACGTGATTTCCGGGTGGGGCCCACGTGATTTCCGGGTGGGGCCCACGTGATTTCCGGGTGGGGCCCACGTGATTTCCGGGTGGGGCCCACG
The DNA here is from genome assembly GCF_042477335.2 of Ovis canadensis. Classification (NCBI taxonomy): domain Eukaryota; kingdom Metazoa; phylum Chordata; class Mammalia; order Artiodactyla; family Bovidae; genus Ovis; species Ovis canadensis. The sequence continues at coordinate 12,062,089 of NC_091250.1, forward strand.
TGATTTCCGGGTGGGGCCCACGTGATTTCCGGGTGGGGCCCACGTGATTTCCGGGTGGGCCCCACGTGATTTCCGGGTGGGGCCCACGTGATTTCCGGGTGGGGCCCACGTGATTTCCGGGTGGGGCCCACGTGATTTCCGGGTGGGCCCCACGTGATTTCCTGGTGGGGCCCACGTGATTTCCGGGTGGGGCCCACGTGATTTCCGGGTGGGGCCCACGTGATTTCCGGGTGGGGCCCACGTGATTTCCGGGTGGGGCCCACGTGATTTCCGGGTGGGGCCCACGTGATTTCCCCGTGGGGCCCACGTGATTTCCGGGTGGGGCCCACGTGATTTCCCCGTGGGGCCCACGTGATTTCCCCGTGGGGCCCACGTGATTTCCGGGTGGGGCCCACGTGATTTCCGGGTGGGGCCCACGTGATTTCCGGGTGGGGCCCACGTGATTTCCGGGTGGGGCCCAGGTGATTTCCCCGTGGGGCCCACGTGATTTCCGGGTGGGGCCCACGTGATTTCCGGGTGGGGCCCACGTGATTTCCGGGTGGGGCCCACGTAATTTCCCCGTGGGGCCCACGGGATTTCCGGGTGGGGCCCACGTGATTTCCGGGTGGGGCCCACGTGATTTCCGGGTGGGGCCCACGTGATTTCCGGGTGGGGCCCACGTGATTTCCGGGTGGGCCCCACCTGATTTCCGGGTGGGGCCCACGTGATTTCCGGGTGGGGCCCACGTGATTTCCGGGTGGGCCCCACGTGATTTCCGGGTGGGGCCCACGTGATTTCCGGGTGGGGCCCACGTGATTTCCGGGTGGGCCCCACGTGATTTCCGGGTGGGGCCCACGTGATTTCCGGGTGGGGCCCACGTGATTTCCCCGTGGGGCCCACGTGATTTCCGGGTGGGGCCCACGTGATTTCCGGGTGGGGCCCACGTGATTTCCGGGTGGGGCCCACGTGATTTCCGGCTGGGGCCCACGTGATTTCCGGGTGGGGCCCACGTGATTTCCGGGTGGGGCCCACGTGATTTCCGGGTGGGGCCCACGTGATTTCCGGGTGGGGCCCACGTGATTTCCGGGTGGGGCCCACGTGATTTCCCCGTGGGGCCCACGTGATTTCCGGCTGGGGCCCACGTGATTTCCGGCTGGGGCCCACGTGATTTCCGGGTGGGGCCCACGTGATTTCCCCGTGGGGCCCACGTGATTTCCGGGTGGGGCCCACGTGATTTCCCCGTGGGGCCCACGTGATTTCCGGGTGGGGCCCACGTGATTTCCGTGTGGGGCCCACGTGATTTCCAGGTGGGGCCCACGTGATTTCCGGGTGGGGCCCACGTGATTTCCGGGTGGGGCCCACGTGATTTCCGGGTGGGCCCCACGTGATTTCCGGGTGGGGCCCACGTGATTTCCGGGTGGGGCCCACGTGATTTCCGGGTGGGGCCCACGTGATTTCCGGGTGGGGCCCACGTGATTTCCGGGTGGGGCCCACGTGATTTCCGGGTGGGGCCCACGTGATTTCCGGGTGGGGCCCACGTGATTTCCGGGTGGGGCCCACGTGATTTCCGGGTTGGCCCCACGTGATTTCCGTGTGGGGCCCACGTGATTTCCGGGTGGGGCCCACGTGATTTCCGGGTGGGGCCCACGTGATTTCCCCGTGGGGCCCACGTGATTTCCCCGTGGGGCCCACGTGATTTCCGGGTGGGGCCCACGTGATTTCCGGGTGGGGCCCACGTGATTTCCGGGTGGGGCCCACGTGATTTCCCCGTGGGGCCCACGTGATTTCCGGGTGGGGCCCACGTGATTTCCCCGTGGGGCCCACGTGATTTCCCCGTGGGGCCCACGTGATTTCCGGGTGGGGCCCACGTGATTTCCGGGTGGGGCCCACGTGATTTCCGGGTGGGGCCCACGTGATTTCCGGGTGGGGCCCACGTGATTTCCGGGTGGGGCCCACGTGATTTCCCCGTGGGGCCCACGTGATTTCCGGGTGGGGCCCACGTGATTTCCGGGTGGGGCCCACGTGATTTCCGGGTGGGGCCCACGTAATTTCCCCGTGGGGCCCACGGGATTTCCGGGTGGGGCCCACGTGATTTCCGGGTGGGGCCCACGTGATTTCCGGGTGGGGCCCACGTGATTTCCGGCTGTGGCCCACGTGATTTCCGGGTGGGGCCCACGTGATTTCCGGGTGGGGCCCACGTGATTTCCGGGTGGGGCCCACGTGATTTCCGAGTGGGTCCCACGTGATTTCCCCGTGGGGCCCACGTGATTTCCGGGTGGGGCCCACGTGATTTCCGGGTGGGGCCCACGTGATTTCCGTGTGGGGCCCACGTGATTTCCGGGTGGGACCCACGTGATTTCCGGGTGGGCCCCACGTGATTTCCGGGTGGGGCCCACGTGATTTCCGGGTGGGCCCCACGTGATTTCCGGGTGGGGCCCACGTGATTTCCGGGTGGGGCCCACGTGATTTCCGGGTGGGGCCCACGTGATTTCCGGGTGGGGCCCACGTGATTTCCGGGTGGGGCCCACGTGATTTCCGGGTGGGGCCCACGTGATTTCCGGGTGGGCCCCACGTGATTTCCGGGTGGGGCCCACGTGATTTCCGGGTGGGGCCCACGTGATTTCCGGGTGGGGCCCACGTGATTTCCGGGTGGGCCCCACGTGATTTCCTGGTGGGGCCCACGTGATTTCCGGGTGGGGCCCACGTGATTTCCGGGTGGGGCCCACGTGATTTCCGGGTGGGGCCCACGTGATTTCCGGGTGGGGCCCACGTGATTTCCGGGTGGGGCCCACGTGATTTCCCCGTGGGGCCCACGTGATTTCCGGGTGGGGCCCACGTGATTTCCCCGTGGGGCCCACGTGATTTCCCCGTGGGGCCCACGTGATTTCCGGGTGGGGCCCACGTGATTTCCGGGTGGGGCCCACGTGATTTCCGGGTGGGGCCCACGTGATTTCCGGGTGGGGCCCACGTGATTTCCGGGTGGGGCCCAGGTGATTTCCCCGTGGGGCCCACGTGATTTCCGGGTGGGGCCCACGTGATTTCCGGGTGGGGCCCACGTGATTTCCGGGTGGGGCCCACGTAATTTCCCCGTGGGGCCCACGGGATTTCCGGGTGGGGCCCACGTGATTTCCGGGTGGGGCCCACGTGATTTCCGGGTGGGGCCCACGTGATTTCCGGGTGGGCCCCACCTGATTTCCGGGTGGGGCCCACGTGATTTCCGGGTGGGGCCCACGTGATTTCCGGGTGGGGCCCAGGTGATTTCCGGGTGGGCCCCACGTGATTTCCGGGTGGGGCCCACGTGATTTCCGGGTGGGGCCCACGTGATTTCCCCGTGGGGCCCACGTGATTTCCGGGTGGGGCCCACGTGATTTCCGGGTGGGGCCCACGTGATTTCCGGGTGGGGCCCACGTGATTTCCGGCTGGGGCCCACGTGATTTCCGGGTGGGGCCCACGTGATTTCCGGGTGGGGCCCACGTGATTTCCGGGTGGGGCCCACGTGATTTCCGGGTGGGGCCCACGTGATTTCCGGGTGGGGCCCACGTGATTTCCCCGTGGGGCCCACGTGATTTCCGGCTGGGGCCCACGTGATTTCCGGCTGGGGCCCACGTGATTTCCGGGTGGGGCCCACGTGATTTCCCCGTGGGGCCCACGTGATTTCCGGGTGGGGCCCACGTGATTTCCCCGTGGGGCCCACGTGATTTCCGGGTGGGGCCCACGTGATTTCCGGGTGGGGCCCACGTGATTTCCGGGTGGGGCCCACGTGATTTCCGGGTGGGGCCCACGTGATTTCCGGGTGGGGCCCACGTGATTTCCGGGTGGGGCCCACGTGATTTCCGGGTGGGGCCCACGTGATTTCCGGGTGGGGCCCACGTGATTTCCGGGTGGGGCCCACGTGATTTCCGGGTGGGGCCCACGTGATTTCCCCGTGGGGCCCACGTGATTTCCCCGTGGGGCCCACGTGATTTCCGGGTGGGGCCCACGTGATTTCCGGGTTGGGCCCACGTGATTTCCGGGTGGGGCCCACGTGATTTCCCCGTGGGGCCCACGTGATTTCCGGGTGGGGCCCACGTGATTTCCCCGTGGGGCCCACGTGATTTCCCCGTGGGGCCCACGTGATTTCCGGGTGTGGCCCACGTGATTTCCGGGTGGGGCCCACGTGATTTCCGGGTGGGGCCCACGTGATTTCCGGGTGGGGCCCACGTGATTTCCGGGTGGGGCCCACGTGATTTCCCCGTGGGGCCCACGTGATTTCCGGGTGGGGCCCACGTGATTTCCGGGTGGGGCCCACGTGATTTCCGGGTGGGGCCCACGTAATTTCCCCGTGGGGCCCACGGGATTTCCGGGTGGGGCCCACGTGATTTCCGGGTGGGGCCCACGTGATTTCCGGGTGGGGCCCACGTGATTTCCGGCTGTGGCCCACGTGATTTCCGGGTGGGGCCCACGTGATTTCCGGGTGGGGCCCACGTGATTTCCGGGTGGGGCCCACGTGATTTCCGGGTGGGTCCCACGTGATTTCCGGGTGGGGCCCACGTGATTTCCGGGTGGGGCCCACGTGATTTCCGGGTGGGGCCCACGTGATTTCCGGGTGGGGCCCACGTGATTTCCGGGTGGGGCCCACGTGATTTCCGGGTGGGGCCCACGTGATTTCCGGGTGGGGCCCACGTGATTTCCGGGTGGGGCCCACGTGATTTCCCCGTGGGGCCCACGTGATTTCCGGGTGGGGCCCACGTGATTTCCGGGTGGGGCCCACGTGATTTCCGGGTGGGGCCCAGGTGATTTCCGGGTGGGGCCCACGTGATTTCCGGGTGGGGCCCACGTGATTTCCCCGTGGGGCCCACGTGATTTCCGGGTGGGGCCCACGTGATTTCCGGGTGGGGCCCACGTGATTTCCGGGTGGGGTCCACGTGATTTCCGGGTGGGGCCCACGTGATTTCCCCGTGGGGCCCACGTGATTTCCGGGTGGGGCCCACGTGATTTCCGGGTGGGGCCCACGTGATTTCCGGGTGCGGCCCACGTGATTTCCGGGTGGGGCCCACGTGATTTCCCCGTGGGGCCCACGTGATTTCCGGCTGGGGCCCACGTGATTTCCGGGTGGGGCCCACGTGATTTCCGGGTGGGGCCCACGTGATTTCCCCGTGGGGCCCACGTGATTTCCGGGTGGGGCCCACGTGATTTCCGGGTGGGGCCCACGTGATTTCCGGGTGGGGCCCACGTGATTTCCGGGTGGGGCCCACGTGATTTCCGGGTGGGGCCCACGTGATTTCCGGCTGGGGCCCACGTGATTTCCGGGTGGGGCCCACGTGATTTCCGGGTGGGGCCCACGTGATTTCCGGGTGGGGCCCACGTGATTTCCCCGTGGGGCCCACGTGATTTCCCCGTGGGGCCCACGTGATTTCCGGGTGGGGCCCACGTGATTTCCGGGTGGGGCCCACGTGATTTCCGGGTGGGGCCCACGTGATTTCCGGGTGGGGCCCACGTGATTTCCGGGTGGGGCCCACGTGATTTCCGGGTGGGGCCCACGTGATTTCCGGGTGGGGCCCACGAGATTTCCCCGTGGGGCCCACGTGATTTCCGGGTGGGGCCCACGTGATTTCCGGGTGGGGCCCACGTGATTTCCGGGTGGGGCCCACGTGATTTCCGGGTGGGGCCCACGTGATTTCCGGGTGGGCCCCACGTGATTTCCGGGTGGGGCCCACGTGATTTCCGGGTGGGGCACACGTGATTTCCGGGTGGGGCCTACGTGATTTCCGGGTGGGGCCCACGTGATTTCCGGGTGGGGCCCACGTGATTTCCGGGTGGGGCCCACGTGATTTCCGGGTGGGGCCCACGTGATTTCCGGGTTGGGCCCACGTGATTTCCGGGTGGGGCCCACGTGATTTCCGGGTGGGGCCCACGTGATTTCCGGGTGGGGCCCATGTGATTTCCGGGTGGGGCCCACGTGATTTCCGGGTGGGGCCCACGTGATATCCCCGTGGGGCCCACGTGATTTCCGGGTGGGGCCCACGTGATTTCCGGGTGGGGCCCACGTGATTTCCCCGTGGGGCCCACGTGATTTCCCCGTGGGGCCCACGTGATTTCCCCGTGGGGCCCACGTGATTTCCGGGTGGGGCCCACGTGATTTCCGGGTGGGGCCCACGTGATTTCCGGGTGGGGCCCACGTGATTTCCGGGTGGGGCCCACGTGATTTCCGGGTGGGGCCCACGTGATTTCCGGGTGGGGCCCACGTGATTTCCGGGTGGGGCCCACGTGATTTCCCCGTGGGGCCCACGTGATTTCCGGGTGGGGCCCACGTGATTTCCGGGTGGGGCCCACGTGATTTCCGGGTGGGGCCCACGTGATTTCCGGGTGGGGCCCACGTGATTTCCGGGTGGGGCCCACGTGATTTCCGGGTGGGGCCCACGTGATTTCCCCGTGGGGCCCACGTGATTTCCGGGTGGGGCACACGTGATTTCCGGGTGGGGCCCACGTGATTTCCCCGTGGGGCCCACGTGATTTCCGGGTGGGGCCCACGTGATTTCCCCGTGGGCCCCACGTGATTTCCGGGTGGGGCCCACGTGATTTCCGGGTGGGGCCCACGTGATTTCCGGGTGGGGCCCACGTGATTTCCGGGTGGGGCCCACGTGATTTCCGGGTGGGGCCCACGTGATTTCCGGGTGGGGCCCACGTGATTTCCCCGTGGGGCCCACGTGATTTCCGGGTGGGGCCCACGTGATTTCCGGGTGGGGCCCACGTGATTTCCCCGTGGGGCCCACGTGATTTCCGGGTGGGGCCCACGTGATTTCCCCGTGAGGCCCACGTGATTTCCCCGTGGGGCCCACGTGATTTCCGGGTGGGGCCCACGTGATTTCCGGGTGGGGCCCACGAGATTTCCCCGTGGGGCCCATGTGATTTCCGGGTGGGGCCCACGTGATTTCCGAGTGGGGCCCACGTGATTTCCGGGTGGGGCCCACGTGATTTCCGGGTGGGGCCCACGTGATTTCCGGATGGGGCCCACGTGATTTCCCCGTGGGGCCCACGTGATTTCCGGGTGGGGCCCACGTGATTTCCGGGTGGGGCCCACGTGATTTCCGGGTGGGGCCCACGTGATTTCCGGGTGGGCCCCACGTGATTTCCGGGTGGGGCCCACGTGATTTCCGGGTGGGCCCCACGTGATTTCCGGGTGGGGCCCACGTGATTTCCGGGTGGGGCCCACGTGATTTCCGGGTGGGGCCCACGTGATTTCCGGGTGGGGCCCACGTGATTTCCGGGTGGGGCCCACGTGATTTCCGGGTGGGGCCCACGTGATTTCCGGGTGGGGCCCACGTGATTTCCGGGTGGGGCCCACGTGATTTCCGCGTGGGCCCCACGTGATTTCCGGGTGGGGCCCACGTGATTTCCGGGTGGGCCCCACGTGATTTCCGGGTGGGCCCCACGTGATTTCCGGGTGGGGCCCACGTGATTTCCCCGTGGGGCCCACGTGATTCTTATTCAGTTACAGCAAGGGTGTGAAGTACCTGTTGGAAGTTCCAGAGGTTAGATGTCATTATCAGTGAGATGCCTCAGCGGAAAACGGCCTCATCTAGCCTGGAGTGGAGAACCTCCTGGATTTTTTCGAGTTGGGGCAGGTGCTCTCGTCTTATGACGGTGACCTATGGGACTCGCTCTGGTGTCCTCAGGACTGGCCAGTCCCCATGCGAGTTGCTCGCGGGCCTTTTGGGATTCCTCTCCCTTCGATGCCAGGGCCAAAGACCTTGTGTGGAGTCGGGGCCGGAACCTGAGGATTCCTCTCCAGTGCTGACATGGAACTTGGGGTACTTCTGGACTCTCCCCAGGGGAGTCAGTACTCGTCTCGAGAGGTGGCATGCATGTGCGCTTTCCTCTCGAGCTGTAGCAGCAGTGTCACGCTTCCGGTCGCGTCGATCATGGGATCAGTGGCTTTCCCTTGAGGATTTCCCACGAGGCTTTTCCACGAGTCTGCGGGGGGCGGGGTCCGGTGGGAGCGGGTGCTGTGCTGGGATGAGGCCCTTTATCCTTACATCTTCCTGTGGGAACGGAATCGGGGAGCTCTGTGGCCTTGCCGCCTTCAGTGGCTTCCTCTGCACAGGGGCCTAGTGCCTTCTGCCTTCTGTCAGGCGTTACGGGGTTTGGGCTTCGCTTTGTCGGCCTTGGCCTTGGCCCTGGCCTGGGCCTTGGCCTTACCCTTGGCGTTGCCCTTGCCCTTGCCCTTGGCCTTGGGCTTGGCCTTCCCTAGGCCTTGTCCTTGGCCTTACCTTGTCCTTGCCCTTACATTGTCCTTGCCCTTAAACTTAAACTTGACCTTGACCTTGACTTTGACCTTGACCTTGGACTTGACTTTGACCTTGAACTTGACCTTGACCTTGAACTTGAACTTGACCAACAAGGGGAGACCAGATTTGCTCAGAGCAGCGGAGGTCCAGAGGCAGGGCCGTGTATCTCCCCTTCCCTTTGTGATCACTGCAAAGACATTCCTAGCTGATAGCGGGAGTGCCCATGAAGAAGCAAGCAGTGGGAGTGTGTTTGACACGACTGTGTGCCTCAACTCCACAAGGGGCCTTTCCTCTTGAAGTAGTCCACTTGTCCCCTTGGGGAGGGTGTCATGCCTCTTTTCTCACACTGCCAAAGGGTGGAGCAAAGCTCGCTCTGTCAGAGGTACAAAAACAGCAACTGAATGGATTTTCAAGCTCTTGCTAGGCTGCACCCTTTCAGGGCCCACTTTACTGAAACAGGTGCTCTGTGGCCCCCGGTTGGGTATGCAGGTTCACAAACAGGGTGAGATCCTGTCCAAGCCAACAATTTTCCTGAAAGACCTAGGCTCACTAAAGCTCTCCTCCAGAGCAAAGGGGATAGAGGAGATGTATGGAGGAGTCTTTGCCTTTCCCTATGAGTGTGGGGCTACTCCCTACAGCCCCAAGCTCAGGGATAACTGCCTCTAAGAAAGGAATGGCAAGAAGTGCTAATCTTGGAGGTTGGGACAGGGAGTTCGCAGCATGTGGGGAAAGAAAGACTTCTTCGGGGAAGAAGAGGCAACCACCGGGGGTGTGTTTGCAAGCCTCTATTTGGAAGGAACAGGTTTGCTTATACAACTCAAGACCTCCAGATCTGCTCAGAGGACTGAAGTTCCAGAGACAGGGCCATGTATCTCCCCTTCCCTTTGAGATCCTTGCCAAGACATTCCTAGCAGATTGTCGGAGTGCCCATGAAGAAGCAAGCAGCGGGAGTGTGCTTGACATCACTGGCTGCCTACCTGGGCTCAGCTCCTCAAGGGGCCTTTCTCTCCTGGTAGGCCCTATGTCCCCTTTGGGAGAGGGTTGTGCCCTCTTCCCTCCACACTGCCAAAGGGTGGAGGTGGAGCAAACTCGTTCTCTCCGAGGTAAAAGAAAGACAAATTGGATGGATTTTTAAGCTCTTGCTATGCTGCACCCCTCCAGGACCCACTCGAGCAAAACAGGTGCCCTGTGGCCCCTAGGTCGGGTATGCAGGTTCACACACTGGGTGTGATCCCGTCAAAGCCAAGAATTTTCCTGACAGACCTAGGCTCACTAGAGCTCTCCTCCAGAGGAAAGGGGACAGAAAAGATGTGTGTGTGGAGGTGGCTCTGCCTTTCCAGGTCCCAATCTCAGGGATAACTGCCCCTAAGAAAGGAACTGCTGCTGCTGCTGCTGCTGCTGCTGCTGCTGCTGCTAAGTTGCTTCAGTCGTGTTCGACTCTGTGCGACGCCATAGACGGTAGCCCACTAGGCTCCCCCGTCCCTGGGATTCTCCAGGCAAGAACAGTAAGTGGGTTGCCATTGCCTTCTCCAATGCATGAAAGTGAAAATGAAAGTGCAGTCGCTCAGTCGTGTCCGACCCTCAGCGACCCCATGGACTGCAGCCTACCAGGCTTCTCTGTCCATAGGATTTTCTGAAAGGAACTGCAAGAAGCACTTTTCCAGGAGGCTGGGAAAGGGAGTTCGCAGGATGTGGGGAAAGAGAGCCTCCTTCGGGGAAGAATAGGCGGCCACTTGTTTTGTGTTGCAAACCTCTATTTGGAAGGAACAGGTTAGCTTATACAAAGGGAGACCTCCAGATCTGCTCAGAGGACCGAAGTTGCAGAGGCAGGTCGGTGTATTTTCCCTTCACTTTGCGATCCTTGCAAAGACATTCCTTGCTGATAGATGACTCAGCAAGGGCCTTTGAGACTGTTGTTTTCTTTCCTAGGTTCAAAGATTCCTTCAGTTCCTAATATAGATATCCTAGAAATTATGTGACATCCGTGAAAATCTGATATGTCCTGGTCAAATGCTGTCAGTTATAATTCTAGTTATCATATTAAAGCATTTCAAGTCGCAGCAGTGACCAGATGACATTGTCAATTTCTATTTCATCAGGTTTTAACCATGTCCTCTATGGTTTCACACTGATGCCTTTGCAGAAATACTGCTACTTCAAGATATATGGAAAATACTTTTTTTAAGCTTACTGATAATTTGTTTGTTTGTTTGCTTGTCTTCTGGTAAGCTGGTACCAGATGCAATTTAGTCTCCTCTCTAGGTTAAGAGAACAAAGTTTTCTTAGAATGCAATTTTTGATCACAGACTATGAGTTTCTCTACCTTTCATTGATTTATAATTGTTTTCATCATCTGTTTTTTTTTTTTTTTACTTCGGTAAAGTAAATAAGCCTTATTTAAGATTTTGGTACATGTAGGATGGACTAAGCTTTCCCCACTCTTGCAAGTTCCCTTAACCCTTCAGATTCTTCTCGTGGGACCAAGATCTCACTTTCCTCCAGAGGGACAATCCAAGCTTTTTATCAGTTGATCTGCCCCTGACATCAGAGTCAAGTTGAGCACGAGTTGGCCTATAATTTAGGCATGAAACTATGACTACATAAAGAAAAGGTGACTTTATGATTCAGGGATGGCCATGATATGCCTTGCACTTCAGAGAAAATGGGTTAAAATGATTTTTTTTTCTTCAGAACTGCACAGCCAGTTCTTTCAGCATATGCAATTGAAAACATCTAGTCATTAGGTCAGTTTTCATTCCAATCCCAAAGAAAGGCAATGACAAAGAATATTCAAGCAGCTGCACAATTGCACTCATCTCACACACTAGTAAAGTAATGTTCAAAATTCTCCAAGTTCACATGAACTGTGAACTTCCAGATGTTCAAGAGGGATTTAAAAAATGCAGAGAAACCAGAGATCAAATTGCCAACATCCACTGGCTCATTGAAAAAGCAAGAGAGTTCCAGAAAAAAAAAATCTATTTCTGCTTTATTGACAATGCCAAAGCCTTTGACTGTGTGGATCACAAGAAACTGGGAAAAATTCTGAAAGAGATGGGAATACCAGACCACCTGACCTGTCTCTTGAGAAACCTGTATGCAGGTCAGGAAGAAACAGTTCGAACTGGACATGGAACAACAGACTGGTTCTAAATAGGAAAAGGAACATGTCAAGGCTGTATATTGTCACCCTGCTTATTTAACTTATATGCAGAGTACAGCATGAGAAACACTGGGCTGGAGGAAGCACACGCTGGAATCAAGGTTGCTGGGAGAAATATCAATAATCTCAGATATTCAGATGACACCACCCTTATGGCAGAAAGTGAAGAAGAGCTAAAGAGTCTCCTGATGAAAGTGAAAGAGGAGAGTGAAAAAGTTAGCTTAAAGCTCAGCATTCAGAAAACTAAAATCATTGCATCCAGTCTCATCACTTCATGGCAAATAGATGGGAAAACATTGGAAACAGCAGCAGACTATTTTTGGGGCTTGGAAATCACTGCAGGTGATGGCTGCCTCCATGAACTTAAAACATATTTATGACTTGGAAGAAAAGTGATGACCAAACTAGACAGCATATTAAAAAGCCGAGACGTTGCTTTGCCAACAAAGATCCATCCGGTCAAGGCTATGGTTTTTCCATATGTCATGGATGGATATGAAAGATGTACTATAAAGAAAGTGACAGCTGAAAATTTGATGCTTTTGAACTGTGGTGTTGGAGAAGATGCTTGTAGGTCGCTTAGACTACAAGGAGACGCACCCACTCCATCCTAAAGGAAATCAGGTCTGAATATCCATTGGAAGGACTAATACTGAACCTGAAACTCCAATACTTTGGCCACTTGATGTGAAGAGCTGACTCACTTGGAAGTTGCTTTGATTTGCCTATGAGTGTGGGAGCCCTCCCTGGGCAAAGGGCCTCAGGGGTCATTGCCACTGAATCACGACATCCAAGCAAGCGCATTCCAGCTGTGTGACATGCAGGAAGCAGGAGACTGGGAAAACTGTCTTCCTTAGAAGAAGGAAAGTCATCCACAGAGAGTGTGTTTTCAGGCCTCTCTTTGCAGCAAGTGTTTTGCTTCTCAGACATCAGAGCTGCAGGCTTGCTCTGAGGGCCTCAATTCCAGAGTCAGGGCTGTGTGTCTCACTGCACTTTCCAAGCATTGCAGACACATTCCTAGGTTGGAGCAGTGCTTCCCGTGAGAAAGAAGCCTCGGGAGTGTGTCTGAGCGGGCTGAGTGCCATGCTAGGGTCACCTAGTCGAGGGCACCTTGCACATCCAATGGGCCCCAGGCGAGTAGCTATGGACCGGCCCCTCGGTTGAGATATCCCAAAGCAGGGAACAAAGCTAGCTCTGTCAGAAGGAGGAAAACGGCAATGGGATGGATTTTCAAGCGGTTGCTAAGTCACACCACGTGAGGGCTCCGCGGGAAAGAAATGCGAATTTTGGCCTCTAGGCCCAGTATCCAGATGTGTGCACAGGATATTTTCCCCACAGGATCCAAGAATGTTCCAGACAGACCTAAGCTCACTAGCTCTCTCCTGCAGAGGAAATGAAATATTGTTGCTGAACCACGAAAAGATGCTGGGATTCTTGGCTCATGGAGGAGAAGAATTCAATCCAGGGCCCAAGATGAGGCTTGATTGCTCAGAGCTTTTGTGCAATCGAGTTTTATTCAAGTAGAAAGGAGATAGAGAAAGCTTCTGACAGAGACATCACAAGGGGCAGAAAGCGTACCCCCTTGCTAGCGTTAGTAATGGAGTTATATACTCTCCAATAAGTTATTACAATGAACAAAAGAATGTGTGGAGGTTGTAAAGACTCACTAGACCTACTCCCATAATTTACATTTTAAGATAACAGGATTAGCCAGAAGGTTTTTCCAGAGACCGTCCTCAAGAAGGATGCATGATTGTTATATAATCCTAAGGAATGTAGAGGGAAAAAAAAGTGTGTCCTTTCTTCCTCCTTGAGAATTCTAGACCCCTCTCTCCTTGGGGACCCTTGAACTTCTTATAAACCTGCCTTGGCAATGACTCTCTCAGAAACATGATTGAACAGCCGTTTGGAGCTTCCTTTGACTTTCCCTGGGAGGGAGGGAGCCCTCCCTGAGCACAGGGCCTCAGGGGCCATGGCCAATGAAAACTCATCTCCCAGTAAGTGCTTTTCAGCCCTGTGTGACTCTCAGCCCACAGGAGGCTGAGAAAACTCTCTTCCTTGGAGGAAGGAAAGGCAGCCCAAGAGTGTGTTTTCAGGCCTGTATCTTGCAGCAAGTGTTTGGCTTGTTAGACATAAGACCTGCAGGCCTGCTCCAACAGACTCCATTCCAGAATCAGGGCCTTGTGTCTCCCTGCAGTTTCCTGGCCTCGCAAACACATTCCTAGGTGAGAGCAGTCCTGCCCATGGGGAAGCAGGCTGCGGGAGTGTGTCTGAGGGGGCCAGGTGCCATGCTGGGGTCACCTGGTCGAGGGCACCTTGCACCTCCAATGGACCCCAGGCAAGGAGTTGCAGGCCACCACCTTGCTTCTGAAATCCCAAAGTGGGGAGCAAAGCTCGCTCTGTCAGAGGGAAGAAAACAGCAACAGGATGGATTTTCAAGCAGTTGCTAGGCTGTACTGCGTTAGGGCTCCAAGGAAGAAAAATGCAAATGTTAGCCCCTACGACTGGTATCCAGGTGGGCTCCCAGGATGATTTCCCCGCAGGATCCAAGAACGTTCCAGACAGACCTGGGCTCACTAGCTCCCTCCTGCAGAGGAAACATGATAGAACAGCTGTTTGGAGGTTGCTTTGACTTCCCCTGGGAGGGTAGGATCCCTCCCTGGGTGCAGGGCCTCAGGGGCCATTGCCGCTGAGAAATGCCCTCTAAGCCAGACCTTTCCAGCCTTGTATGACTCAGCACGGAGGAGACTGGAAAAGCTATCTTCCTTGGAGGAAGGAAAGGCAGCCCCAGAGAGTGTGTTTTCACACCTGTATCTTGCAGCAAGTGTTTGCGTCTCAGACGTCAGACCTCCAGGCCTGCTCCAACGGCCTCAGTTCCAGAGTCAGGGCCGTGTGTCTCCCTGCATTTTCTGAGCCTTGGGAACACATTCCTAGGTCAGAACAGTCCTGCCCATGGGGAAGGAGGCTGCGGGAGTGTGTCTGAGGGGGTCGGGTGCCATGCTGGGGTCCAATAGAGCTGGAACCTCCAATAGACCCCAGGACAACAGCGGTGGGGCTGCCCCTGGCATCCGAAATGCCAAAGTGAGAAGCAAAGCTAGCTCTATCAGAAGGAAGAAAAGAACAATTGGATGCATGTTCAGGCTGTTGTTGGGCCGCACCACTTCAGGGTCCCCCCCGAGAGGAACGGGCGCCCTGTGGCCCCTAGGTCCGATATGCAGGTTAACACACAGGGTGTGTCCCCATAGGAGCCAAGAATTTTCCTGACAGACCTAGGCTCACTAGAGCTCTCCTACAGGGCAAAAGGGATAGAACAGACTGTGGATGTGACTCTGCCTTTCCCAGCGAGCATGGGGCCCTGCCTACAGCCCCGGGCTCCAGGGAAAATTGTCCCTGAAAAATGACCTCCAAGAAGCGCTTTTCCAGCAGGCTGGGATGCAGAGTTCACAGGATGCGGGGAAAGTGATCGTCCTTCAGGGAAGAAGAGGCAGCCACCCAGTGTGTGTTTGCAAGCCTGTATTTGGAAGAAACTGGTTAGCTTCTTCAAGGGGAGACCTCCAGGTCTGCTCAGAGGACCGATATTCCAGAGGCAGCACCGCGGTATTGCTCATGAAGAAGCAGGATGCAGCAATGTGTCAGACATGACTGGGTGCCTTCCTGGGTTCAGCTCCGTGAGGGGCCTTTCCACTCAAAGTAGGTCCCATGCCTCCTTGGGGAGGAAGTGGGGCCCGCTTGCCTCCAAATTGCCAAAGGCTGGAACAAAGCTAGTTCTATCAGAGGTAAGAAAAGAGCAATTGGATGGATGTGGAAGCTGTTGCTGGGCCGCACTGCTTCAGGCCCCCCACCCCTCCGGCCCCGAGAGAAACAGGCGCCCTGTGGCCCCTCGGTCCTGTATGCAGTTTCACACATAGAATGTGTCCCCATAGGAGCCAAGAACTTTCCTGACAGACCTAGGCTCACTAGAGCTCTCCTACAGAGCAAAGGGGATGGGACAGATGTGTGGCTGTGGCTCTGCCTTTCCCTGGGAGTGTGGAGCCGCTCCCTATGGCCCTGGGCTCCAGGGGAAATTGCCCCTGAATAATGACCTCCAAGAAGCGCTTTTCCAACTGGCTGAGACGTGGAGTTCTCAGGATGCAGGGAAAGCGAGTGTCCCTTCAGGGAAGCAAAGGCAGTCACCTGTTATCATTACTTACTAGAATAGTAGGTACCTTCTCTGGTTGGGCAGAGGCCTTCACTACCTGATCTGAAAAAGAAAATGAAGTAGCTCGCTGATTTGAGAAATAATTCACAGACTTGGGTTTCCAACCAGTATAGAATCCGACAATGGCCCTGTCTTTGTAGCCGCGTTAATTAACAGGTATGTGAAGCTCTAAATATCAGTGGAAATTACATACAGCATATAGGCCCCTGTGTTCTGGAATGGTGGAAAGAAACAACCAAACTCTTCAAGAGACTCTTTCAAAATGGATCATAGAGACTGACTGTACATGGATGGGCTTGCTTCTGGCAGACTTACTCATATTACGGGTAACTGCACGTTCCCATAGTTGTTGTCCTTATGAAATTTTCGATGGGAGAACCCCCCACCCCACAATGAGGCAGGTGTTAGCAGATTTGCCACAAGTAAGCAGGTGGGATTTCACAGCAGCTGGAACAATTAGGTAAGGTAATAAATCAGGTAACTAAGTTTGTGTAAAAAAAAATATCATTCCCCCTTGAGGAACAGATTCATGAATTTGTGCTCAGTGATCAGGTGTGGCTCAATGACTGGAAACACAATTCCTTGGCCTGACATCGGAAAGGTCCTTATACTGCTGTTTTAGCCACAATTCTGAAAGAGAAGGGAATACTAGACCACCTAACCTGCCTCTTGAGAAATCTGTATGAAGGTTAGAGCAGGACATGGAACAACAGACTGGTTCCAAAAAGGAAAAGGAGTATGTCAAGGCTGTATATTGTCACCCTGTTTTATTAACTTATATGCAGACTACATCATGAAAAATGCTGGGATGGAAGATACGTGAGCTGGAATCAAGATTCCCGGAAGAAATAGCAATAAACTTAGATATGCAGATGTCATCACAATTATGGCAGAATGGGAAGAGGAACGGGTATGTCGGGGAACTTTTTGAGTTGCAGTAAGGGTGTGAAGGACCTTTTGGAAGTTCCAGAGGTTTGGTGTGATTAGCCTCGAGAAGCCTCAGCGGAATTGGGCCTCATCTCGCCTGGAGGTCAAAACCTCCTGGATTTTCTCTAGTTCTGGCAGGTTCTCTCCACTTAGGACGGGGACCTCAGGGACCCCCTCTGGTGGCCTCAGGAAAGGCCAGTCCCCATGCGAGTTACTAGGAGGCCTCTCGGGATTCCTCTCACTTCGATGCCGGGGCCTAAGACCTTGTGTGGAGTCGGGGCCGGAACGTGAGGATTCCTCTCCAGTGCTGACATGGATCTTGGGGTACTTCTGGAGTCTCCCCAGGGGACTAAGTCCGCGTCTCGAATGGAGGCATGCACGTGCGCTTTCCTCCAGAGCGGTAGCAGCAGTGTCACCCTTCCCGTCGCGTCGATCATGGGATCTTTGTCTTTCCCCTGAGGATTTCCCATGAGGCTTTCCCACGAGGCTTTCCCACAAGGCTATCCCTCAGGGCCGTCCCACGTGCCACCGTGGTGTGAGTCGAAAACAGTTTCCTCTGGACTGTACTGGGACATCTAGAAGACTCTGGGAATGGTGGAACGACCCTGGAGTTCCTCTCGCCTTTCCTATGGAGAGCGCCTCCTATTGAGATGCGACTGTAACGCCCAGAATTCTTTCCCAACCAAGCAGGGAAAGGATCCCTCATCGGGAACTACGATGCGGCAACGGGGCTCCTCTCGATGTGGGCGGGACCATCGTGTTTCCTCTAGAGTGGAGATGGGTAGTTGGGGAACTTCTTGTGTTGCCGCAACTGTGTGAAGGTCCTTTTGGAAGTTCCAGAGGTTCGGTGTGATTAGCCTGGAGAAGCCTCAGCGGAAATGGGCCTCATCTCGCCTGGAGGGCAAAACCTCCTGGATTTTCTCGAGTTGCGGCAGGTGCTCTCGACTTACGATGGGGACCTTAGGGACCCGCTCTGGTGGCCTCAGGAAATCCAGTCCCCATGCGAATTAGTAGGGGGCCTCTCGGGATGCCTCTCCCGTCCATGCTGGGGCCCAAGACATTGTTGGTAGTCATGGCCGGAACCTGAGGATTCCTCTCCAGTGCTGACATTGGTCTTGGGGTACTTCGGGAGTCTCCCCCAGGGAGTCAGTCCTCGTCTCGAGAGGGGGCATGCACGTGCGCTTTCCTCCCGAGTTGTAGCAACAGTGTCACGCTTCCTGTAGGGTGGATCAAGGGATCTGTGGCTTTCCCTAGACTCTTTCCCACGAGGCTTTCCATGAGTCTTACCCACAGCGCTTTCCCACGTGCCACCGTGCTGTGCGTCGATCCTCGGCGTGGAAGTCGATGCAGTGCAGGGAAAACAGGTTCCTCTGGAATGGACTGAGACATCTGGGGGACTCTTGGAATGGAGGCAGGACCCTGGAATTCCTCTCGCCTTTCCTGTGGAGAATGCCTCCTCTTGAGATGCGACGGGAACGCAGGGAATTTTTTCCCTAACAAGCAGGGAAGGGATCCCTCATCTCGAGCTACGAGGCGGAAACGGGGCTCCTCTGGATGTGGGCGGGACCCTCGTGCTTCCTCTCGAGTGGAGACGAGTATGTCGGGAAACTTCTTGAGTTGCAGCAGGGCTTTGAAGGACCTTTAATAAGTTCCAGAGGTTAGGTGTGATTAGCCTCGAGAATCCTCAGTGGAAATGGGCCTCATCTAGCCTGGAGGGGAGAACCTCCTGGATTTTCACGAGTTGCGGCAGGTGCTCTCCACTTACGATGGTGACCTATGGGACCCGCTCTGGTGGCCTCAGGAAAGGCCAGTCCCCATGCGAGTTGCTTGCGGGCCTTTTGGGATTCCTCTCCCTTCGATGCCAGGGCCTTAAACCTTGTGTGGAGGCCGGGCCAGAACCTGAGGATTCCTCTCCAGTGCTGACATGGATCTTGGGGTACTTCTCGAGTCTCCCCAGGGGAGTAAGTCCTCGTCTCGGATGGGGGCATGCACGTGCTCTTTCCTCCAGAGCGGTAGCAGCTGTGTCACGCTTCCCAACGCCTGGATCAAGGGATCTTTGGCTTTCCCTCGAGGCTTTTGCACGACGCTTTCCCACAGGGCTGTCCCACGTGCCCCCGTGGTGGGAGTCAATCCTCGGCGTGAAAGTCGACTCATTGCAGGGAAAACAGGTTCCTCTGGTATGGACTGAGACATCTGGGGGACTCTTGGAATGGTAGCACGACCCTGGAGTTCCTCTCGCCTTTCCTGTGGAGAGCGCCTCCTCTTGAGGTGAGAGGGGAATGCCGGGAACTCTTTCCCGACAAAGAGGCGAAATGTCCCTCATCTCGAGCTACGAGGCGGAAACGGGGCTCCTCTGCATATGCCCGGGACCCTCGTGCTTCCTCTAGAGTGGAGACGGGTATGTCAGGCAACTTCTTGAGTAGCAGTAAGGGTGTGAAGGACCTTTTGGAAGTTCCAGAGGTTAGGTGTGATTAGCTTTGAGAAGCCTCAGCGGAAATGGGTCTCATCTCGCCGGGAGGTTAAAACCTCCTTGATTTTCTCGAGTTGCGGCAGGTGCTCTCGATTTACAACGGGGACCTCAGGGACCCGCTCTGGTGGCCTCAGGAAAGGCCAGTCCACATGCGAGTTGCTCGGGGGCCTCTCGGGATTCCTCTCCCTTTGATGACGGGGCCTTTGACCTTGAGTGGTGTCAGGTCCGGAACCTGAGGATTCCTCTCCAGTGCTCACATGGTTCTTGGGTACTTCTGGAGTCTCCCCAGGGGAGTAACTCCTCGTCTCGAATGGGGGCATGCACGTGCGCTTTCCTCCAGAGCTGTAGCAGTAGTGTCACGCTTCCCATCGCCTGGATCAAGGGATCTGTGGCTTTCCCTCGAGGCTTTCCCACGAGGCTTTCCCACGAGGCTTTCCCACAGGGCTGTCCCTCTTGCCACCGTGGTGTGATTCGATCCTCGGCGTGAAAGTCGACGCAGTGCAGGGAAAACAGGTTCCTCTGGAATGGACTGAGAATTCTGGGGGACTCTTGGATTGGTGGCACGACACTGGAGTTCCTCTCGCCTTTCCTGTGGAGAGGGCCTCCTGTTGAGATGGGACGGGAACGCCGGGAATTCTTTCCCGACCAAGCAGCGAAAGGATCCCTCATCTCGAGCTACGAGGCGGAAACGGGGCTCCTCTGGATGTTTGCAGGACACTCGTGCTTCCTCTAGAGTGGAGCCGGGTATGTCAGGGAACTTCTTGAGTTGCAGCAAGGTTGTGAAGCACCCTTTGGAAGTTCCAGAGGTTAGATGTGATTAGCCTAGAGATGCCTCATCAGAAATGGGCCTCATCAAGCCTGGAGGGGAGAACCTCCTGGATTTTCTCGAGTTGCAGCAGGTTCTCCCGTCTTACGACGGTTACCTTAGGGACCCGCTCTGGTGGCCTCAGGTTTGGCCAGTCCCCAATCGATGCTCATGGGCCTCCTGGATTCCTTTCTCGTCAATGCCTGGGCCTAAGACCTTTTGTGGAGTCGGGCCCAGAACCTGAGGATTCCTCTCCAGTGCTGACATGGATCTTGGGGTACTTCTGGAGTCTCCCCAGGGGAGTCAGTCCTCATCTTGAATGGGGGCATGCACGAGCGCTTTCCTCCAGAGCGGTAGCAGCAGTGTCACGCTTCCCATCGCGTGGATCAAGAGATCTGTGGCTTTCCCTCGATGCTTTCCCACGAGGCTTTCCCACAGGGCTGTCCCAGGTGCCATCGTGGTGGGAGTCGATCCTCGCCATGATAGTCGAGGAAGTCAGGGAAAACAGGTTCCTCTGGAATGGACTGAGACACCTGGGGGACTCTGGGATGGTGGCACGACCCTTGAGTTCCTCTCGCCTTCCTGTGGAGAACGCCTCCTCTTGAGATGTGACGGGAACGTCCAGAATTCTTTCCCGACAAAGCAGCGAAAGGATCCCTCATCTCCAGCTAAGAGGCGGAAACGGGGCTCCTCTGGATGTGGGCGGGACCCTCGTGCTTCCTCTCGAGTGGAGACGGGTATGTCGGGGAACTTCTTGAGCTGCAGCAAGGGTGTGAAGGACCTTTTGGAAGTTCCAGAGGTTAGGTGTGATTAGCCTCGTGAAGCCTCAGTGGAAATGGGCCTCATCTCGCCTGGAGGGCAAAACCTCCTGGATTTTCTCGAGTTGTGGCAGGTGCTCTCGACTTAAGACAGGGACCTCAGGGACCCGCTCTGGTGGCCTCGGGACTGGCCAGTCCCCCAGTGAGTTGCTCGCGGGCCTCTGGGATTCTTCTCCCTTCGATGCCAGGGCCTAAGACATTGTGTGGAGTCGGGGCGGGAACCTGAGGATTCCTCTCCAGTGCTGACTTGGTTCTTGGGGTACTTCTGGAGTCTCCTCAGGGGAGTAAGTCCTCGTCTCGAATGGGGGCATGCACCTGCGGTTTCCTCCAGAGCGGTAGCAGCAGTGTCGCGCTTCCCGGCGCGTGGATCAAGGGATCTGTGGCTTTCCCTCCAGGCTTTCCCACGAGGCTTTCCCACGAGGCTTTCCCACAGGGCTGTCCCACGTGCCACCTTGGTGGGAGTCGATCCTCGGCATGAAAGTCGAGGCAGTGCAGGTAACACAGGTTCCTCTGGAATGGACTGAGACATCTGGGGTCTCTGGGAATGGTGACAAGACCCTGGAGTTCCTGTCGCCTTTCCTGTGGAGAGTGCCTCCTTTTGAGATTCGACAGGTACGCCGGGAATTCTTTCCAGACCAAGCAGAGAAAGAATCCCTCATCTCGAGCTACGAGGCGGAAACGGGGCTCCTCTGGATGTGGGCGGGACCGTCGTGCTTCCTTGAGAGTTAGGCCGGGTATGTCGGGGAACTTCTTGAGTTGCAGCAAGGGTGTGAAGGACCTTTGGAAGTTCCACAGGTTAAGTGTGATTAGCCTCGTGACGCCTCAGCGGAAATGGGCCTCATCTAGCCTGAAGGGCAAAACCTCCTGGATTTTCTCGTGTTGCCGCAGGTACTTTCGTCTTACGACGGTGACCTAAGTGACCCACTCTGGTGGCCTCAGGAAAGGCCAGTCCCCATGCGAGTTGCTCGGGCGCCTCTCGGGGTTCCTCTCCCTTCGATGCCGGGGCCTAAGTCCTTGTGTGGAGTCGGGGCCAGAACCTGAGGATTCCTCTGCAGTGCTGACATGGATCTTGGGTTATTTCTGCAGTCTCCCCATGGGAGTAAGTCCTCATCTCGAATGGGGGCATGCACGTGCGCTTTCCTCCAGTGCCGTAGCAGCAGTGTCACGCTTCCCGTCGCGTCAATCAAGGGATCTGTGGCTTTCCCTCGAGGCTTTCCCACAGGGCTGTCCCACGTGCCACCGTGGTGGGAGTCGATCCTCGGCATGAAAGTTGAGGCAGTGAAGGGAAAACAGGTTCCTCTGGAATGGACTGAAAGATATGTGGGACTCTGGGAATGGAGACAAGACCCTGGAGTTCCTCTCGCCTTTCCTCTGGAGAGCGCCTCCTCTTGAGATGCGCCAGGAATGCCCAGAATTCTTTCCCGACCAAGCAGCGAAAGGATCCCTCATCTCGAGCTAAGAGGTGAAAACTGGGCTCCTCTGGATGTGGGCGTGACCCTCGTGCTTCCTCTAGAATGGAGACGGGTTGTCGGGGAACTTCTTGAGTTGCAGCAAGGTTGTGAAGCACCCTTTGGAAGTTCCAGATGTTAGATGTGATTAGCCTCGAGACGCCTCATCGGAAATGGTCCTCATCTAGCCTGGAGGGCAAAATATCCTGGATTTTCTCGAGTTCCGGCAGATGCTGTCATCTTACGACGGTGACGATAGGGCCCGCTCTGGTGGCCTCAGGACTGCTCAGTCCCCATTCGAGTTGCTCGGGGGTCTCCTGGGATTCCTCTCCCTTTGATGCCGGGGACTAAGACCTTCTGTGGAGTAGAGCCCGGAACATGAGGATTCCTCTCCAGTGCTGACATGGAACTTGGGCTACTTCTGGAGCCTCCCCAGGGCAGTAAGTCCTCTTCTCAAGAGGGGGCATGCACTTTCGCTTTCCTCCAAAGCGGGTGCAGCAGTGTCACGCTTCCCATAGCGTCGATCAAGGGATCTGCGCCTTTCTGTCTAGGCTTTCCCACGAGGCTTTCCCACGAGGCTTTCCCACAGGGCTGTCCCACGTGCCGCCTTGGTGGGAGTCGATCCTTGGCATGAAAGTCGAGGCAGTGCAGGGAACACAGGTTCCTCTGGAATGGACTGAGACATCTGGGGGACTCTGGGAATGGTGACAAGACCCTGGAGTTCCTCTCGCCTTTCCTGTGGAGAGCTCCTCCTTTTGAGATTGGACACGGGAATTCTTTCCAGACCAAGCAGAGAAAGGATCCCTCATCTCGAGCTACGAGGCGGAAACGGGGCTCCTCTGGATGTGAGCGGGACCCTCGTGCTTCCTTTAGGGTTAGGGCGGGTATGTCGGGGAACTTCTTGAGTTGCAGCAAGGGTGTGAAGGACCTTTGGAAGTTCCAGAGGTTAGGTGTGATTAGCCTCGTGAGGCCTCAGCGGAAATGGGCCTCATCTAGCCTGAAGGGCAAAACCTCCTGGATTTTCTCGAGTTGCCGCAGGTCCTTTCGTCTTAGGACGGTGACCTAAGGGACCCGCTCTGGTGGCCTCAGGAAAGGACAGTCCCCATGCGAGTTGCTCGGGGGCCTCTCGTGGTCCTCTCCCTTCGATGCCGGGTCCTAAGACCTTGTGTGGAGTCGGGGTCGGAACCTGAGGATTCCTCTCCAGTGCTGACATGGATCTTAGGGTACTTCTGGAGTCTCCCCAGGGGAGTAAGTCCTCGTCTCGAATGGGGGCATGCACGTTCGCTTTCCACCAGAGCGGTAGCAGCAATGTCATGCACCCGTCGCATGGATCAAGGGATCTGTGGCTTTCCCTCGAGGCTTTCCCCCGAGGTTTTGCAACGAGGCTTTCCCACAGGGCTGTCCCACGTGCCACCGTGGTGGGAGTCGAGCCTTGGCGTGAAAGTCGAGGCAGTGCAGGAAAACAGGTTCCTCTGGAATGGACTGAGACATCTGGGGGTCTCTGGGAATGGTGGCACGACGCTGGAGTTCTCGCCTTTTCTGTGGAGAGCACCTCCTCTTGAGATGCGACAGGAATGCCCAGAATTCTTTCCCGAACAAGCAGCCAAAGGATCCCTCATCACGAGCTACGAGGCGGAAACGGGGCTCCTCTGGATGTGGGCGGGGCCCTCTTGCTTCCTCTCGAGTGGAGACGGGTATGTCGGGGAACTTCTTGAGTTGCAGAAAGGGTGTGAAGGACCCTTTGGACTTTCTAGAGGTTAGATGTGATTAACCTCAACGCCTCAGCGGAAATGGGCCTCATCTAGCCTGGAGGGCAGAACCTCCTGGATTTTCTCGAGATGCAGCAGGTGCTCTCGTCTTACCACGGTGACGAAAGGGACCTGCTCTTATCGCCTTAGGACTGGCCAGTCCCCATGCGAGTTACTCGGGAGCCTCTCGGGATTCCTTTCCCGTCGATGCCGGGCCTAAGACCTTGTGTGGAGTAGTGGCCGGAACCTGAGGATTCCTCTAAAGTGCTGACATGGATCATGGGGTGCTTCTGGAGTCTCCCCAGGGGAGTAAGTCCTCATCTCGAAAGGAGGCATGCACGTGCGCTTCCCTGCAGAGCGGTAGCAGCAGTGTCACGATTCCCGTCACGTGCATCAAGGGAACTGTGGCTTTCCCTCGAGGCTTTCCACAGGGCTGTCCCACGTGCCACCGTGGTGGGAGACGATCCTCGGCGTGAAAGTCGAGGCAGTGCAGGGAAAACAGGTTCCTCTGTAATGGACTGAGACATCTGGGGTACTCTGGGAATGGTGGCACGACCCTGGAGTTCCTCTCGCCTTTCCTGTGGAGAGCGCCTCCCCTTGAGATGCGACGGGGACTCACAGAATTCTTTCCGGACCAAGTAGCAAAAGGATCCCTCATCTCCAGCTATGAGGCGAAACGGGGCTCCTCTGGATGTGGGCGGGACCCTCGTGCTTCCTCTAGAGTGGAGACGGGGATGTCCGGGAACTTCTTGAGTTGCAGCAAAGGTGTGAAGGACCTTTTGGAAGTTCCAGAGTTTAGATGTGATTAGCCTTGAGAAGCCTCAGCGGAAATGGGCCTCATCTCGCCTGGAGGGCAAAACCTCCTGGATTTTCTCGAGTTGCGGCAGGTGCTCTCGACTTACGACGGGGACCTCAGGGACTCGCTCTGGTGGCCTCAGGAAAGGCCAGTCTCCATGCGAGTTGCTCGCGGGCCTCTCGGTATTCCTCTCTCGTCGATGCCGGGGCCCAAGACCTTGTGTGGAGTCGGGGCCGGAACCTGAGGATTCCTCTCCAGTGCTGACATGGATCTTGGGGTACTTCTGGAGTCTCCTCAGGGTAGTGAGTCCTCGTCTCGAGAGGGAGCATTCACGTGGGCTTTCCTCCCGAGCTGTAGCAGCAGTGTCACACTTCCCTTCTCGTCGATCATGGGATCTGTGGCTTTCCCTCGAGGATTTCCCATAAGGCTTTCCCACGAGGCTTTCCCACAGGGCTGTCCCACGTGCCACCGTGGTGGGAGTCGATCCTCAGCGTGAAAGTCGAGGCAGTGCAGGGAAAACAGGTTCCTCTGGAATGGATTGAGACATCTGGGGGACTCTCCGAATGGTGGCACGACCCTGGAGTTCCTCTCGCCTTTCCTGTGGAGAGGACCTCCTCTTGAGATGCGACGGGAATGCCAGGAATTCTTTCCCGACCAAGCAGGGAAAGGATCTCTCATCTCGAGGTACGAGGCGGAAACGGGGCTCCTCTGGATGTGGGCGGGACCCTCGTGCTTCCTCTGTAGTGGAGACGGGTATGTCAGGGAACTTCCTGAGTCGCAGCAATGGTTGAAGGACCTTTTGGAAGTTCCAGAGAGTAGGTGTGATTAACCTCGAGAAGCCTCAGCGGAAATGGGCATCATCTCGCCTGGAGGGCAAAA
Source organism: Ovis canadensis (assembly GCF_042477335.2). Lineage (NCBI taxonomy): Eukaryota > Metazoa > Chordata > Mammalia > Artiodactyla > Bovidae > Ovis > Ovis canadensis. Next base: position 12,087,587 of record NC_091250.1, read on the forward strand.
CATCCTGGATTGTCTCGAATTGTGGCAGGTGCTCTGGACTTACGACGGGTACTTCAGGGACCCACTCTGGTGGCCTCACGAAAGGCCAGTCCCCATGCCAGTTGATCGGGGGCCTCTCGGGATTCCTCTCCCGTCGATGTCGAGGCCTAAGAATTGTGTGGAGTCGGGGCCGGAAACTTGAGAATTCCTCTCCAGTGCTGACATGGATCTTGGGGTACTTCTGGAGTCTCCCCAGAGGAGTAAGTACTCGTCTCCAATGGGGGCATGCACGTGCGCTTTACTCCAGAGCGGTAGCAGCAGTGTGACGCTTCCCATCGCCTGGATCAAGGGATCTGTGGCTTTCCCTCGAGGCTTTTCCAGGAGGCTTTCCCACAAGGCTTTCCCACAGGGCTGTCCCACGTGCGACCGTGGTGGTAGTCGATCCTCATCCTGAAAGTCGAGGCAGTGCAGGGAAAACAGGTTCCTCTGGAATGGACTGAGACATCAGGGGAACTCTGGGAATGGTGACACGACCCTGGAGTTCCTCTCGCCTTTCCTGTGGAGAGCGCCTCCTCTTGAGATGCGACGGGAACACCGGCAATTCTTTCCAGACCAAGCAGGGAAAGGATCCCTCATCTCAAGCTTCGAGGCGGAAACGGGGCTCTTCTGGATGTGGGCGGGAACCGCTTGCTTCCTCTAGAGTGGAGACGGGGATGTCAGGGAACTTCTTGAGTTGCAGCAGGGGTGTGAAGGACCTTTTGGAAGTTCCAGAGGTTAGGTGTGATTAGCCTCGAGAAGCCTCAGCGGAAATGGGCCTCATCTCGCCTGGAGGCAGAACCTCCTGGATTTTCTCGAGTTGAGGCAGGTGGTTTCGTGATTTCCGGGTGGGGCCCACGTGATTTCCGGGTGGGGCCCACGTGATTTCCGGGTGGGGCCCACGTGATTTCCGGGTGGGGCCCACGTGATTTCCGGGTGGGGCCCACGTGATTTCCCCGTGGGGCCCACGTGATTTCCGGGTGGGGACCACGTGATTTCCGGGTGGGGCCCACGTGATTTCAACGTGGGGCCCACGTGATTTCCCCTGGGGGCCCACGTGTTTTCCGGGTGGGGCCCACGTGATTTCCGGGTTGCGCCCACGTGATTTCTGGGTGGGGCCCACGTGATTTCCGGGTGGGGCCCACGTGATTTCCGGGTGGGTCCCACGTGATTTCCCCGTGGGGCCCACGTGATTTCCGGGTGGGGCCCACGTGATTTCCGGGTGGGGCCCACGTGATTTCCCTTGGGGGCCCACGTGATTTCCCTTGGGGGCCCACGTGATTTCCGGGTGGGGCCCACGTGATTTCCGGGTGGGGCCCACGTGATTTCCGGGTGGGGCCCACGTGATTTCCGGGTGGGGCCCACGTGATTTCCGGGTGGGGCCCACGTGATTTCCCCGTGGGGCCCACGTGATTTCCGGGTGGGCCCCACGTGATTTCCGGGTGGGGCCCACGTGATTTCCGGGTGGGGCCCACGTGATTTCCGGGTGGGGCCCACGTGATTTCCGGGTGGGGCCCACGTGATTTCCGGGTGGGGCCCACGTGATTTCCGGGTGGGGACCACGTGATTTCCGGGTGGGGTCCACGTGATTTCAACGTGGGGCCCACGTGATTTCCGGGTGGGGCCCACGTGTTTTCCGGGTGGGGCCCACGTGATTTCCGGGTTGCGCCCACGTGATTTCTGGGTGGGGCCCACGTGATTTCCGGGTGGGGCCCACGTGATTTCCGGGTGGGTCCCACGTGATTTCCCCGTGGGGCCCACGTGATTTCCGGGTGGGGCCCACGTGATTTCCGGGTGGGGCCCACGTGATTTCCCTTGGGGGCCCACGTGATTTCCCTTGGGGGCCCACGTGATTTCCGGGTGGGGCCCACGTGATTTCCGGGTGGGGCCCACGTGATTTCCGGGTGGGGCCCACGTGATTTCCGGGTGGGGCCCACGTGATTTCCGGGTGGGGCCCACGTGATTTCCCCGTGGGGCCCACGTGATTTCCGGGTGGGCCCCACGTGATTTCCGGGTGGGGCCCACGTGATTTCGAGGTGGGGCCCACGTGATTTCCGGGTGGGGCCCACGTGATTTCCGGGTGGGGCCCACGTGATTTCCGGGTGGGGCCCCCGTGATTTCCGGGTGGGGCCCACGTGATTTCCCCGTGGGGCCCACGTGATTTCCGGGTGGGGCCCACGTGATTTCCGGGTGGGGACCACGTGATTTCCGGGTGGGGCCCACGTGATTTCAACGTGGGGCCCACGTGATTTCCCCTGGGGGCCCACGTGTTTTCCGGGTGGGGCCCACGTGATTTCCGGGTGGGGCCCACGTGATTTCCGGGTGGGCCCCACGTGATTTCCGGGTGGGGCCCACGTGATTTCCGGGTGGGGCCCACGTGATTTCCGGGTGGGGCCCACGTGATTTCCGGGTGGGGCCCACGTGATTTCCGGGTGGGGCCCACGTGATTTCCCCGTGGGGCCCACGTGATTTCCGGCTGGGGCCCACGTGATTTCCGGGTGGGGCCCACGTGATTTCCGGGTGGGGCCCACGTGATTTCCGGGTGGGGCCCACGTGATTTCCCCGTGGGGCCCACGTGATTTCCGGGTGGGCCCCACGTGATTTCCGGGTGGGGCCCACGTGATTTCCGGGTGGGGCCCACGTGATTTCCGGGTGGGGCCCACGTGATTTCCGGGTGGGGCCCACGTGATTTCCGGGTGGGGCCCACGTGATTTCCGGGTGGGGCCCACGTGATTTCCCCGTGGGGCCCACGTGATTTCCGGGTGGGGCCCACGTGATTTCCGGGTGGGGCCCACGTGATTTCCGGGTGGGGCCCACGTGATTTCCCCGTGGGGCCCACGTGATTTCCCCGTGGGGCCCACGTGATTTCCGGGTGGGGCCCACGTGATTTCCGGGTGGGGCCCACGTGATTTCCGGGTGGGGCCCACGTGATTTCCGGGTGGGGCCCACGTGATTTCCCCGTGGGGCCCACGTGATTTCCCCGTGGGGCCCACGTGATTTCCGGGTGGGGCCCACGTGATTTCCGGGTGGGGCCCACGTGATTTCCGGGTGGGGCCCACGTGATTTCCGGGTGGGGCCCACGTGATTTCCCCGTGGGGCCCACGTGATTTCCCCGTGGGGCCCACGTGATTTCCGGGTGGGGCCCACGTGATTTCCGGGTGGGGCCCACGTGATTTCCGGGTGGGGCCCACGTGATTTCCGGCTGGGGCCCACGTGATTTCCGGGTGGGGCCCACGTGATTTCCGGGTGGGGCCCACGTGATTTCCGGGTGGGGCCCACGTGATTTCCGGGTGGGGCCCACGTGATTTCCGGGTGGGGCCCACGTGATTTCCGGGTGGGGCCCACGTGATTTCCGGGTGGGGCCCACGTGATTTCCGGGTGGGGCCCACGTGATTTCCCCGTGGGGGCCACGTGATTTCCCCGTGGGGCCCACGTGATTTCCGGGTGGGGCCCACGTGATTTCCGGGTGGGGCCCACGTGATTTCAGGGTGGGGCCCACGGGATTTCCGGGTGGGGCCCACGTGATTTCCGGGTGGGGCCCACGTGATTTCCGTGTGGGGCCCACGTGATTTCCGGGTGGGGCCCACGTGATTTCCGGGTGGGGCCCACGTGATTTCCGGGTGGGGCCCACGTGATTTCCGGCTGGGGCCCACGTGATTTCCGGGTGGTGCCCACGTGATTTCCCCGTGGGGCCCACGTGATTTCCCCGTGGGGCCCACGTGATTTCCGGGTGGGGCCCACGTGATTTCCGGCTGTGGCCCACGTTATTTCCGGGTGGGGCCCACGTGATTTCCGGGTGGGGCCCACGTGATTTCCCCGTGGGGCCCACGTGATTTCCGGGTGGGGCCCACGTGATTTCCGGGTGGGGCCCACGTGATTTCCGGGTGGGGCCCACGTGATTTCCGGGTGGGGCCCACGTGATTTCCCCGTGGGGCCCACGTGATTTCCGGGTGGGGCCCACGTGATTTCCGGGTGGGGCCCACGTGATTTCCGGGTGGGGCCCACGTGATTTCCGGGTGGGGCCCACGTGATTTCCGGGTGGGGCCCACGTGATTTCCGGGTGGGGCCCACGTGATTTCCCCGTGGGGCCCACGTGATTTCCGGGTGGGGCCCACGTGATTTCCGGGTGGGGCCCACGTGATTTCCGGGTGGGGCCCACGTGATTTCCGGGTGGGGCCCACGTGATTTCCGGGTGGGGCCCACGTGATTTCCGGGTGGGCCCCACGTGATTTCCGGGTGGGGCCCACGTGATTTCCGGGTGGGGCCCACGTGATTTCCGGGTGGGGCCCACGTGATTTCCGGGTGGGGCCCACGTGATTTCCGGGTGGGGCCCACGTGATTTCCGGGTGGGCCCCACGTGATTTCCGGGTGGGGCCCACGTGATTTCCGGGTGGGGCCCACGTGATTTCCGGGTGGGGCCCACGTGATTTCCGGGTGGGGCCCACGTGATTTCCCCGTGGGGCCCACGTGATTTCCGGGTGGGGCCCACGTGATTTCCGGGTGGGGCCCACGTGATTTCCGGGTGGGGCCCACGTGATTTCCGGGTGGGGCCCACGTGATTTCCCCGTGGGGCCCACGTGATTTCCGGGTGGGGCCCACGTGATTTCCGGGTGGGGCCCACGTGATTTCCGGGTGGGGCCCACGTGATTTCCGGGTGGGGCCCACGTGATTTCCGGGTGGGGCCCACGTGATTTCCGGGTGGGGCCCACGTGATTTCCCCGTGGGGCCCACGTGATTTCCGGGTGGGGCCCACGTGATTTCCGGGTGGGGCCCACGTGATTTCCGGGTGGGGCCCACGTGATTTCCGGGTGGGGCCCACGTGATTTCCGGGTGGGGCCCACGTGATTTCCGGGTGGGCCCCACGTGATTTCCGGGTGGGGCCCACGTGATTTCCGGGTGGGGCCCACGTGATTTCCGGGTGGGGCCCACGTGATTTCCGGGTGGGGCCCACGTGATTTCCGGGTGGGGCCCACGTGATTTCCGGGTGGGCCCCACGTGATTTCCGGGTGGGGCCCACGTGATTTCCGGGTGGGGCCCACGTGATTTCCGGGTGGGGCCCACGTGATTTCCGGGTGGGCCCCACGTGATTTCCGGGTGGGGCCCACGTGATTTCCGGGTGGGGCCCACGTGATTTCCGGGTGGGGCCCACGTGATTTCCGGGTGGGGCCCACGTGATTTCCGGGTGGGGCCCACGTGATTTCCGGGTGGGCCCCACGTGATTTCCGGGTGGGGCCCACGTGATTTCCGGGTGGGGCCCACGTGATTTCCGGGTGGGGCCCACGTGATTTCCCCGTGGGGCCCACGTGATTTCCGGGTGGGGCCCACGTGATTTCCGGGTGGGGCCCACGTGATTTCCGGGTGGGGCCCACGTGATTTCCCGGTGGGGCCCACGTGATTTCCCCGTGGGGCCCACGTGATTTCCGGGTGGGGCCCATGTGATTTCCCCGTGGGGCCCACGTGATTTCCGGGTGGGGCCCACGTGATTTCCCCGTGGGGCCCACGTGATTTCCCGGTGGGGCCCACGTGATTTCCCCGTGGGGCCCACGTGATTTCCGGGTGGGGCCCACGTGATTTCCGGGTGGGGCCCACGTGATTTCCGGGTGGGGCCCACGTGATTTCCGGGTGGGGCCCACGTGATTTCCGTGTGGGGCCCACGTGATTTCCGGGTGGGCCCCACGTGATTTCCGGGTGGGGCCCACGTGATTTCCGGGTGGGGCCCACGTGATTTCCGAGTGGGCCCCACGTGATTTCCGGGTGGGCCCCACGTGATTTCCGCGTGGGGCCCACGTGATTTCCCCGTGGGGCCCACGTGATTTCCCTGTGGGGCCCACGTGATTTCCGGGTGGGGCTCACGTGATTTCCGGGTGGGGCCCACGTGATTTCCGGGTGGGGCCCACGTGATTTCCGGGTGGGGCCCACGTGATTTCCGGGTGGGGCCCACGTGATTTCCGGGTGGGCCCCACGTGATTTCCGTGTGGGGCCCACGTGATTTCCGGGTGGTGCCCACGTGATTTCCCCGTGGGGCCCACGTGATTTCCCCGTGGGGCCCACGTGATTTCCGGGTGGGCCCCACGTGATTTCCGGGTGGGGCCCACGTGATTTCCGGGTGGGGCCCACGTGATTTCCGGGTGGGGCCCACGTGATTTCCCCGTGGGGCCCACGTGATTTCCGGGTGGGGCCCACGTGATTTCCCCGTGGGGCCCACGTGATTTCCCCGTGGGGCCCACGTGATTTCCGGGTGGGGCCCACGTGATTTCCGGGTGGGGCCCACGTGATTTCCGGGTGGGGCCCACGTGATTTCCGGGTGGGGCCCACGTGATTTCCCCGTGGGGCCCACGTGATTTCCCCGTGGGGCCCACGTGATTTCCGGGTGGGGCCCACGTGATTTCCGGGTGGGGCCCACGTGATTTCCCCGTGGGGGCCACGTGATTTCCCCGTGGGGCCCACGTGATTTCCGGGTGGGGCCCACGTGATTTCCGGGTGGGGCCCACGTGATTTCAGGGTGGGGCCCACGGGATTTCCGGGTGGGGCCCACGTGATTTCCGGGTGGGGCCCACGTGATTTCCGTGTGGGGCCCACGTGATTTCCGGGTGGGGCCCACGTGATTTCCGGGTGGGGCCCACGTGATTTCCGGGTGGGGCCCACGTGATTTCCGGCTGGGGCCCACGTGATTTCCGGGTGGTGCCCACGTGATTTCCCGTGGGGCCCACGTGATTTCCCCGTGGGGCCCACGTGATTTCCGGGTGGGCCCCACGTGATTTCCGGGTGGGGCCCACGTGATTTCCCCGTGGGGCCCACGTGATTTCCGGGTGGGGCCCACGTGATTTCCGGGTGGGGCCCACGTGATTTCCGGGTGGGGCCCACGTGATTTCCGGGTGGGGCCCACGTGATTTCCGGGTGGGGCCCACGTGTTTTCCGGGTGGGGCCCACGTGATTTCCGGGTGGGGCCCACGTGATTTCCGGGTGGGCCCCACGTGATTTCCGGGTGGGGCCCACGTGATTTCCGGGTGGGGCCCACGTGATTTCCGGGTGGGGCCCACGTGATTTCCGGGTGGGGCCCACGTGATTTCCGGGTGGGGCCCACGTGATTTCCGGGTGGGGCCCACGTGATTTCCGGGTGGGGCCCACGTGATTTCCGGGTGGGGCCCACGTGATTTCCGGGTGGGGCCCACGTGATTTCCGGGTGGGGCCCACGTGATTTCCGGGTGGGGCCCACGTGATTTCCGGGTGGGGCCCACGTGATTTCCGGGTGGGGCCCACGTGATTTCCGGGTGGGGCCCACGTGATTTCCGGGTGGGGCCCACGTGATTTCCGGGTGGGGCCCACGTGATTTCCGGGTGGGGCCCACGTGATTTCCGGGTGGGGCCCACGTGATTTCCGGGTGGGGCCCACGTGATTTCCGGGTGGGCCCCACGTGATTTCCGGGTGGGGCCCACGTGATTTCCGGGTGGGGCCCACGTGATTTCCGGGTGGGGCCCACGTGATTTCCCCGTGGGGCCCACGTGATTTCCGGGTGGGGCCCACGTGATTTCCGGGTGGGGCCCACGTGATTTCCGGGTGGGGCCCACGTGATTTCCGGGTGGGGCCCACGTGATTTCCGGGTGGGGCCCACGTGATTTCCGGGTGGGGCCCACGTGATTTCCCCGTGGGGCCCACGTGATTTCCGGGTGGGGCCCACGTGATTTCCGGGTGGGGCCCACGTGATTTCCGGGTGGGGCCCACGTGATTTCCGGGTGGGGCCCACGTGATTTCCGGGTGGGGCCCACGTGATTTCCGGGTGGGCCCCACGTGATTTCCGGGTGGGGCCCACGTGATTTCCGGGTGGGGCCCACGTGATTTCCGGGTGGGGCCCACGTGATTTCCGGGTGGGGCCCACGTGATTTCCGGGTGGGGCCCACGTGATTTCCGGGTGGGCCCCACGTGATTTCCGGGTGGGGCCCACGTGATTTCCGGGTGGGGCCCACGTGATTTCCGGGTGGGGCCCACATGATTTCCGGGTGGGGCCCACGTGATTTCCGGGTGGGGCCCACGTGATTTCCGGGTGGGCCCCACGTGATTTCCGGGTGGGGCCCACGTGATTTCCGGGTGGGGCCCACGTGATTTCCGGGTGGGGCCCACGTGATTTCCGGGTGGGGCCCACGTGATTTCCCGGTGGGGCCCACGTGATTTCCCCGTGGGGCCCACGTGATTTCCGGGTGGGGCCCATGTGATTTCCCCGTGGGGCCCACGTGATTTCCGGGTGGGGCCCACGTGATTTCCCCGTGGGGCCCACGTGATTTCCCGGTGGGGCCCACGTGATTTCCCCGTGGGGCCCACGTGATTTCCGGGTGGGGCCCACGTGATTTCCGGGTGGGGCCCACGTGATTTCCGGGTGGGGCCCACGTGATTTCCGGGTGGGGCCCACGTGATTTCCGTGTGGGGCCCACGTGATTTCCGGGTGGGCCCCACGTGATTTCCGGGTGGGGCCCACGTGATTTCCGGGTGGGGCCCACGTGATTTCCGAGTGGGCCCCACGTGATTTCCGGGTGGGCCCCACGTGATTTCCGCGTGGGGCCCACGTGATTTCCCCGTGGGGCCCACGTGATTTCCCCGTGGGGCCCACGTGATTTCCGGGTGGGGCTCACGTGATTTCCGGGTGGGGCCCACGTGATTTCCGGGTGGGGCCCACGTGATTTCCGGGTGGGGCCCACGTGATTTCCGGGTGGGGCCCACGTGATTTCCGGGTGGGCCCCACGTGATTTCCGTGTGGGGCCCACGTGATTTCCGGGTGGTGCCCACGTGATTTCCCCGTGGGGCCCACGTGATTTCCCCGTGGGGCCCACGTGATTTCCGGGTGGGCCCCACGTGATTTCCGGGTGGGGCCCACGTGATTTCCGGGTGGGGCCCACGTGATTTCCGGGTGGGGCCCACGTGATTTCCCCGTGGGGCCCACGTGATTTCCGGGTGGGGCCCACGTGATTTCCCCGTGGGGCCCACGTGATTTCCCCGTGGGGCCCACGTGATTTCCGGGTGGGGCCCACGTGATTTCCGGGTGGGGCCCACGTGATTTCCGGGTGGGGCCCACGTGATTTCCGGGTGGGGCCCACGTGATTTCCCCGTGGAGCCCACGTGATTTCCCCGTGGGGCCCACGTGATTTCCGGGTGGGGCCTACGTGATTTCCGGGTGGGGCCCACGTGATTTCCGGGTGGGGCCCACGTGATTTCCGGGTGGGGCCCACGTGATTTCCGGGTGGGGCCCACGTGATTTCCGGGTGGGGCCCACGTGATTTCCGGGTGGGGCCCACGTGATTTCCGGGTGGGGCCCACGTGATTTCCCCGTGGGGGCCACGTGATTTCCCCGTGGGGCCCACGTGATTTCCGGGTGGGGCCCACGTGATTTCCGGGTGGGGCCCACGTGATTTCAGGGTGGGGCCCACGGGATTTCCGGGTGGGGCCCACGTGATTTCCGGGTGGGGCCCACGTGATTTCCGGGTGGGGGCCCACGTGATTTCCGGGTGGGGCCCACGTGATTTCTGGGTGGGGCCCACGTGATTTCCGGGTGGGCCCCACGTGATTTCCGGGTGGGGCCCACGTGATTTCCGGGTGGGGCCCACGTGATTTCCGGGTGGGGCCCACGTGATTTCCGGGTGGGGCCCACGTGATTTCCGGGTGGGGCCCACGTGATTTCCCCGTGGGGCCCACGTGATTTCCGGCTGGGGCCCACGTGATTTCCGGGTGGGGCCCACGTGATTTCCGGGTGGGGCCCACGTGATTTCCGGGTGGGGCCCACGTGATTTCCCCGTGGGGCCCACGTGATTTCCGGGTGGGCCCCACGTGATTTCCGGGTGGGGCCCACGTGATTTCCGGGTGGGGCCCACGTGATTTCCGGGTGGGGCCCACGTGATTTCCGGGTGGGGCCCACGTGATTTCCGGGTGGGGCCCACGTGATTTCCGGGTGGGGCCCACGTGATTTCCGGGTGGGGCCCACGTGATTTCCCCGTGGGGCCCACGTGATTTCCGGGTGGGGCCCACGTGATTTCCGGGTGGGGCCCACGTGATTTCCGGGTGGGGCCCACGTGATTTCCCCGTGGGGCCCACGTGATTTCCGGGTGGGGCCCACGTGATTTCCGGGTGGGGCCCACGTGATTTCCGGGTGGGGCCCACGTGATTTCCGGGTGGGGCCCACGTGATTTCCGGGTGGGGCCCACGTGATTTCCCCGTGGGGCCCACGTGATTTCCGGGTGGGGCCCACGTGATTTCCGGGTGGGGCCCACGTGATTTCCGGGTGGGGCCCACGTGATTTCCGGGTGGGGCCCACGTGATTTCCCCGTGGGGCCCACGTGATTTCCCCGTGGGGCCCACGTGATTTCCGGGTGGGGCCCACGTGATTTCCGGGTGGGGCCCACGTGATTTCCGGGTAGGGCCCACGTGATTTCCGGCTGGGGCCCACGTGATTTCTGGGTGGGGCCCACGTGATTTCCGGGTGGGGCCCACGTGATTTCCGGGTGGGGCCCACGTGATTTCCGGGTGGGGCCCACGTGATTTCCGGGTGGGGCCCACGTGATTTCCGGGTGGGGCCCACGTGATTTCCGGGTGGGGCCCACGTGATTTCCGGGTGGGGCCCACGTGATTTCCGGGTGGGGCCCACGTGATTTCCCCGTGGGGGCCACGTGATTTCCCCGTGGGGCCCACGTGATTTCCGGGTGGGGCCCACGTGATTTCCGGGTGGGGCCCACGTGATTTCAGGGTGGGGCCCACGGGATTTCCGGGTGGGGCCCACGTGATTTCCGGGTGGGGCCCACGTGATTTCCGTGTGGGGCCCACGTGATTTCCGGGTGGGGCCCACGTGATTTCCGGGTGGGGCCCACGTGATTTCCGGGTGGGGCCCACGTGATTTCCGGCTGGGGCCCACGTGATTTCCGGGTGGTGCCCACGTGATTTCCCCGTGGGGCCCACGTGATTTCCCCGTGGGGCCACGTGATTTCCGGGTGGGCCCCACGTGATTTCCGGGTGGGGCCCACGTGATTTCCCCGTGGGGCCCACGTGATTTCCGGGTGGGGCCCACGTGATTTCCGGGTGGGGCCCACGTGATTTCCGGGTGGGGCCCACGTGATTTCCGGTTGGGGCCCACGTGATTTCCGGGTGGGGCCCACGTGTTTTCCGGGTGGGGCCCACGTGATTTCCGGGTGGGGCCCACGTGATTTCCGGGTGGGCCCCACGTGATTTCCGGGTGGGGCCCACGTGATTTCCGGGTGGGGCCCACGTGATTTCCGGGTGGGGCCCACGTGATTTCCGGGTGGGGCCCACGTGATTTCCGGGTGGGGCCCACGTGATTTCCGGGTGGGGCCCAAGTGATTTCCGGGTGGGGCCCACGTGATTTCCGGGTGGGGCCCACGTGATTTCCGGGTGGGGCCCACGTGATTTCCGGGTGGGGCCCACGTGATTTCCGGGTGGGGCCCACATGATTTCCCCGTGGGGCCCACGTGATTTCCGGGTGGGGCCCACGTGATTTCCGGGTGGGGCCCACGTGATTTCCGGGTGGGGCCCACGTGATTTCCGGGTGGGGCCCACGTGATTTCCGGGTGGGGCCCACGTGATTTCCGGGTGGGGCCCACGTGATTTCCGGGTGGGGCCCACGTGATTTCCGGGTGGGGCCCACGTGATTTCCGGCTGTGGCCCACGTGATTTCCGGGTGGGGCCCACGTGATTTCCGGGTGGGGCCCACGTGATTTCCCCGTGGGGCCCACGTGATTTCCGGGTGGGGCCCACGTGATTTCCGGGTGGGGCCCACGTGATTTCCGGGTGGGGCCCACGTGATTTCCGGGTGGGGCCCACGTGATTTCCCCGTGGGGCCCACGTGATTTCCGGGTGGGGCCCACGTGATTTCCGGGTGGGGCCCACGTGATTTCCGGGTGGGGCCCACGTGATTTCCGGGTGGGGCCCACGTGATTTCCGGGTGGGGCCCACGTGATTTCCGGGTGGGGCCCACGTGATTTCCCCGTGGGGCCCACGTGATTTCCGGGTGGGGCCCACGTGATTTCCGGGTGGGGCCCACGTGATTTCCGGGTGGGGCCCACGTGATTTCCGGGTGGGGCCCACGAGATTTCCGGGTGGGCCCCACGTGATTTCCGGGTGGGGCCCACGTGATTTCCGGGTGGGGCCCACGTGATTTCCGGGTGGGGCCCACGTGATTTCCGGGTGGGGCCCACGTGATTTCCGGGTGGGGCCCACGTGATTTCCGGGTGGGGCCCACGTGATTTCCGGGTGGGCCCCACGTGATTTCCGGGTGGGGCCCACGTGATTTCCGGGTGGGGCCCACGTGATTTCCGGGTGGGCCCCACGTGATTTCCGGGTGGGGCCCACGTGATTTCCGGGTGGGGCCCACGTGATTTCCGGGTGGGGCCCACGTGATTTCCGGGTGGGGCCCACGTGATTTCCGGGTGGGGCCCACGTGATTTCCGGGTGGGCCCCACGTGATTTCCGGGTGGGGCCCACGTGATTTCCGGGTGGGCCCCACGTGATTTCCGGGTGGGGCCCACGTGATTTCCCCGTGGGGCCCACGTGATTTCCGGGTGGGGCCCACGTGATTTCCGGGTGGGGCCCACGTGATTTCCGGGTGGGGCCCACGTGATTTCCCGGTGGGGCCCACGTGATTTCCCCGTGGGGCCCACGTGATTTCCGGGTGGGGCCCATGTGATTTCCCCGTGGGGCCCACGTGATTTCCGGGTGGGGCCCACGTGATTTCCCCGTGGGGCCCACGTGATTTCCCGGTGGGGCCCACGTGATTTCCCCGTGGGGCCCACGTGATTTCCGGGTGGGGCCCACGTGATTTCCGGGTGGGGCCCACGTGATTTCCGGGTGGGGCCCACGTGATTTCCGGGTGGGGCCCACGTGATTTCCGTGTGGGGCCCACGTGATTTCCGGGTGGGCCCCACGTGATTTCCGGGTGGGGCCCACGTGATTTCCGGGTGGGGCCCACGTGATTTCCGAGTGGGCCCCACGTGATTTCCGGGTGGGCCCCACGTGATTTCCGCGTGGGGCCCACGTGATTTCCCCGTGGGGCCCACGTGATTTCCCCGTGGGGCCCACGTGATTTCCGGGTGGGGCTCACGTGATTTCCGGGTGGGGCCCACGTGATTTCCGGGTGGGGCCCACGTGATTTCCGGGTGGGGCCCACGTGATTTCCGGGTGGGGCCCACGTGATTTCCGGGTGGGCCCCACGTGATTTCCGTGTGGGGCCCACGTGATTTCCGGGTGGTGCCCACGTGATTTCCCCGTGGGGCCCACGTGATTTCCCCGTGGGGCCCACGTGATTTCCGGGTGGGCCCCACGTGATTTCCGGGTGGGGCCCACGTGATTTCCGGGTGGGGCCCACGTGATTTCCGGGTGGGGCCCACGTGATTTCCCCGTGGGGCCCACGTGATTTCCGGGTGGGGCCCACGTGATTTCCCCGTGGGGCCCACGTGATTTCCCCGTGGGGCCCACGTGATTTCCGGGTGGGGCCCACGTGATTTCCGGGTGGGGCCCACGTGATTTCCGGGTGGGGCCCACGTGATTTCCGGGTGGGGCCCACGTGATTTCCGGGTGGGGCCCACGTGATTTCCCCGTGGGGCCCACGTGATTTCCGGGTGGGGCCCACGTGATTTCCGGGTGGGGCCCACGTGATTTCCGGGTGGGGCCCACGTGATTTCCGGCTGGGGCCCACGTGATTTCCGGGTGGGGCCCACGTGATTTCCGGATGGGGCCCACGTGATTTCCGGGTGGGGCCCACGTGATTTCCGGGTGGGGCCCACGTGATTTCCGGGTGGGGCCCACGTGATTTCCGGGTGGGGCCCACGTGATTTCCCCGTGGGGGCCACGTGATTTCCCCGTGGGGCCCACGTGATTTCCGGGTGGGGCCCACGTGATTTCCGGGTGGGGCCCACGTGATTTCAGGGTGGGGCCCACGGGATTTCCGGGTGGGGCCCACGTGATTTCCGGGTGGGGCCCACGTGATTTCCGTGTGGGGCCCACGTGATTTCCGGGTGGGGCCCACGTGATTTCCGGGTGGGGCCCACGTGATTTCCGGGTGGGGCCCACGTGATTTCCGGCTGGGGCCCACGTGATTTCCGGGTGGTGCCCACGTGATTTCCCCGTGGGGCCCACGTGATTTCCCCGTGGGGCCCACGTGATTTCCGGGTGGGCCCCACGTGATTTCCGGGTGGGGCCCACGTGATTTCCCCGTGGGGCCCACGTGATTTCCGGGTGGGGCCCACGTGATTTCCGGGTGGGGCCCACGTGATTTCCGGGTGGGGCCCACGTGATTTCCGGTTGGGGCCCACGTGATTTCCGGGTGGGGCCCACGTGTTTTCCGGGTGGGGCCCACGTGATTTCCGGGTGGGGCCCACGTGATTTCCGGGTGGGCCCCACGTGATTTCCGGGTGGGGCCCACGTGATTTCCGGGTGGGGCCCACGTGATTTCCGGGTGGGGCCCACGTGATTTCCGGGTGGGGCCCACGTGATTTCCGGGTGGGGCCCACGTGATTTCCGGGTGGGGCCCACGTGATTTCCGGGTGGGGCCCACGTGATTTCCGGGTGGGGCCCACGTGATTTCCGGGTGGGGCCCACGTGATTTCCCCGTGGGGCCCACGTGATTTCCGGGTGGGGCCCACGTGATTTCCGGGTGGGGCCCACGTGATTTCCGGGTGGGGCCCACGTGATTTCCGGCTGGGGCCCACGTGATTTCCGGGTGGGGCCCACGTGATTTCCGGGTGGGGCCCACGTGATTTCCCCGTGGGGCCCACGTGATTTCCGGGTGGGGCCCACGTGATTTCCGGGTGGGGCCCACGTGATTTCCGGGTGGGGCCCACGTGATTTCCGGGTGGGGCCCACGTGATTTCCGGGTGGGGCCCACGTGATTTCCCCGTGCGGGCCACGTGATTTCCCCGTGGGGCCCACGTGATTTCCGGGTGGGGCCCACGTGATTTCCGGGTGGGGCCCACGTGATTTCCGGGTGGGGCCCACGTGATTTCCGGGTGGGGCCAACGTGATTTCCCCGTGGGGCCCACGTGATTTCCGGGTGGGGCCCACGTGATTTCCGGCTGGGGCCCACGTGATTTCCGGGTGGTGCCCACGTGATTTCCCCGTGGGGCCCACGTGATTTCCCCGTGGGGCCAACGTGATTTCCGGGTGGGCCCCACGTGATTTCCGGGTGGGGCCCATGTGATTTCCCCATGGGGCCCACGTGATTTCCGGGTGGGGCCCACGTGATTTCCGGGTGGGGCCCACGTGATTTCCGGGTGGGGCCCACGTGATTTCCGGTTGGGGCCCACGTGATTTCCGGGTGGGGCCCACGTGTTTTCCGGGTGGGGCCCATGTGATTTCCGGGTGGGGCCCACGTGATTTCCGGGTGGGCCCCACGTGATTTCCGGGTGGGGCCCACGTGATTTCCGGGTGGGGCCCACGTGATTTCCGGGTGGGGCCCACGTGATTTCCGGGTGGGGCCCACGTGATTTCCGGGTGGGGCCCACGTGATTTCCGGGTGGGGCCCACGTGATTTCCGGGTGGGGCCCACGTGATTTCCGGGTGGGGCCCACGTGATTTCCCCGTGGGGCCCACGTGATTTCCCCGTGGGGCCCACGTGATTTCCGGGTGGGGCCCACGTGATTTCCGGGTGGGGCCCACGTGATTTCCGGGTGGGGCCCACGTGATTTCCGGGTGGGGCCCACGTGATTTCCGGGTGGGGCCCACGTGATTTCCGGGTGGGGCCCACGTGATTTCCGGGTGGGGCCCACGTGATTTCCCCGTGGGGCCCACGTGATTTCCGGGTGGGGCCCACGTGATTTCCGGGTGGGGCCCACGTGATTTCCGGGTGGGGCCCACGTGATTTCCGGGTGGGGCCCACGTGATTTCCCCGTGGGGCCAACGTGATTTCCGGGTGGGGCCCACGTGATTTCC
Organism: Ovis canadensis; assembly: GCF_042477335.2. NCBI lineage: Eukaryota > Metazoa > Chordata > Mammalia > Artiodactyla > Bovidae > Ovis > Ovis canadensis. The sequence goes on from NC_091250.1 coordinate 12,103,517, forward strand.
CCGTGAGGCCCACGTGATTTCCCTGTGGGGCCCACGTGATTTCCGGGTGGGGCCCACGTGATTTCCGGGTGGGGCCCACGTGATTTCCGGGTGGGGCCCACGTGATTTCCGGGTGGGGCCCACGTGATTTCCGGGTGGGCCCCACGTGATTTCCGGGAGGGGCCCACGTGATTTCCGGGTGGGGCCCACGTGATTTCCGGGTGGGGCCCACGTGATTTCCGGGTGGGGCCCACGTGATTTCCGGGTGGGGCCCACGTGATTTCCGGGTGGGGCCCACGTGATTTCCGGGTGGGCCCCACGTGATTTCCGTGTGGCGCCCACGTGATTTCCGGGTGGGGCCCACGTGATTTCCGGGTGGGCCCCACGTGATTTCCGGGTGGGGCCGACGTGATTTCCGGGTGGGGCCCACGTGATTTCCGGGTGGGGCCCACGTGATTTCCGGGTGGGGCCCACGTGATTTCCGGGTGGGGCCCACGTGATTTCCCCGTGGGGCCCACGTGATTTCCCGGTGGGGCCCACGTGATTTCCCCGTGGGGCCCACGTGATTTCCCCGTGGGGCCCACGTGATTTCCGGGTGGGCCCCACGTGATTTCCGGGTGGGGCCCACGTGATTTCCCCGTGGGGCCCACGTGATTTCCGGGTGGGGCCCACGTGATTTCCGGGTGGGGCCCACGTGATTTCCGGGTGGGGCCCACGTGATTTCCGGTTGGGGCCCACGTGATTTCCGGGTGGGGCCCACGTGTTTTCCGGGTGGGGCCCACGTGATTTCCGGGTGGGGCCCACGTGATTTCCGGGTGGGCCCCACGTGATTTCCGGGTGGGGCCCACGTGATTTCCGGGTGGGGCCCACGTGATTTCCGGGTGGGGCCCACGTGATTTCCGGGTGGGGCCCACGTGATTTCCGGGTGGGGCCCACGTGATTTCCGGGTGGGGCCCACGTGATTTCCGGGTGGGGCCCACGTGATTTCCGGGTGGGGCCCACGTGATTTCCGGGTGGTGCCCACGTGATTTCCGGGTGGGGCCCACGTGATTTCCGGGTGGGCCCCACGTGATTTCCGGGTGGGGCCCACGTGATTTCCGGGTGGGGCCCACGTGATTTCCGGGTGGGGCCCACGTGATTTCCGGGTGGGGCCCACGTGATTTCCGGGTGGGGCCCACGTGATTTCCGGGTGGGGCCCACGTGATTTCCGGGTGGGGCCCACGTGATTTCCGGGTGGGGCCCACGTGATTTCCGGGTGGGGCCCACGTGATTTCCGGGTGGGGCCCACGTGATTTCCGGGTGGGCCCCACGTGATTTCCGGGTGGGGCCCACGTGATTTCCGGGTGGGGCCCACGTGATTTCCGGGTGGGGCCCACGTGATTTCCGGGTGGGGCCCACGTGATTTCCGGGTGGGGCCCACGTGATTTCCGGGTGGGCCCCACGTGATTTCCGGGTGGGGCCCACGTGATTTCCGGGTGGGCCCCACGTGATTTCCGGGTGGGGCCCACGTGATTTCCGGGTGGGGCCCACGTGATTTCCCCGTGGGGCACACGTGATTTCCGGGTGGGGCCCACGTGATTTCCGGGTGGGGCCCACGTGATTTCCGGGTGGGGCCCACGTGATTTCCCGGTGGGGCCCACGTGATTTCCCCGTGGGGCCCACGTGATTTCCGGGTGGGGCCCATGTGATTTCCCCGTGGGGCCCACGTGATTTCCGGGTGGGGCCCACGTGATTTCCCCGTGGGGCCCACGTGATTTCCCGGTGGGGCCCACGTGATTTCCCCGTGGGGCCCACGTGATTTCCGGGTGGGGCCCACGTGATTTCCCCGTGGGGCCCACGTGATTTCCCGGTGGGGCCCACGTGATTTCCCCGTGGGGCCCACGTGATTTCCCCGTGGGGCCCACGTGATTTCCGGGTGGGCCCCACGTGATTTCCGGGTGGGGCCCACGTGATTTCCCCGTGGGGCCCACGTGATTTCCGGGTGGGGCCCACGTGATTTCCGGGTGGGGCCCACGTGATTTCCGGGTGGGGCCCACGTGATTTCCGGTTGGGGCCCACGTGATTTCCGGGTGGGGCCCACGTGTTTTCCGGGTGGGGCCCACGTGATTTCCGGGTGGGGCCCACGTGATTTCCGGGTGGGCCCCACGTGATTTCCGGGTGGGGCCCACGTGATTTCCGGGTGGGGCCCACGTGATTTCCGGGTGGGGCCCACGTGATTTCCGGGTGGGGCCCACGTGATTTCCGGGTGGGGCCCACGTGATTTCCGGGTGGGGCCCACGTGATTTCCGGGTGGGGCCCACGTGATTTCCCCGTGCGGGCCACGTGATTTCCCCGTGGGGCCCACGTGATTTCCGGGTGGGGCCCACGTGATTTCCCCGTGGGGCCCACGTGATTTCCGGGTGGGGCCCACGTGATTTCCGGGTGGGGCCCACGTGATTTCCGGGTGGGGCCCACGTGATTTCCGGCTGGGGCCCACGTGATTTCCGGGTGGGGCCCACGTGATTTCCGGGTGGGGCCCACGTGATTTCCCCGTGGGGCCCACGTGATTTCCGGGTGGGGCCCACGTGATTTCCGGGTGGGGCCCACGTGATTTCCGGGTGGGGCCCACGTGATTTCCGGGTGGGGCCCACGTGATTTCCGGGTGGGGCCCACGTGATTTCCCCGTGCGGGCCACGTGATTTCCCCGTGGGGCCCACGTGATTTCCGGGTGGGGCCCACGTGATTTCCGGGTGGGGCCCACGTGATTTCCGGGTGGGGCCCACGTGATTTCCGGGTGGGGCCAACGTGATTTCCCCGTGGGGCCCACGTGATTTCCGGGTGGGGCCCACGTGATTTCCGGGTGGGGCCCACGTGATTTCCGGGTGGGGCCCACGTGATTTCCGGGTGGGGCCCACGTGATTTCCGGGTGGGCCCCACGTGATTTCCGGGTGGGGCCCACGTGATTTCCGGGTGGGCCCCACGTGATTTCCGGGTGGGGCCCACGTGATTTCCGGGTGGGGCCCACGTGATTTCCGGGTGGGGCCCACGTGATTTCCGGGTGGGGCCCACGTGATTTCCGGGTGGGGCCCACGTGATTTCCGGGTGGGGCCCACGTGATTTCCGGGTGGGGCCCACGTGATTTCCGGGTGGGGCCCCCGTGATTTCCGGGTGGGGCCCACGTGATTTCCGGGTGGGCCCCACGTGATTTCCGGGTGGGGCCCACGTGAGTTCCGGGTGGGCCCCACGTGATTTCCGGGTGGGCCCCACGTGATTTCCGGGTGGGGCCCACGTGATTTCCCCGTGGGGCCCACGTGATTCTTATTCAGTTACAGCAAGGGTGTGAAGTACCTGTTGGAAGTTCCAGAGGTTAGATGTCATTATCAGTGAGATGCCTCAGCGGAAAACGGCCTCATCTAGCCTGGAGTGGAGAACCTCCTGGATTTTTTCGAGTTGGGGCAGGTGCTCTCGTCTTATGACGGTGACCTATGGGACTCGCTCTGGTGTCCTCAGGACTGGCCAGTCCCCATGCGAGTTGCTCGCGGGCCTTTTGGGATTCCTCTCCCTTCGATGCCAGGGCCAAAGACCTTGTGTGGAGTCGGGGCCGGAACCTGAGGATTCCTCTCCAGTGCTGACATGGAACTTGGGGTACTTCTGGACTCTCCCCAGGGGAGTCAGTACTCGTCTCGAGAGGTGGCATGCATGTGCGCTTTCCTCTCGAGCTGTAGCAGCAGTGTCACGCTTCCGGTCGCGTCGATCATGGGATCAGTGGCTTTCCCTTGAGGATTTCCCACGAGGCTTTTCCACGAGTCTGCGGGGGGCGGGGTCCGGTGGGAGCGGGTGCTGTGCTGGGATGAGGCCCTTTATCCTTACATCTTCCTGTGGGAACGGAATCGGGGAGCTCTGTGGCCTTGCCGCCTTCAGTGGCTTCCTCTGCACAGGGGCCTAGTGCCTTCTGCCTTCTGTCAGGCGTTACGGGGTTTGGGCTTCGCTTTGTCGGCCTTGGCCTTGGCCCTGGCCTGGGCCTTGGCCTTACCCTTGGCGTTGCCCTTGCCCTTGCCCTTGGCCTTGGGCTTGGCCTTCCCTAGGCCTTGTCCTTGGCCTTACCTTGTCCTTGCCCTTACATTGTCCTTGCCCTTAAACTTAAACTTGACCTTGACCTTGACTTTGACCTTGACCTTGGACTTGACTTTGACCTTGAACTTGACCTTGACCTTGAACTTGAACTTGACCAACAAGGGGAGACCAGATTTGCTCAGAGCAGCGGAGGTCCAGAGGCAGGGCCGTGTATCTCCCCTTCCCTTTGTGATCACTGCAAAGACATTCCTAGCTGATAGCGGGAGTGCCCATGAAGAAGCAAGCAGTGGGAGTGTGTTTGACACGACTGTGTGCCTCAACTCCACAAGGGGCCTTTCCTCTTGAAGTAGTCCACTTGTCCCCTTGGGGAGGGTGTCATGCCTCTTTTCTCACACTGCCAAAGGGTGGAGCAAAGCTCGCTCTGTCAGAGGTACAAAAACAGCAACTGAATGGATTTTCAAGCTCTTGCTAGGCTGCACCCTTTCAGGGCCCACTTTACTGAAACAGGTGCTCTGTGGCCCCCGGTTGGGTATGCAGGTTCACAAACAGGGTGAGATCCTGTCCAAGCCAACAATTTTCCTGAAAGACCTAGGCTCACTAAAGCTCTCCTCCAGAGCAAAGGGGATAGAGGAGATGTATGGAGGAGTCTTTGCCTTTCCCTATGAGTGTGGGGCTACTCCCTACAGCCCCAAGCTCAGGGATAACTGCCTCTAAGAAAGGAATGGCAAGAAGTGCTAATCTTGGAGGTTGGGACAGGGAGTTCGCAGCATGTGGGGAAAGAAAGACTTCTTCGGGGAAGAAGAGGCAACCACCGGGGGTGTGTTTGCAAGCCTCTATTTGGAAGGAACAGGTTTGCTTATACAACTCAAGACCTCCAGATCTGCTCAGAGGACTGAAGTTCCAGAGACAGGGCCATGTATCTCCCCTTCCCTTTGAGATCCTTGCCAAGACATTCCTAGCAGATTGTCGGAGTGCCCATGAAGAAGCAAGCAGCGGGAGTGTGCTTGACATCACTGGCTGCCTACCTGGGCTCAGCTCCTCAAGGGGCCTTTCTCTCCTGGTAGGCCCTATGTCCCCTTTGGGAGAGGGTTGTGCCCTCTTCCCTCCACACTGCCAAAGGGTGGAGGTGGAGCAAACTCGTTCTCTCCGAGGTAAAAGAAAGACAAATTGGATGGATTTTTAAGCTCTTGCTATGCTGCACCCCTCCAGGACCCACTCGAGCAAAACAGGTGCCCTGTGGCCCCTAGGTCGGGTATGCAGGTTCACACACTGGGTGTGATCCCGTCAAAGCCAAGAATTTTCCTGACAGACCTAGGCTCACTAGAGCTCTCCTCCAGAGGAAAGGGGACAGAAAAGATGTGTGTGTGGAGGTGGCTCTGCCTTTCCAGGTCCCAATCTCAGGGATAACTGCCCCTAAGAAAGGAACTGCTGCTGCTGCTGCTGCTGCTGCTGCTGCTGCTAAGTTGCTTCAGTCGTGTTCGACTCTGTGCGACGCCATAGACGGTAGCCCACTAGGCTCCCCCGTCCCTGGGATTCTCCAGGCAAGAACAGTAAGTGGGTTGCCATTGCCTTCTCCAATGCATGAAAGTGAAAATGAAAGTGCAGTCGCTCAGTCGTGTCCGACCCTCAGCGACCCCATGGACTGCAGCCTACCAGGCTTCTCTGTCCATAGGATTTTCTGAAAGGAACTGCAAGAAGCACTTTTCCAGGAGGCTGGGAAAGGGAGTTCGCAGGATGTGGGGAAAGAGAGCCTCCTTCGGGGAAGAATAGGCGGCCACTTGTTTTGTGTTGCAAACCTCTATTTGGAAGGAACAGGTTAGCTTATACAAAGGGAGACCTCCAGATCTGCTCAGAGGACCGAAGTTGCAGAGGCAGGTCGGTGTATTTTCCCTTCACTTTGCGATCCTTGCAAAGACATTCCTTGCTGATAGATGACTCAGCAAGGGCCTTTGAGACTGTTGTTTTCTTTCCTAGGTTCAAAGATTCCTTCAGTTCCTAATATAGATATCCTAGAAATTATGTGACATCCGTGAAAATCTGATATGTCCTGGTCAAATGCTGTCAGTTATAATTCTAGTTATCATATTAAAGCATTTCAAGTCGCAGCAGTGACCAGATGACATTGTCAATTTCTATTTCATCAGGTTTTAACCATGTCCTCTATGGTTTCACACTGATGCCTTTGCAGAAATACTGCTACTTCAAGATATATGGAAAATACTTTTTTTAAGCTTACTGATAATTTGTTTGTTTGTTTGCTTGTCTTCTGGTAAGCTGGTACCAGATGCAATTTAGTCTCCTCTCTAGGTTAAGAGAACAAAGTTTTCTTAGAATGCAATTTTTGATCACAGACTATGAGTTTCTCTACCTTTCATTGATTTATAATTGTTTTCATCATCTGTTTTTTTTTTTTTTTACTTCGGTAAAGTAAATAAGCCTTATTTAAGATTTTGGTACATGTAGGATGGACTAAGCTTTCCCCACTCTTGCAAGTTCCCTTAACCCTTCAGATTCTTCTCGTGGGACCAAGATCTCACTTTCCTCCAGAGGGACAATCCAAGCTTTTTATCAGTTGATCTGCCCCTGACATCAGAGTCAAGTTGAGCACGAGTTGGCCTATAATTTAGGCATGAAACTATGACTACATAAAGAAAAGGTGACTTTATGATTCAGGGATGGCCATGATATGCCTTGCACTTCAGAGAAAATGGGTTAAAATGATTTTTTTTTCTTCAGAACTGCACAGCCAGTTCTTTCAGCATATGCAATTGAAAACATCTAGTCATTAGGTCAGTTTTCATTCCAATCCCAAAGAAAGGCAATGACAAAGAATATTCAAGCAGCTGCACAATTGCACTCATCTCACACACTAGTAAAGTAATGTTCAAAATTCTCCAAGTTCACATGAACTGTGAACTTCCAGATGTTCAAGAGGGATTTAAAAAATGCAGAGAAACCAGAGATCAAATTGCCAACATCCACTGGCTCATTGAAAAAGCAAGAGAGTTCCAGAAAAAAAAAATCTATTTCTGCTTTATTGACAATGCCAAAGCCTTTGACTGTGTGGATCACAAGAAACTGGGAAAAATTCTGAAAGAGATGGGAATACCAGACCACCTGACCTGTCTCTTGAGAAACCTGTATGCAGGTCAGGAAGAAACAGTTCGAACTGGACATGGAACAACAGACTGGTTCTAAATAGGAAAAGGAACATGTCAAGGCTGTATATTGTCACCCTGCTTATTTAACTTATATGCAGAGTACAGCATGAGAAACACTGGGCTGGAGGAAGCACACGCTGGAATCAAGGTTGCTGGGAGAAATATCAATAATCTCAGATATTCAGATGACACCACCCTTATGGCAGAAAGTGAAGAAGAGCTAAAGAGTCTCCTGATGAAAGTGAAAGAGGAGAGTGAAAAAGTTAGCTTAAAGCTCAGCATTCAGAAAACTAAAATCATTGCATCCAGTCTCATCACTTCATGGCAAATAGATGGGAAAACATTGGAAACAGCAGCAGACTATTTTTGGGGCTTGGAAATCACTGCAGGTGATGGCTGCCTCCATGAACTTAAAACATATTTATGACTTGGAAGAAAAGTGATGACCAAACTAGACAGCATATTAAAAAGCCGAGACGTTGCTTTGCCAACAAAGATCCATCCGGTCAAGGCTATGGTTTTTCCATATGTCATGGATGGATATGAAAGATGTACTATAAAGAAAGTGACAGCTGAAAATTTGATGCTTTTGAACTGTGGTGTTGGAGAAGATGCTTGTAGGTCGCTTAGACTACAAGGAGACGCACCCACTCCATCCTAAAGGAAATCAGGTCTGAATATCCATTGGAAGGACTAATACTGAACCTGAAACTCCAATACTTTGGCCACTTGATGTGAAGAGCTGACTCACTTGGAAGTTGCTTTGATTTGCCTATGAGTGTGGGAGCCCTCCCTGGGCAAAGGGCCTCAGGGGTCATTGCCACTGAATCACGACATCCAAGCAAGCGCATTCCAGCTGTGTGACATGCAGGAAGCAGGAGACTGGGAAAACTGTCTTCCTTAGAAGAAGGAAAGTCATCCACAGAGAGTGTGTTTTCAGGCCTCTCTTTGCAGCAAGTGTTTTGCTTCTCAGACATCAGAGCTGCAGGCTTGCTCTGAGGGCCTCAATTCCAGAGTCAGGGCTGTGTGTCTCACTGCACTTTCCAAGCATTGCAGACACATTCCTAGGTTGGAGCAGTGCTTCCCGTGAGAAAGAAGCCTCGGGAGTGTGTCTGAGCGGGCTGAGTGCCATGCTAGGGTCACCTAGTCGAGGGCACCTTGCACATCCAATGGGCCCCAGGCGAGTAGCTATGGACCGGCCCCTCGGTTGAGATATCCCAAAGCAGGGAACAAAGCTAGCTCTGTCAGAAGGAGGAAAACGGCAATGGGATGGATTTTCAAGCGGTTGCTAAGTCACACCACGTGAGGGCTCCGCGGGAAAGAAATGCGAATTTTGGCCTCTAGGCCCAGTATCCAGATGTGTGCACAGGATATTTTCCCCACAGGATCCAAGAATGTTCCAGACAGACCTAAGCTCACTAGCTCTCTCCTGCAGAGGAAATGAAATATTGTTGCTGAACCACGAAAAGATGCTGGGATTCTTGGCTCATGGAGGAGAAGAATTCAATCCAGGGCCCAAGATGAGGCTTGATTGCTCAGAGCTTTTGTGCAATCGAGTTTTATTCAAGTAGAAAGGAGATAGAGAAAGCTTCTGACAGAGACATCACAAGGGGCAGAAAGCGTACCCCCTTGCTAGCGTTAGTAATGGAGTTATATACTCTCCAATAAGTTATTACAATGAACAAAAGAATGTGTGGAGGTTGTAAAGACTCACTAGACCTACTCCCATAATTTACATTTTAAGATAACAGGATTAGCCAGAAGGTTTTTCCAGAGACCGTCCTCAAGAAGGATGCATGATTGTTATATAATCCTAAGGAATGTAGAGGGAAAAAAAAGTGTGTCCTTTCTTCCTCCTTGAGAATTCTAGACCCCTCTCTCCTTGGGGACCCTTGAACTTCTTATAAACCTGCCTTGGCAATGACTCTCTCAGAAACATGATTGAACAGCCGTTTGGAGCTTCCTTTGACTTTCCCTGGGAGGGAGGGAGCCCTCCCTGAGCACAGGGCCTCAGGGGCCATGGCCAATGAAAACTCATCTCCCAGTAAGTGCTTTTCAGCCCTGTGTGACTCTCAGCCCACAGGAGGCTGAGAAAACTCTCTTCCTTGGAGGAAGGAAAGGCAGCCCAAGAGTGTGTTTTCAGGCCTGTATCTTGCAGCAAGTGTTTGGCTTGTTAGACATAAGACCTGCAGGCCTGCTCCAACAGACTCCATTCCAGAATCAGGGCCTTGTGTCTCCCTGCAGTTTCCTGGCCTCGCAAACACATTCCTAGGTGAGAGCAGTCCTGCCCATGGGGAAGCAGGCTGCGGGAGTGTGTCTGAGGGGGCCAGGTGCCATGCTGGGGTCACCTGGTCGAGGGCACCTTGCACCTCCAATGGACCCCAGGCAAGGAGTTGCAGGCCACCACCTTGCTTCTGAAATCCCAAAGTGGGGAGCAAAGCTCGCTCTGTCAGAGGGAAGAAAACAGCAACAGGATGGATTTTCAAGCAGTTGCTAGGCTGTACTGCGTTAGGGCTCCAAGGAAGAAAAATGCAAATGTTAGCCCCTACGACTGGTATCCAGGTGGGCTCCCAGGATGATTTCCCCGCAGGATCCAAGAACGTTCCAGACAGACCTGGGCTCACTAGCTCCCTCCTGCAGAGGAAACATGATAGAACAGCTGTTTGGAGGTTGCTTTGACTTCCCCTGGGAGGGTAGGATCCCTCCCTGGGTGCAGGGCCTCAGGGGCCATTGCCGCTGAGAAATGCCCTCTAAGCCAGACCTTTCCAGCCTTGTATGACTCAGCACGGAGGAGACTGGAAAAGCTATCTTCCTTGGAGGAAGGAAAGGCAGCCCCAGAGAGTGTGTTTTCACACCTGTATCTTGCAGCAAGTGTTTGCGTCTCAGACGTCAGACCTCCAGGCCTGCTCCAACGGCCTCAGTTCCAGAGTCAGGGCCGTGTGTCTCCCTGCATTTTCTGAGCCTTGGGAACACATTCCTAGGTCAGAACAGTCCTGCCCATGGGGAAGGAGGCTGCGGGAGTGTGTCTGAGGGGGTCGGGTGCCATGCTGGGGTCCAATAGAGCTGGAACCTCCAATAGACCCCAGGACAACAGCGGTGGGGCTGCCCCTGGCATCCGAAATGCCAAAGTGAGAAGCAAAGCTAGCTCTATCAGAAGGAAGAAAAGAACAATTGGATGCATGTTCAGGCTGTTGTTGGGCCGCACCACTTCAGGGTCCCCCCCGAGAGGAACGGGCGCCCTGTGGCCCCTAGGTCCGATATGCAGGTTAACACACAGGGTGTGTCCCCATAGGAGCCAAGAATTTTCCTGACAGACCTAGGCTCACTAGAGCTCTCCTACAGGGCAAAAGGGATAGAACAGACTGTGGATGTGACTCTGCCTTTCCCAGCGAGCATGGGGCCCTGCCTACAGCCCCGGGCTCCAGGGAAAATTGTCCCTGAAAAATGACCTCCAAGAAGCGCTTTTCCAGCAGGCTGGGATGCAGAGTTCACAGGATGCGGGGAAAGTGATCGTCCTTCAGGGAAGAAGAGGCAGCCACCCAGTGTGTGTTTGCAAGCCTGTATTTGGAAGAAACTGGTTAGCTTCTTCAAGGGGAGACCTCCAGGTCTGCTCAGAGGACCGATATTCCAGAGGCAGCACCGCGGTATTGCTCATGAAGAAGCAGGATGCAGCAATGTGTCAGACATGACTGGGTGCCTTCCTGGGTTCAGCTCCGTGAGGGGCCTTTCCACTCAAAGTAGGTCCCATGCCTCCTTGGGGAGGAAGTGGGGCCCGCTTGCCTCCAAATTGCCAAAGGCTGGAACAAAGCTAGTTCTATCAGAGGTAAGAAAAGAGCAATTGGATGGATGTGGAAGCTGTTGCTGGGCCGCACTGCTTCAGGCCCCCCACCCCTCCGGCCCCGAGAGAAACAGGCGCCCTGTGGCCCCTCGGTCCTGTATGCAGTTTCACACATAGAATGTGTCCCCATAGGAGCCAAGAACTTTCCTGACAGACCTAGGCTCACTAGAGCTCTCCTACAGAGCAAAGGGGATGGGACAGATGTGTGGCTGTGGCTCTGCCTTTCCCTGGGAGTGTGGAGCCGCTCCCTATGGCCCTGGGCTCCAGGGGAAATTGCCCCTGAATAATGACCTCCAAGAAGCGCTTTTCCAACTGGCTGAGACGTGGAGTTCTCAGGATGCAGGGAAAGCGAGTGTCCCTTCAGGGAAGCAAAGGCAGTCACCTGTTATCATTACTTACTAGAATAGTAGGTACCTTCTCTGGTTGGGCAGAGGCCTTCACTACCTGATCTGAAAAAGAAAATGAAGTAGCTCGCTGATTTGAGAAATAATTCACAGACTTGGGTTTCCAACCAGTATAGAATCCGACAATGGCCCTGTCTTTGTAGCCGCGTTAATTAACAGGTATGTGAAGCTCTAAATATCAGTGGAAATTACATACAGCATATAGGCCCCTGTGTTCTGGAATGGTGGAAAGAAACAACCAAACTCTTCAAGAGACTCTTTCAAAATGGATCATAGAGACTGACTGTACATGGATGGGCTTGCTTCTGGCAGACTTACTCATATTACGGGTAACTGCACGTTCCCATAGTTGTTGTCCTTATGAAATTTTCGATGGGAGAACCCCCCACCCCACAATGAGGCAGGTGTTAGCAGATTTGCCACAAGTAAGCAGGTGGGATTTCACAGCAGCTGGAACAATTAGGTAAGGTAATAAATCAGGTAACTAAGTTTGTGTAAAAAAAAATATCATTCCCCCTTGAGGAACAGATTCATGAATTTGTGCTCAGTGATCAGGTGTGGCTCAATGACTGGAAACACAATTCCTTGGCCTGACATCGGAAAGGTCCTTATACTGCTGTTTTAGCCACAATTCTGAAAGAGAAGGGAATACTAGACCACCTAACCTGCCTCTTGAGAAATCTGTATGAAGGTTAGAGCAGGACATGGAACAACAGACTGGTTCCAAAAAGGAAAAGGAGTATGTCAAGGCTGTATATTGTCACCCTGTTTTATTAACTTATATGCAGACTACATCATGAAAAATGCTGGGATGGAAGATACGTGAGCTGGAATCAAGATTCCCGGAAGAAATAGCAATAAACTTAGATATGCAGATGTCATCACAATTATGGCAGAATGGGAAGAGGAACGGGTATGTCGGGGAACTTTTTGAGTTGCAGTAAGGGTGTGAAGGACCTTTTGGAAGTTCCAGAGGTTTGGTGTGATTAGCCTCGAGAAGCCTCAGCGGAATTGGGCCTCATCTCGCCTGGAGGTCAAAACCTCCTGGATTTTCTCTAGTTCTGGCAGGTTCTCTCCACTTAGGACGGGGACCTCAGGGACCCCCTCTGGTGGCCTCAGGAAAGGCCAGTCCCCATGCGAGTTACTAGGAGGCCTCTCGGGATTCCTCTCACTTCGATGCCGGGGCCTAAGACCTTGTGTGGAGTCGGGGCCGGAACGTGAGGATTCCTCTCCAGTGCTGACATGGATCTTGGGGTACTTCTGGAGTCTCCCCAGGGGACTAAGTCCGCGTCTCGAATGGAGGCATGCACGTGCGCTTTCCTCCAGAGCGGTAGCAGCAGTGTCACCCTTCCCGTCGCGTCGATCATGGGATCTTTGTCTTTCCCCTGAGGATTTCCCATGAGGCTTTCCCACGAGGCTTTCCCACAAGGCTATCCCTCAGGGCCGTCCCACGTGCCACCGTGGTGTGAGTCGAAAACAGTTTCCTCTGGACTGTACTGGGACATCTAGAAGACTCTGGGAATGGTGGAACGACCCTGGAGTTCCTCTCGCCTTTCCTATGGAGAGCGCCTCCTATTGAGATGCGACTGTAACGCCCAGAATTCTTTCCCAACCAAGCAGGGAAAGGATCCCTCATCGGGAACTACGATGCGGCAACGGGGCTCCTCTCGATGTGGGCGGGACCATCGTGTTTCCTCTAGAGTGGAGATGGGTAGTTGGGGAACTTCTTGTGTTGCCGCAACTGTGTGAAGGTCCTTTTGGAAGTTCCAGAGGTTCGGTGTGATTAGCCTGGAGAAGCCTCAGCGGAAATGGGCCTCATCTCGCCTGGAGGGCAAAACCTCCTGGATTTTCTCGAGTTGCGGCAGGTGCTCTCGACTTACGATGGGGACCTTAGGGACCCGCTCTGGTGGCCTCAGGAAATCCAGTCCCCATGCGAATTAGTAGGGGGCCTCTCGGGATGCCTCTCCCGTCCATGCTGGGGCCCAAGACATTGTTGGTAGTCATGGCCGGAACCTGAGGATTCCTCTCCAGTGCTGACATTGGTCTTGGGGTACTTCGGGAGTCTCCCCCAGGGAGTCAGTCCTCGTCTCGAGAGGGGGCATGCACGTGCGCTTTCCTCCCGAGTTGTAGCAACAGTGTCACGCTTCCTGTAGGGTGGATCAAGGGATCTGTGGCTTTCCCTAGACTCTTTCCCACGAGGCTTTCCATGAGTCTTACCCACAGCGCTTTCCCACGTGCCACCGTGCTGTGCGTCGATCCTCGGCGTGGAAGTCGATGCAGTGCAGGGAAAACAGGTTCCTCTGGAATGGACTGAGACATCTGGGGGACTCTTGGAATGGAGGCAGGACCCTGGAATTCCTCTCGCCTTTCCTGTGGAGAATGCCTCCTCTTGAGATGCGACGGGAACGCAGGGAATTTTTTCCCTAACAAGCAGGGAAGGGATCCCTCATCTCGAGCTACGAGGCGGAAACGGGGCTCCTCTGGATGTGGGCGGGACCCTCGTGCTTCCTCTCGAGTGGAGACGAGTATGTCGGGAAACTTCTTGAGTTGCAGCAGGGCTTTGAAGGACCTTTAATAAGTTCCAGAGGTTAGGTGTGATTAGCCTCGAGAATCCTCAGTGGAAATGGGCCTCATCTAGCCTGGAGGGGAGAACCTCCTGGATTTTCACGAGTTGCGGCAGGTGCTCTCCACTTACGATGGTGACCTATGGGACCCGCTCTGGTGGCCTCAGGAAAGGCCAGTCCCCATGCGAGTTGCTTGCGGGCCTTTTGGGATTCCTCTCCCTTCGATGCCAGGGCCTTAAACCTTGTGTGGAGGCCGGGCCAGAACCTGAGGATTCCTCTCCAGTGCTGACATGGATCTTGGGGTACTTCTCGAGTCTCCCCAGGGGAGTAAGTCCTCGTCTCGGATGGGGGCATGCACGTGCTCTTTCCTCCAGAGCGGTAGCAGCTGTGTCACGCTTCCCAACGCCTGGATCAAGGGATCTTTGGCTTTCCCTCGAGGCTTTTGCACGACGCTTTCCCACAGGGCTGTCCCACGTGCCCCCGTGGTGGGAGTCAATCCTCGGCGTGAAAGTCGACTCATTGCAGGGAAAACAGGTTCCTCTGGTATGGACTGAGACATCTGGGGGACTCTTGGAATGGTAGCACGACCCTGGAGTTCCTCTCGCCTTTCCTGTGGAGAGCGCCTCCTCTTGAGGTGAGAGGGGAATGCCGGGAACTCTTTCCCGACAAAGAGGCGAAATGTCCCTCATCTCGAGCTACGAGGCGGAAACGGGGCTCCTCTGCATATGCCCGGGACCCTCGTGCTTCCTCTAGAGTGGAGACGGGTATGTCAGGCAACTTCTTGAGTAGCAGTAAGGGTGTGAAGGACCTTTTGGAAGTTCCAGAGGTTAGGTGTGATTAGCTTTGAGAAGCCTCAGCGGAAATGGGTCTCATCTCGCCGGGAGGTTAAAACCTCCTTGATTTTCTCGAGTTGCGGCAGGTGCTCTCGATTTACAACGGGGACCTCAGGGACCCGCTCTGGTGGCCTCAGGAAAGGCCAGTCCACATGCGAGTTGCTCGGGGGCCTCTCGGGATTCCTCTCCCTTTGATGACGGGGCCTTTGACCTTGAGTGGTGTCAGGTCCGGAACCTGAGGATTCCTCTCCAGTGCTCACATGGTTCTTGGGTACTTCTGGAGTCTCCCCAGGGGAGTAACTCCTCGTCTCGAATGGGGGCATGCACGTGCGCTTTCCTCCAGAGCTGTAGCAGTAGTGTCACGCTTCCCATCGCCTGGATCAAGGGATCTGTGGCTTTCCCTCGAGGCTTTCCCACGAGGCTTTCCCACGAGGCTTTCCCACAGGGCTGTCCCTCTTGCCACCGTGGTGTGATTCGATCCTCGGCGTGAAAGTCGACGCAGTGCAGGGAAAACAGGTTCCTCTGGAATGGACTGAGAATTCTGGGGGACTCTTGGATTGGTGGCACGACACTGGAGTTCCTCTCGCCTTTCCTGTGGAGAGGGCCTCCTGTTGAGATGGGACGGGAACGCCGGGAATTCTTTCCCGACCAAGCAGCGAAAGGATCCCTCATCTCGAGCTACGAGGCGGAAACGGGGCTCCTCTGGATGTTTGCAGGACACTCGTGCTTCCTCTAGAGTGGAGCCGGGTATGTCAGGGAACTTCTTGAGTTGCAGCAAGGTTGTGAAGCACCCTTTGGAAGTTCCAGAGGTTAGATGTGATTAGCCTAGAGATGCCTCATCAGAAATGGGCCTCATCAAGCCTGGAGGGGAGAACCTCCTGGATTTTCTCGAGTTGCAGCAGGTTCTCCCGTCTTACGACGGTTACCTTAGGGACCCGCTCTGGTGGCCTCAGGTTTGGCCAGTCCCCAATCGATGCTCATGGGCCTCCTGGATTCCTTTCTCGTCAATGCCTGGGCCTAAGACCTTTTGTGGAGTCGGGCCCAGAACCTGAGGATTCCTCTCCAGTGCTGACATGGATCTTGGGGTACTTCTGGAGTCTCCCCAGGGGAGTCAGTCCTCATCTTGAATGGGGGCATGCACGAGCGCTTTCCTCCAGAGCGGTAGCAGCAGTGTCACGCTTCCCATCGCGTGGATCAAGAGATCTGTGGCTTTCCCTCGATGCTTTCCCACGAGGCTTTCCCACAGGGCTGTCCCAGGTGCCATCGTGGTGGGAGTCGATCCTCGCCATGATAGTCGAGGAAGTCAGGGAAAACAGGTTCCTCTGGAATGGACTGAGACACCTGGGGGACTCTGGGATGGTGGCACGACCCTTGAGTTCCTCTCGCCTTCCTGTGGAGAACGCCTCCTCTTGAGATGTGACGGGAACGTCCAGAATTCTTTCCCGACAAAGCAGCGAAAGGATCCCTCATCTCCAGCTAAGAGGCGGAAACGGGGCTCCTCTGGATGTGGGCGGGACCCTCGTGCTTCCTCTCGAGTGGAGACGGGTATGTCGGGGAACTTCTTGAGCTGCAGCAAGGGTGTGAAGGACCTTTTGGAAGTTCCAGAGGTTAGGTGTGATTAGCCTCGTGAAGCCTCAGTGGAAATGGGCCTCATCTCGCCTGGAGGGCAAAACCTCCTGGATTTTCTCGAGTTGTGGCAGGTGCTCTCGACTTAAGACAGGGACCTCAGGGACCCGCTCTGGTGGCCTCGGGACTGGCCAGTCCCCCAGTGAGTTGCTCGCGGGCCTCTGGGATTCTTCTCCCTTCGATGCCAGGGCCTAAGACATTGTGTGGAGTCGGGGCGGGAACCTGAGGATTCCTCTCCAGTGCTGACTTGGTTCTTGGGGTACTTCTGGAGTCTCCTCAGGGGAGTAAGTCCTCGTCTCGAATGGGGGCATGCACCTGCGGTTTCCTCCAGAGCGGTAGCAGCAGTGTCGCGCTTCCCGGCGCGTGGATCAAGGGATCTGTGGCTTTCCCTCCAGGCTTTCCCACGAGGCTTTCCCACGAGGCTTTCCCACAGGGCTGTCCCACGTGCCACCTTGGTGGGAGTCGATCCTCGGCATGAAAGTCGAGGCAGTGCAGGTAACACAGGTTCCTCTGGAATGGACTGAGACATCTGGGGTCTCTGGGAATGGTGACAAGACCCTGGAGTTCCTGTCGCCTTTCCTGTGGAGAGTGCCTCCTTTTGAGATTCGACAGGTACGCCGGGAATTCTTTCCAGACCAAGCAGAGAAAGAATCCCTCATCTCGAGCTACGAGGCGGAAACGGGGCTCCTCTGGATGTGGGCGGGACCGTCGTGCTTCCTTGAGAGTTAGGCCGGGTATGTCGGGGAACTTCTTGAGTTGCAGCAAGGGTGTGAAGGACCTTTGGAAGTTCCACAGGTTAAGTGTGATTAGCCTCGTGACGCCTCAGCGGAAATGGGCCTCATCTAGCCTGAAGGGCAAAACCTCCTGGATTTTCTCGTGTTGCCGCAGGTACTTTCGTCTTACGACGGTGACCTAAGTGACCCACTCTGGTGGCCTCAGGAAAGGCCAGTCCCCATGCGAGTTGCTCGGGCGCCTCTCGGGGTTCCTCTCCCTTCGATGCCGGGGCCTAAGTCCTTGTGTGGAGTCGGGGCCAGAACCTGAGGATTCCTCTGCAGTGCTGACATGGATCTTGGGTTATTTCTGCAGTCTCCCCATGGGAGTAAGTCCTCATCTCGAATGGGGGCATGCACGTGCGCTTTCCTCCAGTGCCGTAGCAGCAGTGTCACGCTTCCCGTCGCGTCAATCAAGGGATCTGTGGCTTTCCCTCGAGGCTTTCCCACAGGGCTGTCCCACGTGCCACCGTGGTGGGAGTCGATCCTCGGCATGAAAGTTGAGGCAGTGAAGGGAAAACAGGTTCCTCTGGAATGGACTGAAAGATATGTGGGACTCTGGGAATGGAGACAAGACCCTGGAGTTCCTCTCGCCTTTCCTCTGGAGAGCGCCTCCTCTTGAGATGCGCCAGGAATGCCCAGAATTCTTTCCCGACCAAGCAGCGAAAGGATCCCTCATCTCGAGCTAAGAGGTGAAAACTGGGCTCCTCTGGATGTGGGCGTGACCCTCGTGCTTCCTCTAGAATGGAGACGGGTTGTCGGGGAACTTCTTGAGTTGCAGCAAGGTTGTGAAGCACCCTTTGGAAGTTCCAGATGTTAGATGTGATTAGCCTCGAGACGCCTCATCGGAAATGGTCCTCATCTAGCCTGGAGGGCAAAATATCCTGGATTTTCTCGAGTTCCGGCAGATGCTGTCATCTTACGACGGTGACGATAGGGCCCGCTCTGGTGGCCTCAGGACTGCTCAGTCCCCATTCGAGTTGCTCGGGGGTCTCCTGGGATTCCTCTCCCTTTGATGCCGGGGACTAAGACCTTCTGTGGAGTAGAGCCCGGAACATGAGGATTCCTCTCCAGTGCTGACATGGAACTTGGGCTACTTCTGGAGCCTCCCCAGGGCAGTAAGTCCTCTTCTCAAGAGGGGGCATGCACTTTCGCTTTCCTCCAAAGCGGGTGCAGCAGTGTCACGCTTCCCATAGCGTCGATCAAGGGATCTGCGCCTTTCTGTCTAGGCTTTCCCACGAGGCTTTCCCACGAGGCTTTCCCACAGGGCTGTCCCACGTGCCGCCTTGGTGGGAGTCGATCCTTGGCATGAAAGTCGAGGCAGTGCAGGGAACACAGGTTCCTCTGGAATGGACTGAGACATCTGGGGGACTCTGGGAATGGTGACAAGACCCTGGAGTTCCTCTCGCCTTTCCTGTGGAGAGCTCCTCCTTTTGAGATTGGACACGGGAATTCTTTCCAGACCAAGCAGAGAAAGGATCCCTCATCTCGAGCTACGAGGCGGAAACGGGGCTCCTCTGGATGTGAGCGGGACCCTCGTGCTTCCTTTAGGGTTAGGGCGGGTATGTCGGGGAACTTCTTGAGTTGCAGCAAGGGTGTGAAGGACCTTTGGAAGTTCCAGAGGTTAGGTGTGATTAGCCTCGTGAGGCCTCAGCGGAAATGGGCCTCATCTAGCCTGAAGGGCAAAACCTCCTGGATTTTCTCGAGTTGCCGCAGGTCCTTTCGTCTTAGGACGGTGACCTAAGGGACCCGCTCTGGTGGCCTCAGGAAAGGACAGTCCCCATGCGAGTTGCTCGGGGGCCTCTCGTGGTCCTCTCCCTTCGATGCCGGGTCCTAAGACCTTGTGTGGAGTCGGGGTCGGAACCTGAGGATTCCTCTCCAGTGCTGACATGGATCTTAGGGTACTTCTGGAGTCTCCCCAGGGGAGTAAGTCCTCGTCTCGAATGGGGGCATGCACGTTCGCTTTCCACCAGAGCGGTAGCAGCAATGTCATGCACCCGTCGCATGGATCAAGGGATCTGTGGCTTTCCCTCGAGGCTTTCCCCCGAGGTTTTGCAACGAGGCTTTCCCACAGGGCTGTCCCACGTGCCACCGTGGTGGGAGTCGAGCCTTGGCGTGAAAGTCGAGGCAGTGCAGGAAAACAGGTTCCTCTGGAATGGACTGAGACATCTGGGGGTCTCTGGGAATGGTGGCACGACGCTGGAGTTCTCGCCTTTTCTGTGGAGAGCACCTCCTCTTGAGATGCGACAGGAATGCCCAGAATTCTTTCCCGAACAAGCAGCCAAAGGATCCCTCATCACGAGCTACGAGGCGGAAACGGGGCTCCTCTGGATGTGGGCGGGGCCCTCTTGCTTCCTCTCGAGTGGAGACGGGTATGTCGGGGAACTTCTTGAGTTGCAGAAAGGGTGTGAAGGACCCTTTGGACTTTCTAGAGGTTAGATGTGATTAACCTCAACGCCTCAGCGGAAATGGGCCTCATCTAGCCTGGAGGGCAGAACCTCCTGGATTTTCTCGAGATGCAGCAGGTGCTCTCGTCTTACCACGGTGACGAAAGGGACCTGCTCTTATCGCCTTAGGACTGGCCAGTCCCCATGCGAGTTACTCGGGAGCCTCTCGGGATTCCTTTCCCGTCGATGCCGGGCCTAAGACCTTGTGTGGAGTAGTGGCCGGAACCTGAGGATTCCTCTAAAGTGCTGACATGGATCATGGGGTGCTTCTGGAGTCTCCCCAGGGGAGTAAGTCCTCATCTCGAAAGGAGGCATGCACGTGCGCTTCCCTGCAGAGCGGTAGCAGCAGTGTCACGATTCCCGTCACGTGCATCAAGGGAACTGTGGCTTTCCCTCGAGGCTTTCCACAGGGCTGTCCCACGTGCCACCGTGGTGGGAGACGATCCTCGGCGTGAAAGTCGAGGCAGTGCAGGGAAAACAGGTTCCTCTGTAATGGACTGAGACATCTGGGGTACTCTGGGAATGGTGGCACGACCCTGGAGTTCCTCTCGCCTTTCCTGTGGAGAGCGCCTCCCCTTGAGATGCGACGGGGACTCACAGAATTCTTTCCGGACCAAGTAGCAAAAGGATCCCTCATCTCCAGCTATGAGGCGAAACGGGGCTCCTCTGGATGTGGGCGGGACCCTCGTGCTTCCTCTAGAGTGGAGACGGGGATGTCCGGGAACTTCTTGAGTTGCAGCAAAGGTGTGAAGGACCTGTTGGAAGTTCCAGAGTTTAGATGTGATTAGCCTTGAGAAGCCTCAGCGGAAATGGGCCTCATCTCGCCTGGAGGGCAAAACCTCCTGGATTTTCTCGAGTTGCGGCAGGTGCTCTCGACTTACGACGGGGACCTCAGGGACTCGCTCTGGTGGCCTCAGGAAAGGCCAGTCTCCATGCGAGTTGCTCGCGGGCCTCTCGGTATTCCTCTCTCGTCGATGCCGGGGCCCAAGACCTTGTGTGGAGTCGGGGCCGGAACCTGAGGATTCCTCTCCAGTGCTGACATGGATCTTGGGGTACTTCTGGAGTCTCCTCAGGGTAGTGAGTCCTCGTCTCGAGAGGGAGCATTCACGTGGGCTTTCCTCCCGAGCTGTAGCAGCAGTGTCACACTTCCCTTCTCGTCGATCATGGGATCTGTGGCTTTCCCTCGAGGATTTCCCATAAGGCTTTCCCACGAGGCTTTCCCACAGGGCTGTCCCACGTGCCACCGTGGTGGGAGTCGATCCTCAGCGTGAAAGTCGAGGCAGTGCAGGGAAAACAGGTTCCTCTGGAATGGATTGAGACATCTGGGGGACTCTCCGAATGGTGGCACGACCCTGGAGTTCCTCTCGCCTTTCCTGTGGAGAGGACCTCCTCTTGAGATGCGACGGGAATGCCAGGAATTCTTTCCCGACCAAGCAGGGAAAGGATCTCTCATCTCGAGGTACGAGGCGGAAACGGGGCTCCTCTGGATGTGGGCGGGACCCTCGTGCTTCCTCTGTAGTGGAGACGGGTATGTCAGGGAACTTCCTGAGTCGCAGCAATGGTTGAAGGACCTTTTGGAAGTTCCAGAGAGTAGGTGTGATTAACCTCGAGAAGCCTCAGCGGAAATGGGCATCATCTCGCCTGGAGGGCAAAACATCCTGGATTGTCTCGAATTGTGGCAGGTGCTCTGGACTTACGACGGGTACTTCAGGGACCCACTCTGGTGGCCTCACGAAAGGCCAGTCCCCATGCCAGTTGATCGGGGGCCTCTCGGGATTCCTCTCCCGTCGATGTCGAGGCCTAAGAATTGTGTGGAGTCGGGGCCGGAAACTTGAGAATTCCTCTCCAGTGCTGACATGGATCTTGGGGTACTTCTGGAGTCTCCCCAGAGGAGTAAGTACTCGTCTCCAATGGGGGCATGCACGTGCGCTTTACTCCAGAGCGGTAGCAGCAGTGTGACGCTTCCCATCGCCTGGATCAAGGGATCTGTGGCTTTCCCTCGAGGCTTTTCCAGGAGGCTTTCCCACAAGGCTTTCCCACAGGGCTGTCCCACGTGCGACCGTGGTGGTAGTCGATCCTCATCCTGAAAGTCGAGGCAGTGCAGGGAAAACAGGTTCCTCTGGAATGGACTGAGACATCAGGGGAACTCTGGGAATGGTGACACGACCCTGGAGTTCCTCTCGCCTTTCCTGTGGAGAGCGCCTCCTCTTGAGATGCGACGGGAACACCGGCAATTCTTTCCAGACCAAGCAGGGAAAGGATCCCTCATCTCAAGCTTCGAGGCGGAAACGGGGCTCTTCTGGATGTGGGCGGGAACCGCTTGCTTCCTCTAGAGTGGAGACGGGGATGTCAGGGAACTTCTTGAGTTGCAGCAGGGGTGTGAAGGACCTTTTGGAAGTTCCAGAGGTTAGGTGTGATTAGCCTCGAGAAGCCTCAGCGGAAATGGGCCTCATCTCGCCTGGAGGCAGAACCTCCTGGATTTTCTCGAGTTGAGGCAGGTGGTTTCGTGATTTCCGGGTGGGGCCCACGTGATTTCCGGGTGGGGCCCACGTGATTTCCGGGTGGGGCCCACGTGATTTCCGGGTGGGGCCCACGTGATTTCCGGGTGGGGCCCACGTGATTTCCCCGTGGGGCCCACGTGATTTCCGGGTGGGGACCACGTGATTTCCGGGTGGGGCCCACGTGATTTCAACGTGGGGCCCACGTGATTTCCCCTGGGGGCCCACGTGTTTTCCGGGTGGGGCCCACGTGATTTCCGGGTTGCGCCCACGTGATTTCTGGGTGGGGCCCACGTGATTTCCGGGTGGGGCCCACGTGATTTCCGGGTGGGTCCCACGTGATTTCCCCGTGGGGCCCACGTGATTTCCGGGTGGGGCCCACGTGATTTCCGGGTGGGGCCCACGTGATTTCCCTTGGGGGCCCACGTGATTTCCCTTGGGGGCCCACGTGATTTCCGGGTGGGGCCCACGTGATTTCCGGGTGGGGCCCACGTGATTTCCGGGTGGGGCCCACGTGATTTCCGGGTGGGGCCCACGTGATTTCCGGGTGGGGCCCACGTGATTTCCCCGTGGGGCCCACGTGATTTCCGGGTGGGCCCCACGTGATTTCCGGGTGGGGCCCACGTGATTTCCGGGTGGGGCCCACGTGATTTCCGGGTGGGGCCCACGTGATTTCCGGGTGGGGCCCACGTGATTTCCCCGTGGGGCCCACGTGATTTCCGGGTGGGGACCACGTGATTTCCGGGTGGGGTCCACGTGATTTCAACGTGGGGCCCACGTGATTTCCGGGTGGGGCCCACGTGTTTTCCGGGTGGGGCCCACGTGATTTCCGGGTTGCGCCCACGTGATTTCTGGGTGGGGCCCACGTGATTTCCGGGTGGGGCCCACGTGATTTCCGGGTGGGTCCCACGTGATTTCCCCGTGGGGCCCACGTGATTTCCGGGTGGGGCCCACGTGATTTCCGGGTGGGGCCCACGTGATTTCCCTTGGGGGCCCACGTGATTTCCCTTGGGGGCCCACGTGATTTCCGGGTGGGGCCCACGTGATTTCCGGGTGGGGCCCACGTGATTTCCGGGTGGGGCCCACGTGATTTCCGGGTGGGGCCCACGTGATTTCCGGGTGGGGCCCACGTGATTTCCCCGTGGGGCCCACGTGATTTCCGGGTGGGCCCCACGTGATTTCCGGGTGGGGCCCACGTGATTTCGAGGTGGGGCCCACGTGATTTCCGGGTGGGGCCCACGTGATTTCCGGGTGGGGCCCACGTGATTTCCGGGTGGGGCCCCCGTGATTTCCGGGTGGGGCCCACGTGATTTCCCCGTGGGGCCCACGTGATTTCCGGGTGGGGCCCACGTGATTTCCGGGTGGGGACCACGTGATTTCCGGGTGGGGCCCACGTGATTTCAACGTGGGGCCCACGTGATTTCCCCTGGGGGCCCACGTGTTTTCCGGGTGGGGCCCACGTGATTTCCGGGTGGGGCCCACGTGATTTCCGGGTGGGCCCCACGTGATTTCCGGGTGGGGCCCACGTGATTTCCGGGTGGGGCCCACGTGATTTCCGGGTGGGGCCCACGTGATTTCCGGGTGGGGCCCACGTGATTTCCGGGTGGGGCCCACGTGATTTCCCCGTGGGGCCCACGTGATTTCCGGCTGGGGCCCACGTGATTTCCGGGTGGGGCCCACGTGATTTCCGGGTGGGGCCCACGTGATTTCCGGGTGGGGCCCACGTGATTTCCCCTTGGGGCCCACGTGATTTCCGGGTGGGCCCCACGTGATTTCCGGGTGGGGCCCACGTGATTTCCGGGTGGGGCCCACGTGATTTCCGGGTGGGGCCCACGTGATTTCCGGGTGGGGCCCACGTGATTTCCGGGTGGGGCCCACGTGATTTCCGGGTGGGGCCCACGTGATTTCCCCGTGGGGCCCACGTGATTTCCGGGTGGGGCCCACGTGATTTCCGGGTGGGGCCCACGTGATTTCCGGGTGGGGCCCACGTGATTTCCCCGTGGGGCCCACGTGATTTCCCCGTGGGGCCCACGTGATTTCCGGGTGGGGCCCACGTGATTTCCGGGTGGGGCCCACGTGATTTCCGGGTGGGGCCCACGTGATTTCCGGGTGGGGCCCACGTGATTTCCCCGTGGGGCCCACGTGATTTCCCCGTGGGGCCCACGTGATTTCCGGGTGGGGCCCACGTGATTTCCGGGTGGGGCCCACGTGATTTCCGGGTGGGGCCCACGTGATTTCCGGGTGGGGCCCACGTGATTTCCCCGTGGGGCCCACGTGATTTCCCCGTGGGGCCCACGTGATTTCCGGGTGGGGCCCACGTGATTTCCGGGTGGGGCCCACGTGATTTCCGGCTGGGGCCCACGTGATTTCCGGCTGGGGCCCACGTGATTTCCGGGTGGGGCCCACGTGATTTCCGGGTGGGGCCCACGTGATTTCCGGGTGGGGCCCACGTGATTTCCGGGTGGGGCCCACGTGATTTCCGGGTGGGGCCCACGTGATTTCCGGGTGGGGCCCACGTGATTTCCGGGTGGGGCCCACGTGATTTCCGGGTGGGGCCCACGTGATTTCCCCGTGGGGGCCACGTGATTTCCCCGTGGGGCCCACGTGATTTCCGGGTGGGGCCCACGTGATTTCCGGGTGGGGCCCACGTGATTTCAGGGTGGGGCCCACGGGATTTCCGGGTGGGGCCCACGTGATTTCCGGGTGGGGCCCACGTGAATTCCGTGTGGGGCCCACGTGATTTCCGGGTGGGGCCCACGTGATTTCCGGGTGGGGCCCACGTGATTTCCGGGTGGGGCCCACGTGATTTCCGGGTGGGGCCCACGTGATTTCCGGGTGGTGCCCACGTGATTTCCCCGTGGGGCCCACGTGATTTCCCCGTGGGGCCCACGTGATTTCCGGGTGGGGCCCACGTGATTTCCGGCTGTGGCCCACGTTATTTCCGGGTGGGGCCCACGTGATTTCCGGGTGGGGCCCACGTGATTTCCCCGTGGGGCCCACGTGATTTCCGGGTGGGGCCCACGTGATTTCCGGGTGGGGCCCACGTGATTTCCGGGTGGGGCCCACGTGATTTCCGGGTGGGGCCCACGTGATTTCCCCGTGGGGCCCACGTGATTTCCGGGTGGGGCCCACGTGATTTCCGGGTGGGGCCCACGTGATTTCCGGGTGGGGCCCACGTGATTTCCGGGTGGGGCCCACGTGATTTCCGGGTGGGGCCCACGTGATTTCCGGGTGGGGCCCACGTGATTTCCCCGTGGGGCCCACGTGATTTCCGGGTGGGGCCCACGTGATTTCCGGGTGGGGCCCACGTGATTTCCGGGTGGGGCCCACGTGATTTCCGGGTGGGGCCCACGTGATTTCCGGGTGGGGCCCACGTGATTTCCGGGTGGGCCCCACGTGATTTCCGGGTGGGGCCCACGTGATTTCCGGGTGGGGCCCACGTGATTTCCGGGTGGGGCCCACGTGATTTCCGGGTGGGGCCCACGTGATTTCCGGGTGGGGCCCACGTGATTTCCGGGTGGGCCCCACGTGATTTCCGGGTGGGGCCCACGTGATTTCCGGGTGGGGCCCACGTGATTTCCGGGTGGGGCCCACGTGATTTCCGGGTGGGCCCCACGTGATTTCCGGGTGGGGCCCACGTGATTTCCGGGTGGGGCCCACGTGATTTCCGGGTGGGGCCCACGTGATTTCCGGGTGGGGCCCACGTGATTTCCGGGTGGGGCCCACGTGATTTCCGGGTGGGCCCCACGTGATTTCCGGGTGGGGCCCACGTGATTTCCGGGTGGGGCCCACGTGATTTCCGGGTGGGGCCCACGTGATTTCCCCGTGGGGCCCACGTGATTTCCGGGTGGGGCCCACGTGATTTCCGGGTGGGGCCCACGTGATTTCCGGGTGG
Organism: Ovis canadensis; assembly: GCF_042477335.2. NCBI lineage: Eukaryota > Metazoa > Chordata > Mammalia > Artiodactyla > Bovidae > Ovis > Ovis canadensis. Next base: position 12,129,585 of record NC_091250.1, read on the forward strand.
GGCCCACGTGATTTCCCGGTGGGGCCCACGTGATTTCCCCGTGGGGCCCACGTGATTTCCGGGTGGGGCCCATGTGATTTCCCCGTGGGGCCCACGTGATTTCCGGGTGGGGCCCACGTGATTTCCCCGTGGGGCCCACGTGATTTCCCGGTGGGGCCCACGTGATTTCCCCGTGGGGCCCACGTGATTTCCGGGTGGGGCCCACGTGATTTCCGGGTGGGGCCCACGTGATTTCCGGGTGGGGCCCACGTGATTTCCGGGTGGGGCCCACGTGATTTCCGTGTGGGGCCCACGTGATTTCCGGGTGGGCCCCACGTGATTTCCGGGTGGGGCCCACGTGATTTCCGGGTGGGGCCCACGTGATTTCCGAGTGGGCCCCACGTGATTTCCGGGTGGGCCCCACGTGATTTCCGCGTGGGGCCCACGTGATTTCCCCGTGGGGCCCACGTGATTTCCCCGTGGGGCCCACGTGATTTCCGGGTGGGGCCCACGTGATTTCCGGGTGGGGCCCACGTGATTTCCGGGTGGGGCCCACGTGATTTCCGGGTGGGGCCCACGTGATTTCCGGGTGGGGCCCACGTGATTTCCGGGTGGGCCCCACGTGATTTCCGTGTGGGGCCCACGTGATTTCCGGGTGGTGCCCACGTGATTTCCCCGTGGGGCCCACGTGATTTCCCCGTGGGGCCCACGTGATTTCCGGGTGGGCCCCACGTGATTTCCGGGTGGGGCCCACGTGATTTCCGGGTGGGGCCCACGTGATTTCCGGGTGGGGCCCACGTGATTTCCCCGTGGGGCCCACGTGATTTCCGGGTGGGGCCCACGTGATTTCCCCGTGGGGCCCACGTGATTTCCCCGTGGGGCCCACGTGATTTCCGGGTGGGGCCCACGTGATTTCCGGGTGGGGCCCACGTGATTTCCGGGTGGGGCCCACGTGATTTCCGGGTGGGGCCCACGTGATTTCCCCGTGGGGCCCACGTGATTTCCCCGTGGGGCCCACGTGATTTCCGGGTGGGGCCCACGTGATTTCCGGGTGGGGCCCACGTGATTTCCGGGTGGGGCCCACGTGATTTCCGGCTGGGGCCCACGTGATTTCCGGGTGGGGCCCACGTGATTTCCGGGTGGGGCCCACGTGATTTCCGGGTGGGGCCCACGTGATTTCCGGGTGGGGCCCACGTGATTTCCGGGTGGGGCCCACGTGATTTCCGGGTGGGGCCCACGTGATTTCCGGGTGGGGCCCACGTGATTTCCGGGTGGGGCCCACGTGATTTCCGGGTGGGGCCCACGTGATTTCCCCGTGGGGGCCACGTGATTTCCCCGTGGGGCCCACGTGATTTCCGGGTGGGGCCCACGTGATTTCCGGGTGGGGCCCACGTGATTTCAGGGTGGGGCCCACGGGATTTCCGGGTGGGGCCCACGTGATTTCCGGGTGGGGCCCACGTGATTTCCGTGTGGGGCCCACGTGATTTCCGGGTGGGGCCCACGTGATTTCCGGGTGGGGCCCACGTGATTTCCGGCTGGGGCCCACGTGATTTCCGGCTGGGGCCCACGTGATTTCCGGGTGGTGCCCACGTGATTTCCCGTGGGGCCCACGTGATTTCCCCGTGGGGCCCACGTGATTTCCGGGTGGGCCCCACGTGATTTCCGGGTGGGGCCCACGTGATTTCCCCGTGGGGCCCACGTGATTTCCGGGTGGGGCCCACGTGATTTCCGGGTGGGGCCCACGTGATTTCCGGGTGGGGCCCACGTGATTTCCGGGTGGGGCCCACGTGATTTCCGGGTGGGGCCCACGTGTTTTCCGGGTGGGGCCCACGTGATTTCCGGGTGGGGCCCACGTGATTTCCGGGTGGGCCCCACGTGATTTCCGGGTGGGGCCCACGTGATTTCCGGGTGGGGCCCACGTGATTTCCGGGTGGGGCCCACGTGATTTCCGGGTGGGGCCCACGTGATTTCCGGGTGGGGCCCACGTGATTTCCGGGTGGGGCCCACGTGATTTCCGGGTGGGGCCCACGTGATTTCCGGGTGGGGCCCACGTGATTTCCGGGTGGGGCCCACGTGATTTCCGGGTGGGGCCCACGTGATTTCCGGGTGGGGCCCACGTGATTTCCGGGTGGGGCCCACGTGATTTCCGGGTGGGGCCCACGTGATTTCCGGGTGGGGCCCACGTGATTTCCGGGTGGGGCCCACGTGATTTCCGGGTGGGGCCCACGTGATTTCCGGGTGGGGCCCACGTGATTTCCGGGTGGGGCCCACGTGATTTCCGGGTGGGGCCCACGTGATTTCCGGGTGGGGCCCACGTGATTTCCGGGTGGGCCCCACGTGATTTCCGGGTGGGGCCCACGTGATTTCCGGGTGGGGCCCACGTGATTTCCGGGTGGGGCCCACGTGATTTCCGGGTGGGGCCCACGTGATTTCCGGGTGGGGCCCACGTGATTTCCGGGTGGGGCCCACGTGATTTCCGGGTGGGGCCCACGTGATTTCCGGGTGGGGCCCACGTGATTTCCGGGTGGGGCCCACGTGATTTCCGGGTGGGGCCCACGTGATTTCCGGGTGGGGCCCACGTGATTTCCGGGTGGGGCCCACGTGATTTCCGGGTGGGGCCCACGTGATTTCCGGGTGGGGCCCACGTGATTTCCGGGTGGGGCCCACGTGATTTCCGGGTGGGGCCCACGTGATTTCCGGGTGGGCCCCACGTGATTTCCGGGTGGGGCCCACGTGATTTCCGGGTGGGGCCCACGTGATTTCCGGGTGGGGCCCACGTGATTTCCGGGTGGGGCCCACGTGATTTCCGGGTGGGGCCCACGTGATTTCCGGGTGGGCCCCACGTGATTTCCGGGTGGGGCCCACGTGATTTCCGGGTGGGGCCCACGTGATTTCCGGGTGGGGCCCACGTGATTTCCGGGTGGGGCCCACGTGATTTCCGGGTGGGGCCCACGTGATTTCCGGGTGGGCCCCACGTGATTTCCGGGTGGGGCCCACGTGATTTCCGGGTGGGGCCCACGTGATTTCCGGGTGGGGCCCACGTGATTTCCCGGTGGGGCCCACGTGATTTCCCCGTGGGGCCCACGTGATTTCCGGGTGGGGCCCATGTGATTTCCCCGTGGGGCCCACGTGATTTCCGGGTGGGGCCCACGTGATTTCCCCGTGGGGCCCACGTGATTTCCCGGTGGGGCCCACGTGATTTCCCCGTGGGGCCCACGTGATTTCCGGGTGGGGCCCACGTGATTTCCGGGTGGGGCCCACGTGATTTCCGGGTGGGGCCCACGTGATTTCCGGGTGGGGCCCACGTGATTTCCGTGTGGGGCCCACGTGATTTCCGGGTGGGCCCCACGTGATTTCCGGGTGGGGCCCACGTGATTTCCGGGTGGGGCCCACGTGATTTCCGAGTGGGCCCCACGTGATTTCCGGGTGGGCCCCACGTGATTTCCGCGTGGGGCCCACGTGATTTCCCCGTGGGGCCCACGTGATTTCCCCGTGGGGCCCACGTGATTTCCGGGTGGGGCTCACGTGATTTCCGGGTGGGGCCCACGTGATTTCCGGGTGGGGCCCACGTGATTTCCGGGTGGGGCCCACGTGATTTCCGGGTGGGGCCCACGTGATTTCCGGGTGGGCCCCACGTGATTTCCGTGTGGGGCCCACGTGATTTCCGGGTGGTGCCCACGTGATTTCCCCGTGGGGCCCACGTGATTTCCCCGTGGGGCCCACGTGATTTCCGGGTGGGCCCCACGTGATTTCCGGGTGGGGCCCACGTGATTTCCGGGTGGGGCCCACGTGATTTCCGGGTGGGGCCCACGTGATTTCCCCGTGGGGCCCACGTGATTTCCGGGTGGGGCCCACGTGATTTCCCCGTGGGGCCCACGTGATTTCCCCGTGGGGCCCACGTGATTTCCGGGTGGGGCCCACGTGATTTCCGGGTGGGGCCCACGTGATTTCCGGGTGGGGCCCACGTGATTTCCGGGTGGGGCCCACGTGATTTCCCCGTGGAGCCCACGTGATTTCCCCGTGGGGCCCACGTGATTTCCGGGTGGGGCCCACGTGATTTCCGGGTGGGGCCCACGTGATTTCCGGGTGGGGCCCACGTGATTTCCGGCTGGGGCCCACGTGATTTCCGGGTGGGGCCCACGTGATTTCCGGGTGGGGCCCACGTGATTTCCGGGTGGGGCCCACGTGATTTCCGGGTGGGGCCCACGTGATTTCCGGGTGGGGCCCACGTGATTTCCGGGTGGGGCCCACGTGATTTCCCCGTGGGGGCCACGTGATTTCCCCGTGGGGCCCACGTGATTTCCGGGTGGGGCCCACGTGATTTCCGGGTGGGGCCCACGTGATTTCAGGGTGGGGCCCACGGGATTTCCGGGTGGGGCCCACGTGATTTCCGGGTGGGGCCCACGTGATTTCCGGGTGGGGGCCCACGTGATTTCCGGGTGGGGCCCACGTGATTTCTGGGTGGGGCCCACGTGATTTCCGGGTGGGCCCCACGTGATTTCCGGGTGGGGCCCACGTGATTTCCGGGTGGGGCCCACGTGATTTCCGGGTGGGGCCCACGTGATTTCCGGGTGGGGCCCACGTGATTTCCGGGTGGGGCCCACGTGATTTCCCCGTGGGGCCCACGTGATTTCCGGCTGGGGCCCACGTGATTTCCGGGTGGGGCCCACGTGATTTCCGGGTGGGGCCCACGTGATTTCCGGGTGGGGCCCACGTGATTTCCCCGTGGGGCCCACGTGATTTCCGGGTGGGCCCCACGTGATTTCCGGGTGGGGCCCACGTGATTTCCGGGTGGGGCCCACGTGATTTCCGGGTGGGGCCCACGTGATTTCCGGGTGGGGCCCACGTGATTTCCGGGTGGGGCCCACGTGATTTCCGGGTGGGGCCCACGTGATTTCCGGGTGGGGCCCACGTGATTTCCCCGTGGGGCCCACGTGATTTCCGGGTGGGGCCCACGTGATTTCCGGGTGGGGCCCACGTGATTTCCGGGTGGGGCCCACATGATTTCCCCGTGGGGCCCACGTGATTTCCGGGTGGGGCCCACGTGATTTCCGGGTGGGGCCCACGTGATTTCCGGGTGGGGCCCACGTGATTTCCGGGTGGGGCCCACGTGATTTCCGGGTGGGGCCCACGTGATTTCCCCGTGGGGCCCACGTGATTTCCGGGTGGGGCCCACGTGATTTCCGGGTGGGGCCCACGTGATTTCCGGGTGGGGCCCACGTGATTTCCGGGTGGGGCCCACGTGATTTCCCCGTGGGGCCCACGTGATTTCCCCGTGGGGCCCACGTGATTTCCGGGTGGGGCCCACGTGATTTCCGGGTGGGGCCCACGTGATTTCCGGCTGGGGCCCACGTGATTTCCGGCTGGGGCCCACGTGATTTCTGGGTGGGGCCCACGTGATTTCCGGGTGGGGCCCACGTGATTTCCGGGTGGGGCCCACGTGATTTCCGGGTGGGGCCCACGTGATTTCCGGGTGGGGCCCACGTGATTTCCGGGTGGGGCCCACGTGATTTCCGGGTGGGGCCCACGTGATTTCCGGGTGGGGCCCACGTGATTTCCCCGTGGGGGCCACGTGATTTCCCCGTGGGGCCCACGTGATTTCCGGGTGGGGCCCACGTGATTTCCGGGTGGGGCCCACGTGATTTCAGGGTGGGGCCCACGGGATTTCCGGGTGGGGCCCACGTGATTTCCGGGTGGGGCCCACGTGATTTCCGGGTGGGGCCCACGTGATTTCCGGGTGGGGCCCACGTGATTTCCGGGTGGGGCCCACGTGATTTCCGGGTGGGGCCCACGTGATTTCCGGCTGGGGCCCACGTGATTTCCGGGTGGTGCCCACGTGATTTCCCCGTGGGGCCCACGTGATTTCCCCGTGGGGCCACGTGATTTCCGGGTGGGCCCCACGTGATTTCCGGGTGGGGCCCACGTGATTTCCCCGTGGGGCCCACGTGATTTCCGGGTGGGGCCCACGTGATTTCCGGGTGGGGCCCACGTGATTTCCGGGTGGGGCCCACGTGATTTCCGGTTGGGGCCCACGTGATTTCCGGGTGGGGCCCACGTGTTTTCCGGGTGGGGCCCACGTGATTTCCGGGTGGGGCCCACGTGATTTCCGGGTGGGCCCCACGTGATTTCCGGGTGGGGCCCACGTGATTTCCGGGTGGGGCCCACGTGATTTCCGGGTGGGGCCCACGTGATTTCCGGGTGGGGCCCACGTGATTTCCGGGTGGGGCCCACGTGATTTCCGGGTGGGGCCCAAGTGATTTCCGGGTGGGGCCCACGTGATTTCCGGGTGGGGCCCACGTGATTTCCGGGTGGGGCCCACGTGATTTCCGGGTGGGGCCCACGTGATTTCCGGGTGGGGCCCACATGATTTCCCCGTGGGGCCCACGTGATTTCCGGGTGGGGCCCACGTGATTTCCGGGTGGGGCCCACGTGATTTCCGGGTGGGGCCCACGTGATTTCCGGGTGGGGCCCACGTGATTTCCGGGTGGGGCCCACGTGATTTCCGGGTGGGGCCCACGTGATTTCCGGGTGGGGCCCACGTGATTTCCGGGTGGGGCCCACGTGATTTCCGGCTGTGGCCCACGTGATTTCCGGGTGGGGCCCACGTGATTTCCGGGTGGGGCCCACGTGATTTCCCCGTGGGGCCCACGTGATTTCCGGGTGGGGCCCACGTGATTTCCGGGTGGGGCCCACGTGATTTCCGGGTGGGGCCCACGTGATTTCCGGGTGGGGCCCACGTGATTTCCCCGTGGGGCCCACGTGATTTCCGGGTGGGGCCCACGTGATTTCCGGGTGGGGCCCACGTGATTTCCGGGTGGGGCCCACGTGATTTCCGGGTGGGGCCCACGTGATTTCCGGGTGGGGCCCACGTGATTTCCGGGTGGGGCCCACGTGATTTCCCCGTGGGGCCCACGTGATTTCCGGGTGGGGCCCACGTGATTTCCGGGTGGGGCCCACGTGATTTCCGGGTGGGGCCCACGTGATTTCCGGGTGGGGCCCACGAGATTTCCGGGTGGGCCCCACGTGATTTCCGGGTGGGGCCCACGTGATTTCCGGGTGGGGCCCACGTGATTTCCGGGTGGGGCCCACGTGATTTCCGGGTGGGGCCCACGTGATTTCCGGGTGGGGCCCACGTGATTTCCGGGTGGGGCCCACGTGATTTCCGGGTGGGCCCCACGTGATTTCCGGGTGGGGCCCACGTGATTTCCGGGTGGGGCCCACGTGATTTCCGGGTGGGCCCCACGTGATTTCCGGGTGGGGCCCACGTGATTTCCGGGTGGGGCCCACGTGATTTCCGGGTGGGGCCCACGTGATTTCCGGGTGGGGCCCACGTGATTTCCGGGTGGGGCCCACGTGATTTCCGGGTGGGCCCCACGTGATTTCCGGGTGGGGCCCACGTGATTTCCGGGTGGGCCCCACGTGATTTCCGGGTGGGGCCCACGTGATTTCCCCGTGGGGCCCACGTGATTTCCGGGTGGGGCTCACGTGATTTCCGGGTGGGGCCCACGTGATTTCCGGGTGGGGCCCACGTGATTTCCCGGTGGGGCCCACGTGATTTCCCCGTGGGGCCCACGTGATTTCCGGGTGGGGCCCATGTGATTTCCCCGTGGGGCCCACGTGATTTCCGGGTGGGGCCCACGTGATTTCCCCGTGGGGCCCACGTGATTTCCCGGTGGGGCCCACGTGATTTCCCCGTGGGGCCCACGTGATTTCCGGGTGGGGCCCACGTGATTTCCGGGTGGGGCCCACGTGATTTCCGGGTGGGGCCCACGTGATTTCCGGGTGGGGCCCACGTGATTTCCGTGTGGGGCCCACGTGATTTCCGGGTGGGCCCCACGTGATTTCCGGGTGGGGCCCACGTGATTTCCGGGTGGGGCCCACGTGATTTCCGAGTGGGCCCCACGTGATTTCCGGGTGGGCCCCACGTGATTTCCGCGTGGGGCCCACGTGATTTCCCCGTGGGGCCCACGTGATTTCCCCGTGGGGCCCACGTGATTTCCGGGTGGGGCTCACGTGATTTCCGGGTGGGGCCCACGTGATTTCCGGGTGGGGCCCACGTGATTTCCGGGTGGGGCCCACGTGATTTCCGGGTGGGGCCCACGTGATTTCCGGGTGGGCCCCACGTGATTTCCGTGTGGGGCCCACGTGATTTCCGGGTGGTGCCCACGTGATTTCCCCGTGGGGCCCACGTGATTTCCCCGTGGGGCCCACGTGATTTCCGGGTGGGCCCCACGTGATTTCCGGGTGGGGCCCACGTGATTTCCGGGTGGGGCCCACGTGATTTCCGGGTGGGGCCCACGTGATTTCCCCGTGGGGCCCACGTGATTTCCGGGTGGGGCCCACGTGATTTCCCCGTGGGGCCCACGTGATTTCCCCGTGGGGCCCACGTGATTTCCGGGTGGGGCCCACGTGATTTCCGGGTGGGGCCCACGTGATTTCCGGGTGGGGCCCACGTGATTTCCGGGTGGGGCCCACGTGATTTCCCCGTGGGGCCCACGTGATTTCCCCGTGGGGCCCACGTGATTTCCGGGTGGGGCCCACGTGATTTCCGGGTGGGGCCCACGTGATTTCCGGGTGGGGCCCACGTGATTTCCGGCTGGGGCCCACGTGATTTCCGGGTGGGGCCCACGTGATTTCCGGATGGGGCCCACGTGATTTCCGGGTGGGGCCCACGTGATTTCCGGGTGGGGCCCACGTGATTTCCGGGTGGGGCCCACGTGATTTCCGGGTGGGGCCCACGTGATTTCCCCGTGGGGGCCACGTGATTTCCCCGTGGGGCCCACGTGATTTCCGGGTGGGGCCCACGTGATTTCCGGGTGGGGCCCACGTGATTTCAGGGTGGGGCCCACGGGATTTCCGGGTGGGGCCCACGTGATTTCCGGGTGGGGCCCACGTGATTTCCGTGTGGGGCCCACGTGATTTCCGGGTGGGGCCCACGTGATTTCCGGGTGGGGCCCACGTGATTTCCGGGTGGGGCCCACGTGATTTCCGGCTGGGGCCCACGTGATTTCCGGGTGGTGCCCACGTGATTTCCCCGTGGGGCCCACGTGATTTCCCCGTGGGGCCCACGTGATTTCCGGGTGGGCCCCACGTGATTTCCGGGTGGGGCCCACGTGATTTCCCCGTGGGGCCCACGTGATTTCCGGGTGGGGCCCACGTGATTTCCGGGTGGGGCCCACGTGATTTCCGGGTGGGGCCCACGTGATTTCCGGTTGGGGCCCACGTGATTTCCGGGTGGGGCCCACGTGTTTTCCGGGTGGGGCCCACGTGATTTCCGGGTGGGGCCCACGTGATTTCCGGGTGGGCCCCACGTGATTTCCGGGTGGGGCCCACGTGATTTCCGGGTGGGGCCCACGTGATTTCCGGGTGGGGCCCACGTGATTTCCGGGTGGGGCCCACGTGATTTCCGGGTGGGGCCCACGTGATTTCCGGGTGGGGCCCACGTGATTTCCGGGTGGGGCCCACGTGATTTCCGGGTGGGGCCCACGTGATTTCCCCGTGGGGCCCACGTGATTTCCGGGTGGGGCCCACGTGATTTCCGGGTGGGGCCCACGTGATTTCCGGGTGGGGCCCACGTGATTTCCGGCTGGGGCCCACGTGATTTCCGGGTGGGGCCCACGTGATTTCCGGGTGGGGCCCACGTGATTTCCCCGTGGGGCCCACGTGATTTCCGGGTGGGGCCCACGTGATTTCCGGGTGGGGCCCACGTGATTTCCGGGTGGGGCCCACGTGATTTCCGGGTGGGGCCCACGTGATTTCCGGGTGGGGCCCACGTGATTTCCCCGTGCGGGCCACGTGATTTCCCCGTGGGGCCCACGTGATTTCCGGGTGGGGCCCACGTGATTTCCGGGTGGGGCCCACGTGATTTCCGGGTGGGGCCCACGTGATTTCCGGGTGGGGCCAACGTGATTTCCCCGTGGGGCCCACGTGATTTCCGGGTGGGGCCCACGTGATTTCCGGCTGGGGCCCACGTGATTTCCGGGTGGTGCCCACGTGATTTCCCCGTGGGGCCCACGTGATTTCCCCGTGGGGCCAACGTGATTTCCGGGTGGGCCCCACGTGATTTCCGGGTGGGGCCCATGTGATTTCCCCATGGGGCCCACGTGATTTCCGGGTGGGGCCCACGTGATTTCCGGGTGGGGCCCACGTGATTTCCGGGTGGGGCCCACGTGATTTCCGGTTGGGGCCCACGTGATTTCCGGGTGGGGCCCACGTGTTTTCCGGGTGGGGCCCATGTGATTTCCGGGTGGGGCCCACGTGATTTCCGGGTGGGGCCCACGTGATTTCCGGGTGGGGCCCACGTGATTTCCGGGTGGGGCCCACGTGATTTCCGGGTGGGGCCCACGTGATTTCCCCGTGGGGCCCACGTGATTTCCGGGTGGGGCCCACGTGATTTCCGGGTGGGGCCCACGTGATTTCCGGGTGGGGCCCACGTGATTTCCGGGTGGGGCCCACGTGATTTCCCCGTGGGGCCCACGTGATTTCCGGGTGGGGCCCACGTGATTGCCCCGTGAGGCCCACGTGATTTCCGGGTGGGGCCCACGTGATGTCCGGGTGGGGCCCACGTGATTTCCGGGTGGGGCCCACGTGATTTCCGGGTGGGGCCCACGTGATTTCCGGGCGGGGCCCACGTGATTTCCGGGTGGGGCCCACGTGATTTCCGGGAGGGGCCCACGTGATTTCCGGGTGGGGCCCACGTGATTTCCGGGTGGGGCCCACGTGATTTCCGGGTGGGGCCCACGTGATTTCCGGGTGGGGCCCACGTGATTTCCGGGTGGGGCCCACGTGATTTCCGGGTGGGCCCCACGTGATTTCCGTGTGGCGCCCACGTGATTTCCGGGTGGGGCCCACGTGATTTCCGGGTGGGCCCCACGTGATTTCCGGGTGGGGCCGACGTGATTTCCGGGTGGGGCCCACGTGATTTCCGGGTGGGGCCCACGTGATTTCCGGGTGGGGCCCACGTGATTTCCGGGTGGGGCCCACGTGATTTCCCCGTGGGGCCCACGTGATTTCCGGCTGGGGCCCACGTGATTTCCGGGTGGGGCCCACGTGATTTCCGGGTGGGGCCCACGTGATTTCCGGGTGGGGCCCACGTGATTTCCGGGTGGGCCCCACGTGATTTCCCCGTGGGGCCCACGTGATTTCCCCGTGGGGCCCACGTGATTTCCGGGTGGGCCCCACGTGATTTCCGTGCGGGGCCCACGTGATTTCCGGGTGGGGCCCACGTGATTTCCGGGTGGGGCCCACTTGATTTCCGGGTGGGGCCCACGTGATTTCCGGGTGGGGCCCACGTGATTTCCGGGTGGGGCCCACGTGATTTCCCCGTGGGGCCCACGTGATTTCCGGGTGGGGCCCACGTGATTACCGGGTGGGGCCCACGTGATTTCCGGGTGGGGCCCACGTGATTTCCGGGTGGGGCCCACGTGATTTCCCCGTGGGGCCCACGTGATTTCCGGGTGGGGCCCACGTGATTTCCGGGTGGGGCCCACGTGATTTCCGGGTGGGGCCCACGTGATTTCCGGGTGGGGCCCACGTGATTTCCCCGTGGGGCCCACGTGATTTCCCCGTGGGGCCCACGTGATTTCCGGGTGGGGCCCACGTGATTTCCGGGTGGGGCCCACGTGATTTCCGGGTGGGGCCCACGTGATTTCCGGGTGGTGCCCACGTGATTTCCGGGTGGGGCCCACGTGATTTCCGGGTGGGCCCCACGTGATTTCCAGGTGGGGCCCACGTGATTTCCGGGTGGGGCCCACGTGATTTCCGGGTGGGGCCCACGTGATTTCCGGGTGGGGCCCACGTGATTTCCGGGTGGGGCCCACGTGATTTCCGGGTGGGGCCCACGTGATTTCCGGGTGGGGCCCACGTGATTTCCGGGTGGGGCCCACGTGATTTCCGGGTGGGCCCCACGTGATTTCCGGGTGGGGCCCACGTGATTTCCGGGTGGGGCCCACGTGATTTCCGGGTGGGGCCCACGTGATTTCCGGGTGGGGCCCACGTGATTTCCGGGTGGGGCCCACGTGATTTCCGGGTGGGCCCCACGTGATTTCCGGGTGGGGCCCACGTGATTTCCGGGTGGGCCCCACGTGATTTCCGGGTGGGGCCCACGTGATTTCCGGGTGGGGCCCACGTGATTTCCCCGTGGGGCACACGTGATTTCCCCGTGGGGCACACGTGATTTCCGGGTGGGGCCCACGTGATTTCCGGGTGGGGCCCACGTGATTTCCCGGTGGGGCCCACGTGATTTCCCCGTGGGGCCCACGTGATTTCCGGGTGGGGCCCATGTGATTTCCCCGTGGGGCCCACGTGATTTCCGGGTGGGGCCCACGTGATTTCCCCGTGGGGCCCACGTGATTTCCCGGTGGGGCCCACGTGATTTCCCCGTGGGGCCCACGTGATTTCCGGGTGGGGCCCACGTGATTTCCGGGTGGGGCCCACGTGATTTCCGGGTGGGGCCCACGTGATTTCCGGGTGGGGCCCACGTGATTTCCGGGTGGGCCCCACGTGATTTCCGGGTGGGGCCCACGTGATTTCCGGGTGGGGCCCACGTGATTTCCGGGTGGGCCCCACGTGATTTCCGGGTGGGCCCCACGTGATTTCCGCGTGGGGCCCACGTGATTTCCCCGTGGGGCCCACGTGATTTCCGGGTGGGGCTCACGTGATTTCCGGGTGGGGCCCACGTGATTTCCGGGTGGGGCCCACGTGATTTCCGGGTGGGGCCCACGTGATTTCCGGGTGGGGCCCACGTGATTTCCGGGTGGGCCCCACGTGATTTCCGTGTGGGGCCCACGTGATTTCCGGGTGGTGCCCACGTGATTTCCCCGTGGGGCCCACGTGATTTCCCCGTGGGGCCCACGTGATTTCCGGGTGGGCCCCACGTGATTTCCCGGTGGGGCCCACGTGATTTCCGGGTGGGGCCCACGTGATTTCCGGGTGGGGCCCACGTGATTTCCCCGTGGGGCCCACGTGATTTCCGGGTGGGGCCCACGTGATTTCCCCGTGGGGCCCACGTGATTTCCCCGTGGGGCCCACGTGATTTCCGGGTGGGGCCCACGTGATTTCCGGGTGGGGCCCACGTGATTTCCGGGTGGGGCCCACGTGATTTCCCCGTGGGGCCAACGTGATTTCCCCGTGGGGCCCACGTGATTTCCGGGTGGGGCCCACGTGATTTCCGGGTGGGGCCCACGTGATTTCCGGGTGGGGCCCACGTGATTTCCGGGTGGGGCCCACGTGATTTCCGGGTTGGCCCCACGTGATTTCCGGGTGGGGCCCACGTGATTTCCGGGTGGGGCCCACGTGATTTCCGGGTGGGGCCCACGTGATTTCCGGGTGGGGCCCACGTGATTTCCGGGTGGGGCCCACGTGATTTCCCCGTGGGCCCACGTGATTTCCCGGTGGGGCCCACGTGATTTCCGTGTGGGGCCCACGTGATTTCCGAGTGGGGCCCACGTGATTTCCGGGTGGGGCCCACGTGATTTCCGGGTGGGGCCCACGTGATTTCCGGGTGGGGCCCACGTGATTTCCGGGTGGGGCCCACGTGATTTCCGGGTGGGGCCCACGTGATTTCCGGGTGGGGCCCACGTGATTTCCCCGTGGGGCCCACGTGATTTCCGGGTGGGGCCCACGTGATTTCCCCGTGAGGCCCACGTGATTTCCCCGTGGGGCCCACGTGATTTCCGGGTGGGGCCCACGTGATTTCCGGGTGGGGCCCACGTGATTTCCGGGTGGGGCCCACGTGATTTCCGGTTGGGGCCCACGTGATTTCCGGGTGGGGCCCACGTGATTTCCGGGTGGGGCCCACGTGATTTCCGGGTGGGGCCCACGTGATTTCCCCGTGGGGCCCACGTGATTTCCGGGTGGGGCCCACGTGATTTCCGGGTGGGGCCCACGTGATTTCCGGGTGGGGCCCACGTGATTTCCGGGTGGGGCCCACGTGATTTCCGGGTGGGGCCCACGTGATTTCCGGGTGGGGCCCACGTGATTTCCGGGTGGGGCCCACGTGATTTCCGGGTGGGGCCCACGTGATTTCCGGGTGGGGCCCACGTGATTTCCCCGTGGGGCCAACGTGATTTCCCCGTGGGGACCACGTGATTTCCGGGTGGGGCCCACGTGATTTCCGGGTGGGGCCCACGTGATTTACGGGTGGGGCCCACGTGATTTCCGGGTGGGGCCCACGTGATTTCCGGGTTGGCCCCACGTGATTTCCGGGTGGGGCCCACGTGATTTCCGGGTGGGGCCCACGTGATTTCCGGGTGGGGCCCACGTGATTTCCGGGTGGGGCCCACGTGATTTCCGGGTGGGGCCCACGTGATTTCCGCGTGGGGCCCACGTGATTTCCCCGTGGGGCCCACGTGATTTCCCCGTGGGGCCCACGTGATTTCCGGGTGGGGCCCACGTGATTTCCGGGTGGGGCCCACGTGATTTCCGGGTGGGGCCCATGTGATTTCCGGGTGGGGCCCACGTGATTTCCGGGTGGGGCCCACGTGATTTCCGGGTGGGCCCCACGTGATTTCCGTGTGGGGCCCACGTGATTTCCGGGTGGGGCCCACGTGATTTCCGGGTGGGGCCCACGTGATTTCCGGGTGGGCCCCACGTGATTTCCGGGTGGGGCCCACGTGATTTCCGGGTGGGGCCCACGTGATTTCCGGGTGGGGCCCACGTGATTTCCCCGTGGGGCCCACGTGATTTCCGGCTGGGGCCCACGTGATTTCCGGGTGGGGACCACGTGATTTCCCCGTGGGGCCCACGTAATTTCCCCGTGGGGCCCACGTGATTTCCGGGTGGGGCCCACGTGATTTCCGGGTGGGGCCCACGTGATTTCCCCGTGGGGCCCACGTGATTTCCCCGTGGGGCCCACGTGATTTCCGGGTGGGGCCCACGTGATTTCAGGGTGGGGCCCACGTGATTTCCCCGTGTGGCCCACGTGATTTCCCCGTGGGGCCCACGTGATTTCCCCCTGGGGCCCACGTGATTTCCGGGTGGGGCCCACGTGATTTCCCCGTGGGGCCCACGTGATTTCCGGGTGGGCCCCACGTGATTACCGGGTGGGGCCCACGTGATTTCCGGGTGGGGCCCACGTGATTTCCGGGTGGGGCCCACGTGATTTCCGGGTGGGGCCCACGTGATTTCCGGGTGGGGCCCACGTGATTTCCGGGTGGGGCCCACGTGATTTCCGGGTGGGGCCCACATGATTTCCCCGTGGGGCCCACGTGTTTTCCGGGTGGGGCCCACGTGATTTCCGGGTGGGGCCCACGTGATTTCCGGGTGGGGCCCACGTGATTTCCCCGTGGGGCCCACGAGATTTCCGGGTGGGCCCCACGTGATTTCCGGGTGTGGCCCACGTGATTTCCGGGTGGGGCCCACGTGATTTCCGGGTGGGGCCCACGTGATTTCCGGGTGGGGCCCACGTGATTTCCGGGTGGGGCCCACGTGATTTCCCCGTGGGGCCCACGTGATTTCCGGGTGGGGCCCACGTGATTTCCGGGTGGGGCCCACGTGATTTCCGGGTGGGGCCCACGTGATTTCCGGGTGGGTTCCACGTGATTTCCGGGTGGGGCCCACGTGATTTCCGGGTGGGGCCCACGTGATTTCCGGGTGGGGCCCACGTGATTTCCGGGTGGGGCCCACGTGATTTCCGGGTGGGGCCCACGTGATTTCCGGGTGGGGCCCACGTGATTTCCGGGTGGGGCCCACGTGATTTCCCCGTGGGGCCCACGTGATTTCCCCGTGGGGCCCACGTGATTTCCGGGTGGGGCCCACGTGATTTCCGGGTGGGGCCCACGTGATTTCCGGGTGGGGCCCACGTGATTTCCGGGTGGGGCCCACGTGATTTCCGGGTGGGGCCCACGTGATTTCCCCGTGGGGCCCACGTGATTTCCGGGTGGGGCCCACGTGATTTCCGGGTGGGGCCCACGTGATTTCCGGGTGGGGCCCACGTGATTTCCGGGTGGGGCCCACGTGATTTCCGGGTGGGGCCCACGTGATTTCCGGGTGGGGCCCACGTGATTTCCGGGTGGGGCCCACGTGATTTCCGGGTGGGGCCCACGTGATTTCCGGGTGGGGCCCACATGATTTCCCCGTGGGGCCCACGTGTTTTCCGGGTGGGGCCCACGTGATTTCCGGGTGGGGCCCACGTGATTTCCGGGTGGGGCCCACGTGATTTCCCCGTGGGGCCCACGTGATTTCCGGGTGGGCCCCACGTGATTTCCGGGTGTGGCCCACGTGATTTCCGGGTGGGGCCCACGTGATTTCCGGGTGGGGCCCACGTGATTTCCGGGTGGGGCCCACGTGATTTCCGGGTGGGGCCCACGTGATTTCCCCGTGGGGCCCACGTGATTTCCGGGTGGGGCCAACGTGATTTCCGGGTGGGGCCCACGTGATTTCCGGGTGGGGCCCACGTGATTTCCGGGTGGGTTCCACGTGATTTCCGGGTGGGGCCCACGTGATTTCCGGGTGGGGCCCACGTGATTTCCGGGTGGGGCCCACGTGATTTCCGGGTGGGGCCCACGTGATTTCCGGGTGGGGCCCACGTGATTTCCGGGTGGGGCCCACGTGATTTCCGGGTGGGGCCCACGTGATTTCCGGGTGGGGCCCACGTGATTTCCCCGTGGGGCCCACGTGATTTCCCCGTGGGGCCCACGTGATTTCCGGGTGGGGCCCACGTGATTTCCGGGTGGGGCCCACGTGATTTCCGGGTGGGGCCCACGTGATTTCCGGGTGGGGCCCACGTGATTTCCGGGTGGGGCCCACGTGATTTCCCCGTGGGGCCCACGTGATTTCCGGGTGGGGCCCACGTGATTTCCGGGTGGGGCCCACGTGATTTCCGGGTGGGGCCCACGTGATTTCCGGGTGGGGCCCACGTGATTTCCGGGTGGGGCCCACGTGATTTCCCCGTGGGGCCTACGTGATTTCCGGGTGGGGCCCACGTGATTTCCGGGTGGGGCCCACGTGATTTCCGGGTGGGGCCCACGTGATTTCCCCGTGGGGCCAACGTGATTTCCCCGTGGGGCCCACGTGATTTCCGGGTGGGGCCCACGTGATTTCCGGGTGGGGCCCACGTGATTTCCGGGTGGGGCCCATGTGATTTCCGGGTGGGGCCCACGTGATTTCCGGGTTGGCCCCACGTGATTTCCGGGTGGGGCCCACGTGATTTCCGGGTGGGGCCCACGTGATTTCCGGGTGGGGCCCACGTGATTTCCGGGTGGGGCCCACGTGATTTCCGGGTGGGGCCCACGTGATTTCCCCGTGGGGCCCACGTGATTTCCCGGTGGGGCCCACGTGATTTCCGGGTGGGGCCCACGTGATTTCCGGGTGGGGCCCACGTGATTTCCGGGTGGGGCCCACGTGATTTCCGGGTGGGGCCCACGTGATTTCCGGGTGGGGCCCACGTGATTTCCGGGTGGGGCCCACGTGATTTCCGGGTGGGGCCCACGTGATTTCCGGGTGGGGCCCACGTGATTTCCCCGTGGGGCCCACGTGATTTCCGGGTGGGGCCCACGTGATTTCCCCGTGAGGCCCACGTGATTTCCCCGTGGGGCCCACGTGATTTCCGGGTGGGGCCCACGTGATTTCCGGGTGGGGCCCACGTGATTTCCGGGTGGGGCCCACGTGATTTCCGGTTGGGGCCCACGTGATTTCCGGCTGTGGCCCACGTGATTTCCGGGTGGGGTCCACGTGATTTCCGGGTGGGGCCCACGTGATTTCCCCGTGGGGCCCACGTGATTTCCGGGTGGGGCCCACGTGATTTCCGGGTGGGGCCCACGTGATTTCCGGGTGGGGCCCACGTGATTTCCGGGTGGGGCCCACGTGATTTCCCCGTGGGGCCCACGTGATTTCCGGGTGGGGCCCACGTGATTTCCGGGTGGGGCCCACGTGATTTCCGGGTGGGGCCCACGTGATTTCCGGGTGGGGCCCACGTGATTTCCGGGTGGGGCCCACGTGATTTCCGGGTGGGGCCCACGTGATTTCCGGGTGGGGCCCACGTGATTTCCCCGTGGGGCCCACGTAATTTCCCCGTGGGGCCCACGTGATTTCCGGGTGGGGCCCACGTGATTTCCGGGTGGGGCCCACGTGATTTCCCCGTGGGGCCCACGTGATTTCCCCGTGGGGCCCACGTGATTTCCGGGTGGGGCCCACGTGATTTCAGGGTGGGGCCCACGTGATTTCCCCGTGGGGCCCACGTGATTTCCCCGTTGGGCCCACGTGATTTCCCCGTGGGGCCCACGTAATTTCCGGGTGGGGCCCACGTGATTTCCGGGTGGGGCCCACGTGATTTCCCCGTGGGGCCCACGTGATTTCCGGGTGGGCCCCACGTGATTACCGGGTGGGGCCCACGTGATTTCCGGGTGGGGCCCACATGATTTCCGGGTGGGGCCCACGTGATTTCCGGGTGGGGCCCACGTGATTTCCGGGTGGGGCCCACGTGATTTCCGGGTGGGGCCCACGTGATTTCCGGGTGGGGCCCACATGATTTCCCCGTGGGGCCCTCGTGTTTTCCGGGTGGGGCCCACGTGATTTCCGGGTGGGGCCCACGTGATTTCCGGGTGGGGCCCACGTGATTTCCCCGTGGGGCCCACGTGATTTCCGGGTGGGCCCCACGTGATTTCCGGGTGTGGCCCACGTGATTTCCGGGTGGGGCCCACGTGATTTCCGGGTGGGGCCCACGTGATTTCCGGGTGGGGCCCACGTGATTTCCGGGTGGGGCCCACGTGATTTCCCCGTGGGGCCCACGTGATTTCCGGGTGGGGCCCACGTGATTTCCGGGTGGGGCCCACGTGATTTCCGGGTGGGTTCCACGTGATTTCCGGGTGGGGCCCACGTGATTTCCGGGTGGGGCCCACGTGATTTCCGGGTGGGGCCCACGTGATTTTCGGGTGGGGCCCACGTGATTTCCGGGTGGGGCCCACGTGATTTCCGGGTGGGGCCCACGTGATTTCCGGGTGGGGCCCACGTGATTTCCGGGTGGGGCCCACGTGATTTCCGGGTGGGGCCCACGTGATTTCCCCGTGGGGCCCACGTGATTTCCCCGTGGGGCCCACGTGATTTCCGGGTGGGGCCCACGTGATTTCCGGGTGGGGCCCACGTGATTTCCGGGTGGGGCCCAAGTGATTTCCGGGTGGGGCCCACGTGATTTCCCCGTGGGGCCCACGTGATTTCCGGGTGGGGCCCACGTGATTTCCCCGTGGGGCCCACGTGATTTCCGGGTGGGGCCCACGTGATTTCCCCGTGGGGCCCACGTGATTTCCGGGTGGGGCCCATGGGATTTCCCCGTGGGGCCCACGTGATTTCCGGGTGGGGCCCACGTGATTTCCCCGTGAGGCCCACGTGATTTCCCCGTGGGGCCCACGTGATTTCCGGGTGGGGCCCACGTGATTTCCGGGTGGGGCCCACGTGATTTCCGGGTGGGGCCCACGTGATTTCCGGGTGGGGCCCACGTGATTTCCGGCTGTGGCCCACGTGATTTCCGGGTGGGGCCCACGTGATTTCCGGGTGGGGCCCACATGATTTCCGGGTGGGGCCCACGTGATTTCCGGGTGGGTCCCACGGGATTTCCGGGTGGGGCCCACGTGATTTCCGGGTGGGCCCCACTTGATTTCCGGGTGGGGCCCACGTGATTTCCGGGTGGGGCCCACGTGATTTCCGGGTGGGGCCCACGTGATTTCCGGGTGGGGCCCACGTGATTTCCGGGTGGGGCCCACGTGATTTCCCCGTGGGGCCCACGTGATTTCCGGGTGGGGCCCACGTGATTTCCGGGTGGGGCCCACGTGATTTCCGGGTGGGGCCCACGTGATTTCCGGGTGGGGCCCACGTGATTTCCGGGTGGGGCCCACGTGATTTCCCCGTGGGGCCCACGTGATTTCCGGGTGGGGCCCACGTGATTTCCGGGTGGGGCCCACGTGATTTCCGGGTGGGGCCCACGTGATTTCCCCGTGGGGCCAACGTGATTTCCCCGTGGGGCCCACGTGATTTCCGGGTGGGGCCCACGTGATTTCCGGGTGGGGCCCACGTGATTTACGGGTGGGGCCCACGTGATTTCCGGGTGGGGCCCACGTGATTTCCGGGTTGGCCCCACGTGATTTCCGGGTGGGGCCCACGTGATTTCCGGGTGGGGCCCACGTGATTTCCGGGTGGGGCCCACGTGATTTCCGGGTGGGGCCCACGTGATTTCCGGGTGGGCCCCACGTGATTTCCGGGTGGGGCCCACGTGATTTCCGGGTGGGGCCCACGTGATTTCCGGGTGGGGCCCACGTGATTTCCGGGTGGGGCCCACGTGATTTCCGGGTGGGGCCCACGTGATTTCCCCGTGGGGCCCACGTGATTTCCGGCTGGGGCCCACGTGATTTCCGGGTGGGGACCACGTGATTTCCCCGTGGGGCCCACGTAATTTCCCCGTGGGGCCCACGTGATTTCCGGGTGGGGCCCACGTGATTTCCGGGTGGGGCCCACGTGATTTCCCCGTGGGGCCCACGTGATTTCCCCGTGGGGCCCACGTGATTTCCGGGTGGGGCTCACGTGATTTCAGGGTGGGGCCCACGTGATTTCCCCGTGGGGCCCACGTGATTTCCCCGTTGGGCCCACGTGATTTCCCCCTGGGGCCCACGTGATTTCCGGGTGGGGCCCACGTGATTTCCCCGTGGGGCCCACGTGATTTCCGGGTGGGCCCCACGTGATTACCGGGTGGGGCCCACGTGATTTCCGGGTGGGGCCCACGTGATTTCCGGGTGGGGCCCACGTGATTTCCGGGTGGGGCCCACGTGATTTCCGGGTGGGGCCCACGTGATTTCCGGGTGGGGCCCACGTGATTTCCGGGTGGGGCCCACATGATTTCCCCGTGGGGCCCACGTGTTTTCCGGGTGGGGCCCACGTGATTTCCGGGTGGGGCCCACGTGATTTCCGGGTGGGGCCCACGTGATTTCCGGGTGGGGCCCACGTGATTTCCCCGTGGGGCCCACGTGATTTCCGGGTGGGCCCCACGTGATTTCCGGGTGGGGCCCACGTGATTTCCGGGTGGGGCCCACGTGATTTCCGGGTGGGGCCCACGTGATTTCCGGGTGGGGCCCACGTGATTTCCGGGTGGGGCCCACGTGATTTCCGGGTGGGGCCCACGTGATTTCCGGGTGGGGCCCACGTGATTTCCGGGTGGGTTCCACGTGATTTCCGGGTGGGGCCCACGTGATTTCCGGGTGGGGCCCACGTGATTTCCGGGTGGGGCCCACGTGATTTTCGGGTGGGGCCCACGTGATTTCCGGGTGGGGCCCACGTGATTTCCGGGTGGGGCCCACGTGATTTCCGGGTGGGGCCCACGTGATTTCCCCGTGGGGCCCACGTGATTTCCCCGTGGGGCCCACGTGATTTCCCCGTGGGGCCCACGTGATTTCCGGGTGGGGCCCACGTGATTTCCGGGTGGGGCCCACGTGATTTCCGGGTGGGGCCCACGTGATTTCCGGGTGGGGCCCACGTGATTTCCGGGTGGGGCCCACGTGATTTCCGGGTGGGGCCCACGTGATTTCCGGGTGGGGCCCACGTGATTTCCGGGTGGGGCCCACGTGATTTCCCCGTGGGGCCCACGTGATTTCCGGGTGGGGCCCACGTGATTTCCGGGTGGGGCCCACGTGATTTCCGGGTGGGGCCCACGTGATTTCCCCGTGGGGCCAACGTGATTTCCCCGTGGGGCCCACGTGATTTCCGGGTGGGGCCCACGTGATTTCCGGGTGGGGCCCACGTGATTTCCGGGTGGGGCCCACGTGATTTCCGGGTGGGGCCCACGTGATTTCCGGGTTGGCCCCACGTGATTTCCGGGTGGGGCCCACGTGATTTCCGGGTGGGGCCCACGTGATTTCCGGGTGGGGCCCACGTGATTTCCGGGTGGGGCCCACGTGATTTCCCCGTGGGGCCCACGTGATTTCCCGGTGGGGCCCACGTGATTTCCGGGTGGGGCCCACGTGATTTCCGGGTGGGGCCCACGTGATTTCCGGGTGGGGCCCACGTGATTTCCGGGTGGGGCCCACGTGATTTCCGGGTGGGGCCCACGTGATTTCCGGGTGGGGCCCACGTGATTTCCGGGTGGGGCCCACGTGATTTCCGGGTGGGGCCCACGTGATTTCCCCGTGGGGCCCACGTGATTTCCGGGTGGGGCCCACGTGATTTCCCCGTGAGGCCCACGTGATTTCCCCGTGGGGCCCACGTGATTTCCGGGTGGGGCCCACGTGATTTCCGGGTGGGGCCCACGTGATTTCCGGGTGGGGCCCACGTGATTTCCGGGTGGGGCCCACGTGATTTCCGGGTGGGGCCCACGTGATTTCCGGGTGGGGCCCACGTGATTTCCGGGTGGGGCCCACGTGATTTCCCCGTGGGGCCCACGTGATTTCCGGGTGGGGCCCACGTGATTTCCGGGTGGGGCCCACGTGATTTCCGGGTGGGGCCCACGTGATTTCCGGGTGGGGCCCACGTGATTTCCGGGTGGGGCCCACGTGATTTCCCCGTGGGGCCCACGTGATTTCCGGGTGGGGCCCACGTGATTTCCGGGTGGGGCCCACGTGATTTCCGGGTGGGGCCCACGTGATTTCCCCGTGGGGCCCACGTGATTTCCGGGTGGGGCCCACGTGATTTCCGGGTGGGGCCCACGTGATTTCCGCGTGGGGCCCACGTGATTTCCCCGTGGGGCCCACGTGATTTCCCCGTGGGGCCCACGTGATTTCCGGGTGGGGCCCACGTGATTTCCGGGTGGGGCCCACGTGATTTCCGGGTGGGGCCCACGTGATTTCCGGGTGGGGCCCACGTGATTTCCGGGTGGGGCCCACGTGATTTCCGGGTGGGCCCCACGTGATTTCCGTGTGGGGCCCACGTGATTTCCGGGTGGGGCCCACGTGATTTCCGGGTGGGGCCCACGTGATTTCCGGGTGGGCCCCACGTGATTTCCGGGTGGGGCCCACGTGATTTCCGGGTGGGGCCCACGTGATTTCCGGGTGGGGCCCACGTGATTTCCGGGTGGGGCCCACGTGATTTCCGGGTGGGGCCCACGTGATTTCCCCGTGGGGCCCACGTGATTTCCGGCTGGGGCCCACGTGATTTCCGGGTGGGGACCACGTGATTTCCCCGTGGGGCCCACGTAATTTCCCCGTGGGGCCCACGTGATTTCCGGGTGGGGCCCACGTGATTTCCGGGTGGGGCCCACGTGATTTCCCCGTGGGGCCCACGTGATTTCCCCGTGGGGCCCACGTGATTTCCGGGTGGGGCCCACGTGATTTCAGGGTGGGGCCCACGTGATTTCCCCGTGGGGCCCACGTGATGTCCCCGTTGGGCCCACGTGATTTCCCCCTGGGGCCCACGTGATTTCCGGGTGGGGCCCACGTGATTTCCCCGTGGGGCCCACGTGATTTCCGGGTGGGCCCCACGTGATTACCGGGTGGGGCCCACGTGATTTCCGGGTGGGGCCCACGTGATTTCCGGGTGGGGCCCACGTGATTTCCGGGTGGGGCCCACGTGATTTCCGGGTGGGGCCCACGTGATTTCCGGGTGGGGCCCACGTGATTTCCGGGTGGGGCCCACATGATTTCCCCGTGGGGCCCACGTGTTTTCCGGGTGGGGCCCACGTGATTTCCGGGTGGGGCCCACGTGATTTCCGGGTGGGGCCCACGTGATTTCCGGGTGGGCCCCACGTGATTTCCGTGTGGGGCCCACGTGATTTCCGGGTGGGGCCCACGTGATTTCCGGGTGGGGCCCACGTGATTTCCGGGTGGGCCCCACGTGATTTCCGGGTGGGGCCCACGTGATTTCCGGGTGGGGCCCACGTGATTTCCGGGTGGGGCCCACGTGATTTCCGGGTGGGGCCCACGTGATTTCCGGGTGGGGCCCACGTGATTTCCCCGTGGGGCCCACGTGATTTCCGGCTGGGGCCCACGTGATTTCCGGGTGGGGACCACGTGATTTCCCCGTGGGGCCCACGTAATTTCCCCGTGGGGCCCACGTGATTTCCGGGTGGGGCCCACGTGATTTCCGGGTGGGGCCCACGTGATTTCCCCGTGGGGCCCACGTGATTTCCCCGTGGGGCCCACGTGATTTCCGGGTGGGGCCCACGTGATTTCAGGGTGGGGCCCACGTGATTTCCCCGTGGGGCCCACGTGATTTCCCCGTTGGGCCCACGTGATTTCCCCCTGGGGCCCACGTGATTTCCGGGTGGGGCCCACGTGATTTCCCCGTGGGGCCCACGTGATTTCCGGGTGGGCCCCACGTGATTACCGGGTGGGGCCCACGTGATTTCCGGGTGGGGCCCACGTGATTTCCGGGTGGGGCCCACGTGATTTCCGGGTGGGGCCCACGTGATTTCCGGGTGGGGCCCACGTGATTTCCGGGTGGGGCCCACGTGATTTCCGGGTGGGGCCCACATGATTTCCCCGTGGGGCCCACGTGTTTTCCGGGTGGGGCCCACGTGATTTCCGGGTGGGGCCCACGTGATTTCCGGGTGGGGCCCACGTGATTTCCCCGTGGGGCCCACGTGATTTCCGGGTGGGCCCCACGTGATTTCCGGGTGTGGCCCACGTGATTTCCGGGTGGGGCCCACGTGATTTCCGGGTGGGGCCCACGTGATTTCCGGGTGGGGCCCACGTGATTTCCGGGTGGGGCCCACGTGATTTCCGGGTGGGGCCCACGTGATTTCCGGGTGGGGCCCACGTGATTTCCGGGTGGGGCCCACGTGATTTCCGGGTGGGGCCCACGTGATTTCCGGGTGGGGCCCACGTGATTTCCGGGTGGGTTCCACGTGATTTCCGGGTGGGGCCCACGTGATTTCCGGGTGGGGCCCACGTGATTTCCGGGTGGGGCCCACGTGATTTCCGGGTGGGGCCCACGTGATTTCCGGGTGGGGCCCACGTGATTTCCGGGTGGGGCCCACGTGATTTCCGGGTGGGGCCCACGTGATTTCCGGGTGGGGCCCACGTGATTTCCGGGTGGGGCCCACGTGATTTCCCCGTGGGGCCCACGTGATTTCCCCGTGGGGCCCACGTGATTTCCGGGTGGGGCCCACGTGATTTCCGGGTGGGGCCCACGTGATTTCCGGGTGGGGCCCACGTGATTTCCGGGTGGGGCCCACGTGATTTCCCCGTGGGGCCCACGTGATTTCCGGGTGGGGCCCACGTGATTTCCGGGTGGGGCCCACGTGATTTCCGGGTGGGGCCCACGTGATTTCCGGGTGGGGCCCACGTGATTTCCGGGTGGGGCCCACGTGATTTCCCCGTGGGGCCCACGTGATTTCCGGGTGGGGCCCACGTGATTTCCGGGTGGGGCCCACGTGATTTCCGGGTGGGGCCCACGTGATTTCCCCGTGGGGCCAACGTGATTTCCCCGTGGGGCCCACGTGATTTCCGGGTGGGGCCCACGTGATTTCCGGGTGGGGCCCACGTGATTTCCGGGTGGGGCCCATGTGATTTCCGGGTGGGGCCCACGTGATTTCCGGGTTGGCCCCACGTGATTTCCGGGTGGGGCCCACGTGATTTCCGGGTGGGGCCCACGTGATTTCCGGGTGGGGCCCACGTGATTTCCGGGTGGGGCCCACGTGATTTCCGGGTGGGGCCCACGTGATTTCCCCGTGGGGCCCACGTGATTTCCCGGTGGGGCCCACGTGATTTCCGGGTGGGGCCCACGTGATTTCCGGGTGGGGCCCACGTGATTTCCGGGTGGGGCCCACGTGATTTCCGGGTGGGGCCCACGTGATTTCCGGGTGGGGCCCACGTGATTTCCGGGTGGGGCCCACGTGATTTCCGGGTGGGGCCCACGTGATTTCCGGGTGGGGCCCACGTGATTTCCCCGTGGGGCCCACGTGATTTCCGGGTGGGGCCCACGTGATTTCCCCGTGAGGCCCACGTGATTTCCCCGTGGGGCCCACGTGATTTCCGGGTGGGGCCCACGTGATTTCCGGGTGGGGCCCACGTGATTTCCGGGTGGGGCCCACGTGATTTCCGGTTGGGGCCCACGTGATTTCCGGCTGTGGCCCACGTGATTTCCGGGTGGGGTCCACGTGATTTCCGGGTGGGGCCCACGTGATTTCCCCGTGGGGCCCACGTGATTTCCGGGTGGGGCCCACGTGATTTCCGGGTGGGGCCCACGTGATTTCCGGGTGGGGCCCACGTGATTTCCGGGTGGGGCCCACGTGATTTCCCCGTGGGGCCCACGTGATTTCCGGGTGGGGCCCACGTGATTTCCGGGTGGGGCCCACGTGATTTCCGGGTGGGGCCCACGTGATTTCCGGGTGGGGCCCACGTGATTTCCGGGTGGGGCCCACGTGATTTCCGGGTGGGGCCCACGTGATTTCCGGGTGGGGCCCACGTGATTTCCGGGTGGGGCCCACGTGATTTCCGGGTGGGGCCCACGTGATTTCCCCGAGGGGCCCACGTGATTTCCGGGTGGGGCCCACGTGATTTCCGGGTGGGGCCCACGTGATTTCCGGATGTGGCCCACGTGTTTTCCGGGTGGGGCCCACGTGATTTCCGGGTGGGGCCCACGTGATTTCCGGGTGGGGCCCACGTGATTTCCGGGTGGGCCCCACGTGATTTCCGGGTGGGGCCCACGTGATTTCCGGGTGGGGCCCACGTGATTTCGGGGTGGGGCCCACGTGATTTCCGGGTGGGGCCCACGTGATTTCCGGCTGGGGCCCACGTGATTTCCGGGTGGGGCCCACGTGATTTCCCCGTGGGGCCCACGTGATTTCCGGGTGGGGCCCACGTGATTTCCCCGTGAGGCCCACGTGATTTCCCCGTGGGGCCCACGTGATTTCCGGGTGGGGCCCACGTGATTTCCGGGTGGGGCCCACGTGATTTCCGGTTGGGGCCCACGTGATTTCCGGCTGTGGCCCACGTGATTTCCGGGTGGGGTCCACGTGATTTCCGGGTGGGGCCCACGTGATTTCCCGGTGGGGCCCACGTGATTTCCGGGTGGGGCCCACGTGATTTCCGGGTGGGGCCCACGTGATTTCCGGGTGGGGCCCACGTGATTTCCGGGTGGGGCCCACGTGAATTCCCCATGGGCCCACGTGATTTCCGGGTGGGGCCCACGTGATTTCCGGGTGGGGCCCACGTGATTTCCGGGTGGGGCCCACGTGATTTTCGGGTGGGGCCCACGTGATTTCCGGGTGGGGCCCACGTGATTTCCGGCTGTGGCCCACGTGATTTCCGGGTGGGGCCCAAGTGATTTCCGGGTGGGGCCCACGTGATTTCCCCGTGGGGCCCACGTGATTTCCGGGTGGGGCCCACGTGATTTCCGGGTGGGGCCCACGTGATTTCCGGGTGGGGCCCACGTGATTTCCGGGTGGGGCCCACGTGATTTCCGGGTGGGGCCCACGTGATTTCCGGGTGGGGCCCACGTGATTTCCGGGTGGGGCCCACGTGATTTCCGGGTGGGGCCCACGTGATTTCCGGGTGGGGCCCACGTGATTTCCGGGTGGGGCCCACGTGATTTCCGGGTGGGGCCCACGTGATTTCCGGGTGGGGCCCACGTGATTTCCCCGAGGGGCCCACGTGATTTCCGGGTGGGGCCCACGTGATTTCCGGGTGGGGCCCACGTGATTTCCGGGTGGGGCCCACGTGATTTCCGGGTGGGGCCCACGTGATTTCCGGGTGGGGCCCACGTGATTTCCGGGTGGGGCCCACGTGATTTCCGGGTGGGGCCCACGTGATTTCCCCGTGGGGCCCACGTGATTTCCCCATGGGGCCCACGTGATTTCCGGCTGGGGCCCACGTGATTTCCGGGTGGGGTCCACGTGATTTCCAGGTGGGGCCCACGTTATTTCCCCGTGGGGCCCACGTGATTTCCGGGTGGGGCCCACGTGATTTCCGGGTGGGGCCCACGTGATTTCCGGGTGGGGCCCACGTGATTTCCGGGTGGGGCCCACGTGATTTCCGGATGTGGCCCACGTGTTTTCCGGGTGGGGCCCACGTGATTTCCGGGTGGGGCCCACGTGATTTCCGGGTGGGGCCCACGTGATTTCCGGGTGGGCCCCACGTGATTTCCGGGTGGGGCCCACGTGATTTCCGGGTGGGGCCCACGTGATTTCGGGGTGGGGCCCACGTGATTTCCGGGTGGGGCCCACGTGATTTCCGGCTGGGGCCCACGTGATTTCCGGGTGGGGCCCACGTGATTTCCGGGTGGGGCCCACGTGATTTCCGGGTGGGGCCCACGTGATTTCCGGGTGGGGCCCACGTGATTTCCCCGTGGGGCCCACGTGATTTCCGGGTGGGGCCCACGTGATTTCCGGGTGGGGCCCACGTGATTTCCCCGTGGGGCCCACGTGATTTCCGGGTGGGGCCCACGTGATTTCCGGGTGGGGCCCACGTGATTTCCGGGTGGGGCCCACGTGATTTCCGGGTGGGGCCCACGTGATTTCCCCGTGGGGCCCACGTGATTTCCCCGTGGGGCCCACGTGATTTCCGGGTGGGGCCCACGTGATTTCCGGGTGGGGCCCACGTGATTTCCCGGTGGGGCCCACGTGATTTCCGGGTGGGGCCCACGTGATTTCCGGGTGGGGCCCACGTGATTTCCTGGTGGGCCCCACGTGATTTCCGTGTGGGGCCCACGTGATTCCCGGGTGGGGCCCACGTGATTTCCCCGTGGGGCCCACGTGATTTCCGGGTGGGCCCCACGTGATTTCCGGGTGGGGCCCACGTGATTTCCCCGTGGGGCCCACGTGATTTCCGGCTGGGGCCCACGTGATTTCCCCGTGGGGCCCACGTGATTTCCGGCTGGGGCCCACGTGATTTCCGGGTGGGGCCCACGTGATTTCCGGGTGGGGCCCACGTGATTTCCGGGTGGGGCCCACGTGATTTCCGGGTGGGTTCCACGTGATTTCCGGGTGGGGCCCACGTGATTTCCGGGTGGGGCCCACGTGATTTCCGGGTGGGGCCCACGTGATTTCCGGGTGGGGCCCACGTGATTTCCGGGTGGGGCCCACGTGATTTCCGGGTGGGGCCCACGTGATTTCCGGGTGGGGCCCACGTGATTTCCCCGTGGGGCCCACGTGATTTCCCCGTGGGGCCCACGTGATTTCCGGGTGGGGCCCACGTGATTTCCGGGTGGGGCCCACGTGATTTCCGGGTGGGGCCCACGTGATTTCCGGGTGGGGCCCACGTGATTTCCGGGTGGGGCCCACGTGATTTCCCCGTGGGGCCCACGTGATTTCCGGGTGGGGCCCACGTGATTTCCGGGTGGGGCCCACGTGATTTCCGGGTGGGGCCCACGTGATTTCCGGGTGGGGCCCACGTGATTTCCGGGTGGGGCCCACGTGATTTCCCCGTGGGGCCCACGTGATTTCCGGGTGGGGCCCACGTGATTTCCGGGTGGGGCCCACGTGATTTCCGGGTGGGGCCCACGTGATTTCCCCGTGGGGCCAACGTGATTTCCCCGTGGGGCCCACGTGATTTCCGGGTGGGGCCCACGTGATTTCCGGGTGGGGCCCACGTGATTTCCGGGTGGGGCCCATGTGATTTCCGGGTGGGGCCCACGTGATTTCCGGGTTGGCCCCACGTGATTTCCGGGTGGGGCCCACGTGATTTCCGGGTGGGGCCCACGTGATTTCCGGGTGGGGCCCACGTGATTTCCGGGTGGGGCCCACGTGATTTCCGGGTGGGGCCCACGTGATTTCCCCGTGGGGCCCACGTGATTTCCCGGTGGGGCCCACGTGATTTCCGGGTGGGGCCCACGTGATTTCCGGGTGGGGCCCACGTGATTTCCGGGTGGGGCCCACGTGATTTCCCCGTGGGGCCCACGTGATTTCCGGGTGGGGCCCACGTGATTTCCGGGTGGGGCCCACGTGATTTCCGGGTGGGGCCCACGTGATTTCCGGGTGGGGCCCACGTGATTTCCCCGTGGGGCCCACGTGATTTCCGGGTGGGGCCCACGTGATTTCCCCGTGAGGCCCACGTGATTTCCCCGTGGGGCCCACGTGATTTCCGGGTGGGGCCCACGTGATTTCCGGGTGGGGCCCACGTGATTTCCGGGTGGGGCCCACGTGATTTCCGGTTGGGGCCCACGTGATTTCCGGCTGTGGCCCACGTGATTTCCGGGTGGGGTCCACGTGATTTCCGGGTGGGGCCCACGTGATTTCCCCGTGGGGCCCACGTGATTTCCGGGTGGGGCCCACGTGATTTCCGGGTGGGGCCCACGTGATTTCCGGGTGGGGCCCACGTGATTTCCGGGTGGGGCCCACGTGATTTCCCCGTGGGGCCCACGTGATTTCCGGGTGGGGCCCACGTGATTTCCGGGTGGGGCCCACGTGATTTCCGGGTGGGGCCCACGTGATTTCCGGGTGGGGCCCACGTGATTTCCGGGTGGGGCCCACGTGATTTCCGGGTGGGGCCCACGTGATTTCCCCGTGGGGCCCACGTGATTTCCGGGTGGGGCCCACGTGATTTCCGGGTGGGGCCCACGTGATTTCCGGGTGGGGCCCACGTGATTTCCCCGTGGGGCCCATGTGATTTCCGGGTGGGGCCCACGTGATTTCCCCGTGAGGCCCACGTGATTTCCCCGTGGGGCCCACGTGATTTCCGGGTGGGGCCCACGTGATTTCCGGGTGGGGCCCACGTGATTTCCGGTTGGGGCCCACGTGATTTCCGGCTGTGGCCCACGTGATTTCCGGGTGGGGTCCACGTGATTTCCGGGTGGGGCCCACGTGATTTCCCCGTGGGGCCCACGTGATTTCCGGGTGGGGCCCACGTGATTTCCGGGTGGGGCCCACGTGATTTCCGGGTGGGGCCCACGTGATTTCCGGGTGGGGCCCACGTGAATTCCCCATGGGCCCACGTGATTTCCGGGTGGGGCCCACGTGATTTCCGGGTGGGGCCCACGTGATTTCCGGGTGGGGCCCACGTGATTTTCGGGTGGGGCCCACGTGATTTCCGGGTGGGGCCCACGTGATTTCCGGCTGTGGCCCACGTGATTTCCGGGTGGGGCCCACGTGATTTCCGGGTGGGGCCCACGTGATTTCCCCGTGGGGCCCACGTGATTTCCGGGTGGGGCCCACGTGATTTCCGGGTGGGGCCCACGTCATTTCCGGGTGGGGCCCACGTGATTTCCGGGTGGGGCCCACGTGATTTCCCCGTGGGGCCCACGTGATTTCCGGGTGGGGCCCACGTGATTTCCGGGTGGGGCCCACGTGATTTCCGGGTGGGGCCCACGTGATTTCCGGGTGGGGCCCACGTGATTTCCGGGTGGGGCCCACGTGATTTCCGGGTGGGGCCCACGTGATTTCCGGGTGGGGCCCACGTGATTTCCCCGAGGGGCCCACGTGATTTCCGGGTGGGGCCCACGTGATTTCCGGGTGGGGCCCACGTGATTTCCGGGTGGGGCCCACGTGATTTCCGGGTGGGGCCCACGTGATTTCCGGGTGGGGCCCACGTGATTTCCGGGTAGGGCCCACGTGATTTCCGGGTGGGGCCCACGTGATTTCCCCGTGGGGCCCACGTGATTTCCCCATGGGGCCCACGTGATTTCCGGCTGGGGCCCACGTGATTTCCGGGTGGGGTCCACGTGATTTCCGGGTGGGGCCCACGTGATTTCCCCGTGGGGCCCACGTGATTTCCGGGTGGGGCCCACGTGATTTCCGGGTGGGGCCCACGTGATTTCCGGGTGGGGCCCACGTGATTTCCGGGTGGGGCCCACGTGATTTCCGGATGTGGCCCACGTGTTTTCCGGGTGGGGCCCACGTGATTTCCGGGTGGGGCCCACGTGATTTCCGGGTGGGGCCCACGTGATTTCCGGGTGGGCCCCACGTGATTTCCGGGTGGGGCCCACGTGATTTCCGGGTGGGGCCCACGTGATTTCGGGGTGGGGCCCACGTGATTTCCGGGTGGGGCCCACGTGATTTCCGGCTGGGGCCCACGTGATTTCCGGGTGGGGCCCACGTGATTTCCGGGTGGGGCCCACGTGATTTCCGGGTGGGGCCCACGTGATTTCCGGGTGGGGCCCACGTGATTTCCCCGTGGGGCCCACGTGATTTCCGGGTGGGGCCCACGTGATTTCCGGGTGGGGCCCACGTGATTTCCCCGTGGGGCCCACGTGATTTCCGGGTGGGGCCCACGTGATTTCCGGGTGGGGCCCACGTGATTTCCGGGTGGGGCCCACGTGATTTCCGGGTGGGGCCCACGTGATTTCCCCGTGGGGCCCACGTGATTTCCCCGTGGGGCCCACGTGATTTCCGGGTGGGGCCCACGTGATTTCCGGGTGGGGCCCACGTGATTTCCCGGTGGGGCCCACGTGATTTCCGGGTGGGGCCCACGTGATTTCCGGGTGGGGCCCACGTGATTTCCTGGTGGGCCCCACGTGATTTCCGTGTGGGGCCCACGTGATTCCCGGGTGGGGCCCACGTGATTTCCCCGTGGGGCCCACGTGATTTCCGGGTGGGCCCCACGTGATTTCCGGGTGGGGCCCACGTGATTTCCCCGTGGGGCCCACGTGATTTCCGGCTGGGGCCCACGTGATTTCCCCGTGGGGCCCACGTGATTTCCGGCTGGGGCCCACGTGATTTCCGGGTGGGGCCCACGTGATTTCCGGGTGGGGCCCACGTGATTTCCGGGTGGGGCCCACGTGATTTCCGGGTGGGCCCCACGTGATTTCCCCGTGGGGCCCACGTGATTTCCCCGTGGGGCCCACGTGATTTCCGGGTGGGCCCCACGTGATTTCCGTGCGGGGCCCACGTGATTTCCGGGTGGGGCCCACGTGATTTCCGGGTGGGGCCCACGTGATTTCCGGGTGGGGCCCACGTGATTTCCGGGTGGGGCCCACGTGCTTTCCCCGTGGGGCCCACGTGATTTCCGGGTGGGGCCCACGTGATTTCCGGGTGGGGCCCACGTGATTTCCGGGTGGGGCCCACGTGATTTCCGGGTGGGGCCCACGTGATTTCCGGGTGGGGCCCACGTGATTTCCGGGTGGGGCCCACGTGATTTCCGGCTGTGGCCCACGTGATTTCCGGGTGGGGCCCACGTGATTTCCGGGTGGGGCCCACGTGATTTCCCCGTGGGGCCCACGTGATTTCCGGGTGGGGCCCACGGGATTTCCGGGTGGGGCCCACGTGATTTCCGGGTGGGGGCCCACGTGATTTCCGGGTGGGGCCCACGTGATTTCCGGGTGGGGCCCACGTGATTTCCGGGTGGGCCCCACGTGATTTCCGGGAGGGGCCCACGTGATTTCCGGGTGGGGCCCACGTGATTTCCGGGTGGGGCCCACGTGATTTCCGGGTGGGGCCCACGTGATTTCCGGGTGGGTCCCACGTGATTTCCCCGTGGGGCCCACGTGATTTCCGGGTGGGCCCCACGTGATTTCCGGGTGGGGCCCACGTGATTTCCGGGTGGGGCCCACGTGATTTCCGGGAGGGGCCCACGTGATTTCCGGGTGGGGCCCACGTGATTTCCGGGTGGGGCCCACGTGATTTCCGGGTGGGGCCCACGTGATTTGCCCGTGGGGCCCACGTGATTTCCGGGTGGGCCCCACGTGATTTCCGGGTGGGGCCCACGTGATTTCCGGGTGGGCCCCACGTGATTTCCGGGAGGGGCCCACGTGATTTCCGGGTGGGGCCCACGTGATTTCCGGGTGGGGCCCACGTGATTTCCGGGTGGGGCCCACGTGATTTCCGGGTGGGGCCCACGTGATTTCCCCGTGGGGCCCACGTGATTTCCGGGTGGGCCCCACGTGATTTCCGGGTGGGGCCCACGTGATTTCCCCGTGGGGCCCACGTGATTTCCGGGTGGGGCCCACGTGATTTCCGGGTGGGGCCCACGTGATTTCCGGGTGGGGCCCACGTGATTTCCCCGTGGGGCCCACGTGATTTCCGGGTGGGGCCCACGTGATTTCCGGGTGGGGCCCACGTGATTTCCGGGTGGGGCCCACGTGATTTCCGGGTGGGGCCCACGTGATTTCCCCGTGGGGCCCACGTGATTTCCGGGTGGGGCCCACGTGATTTCCCCGTGACGCCCACGTGATTTCCCCGTGGGGCCCACGTGATTTCCGGGTGGGGCCCACGTGATTTCCGGGTGGGGCCCACGTGATTTCCGGGTGGGGCCCACGTGATTTCCGGGTGGGGCCCACGTGATTTCCGGATGTGGCCCACGTGATTTCCGGGTGGGGCCCACGTGATTTCCGGGTGGGGCCCATGTGATTTCCCCGTGGGGCCCACGTGATTTCCGGGTGGGGCCCACGGGATTTCCCGGTGGGGCCCACGTGATTTCCGGGTGGGGGCCCACGTGATTTCCGGGTGGGGCCCACGTGATTTCCGGGTGGGGCCCACGTGATTTCCGGGTGGGGCCCACGTGATTTCCGGCTGGGGCCCACGTGATTTCCGGGTGGGGCCCACGTGATTTCCGGGTGGGGCCCACGTGATTTCCGGGTGGGCCCCACGTGATTTCCGTGTGGGGCCCACGTGATTTCCGGGTGGGGCCCACGTGATTTCCGGGTGGGCCCCACGTGATTTCCGGGTGGGGCCCACGTGATTTCCGGGTGGGGCCCACGTGATTTCCGGGTGGGGCCCACGTGATTTCCGGGTGGGGCCCACGTGATTTCCGGGTGGGGCCCACGTGATTTCCGGGTGGGGCCCACGTGATTTCCCCGTGGGGCCCACGTGATTTCCGGGTGGGGCCCACGTGATTTCCGGGTGGGGCCCACGTGATTTCCGGGTGGGGCCCACGTGATTTCCGGGTGGGGCCCACGTGATTTCCGGGTGGGGCCCACGTGATTTCCGGGTGGGGCCCACGTGATTTCCCCGTGGGGGCCACGTGATTTCCCCGTGGGGCCCACGTGATTTCCGGGTGGGGCCCACGTGATTTCAGGGTGGGGCCCACGTGATTTCCGGGTGGGGCCCACGTGATTTCCGGGTGGGGCCCACGTGATTTCCCCGTGGGGGCCACGTGATTTCCCCGTGGGGCCCACGTGATTTCCGGGTGGGGCCCACGTGATTTCCGGGTGGGGCCCACGTGATTTCCGGGTGGGGCCCACGTGATTTCCGGGTGGGGCCCACGTGATTTCCGGGTGGGGCCCACGTGATTTCCCCGTGGGGGCCACGTGATTTCCCCGTGGGGGCCACGTGATTTCCCCGTGGGGCCCACGTGATTTCCGGCTGGGGCCCACGTGATTTCCGGTGGGGCCCACGTGATTTCCGGGTGGGGCCCACGTGATTTCCGGGTGGGGCCCACGTGATTTCCGGGTGGGGCCCACGTGATTTCCGGGTGGGGCCCACGTGATTTCCGGCTGGGGCCCACGTGATTTCCGGGTGGTGCCCACGTGATTTCCGGGTGGGGCCCACGTGATTTCCGGGTGGGGCCCACGTGATTTCCGGTTGGGGCCCACGTGATTTCCGGGTGGGGCCCACGTGTTTTCCGGGTGGGGCCCACGTGATTTCCGGGTGGGGCCCACGTGATTTCCGGGTGGGCCCCACGTGATTTCCGGGTGGGCCCCACGTGATTTCCGGGTGGGGCCCACGTGATTTCCGGGTGGGGCCCACGTGATTTCCGGGTGGGGCCCACGTGATTTCCGGGTGGGGCCCACGTGATTTCCGGGTGGGGCCCACGTGATTTCCGGGTGGGGCCCACGTGATTTCCGGGTGGGGCCCACGTGATTTCCGGGTGGGGCCCACGTGATTTCCCCGTGGGGCCCACGTGATTTCCGGGTGGGGCCCACGTGATTTCCGGGTGGGGCCCACGTGATTTCCGGGTGGGGCCCACGTGATTTCCCCGTGGGGCCCACGTGATTTCCGGGTGGGCCCCACGTGATTTCCGGGTGGGGCCCACGTGATTTCCGGGTGGGGCCCACGTGATTTCCGGGTGGGGCCCACGTGATTTCCGGGTGGGGCCCACGTGATTTCCGGGTGGGGCCCACGTGATTTCCGGGTGGGGCCCACGTGATTTCCCCGTGGGGCCCACGTGATTTCCGGGTGGGGCCCACGTGATTTCCGGGTGGGGCCCACGTGATTTCCGGGTGGGGCCCACGTGATTTCCGGGTGGGGCCCACGTGATTTCCGGGTGGGGCCCACGTGATTTCCGGGTGGGGCCCACGTGATTTCCCCGTGGGGCCCACGTGATTTCCGGGTGGGGCCCACGTGATTTCCGGGTGGGGCCCACGTGATTTCCGGGTGGGGCCCACGTGATTTCCGGGTGGGGCCCACGTGATTTCCGGGTGGGGCCCACGTGATTTCCGGCTGTGGCCCACGTGATTTCCGGGTGGGGCCCACGTGATTTCCGGGTGGGGCCCACGTGATTTCCCCGTGGGGCCCACGTGATTTCCGGGTGGGGCCCACGGGATTTCCGGGTGGGGCCCACGTGATTTCCGGGTGGGGGCCCACGTGATTTCCGGGTGGGGCCCACGTGATTTCCGGGTGGGGCCCACGTGATTTCCGGGTGGGCCCCACGTGATTTCCGGGAGGGGCCCACGTGATTTCCGGGTGGGGCCCACGTGATTTCCGGGTGGGGCCCACGTGATTTCCGGGTGGGGCCCACGTGATTTCCGGGTGGGGCCCACGTGATTTCCGGGTGGGGCCCACGTGATTTCCCCGTGGGGCCCACGTGATTTCCGGGTGGGCCCCACGTGATTTCCGGGTGGGGCCCACGTGATTTCCGGGTGGGGCCCACGTGATTTCCGGGAGGGGCCCACGTGATTTCCGGGTGGGGCCCACGTGATTTCCGGGTGGGGCCCACGTGATTTCCGGGTGGGGCCCACGTGATTTCCCCGTGGGGCCCACGTGATTTCCGGGTGGGCCCCACGTGATTTCCGGGTGGGGCCCACGTGATTTCCGGGTGGGCCCCACGTGATTTCCGGGTGGGGCCCACGTGATTTCCGGGTGGGGCCCACGTGATTTCCGGGTGGGGCCCACGTGATTTCCGGGTGGGGCCCACGTGATTTCCGGGTGGGGCCCACGTGATTTCCGGGTGGGGCCCACGGGATTTCCCGGTGGGGCCCACGTGATTTCCGGGTGGGGGCCCACGTGATTTCCGGGTGGGGCCCACGTGATTTCCGGGTGGGGCCCACGTGATTTCCGGGTGGGCCCCACGTGATTTCCGGGAGGGGCCCACGTGATTTCCGGGTGGGGCCCACGTGATTTCCGGGTGGGGCCCACGTGATTTCCGGGTGGGCCCCACGTGATTTCCGTGTGGGGCCCACGTGATTTCCGGGTGGGGCCCACGTGATTTCCGGGTGGGGCCCACGTGATTTCCGGGTGGGGCCCACGTGATTTCCGGGTGGGGCCCACGTGATTTCCGGGTGGGGCCCACGTGATTTCCCCGTGGGGCCCACGTGATTTCCGGGTGGGCCCCACGTGATTTCCGGGTGGGGCCCACGTGATTTCCGGGTGGGGCCCACGTGATTTCCGGGTGGGGCCCACGTGATTTCCGGGTGGGCCCCACGTGATTTCCGTGTGGGGCCCACGTGATTTCCGGGTGGGGCCCACGTGATTTCCGGGTGGGCCCCACGTGATTTCCGGGTGGGGCCCACGTGATTTCCGGGTGGGGCCCACGTGATTTCCGGGTGGGGCCCACGTGATTTCCGGGTGGGGCCCACGTGATTTCCGGGTGGGGCCCACGTGATTTCCGGGTGGGGCCCACGTGATTTCCCCGTGGGGCCCACGTGATTTCCGGGTGGGCCCCACGTGATTTCCGGGTGGGGCCCACGTGATTTCCGGGTGGGGCCCACGTGATTTCCGGGTGGGGCCCACGTGATTTCCGGGTGGGGCCCACGTGATTTCCGGGTGGGGCCCACGTGATTTCCCCGTGGGGGCCACGTGATTTCCCCGTGGGGCCCACGTGATTTCCGGGTGGGGCCCACGTGATTTCAGGGTGGGGCCCACGTGATTTCCGGGTGGGGCCCACGTGATTTCCGGGTGGGGCCCACGTGATTTCCCCGTGGGGGCCACGTGATTTCCCCGTGGGGCCCACGTGATTTCCCCGTGGGGCCCACGTGATTTCCGGGTGGGGCCCACGTGATTTCCGGGTGGGCCCCACGTGATTTCCGTGTGGGGCCCACGTGATTTCCGGGTGGGGCCCACGTGATTTCCGGGTGGGCCCCACGTGATTTCCGGGTGGGGCCCACGTGATTTCCGGGTGGGGCCCACGTGATTTCCGGGTGGGGCCCACGTGATTTCCGGGTGGGGCCCACGTGATTTCCGGGTGGGGCCCACGTGATTTCCGGGTGGGGCCCACGTGATTTCCCCGTGGGGCCCACGTGATTTCCGGGTGGGCCCCACGTGATTTCCGGGTGGGGCCCACGTGATTTCCGGGTGGGGCCCACGTGATTTCCGGGAGGGGCCCACGTGATTTCCGGGTGGGGCCCACGTGATTTCCGGGTGGGGCCCACGTGATTTCCGGGTGGGGCCCACGTGATTTCCCCGTGGGGCCCACGTGATTTCCGGGTGGGCCCCACGTGATTTCCGGGTGGGGCCCACGTGATTTCCGGGTGGGCCCCACGTGATTTCCGGGTGGGGCCCACGTGATTTCCGGGTGGGGCCCACGTGATTTCCGGGTGGGGCCCACGTGATTTCCGGGTGGGGCCCACGTGATTTCCGGGTGGGGCCCACGTGATTTCCGGGTGGGGCCCACGGGATTTCCCGGTGGGGCCCACGTGATTTCCGGGTGGGGGCCCACGTGATTTCCGGGTGGGGCCCACGTGATTTCCGGGTGGGGCCCACGTGATTTCCGGGTGGGCCCCACGTGATTTCCGGGAGGGGCCCACGTGATTTCCGGGTGGGGCCCACGTGATTTCCGGGTGGGGCCCACGTGATTTCCGGGTGGGCCCCACGTGATTTCCGTGTGGGGCCCACGTGATTTCCGGGTGGGGCCCACGTGATTTCCGGGTGGGCCCCACGTGATTTCCGGGTGGGGCCCACGTGATTTCCGGGTGGGGCCCACGTGATTTCCGGGTGGGGCCCACGTGATTTCCGGGTGGGGCCCACGTGATTTCCGGGTGGGGCCCACGTGATTTCCGGGTGGGGCCCACGTGATTTCCCCGTGGGGCCCACGTGATTTCCGGGTGGGGCCCACGTGATTTCCGGGTGGGGCCCACGTGATTTCCGGGTGGGGCCCACGTGATTTCCGGGTGGGGCCCACGTGATTTCCGGGTGGGGCCCACGTGATTTCCGGGTGGGGCCCACGTGATTTCCCCGTGGGGGCCACGTGATTTCCCCGTGGGGCCCACGTGATTTCCGGGTGGGGCCCACGTGATTTCAGGGTGGGGCCCACGTGATTTCCGGGTGGGGCCCACGTGATTTCCGGGTGGGGCCCACGTGATTTCCCCGTGGGGGCCACGTGATTTCCCCGTGGGGCCCACGTGATTTCCGGGTGGGGCCCACGTGATTTCCGGGTGGGGCCCACGTGATTTCCGGGTGGGGCCCACGTGATTTCCGGGTGGGGCCCACGTGATTTCCGGGTGGGGCCCACGTGATTTCCCCGTGGGGGCCACGTGATTTCCCCGTGGGGGCCACGTGATTTCCCCGTGGGGCCCACGTGATTTCCGGCTGGGGCCCACGTGATTTCCGGTGGGGCCCACGTGATTTCCGGGTGGGGCCCACGTGATTTCCGGGTGGGGCCCACGTGATTTCCGGGTGGGGCCCACGTGATTTCCGGGTGGGGCCCACGTGATTTCCGGCTGGGGCCCACGTGATTTCCGGGTGGTGCCCACGTGATTTCCGGGTGGGGCCCACGTGATTTCCGGGTGGGGCCCACGTGATTTCCGGTTGGGGCCCACGTGATTTCCGGGTGGGGCCCACGTGTTTTCCGGGTGGGGCCCACGTGATTTCCGGGTGGGGCCCACGTGATTTCCGGGTGGGCCCCACGTGATTTCCGGGTGGGCCCCACGTGATTTCCGGGTGGGGCCCACGTGATTTCCGGGTGGGGCCCACGTGATTTCCGGGTGGGGCCCACGTGATTTCCGGGTGGGGCCCACGTGATTTCCGGGTGGGGCCCACGTGATTTCCGGGTGGGGCCCACGTGATTTCCGGGTGGGGCCCACGTGATTTCCGGGTGGGGCCCACGTGATTTCCCCGTGGGGCCCACGTGATTTCCGGGTGGGGCCCACGTGATTTCCGGGTGGGGCCCACGTGATTTCCGGGTGGGGCCCACGTGATTTCCCCGTGGGGCCCACGTGATTTCCGGGTGGGCCCCACGTGATTTCCGGGTGGGGCCCACGTGATTTCCGGGTGGGGCCCACGTGATTTCCGGGTGGGGCCCACGTGATTTCCGGGTGGGGCCCACGTGATTTCCGGGTGGGGCCCACGTGATTTCCGGGTGGGGCCCACGTGATTTCCCCGTGGGGCCCACGTGATTTCCGGGTGGGGCCCACGTGATTTCCGGGTGGGGCCCACGTGATTTCCGGGTGGGGCCCACGTGATTTCCGGGTGGGGCCCACGTGATTTCCGGGTGGGGCCCACGTGATTTCCGGGTGGGGCCCACGTGATTTCCCCGTGGGGCCCACGTGATTTCCGGGTGGGGCCCACGTGATTTCCGGGTGGGGCCCACGTGATTTCCGGGTGGGGCCCACGTGATTTCCGGGTGGGGCCCACGTGATTTCCGGGTGGGGCCCACGTGATTTCCGGCTGTGGCCCACGTGATTTCCGGGTGGGGCCCACGTGATTTCCGGGTGGGGCCCACGTGATTTCCCCGTGGGGCCCACGTGATTTCCGGGTGGGGCCCACGGGATTTCCGGGTGGGGCCCACGTGATTTCCGGGTGGGGGCCCACGTGATTTCCGGGTGGGGCCCACGTGATTTCCGGGTGGGGCCCACGTGATTTCCGGGTGGGCCCCACGTGATTTCCGGGAGGGGCCCACGTGATTTCCGGGTGGGGCCCACGTGATTTCCGGGTGGGGCCCACGTGATTTCCGGGTGGGGCCCACGTGATTTCCGGGTGGGGCCCACGTGATTTCCGGGTGGGGCCCACGTGATTTCCCCGTGGGGCCCACGTGATTTCCGGGTGGGCCCCACGTGATTTCCGGGTGGGGCCCACGTGATTTCCGGGTGGGGCCCACGTGATTTCCGGGAGGGGCCCACGTGATTTCCGGGTGGGGCCCACGTGATTTCCGGGTGGGGCCCACGTGATTTCCGGGTGGGGCCCACGTGATTTCCCCGTGGGGCCCACGTGATTTCCGGGTGGGCCCCACGTGATTTCCGGGTGGGGCCCACGTGATTTCCGGGTGGGCCCCACGTGATTTCCGGGTGGGGCCCACGTGATTTCCGGGTGGGGCCCACGTGATTTCCGGGTGGGGCCCACGTGATTTCCGGGTGGGGCCCACGTGATTTCCCCGTGGGGCCCACGTGATTTCCGGGTGGGGCCCACGTGATTTCCGGGTGGGGCCCACGTGATTTCCGGGTGGGGCCCACGTGATTTCCGGGTGGGGCCCACGTGATTTCCCCGTGGGGCCCACGTGATTTCCGGGTGGGGCCCACGTGATTTCCCCGTGACGCCCACGTGATTTCCCCGTGGGGCCCACGTGATTTCCGGGTGGGGCCCACGTGATTTCCGGGTGGGGCCCACGTGATTTCCGGGTGGGGCCCACGTGATTTCCCCGTGGGGCCCACGTGATTTCCGGGTGGGGCCCACGGGATTTCCCGGTGGGGCCCACGTGATTTCCGGGTGGGGGCCCACGTGATTTCCGGGTGGGGCCCACGTGATTTCCGGGTGGGGCCCACGTGATTTCCGGGTGGGCCCCACGTGATTTCCGGGAGGGGCCCACGTGATTTCCGGGTGGGGCCCACGTGATTTCCGGGTGGGGCCCACGTGATTTCCGGGTGGGGCCCACGTGATTTCCGGGTGGGGCCCACGTGATTTCCGGGTGGGGCCCACGTGATTTCCGGGTGGGCCCCACGTGATTTCCGTGTGGGGCCCACGTGATTTCCGGGTGGGGCCCACGTGATTTCCGGGTGGGCCCCACGTGATTTCCGGGTGGGGCCCACGTGATTTCCGGGTGGGGCCCACGTGATTTCCGGGTGGGGCCCACGTGATTTCCGGGTGGGGCCCACGTGATTTCCGGGTGGGGCCCACGTGATTTCCCCGTGGGGCCCACGTGATTTCCGGCTGGGGCCCACGTGATTTCCGGGTGGGGCCCACGTGATTTCCGGGTGGGGCCCACGTGATTTCCGGGTGGGGCCCACGTGATTTCCGGGTGGGCCCCACGTGATTTCCCCGTGGGGCCCACGTGATTTCCCCGTGGGGCCCACGTGATTTCCGGGTGGGCCCCACGTGATTTCCGTGCGGGGCCCACGTGATTTCCGGGTGGGGCCCACGTGATTTCCGGGTGGGGCCCACGTGATTTCCGGGTGGGGCCCACGTGATTTCCGGGTGGGGCCCACGTGATTTCCGGGTGGGGCCCACGTGATTTCCCCGTGAGGCCCACGTGATTTCCGGGTGGGGCCCACGTGATTTCCGGGTGGGGCCCACGTGATTTCCGGGTGGGGCCCACGTGATTTCCGGGTGGGGCCCACGTGATTTCCGGGTGGGGCCCACGTGATTTCCCCGTGGGGCCCACGTGATTTCCGGGTGGGGCCCACGTGATTTCCCCGTGGGGGCCACGTGATTTCCCCGTGGGGCCCACGTGATTTCCGGGTGGGGCCCACGTGATTTCCGGGTGGGGCCCACGTGATTTCAGGGTGGGGCCCACGGGATTTCCGGGTGGGGCCCACGTGATTTCCGGGTGGGGCCCACGTGATTTCCGTGTGGGGCCCACGTGATTTCCGGGTGGGGCCCACGTGATTTCCGGGTGGGGCCCACGTGATTTCCGGGTGGGGCCCACGTGATTTCCGGCTGGGGCCCACGTGATTTCCGGGTGGTGCCCACGTGATTTCCCCGTGGGGCCCACGTGATTTCCCCGTGGGGACCACGTGATTTCCGGGTGGGCCCCACGTGATTTCCGGGTGGGGCCCACGTGATTTCCCCGTGGGGCCCACGTGATTTCCGGGTGGGGCCCACGTGATTTCCGGGTGGGGCCCACGTGATTTCCGGGTGGGGCCCACGTGATTTCCGGGTGGGGCCCACGTGATTTCCGGGTGGGGCCCACGTGATTTCCGGGTGGGGCCCACGTGATTTCCGGGTGGGGCCCACGTGATTTCCGGGTGGGGCCCACGTGATTTCCCCGTGGGGCCCACGTGATTTCCGGCTGGGGCCCACGTGATTTCCGGCTGGGGCTCACGTGATTTCCGGGTGGGGCCCACGTGATTTCCGGGTGGGGCCCACGTGATTTCCCCGTGGGGCCCACGTGATTTCCGGGTGGGGCCCACGTGATTTCCCCGTGGGGCCCACGTGATTTCCCCGTGGGGCCCACGTGATTTCCGGGTGGGGCCCACGTGATTTCCGGGTGGGGCCCACGTGATTTCCGGGTGGGGCCCACGTGATTTCCGCGTGGGGCCCACGTGATTTCCCCGTGGGGCCCACGTGATTTCCGGGTGGGGCCCACGTGATTTCCGGGTGGGGCCCACGTGATTTCCGGGTGGGGCCCACGTGATTTCCCCGTGGGGCCCACGTGATTTCCCCGTGGGGCCCACGTGATTTCCGGGTGGGGCCCACGTGATTTCCGGGTGGGGCCCACGTGATTTCCGGGTGGGGCCCACGTGATTTCCGGGTGGGGCCCACGTGATTTCCGGGTTGGCCCCACGTGATTTCCGGGTGGGACCCACGTGATTTCC
Source organism: Ovis canadensis (assembly GCF_042477335.2). Classification (NCBI taxonomy): domain Eukaryota; kingdom Metazoa; phylum Chordata; class Mammalia; order Artiodactyla; family Bovidae; genus Ovis; species Ovis canadensis. Next base: position 12,173,184 of record NC_091250.1, read on the forward strand.
GGGTGGGGCCCACGTGATTTCCGGGTGGGGCCCACGTGATTTCCGGGTGGGGCCCACGTGATTTCCGGGTGGGGCCCACGTGATTTCCCCGTGGGGCCCACGTGATTTCCCGGTGGGGCCCACGTGATTTCCGGGTGGGGCCCACGTGATTTCCGGGTGGGGCCCACGTGATTTCCGGGTGGGGCCCACGTGATTTCCGGGTGGGGCCCACGTGATTTCCGGGTGGGGCCCACGTGATTTCCGGGTGGGGCCCACGTGATTTCCGGGTGGGGCCCACGTGATTTCCGGGTGGGGCCCACGTGATTTCCCCGTGGGGCCCACGTGATTTCCGGGTGGGGCCCACGTGATTTCCCCGTGAGGCCCACGTGATTTCCCCGTGGGGCCCACGTGATTTCCGGGTGGGGCCCACGTGATTTCCGGGTGGGGCCCACGTGATTTCCGGGTGGGGCCCACGTGATTTCCGGGTGGGGCCCACGTGATTTCCCCGTGGGGCCCACGTGATTTCCGGGTGGGGCCCACGTGATTTCCCCGTGAGGCCCACGTGATTTCCCCGTGGGGCCCACGTGATTTCCGGGTGGGGCCCACGTGATTTCCGGGTGGGGCCCACGTGATTTCCGGGTGGGGCCCACGTGATTTCCGGGTGGGGCCCACGTGATTTCCGGGTGGGGCCCACGTGATTTCCGGGTGGGGCCCACGTGATTTCCCCGTGGGGCCCACGTGATTTCCGGGTGGGGCCCACGTGATTTCCCCGAGGGGCCCACGTGATTTCCGGGTGGGGCCCACGTGATTTCCGGGTGGGGCCCACGTGATTTCCGGGTGGGGCCCACGTGATTTCCGGGTGGGGCCCACGTGATTTCCCCGAGGGGCCCACGTGATTTCCGGGTGGGGCAAACGTGATTTCCGGGTGGGGCCCACGTGATTTCCGGGTGGGGCCCACGTGATTTCCGGGTGGGGCCCACGTGATTTCCGGTTGGGGCCCACGTGATTTCCGGGTGGGGCCCACGTGATTTCCGGGTGGGGCCCACGTGATTTCCCCGTGGGGCCCACGTGATTTCCCCATGGGGCCCACGTGATTTCCGGCTGGGGCCCACGTGATTTCCCCGTGGGGCCCACGTGATTTCCGCGTGGGGCCCACGTGATTTCCCCGTGGGGCCCACGTGATTTCCCCGTGGGGCCCACGTGATTTCCGGGAGGGGCCCACGTGATTTCCGGGTGGGGCCCACGTGATTTCCGGGTGGGGCCCACGTGATTTCCGGGTGGGGCCCACGTGATTTCCGGGTGGGGCCCACGTGATTTCCGGGTGGGGCCCACGTGATTTCCGGGTGGGCCCCACGTGATTTCCGTGTGGGGCCCACGTGATTTCCGGGTGGGGCCCACGTGATTTCCGGGTGGGCCCCACGTGATTTCCGGGTGGGGCCCACGTGATTTCCGGGTGGGGCCCACGTGATTTCCGGGTGGGGCCCACGTGATTTCCGGGTGGGGCCCACGTGATTTCCGGGTGGGGCCCACGTGATTTCCCCGTGGGGCCCACGTGATTTCCGGCTGGGGCCCACGTGATTTCCGGGTGGGGCCCACGTGATTTCCGGGTGGGGCCCACGTGATTTCCGGGTGGGGCCCACGTGATTTCCGGGTGGGCCCCACGTGATTTCCCCGTGGGGCCCACGTGATTTCCCCGTGGGGCCCACGTGATTTCCGGGTGGGCCCCACGTGATTTCCGTGCGGGGCCCACGTGATTTCCGGGTGGGGCCCACGTGATTTCCGGGTGGGGCCCACGTGATTTCCGGGTGGGGCCCACGTGATTTCCGGGTGGGGCCCACGTGATTTCCGGGTGGGGCCCACGTGATTTCCCCGTGGGGCCCACGTGATTTCCGGGTGGGGCCCACGTGATTTCCGGGTGGGGCCCACGTGATTTCCGGGTGGGGCCCACGTGATTTCCGGGTGGGGCCCACGTGATTTCCGGGTGGGGCCCACGTGATTTCCCCGTGGGGCCCACGTGATTTCCGGGTGGGGCCCACGTGATTTCCCCGTGGGGGCCACGTGATTTCCCCGTGGGGCCCACGTGATTTCCGGGTGGGGCCCACGTGATTTCCGGGTGGGGCCCACGTGATTTCAGGGTGGGGCCCACGGGATTTCCGGGTGGGGCCCACGTGATTTCCGGGTGGGGCCCACGTGATTTCCGTGTGGGGCCCACGTGATTTCCGGGTGGGGCCCACGTGATTTCCGGGTGGGGCCCACGTGATTTCCGGGTGGGGCCCACGTGATTTCCGGCTGGGGCCCACGTGATTTCCGGGTGGTGCCCACGTGATTTCCCCGTGGGGCCCACGTGATTTCCCCGTGGGGCCCACGTGATTTCCGGGTGGGCCCCACGTGATTTCCGGGTGGGGCCCACGTGATTTCCCCGTGGGGCCCACGTGATTTCCGGGTGGGGCCCACGTGATTTCCGGGTGGGGCCCACGTGATTTCCGGGTGGGGCCCACGTGATTTCCAGGTGGGGCCCACGTGATTTCCGGGTGGGGCCCACGTGATTTCCGGGTGGGGCCCACGTGATTTCCGGGTGGGGCCCACGTGATTTCCCCGTGGGGCCCACGTGATTTCCGGCTGGGGCCCACGTGATTTCCGGCTGGGGCCCACGTGATTTCCGGGTGGGGCCCACGTGATTTCCGGGTGGGGCCCACGTGATTTCCGGGTGGGCCCCACGTGATTTCCCCGTGGGGCCCACGTGATTTCCCCGTGGGGCCCACGTGATTTCCGGGTGGGGCCCACGTGATTTCCGGGTGGGGCCCACGAGATTTCCCCGTGGGGCCCACGTGATTTCCGGGTGGGGCCCACGTGATTTCCGGGTGGGGCCCACGTGATTTCCGGGTGGGGCCCACGTGATTTCCGGGTGGGGCCCACGTGATTTCCGGGTGGGGCCCACGTGATTTCCGGGTGGGCCCCACGTGATTTCCGGGTGGGGCCCACGTGATTTCCGGGTGGGGCCCACGTGATTTCCGGGTGGGCCCCACGTGATTTCCGGGTGGGGCCCACGTGATATCCGGGTGGGGCCCACGTGATTTCCGGGTGGGGCCCACGTGATTTCCGGGTGGGGCCCACGTGATTTCCCCGTGGGGCCCACGTGATTTCCGGGTGGGGCCCACGTGATTTCCGGGTGGGGCCCACGTGATTTCCGGGTGGGGCCCACGTGATTTCCGGGTGGGGCCCACGTGATTTCCCCGTGGGGCCCACGTGATTTCCGGGTGGGGCCCACGTGATTTCCGGGTGGGGCCCACGTGATTTCCGGGTGGGGCCCACGTGATTTCCCCGTGGGGCCCACGTGATTTCCCCGTGGGGCCCACGTGATTTCCGGGTGGGGCCCACGTGATTTCCGGGTGGGGCCCACGTGATTTCCGGGTGGGGCCCACGTGATTTCCGGGTGGGGCCCACGTGATTTCCGGGTTGGCCCCACGTGATTTCCGGGTGGGACCCACGTGATTTCCGGGTGGGGCCCACGTGATTTCCGGGTGGGCCCACGTGATTTCCGGGTGGGGCCCACGTGATTTCCGGGTGGGGCCCACGTGATTTCCCCGTGGGGCCCACGTGATTTCCCGGTGGGGCCCACGTGATTTCCGGGTGGGGCCCACGTGATTTCCGGGTGGGGCCCACGTGATTTCCGGGTGGGGCCCACGTGATTTCCGGGTGGGGCCCACGTGATTTCCGGGTGGGGCCCACGTGATTTCCGGGTGGGGCCCACGTGATTTCCGGGTGGGGCCCACGTGATTTCCGGGTGGGGCCCACGTGATTTCCCCGTGGGGCCCACGTGATTTCCGGGTGGGGCCCACGTGATTTCCCCGTGAGGCCCACGTGATTTCCCCGTGGGGCCCACGTGATTTCCGGGTGGGGCCCACGTGATTTCCGGGTGGGGCCCACGTGATTTCCGGGTGGGGCCCACGTGATTTCCGGGTGGGGCCCACGTGATTTCCCCGTGGGGCCCACGTGATTTCCGGGTGGGGCCCACGTGATTTCCCCGTGAGGCCCACGTGATTTCCCCGTGGGGCCCACGTGATTTCCGGGTGGGGCCCACGTGATTTCCGGGTGGGGCCCACGTGATTTCCGGGTGGGGCCCACGTGATTTTCGGGTGGGGCCCACGTGATTTCCGGGTGGGGCCCACGTGATTTCCGGGTGGGGCCCACGTGATTTCCCCGTGGGGCCCACGTGATTTCCGGGTGGGGCCCACGTGATTTCCCCGAGGGGCCCACGTGATTTCCGGGTGGGGCCCACGTGATTTCCGGGTGGGGCCCACGTGATTTCCGGGTGGGGCCCACGTGATTTCAGGGTGGGGCCCACGGGATTTCCGGGTGGGGCCCACGTGATTTCCGGGTGGGGCCCACGTGATTTCCGTGTGGGGCCCACGTGATTTCCGGGTGGGGCCCACGTGATTTCCGGGTGGGGCCCACGTGATTTCCGGGTGGGGCCCACGTGATTTCCGGCTGGGGCCCACGTGATTTCCGGGTGGTGCCCACGTGATTTCCCCGTGGGGCCCACGTGATTTCCCCGTGGGGCCCACGTGATTTCCGGGTGGGCCCCACGTGATTTCCGGGTGGGGCCCACGTGATTTCCCCGTGGGGCCCACGTGATTTCCGGGTGGGGCCCACGTGATTTCCGGGTGGGGCCCACGTGATTTCCGGGTGGGGCCCACGTGATTTCCGGGTGGGGCCCACGTGATTTCCGGGTGGGGCCCACGTGATTTCCGGGTGGGGCCCACGTGATTTCCGGGTGGGGCCCACGTGATTTCCGGGTGGGGCCCACGTGATTTCCCCGTGGGGCCCACGTGATTTCCGGCTGGGGCCCACGTGATTTCCGGCTGGGGCCCACGTGATTTCCGGGTGGGGCCCACGTGATTTCCGGGTGGGGCCCACGTGATTTCCGGGTGGGCCCCACGTGATTTCCCCGTGGGGCCCACGTGATTTCCCCGTGGGGCCCACGTGATTTCCGGGTGGGGCCCACGTGATTTCCGGGTGGGGCCCACGAGATTTCCCCGTGGGGCCCACGTGATTTCCGGGTGGGGCCCACGTGATTTCCGGGTGGGGCCCACGTGATTTCCGGGTGGGGCCCACGTGATTTCCGGGTGGGGCCCACGTGATTTCCGGGTGGGGCCCACGTGATTTCCGGGTGGGGCCCACGTGATTTCCGGGTGGGCCCCACGTGATTTCCGGGTGGGGCCCACGTGATTTCCGGGTGGGGCCCACGTGATTTCCGGGTGGGCCCCACGTGATTTCCGGGTGGGGCCCACGTGATTTCCGGGTGGGGCCCACGTGATTTCCGGGTGGGGCCCACGTGATTTCCGGGTGGGGCCCACGTGATTTCCCCGTGGGGCCCACGTGATTTCCCCGTGGGGCCCACGTGATTTCCGGGTGGGGCCCACGTGATTTCCGGGTGGGGCCCACGTGATTTCCGGGTGGGGCCCACGTGATTTCCGCGTGGGGCCCACGTGATTTCCCCGTGGGGCCCACGTGATTTCCGGGTGGGGCCCACGTGATTTCCGGGTGGGGCCCACGTGATTTCCGGGTGGGGCCCACGTGATTTCCCCGTGGGGCCCACGTGATTTCCCCGTGGGGCCCACGTGATTTCCGGGTGGGGCCCACGTGATTTCCGGGTGGGGCCCACGTGATTTCCGGGTGGGGCCCACGTGATTTCCGGGTGGGGCCCACGTGATTTCCGGGTTGGCCCCACGTGATTTCCGGGTGGGACCCACGTGATTTCCGGGTGGGGCCCACGTGATTTCCGGGTGGGGCCCACGTGATTTCCGGGTGGGGCCCACGTGATTTCCGGGTGGGGCCCACGTGATTTCCCCGTGGGGCCCACGTGATTTCCCGGTGGGGCCCACGTGATTTCCGGGTGGGGCCCACGTGATTTCCGGGTGGGGCCCACGTGATTTCCGGGTGGGGCCCACGTGATTTCCGGGTGGGGCCCACGTGATTTCCGGGTGGGGCCCACGTGATTTCCGGGTGGGGCCCACGTGATTTCCGGGTGGGGCCCACGTGATTTCCGGGTGGGGCCCACGTGATTTCCCCGTGGGGCCCACGTGATTTCCGGGTGGGGCCCACGTGATTTCCCCGTGAGGCCCACGTGATTTCCCCGTGGGGCCCACGTGATTTCCGGGTGGGGCCCACGTGATTTCCGGGTGGGGCCCACGTGATTTCCGGGTGGGGCCCACGTGATTTCCGGGTGGGGCCCACGTGATTTCCCCGTGGGGCCCACGTGATTTCCGGGTGGGGCCCACGTGATTTCCCCGTGAGGCCCACGTGATTTCCCCGTGGGGCCCACGTGATTTCCGGGTGGGGCCCACGTGATTTCCGGGTGGGGCCCACGTGATTTCCGGGTGGGGCCCACGTGATTTCCGGGTGGGGCCCACGTGATTTCCGGGTGGGGCCCACGTGATTTCCGGGTGGGGCCCACGTGATTTCCCCGTGGGGCCCACGTGATTTCCGGGTGGGGCCCACGTGATTTCCCCGAGGGGCCCACGTGATTTCCGGGTGGGGCCCACGTGATTTCCGGGTGGGGCCCACGTGATTTCCGGGTGGGGCCCACGTGATTTCCGGGTGGGGCCCACGTGATTTCCCCGAGGGGCCCACGTGATTTCCGGGTGGGGCCCACGTGATTTCCGGGTGGGGCCCACGTGATTTCCGGGTGGGGCCCACGTGATTTCCGGGTGGGGCCCACGTGATTTCCGGTTGGGGCCCACGTGATTTCCGGGTGGGGCCCACGTGATTTCCGGGTGGGGCCCACGTGATTTCCCCGTGGGGCCCACGTGATTTCCCCATGGGGCCCACGTGATTTCCGGCTGGGGCCCACGTGATTTCCCCGTGGGGCCCACGTGATTTCCGCGTGGGGCCCACGTGATTTCCCCGTGGGGCCCACGTGATTTCCCCGTGGGGCCCACGTGATTTCCGGGAGGGGCCCACGTGATTTCCGGGTGGGGCCCACGTGATTTCCGGGTGGGGCCCACGTGATTTCCGGGTGGGGCCCACGTGATTTCCGGGTGGGGCCCACGTGATTTCCGGGTGGGGCCCACGTGATTTCCGGGTGGGCCCCACGTGATTTCCGTGTGGGGCCCACGTGATTTCCGGGTGGGGCCCACGTGATTTCCGGGTGGGCCCCACGTGATTTCCGGGTGGGGCCCACGTGATTTCCGGGTGGGGCCCACGTGATTTCCGGGTGGGGCCCACGTGATTTCCGGGTGGGGCCCACGTGATTTCCGGGTGGGGCCCACGTGATTTCCCCGTGGGGCCCACGTGATTTCCGGCTGGGGCCCACGTGATTTCCGGGTGGGGCCCACGTGATTTCCGGGTGGGGCCCACGTGATTTCCGGGTGGGGCCCACGTGATTTCCGGGTGGGCCCCACGTGATTTCCCCGTGGGGCCCACGTGATTTCCCCGTGGGGCCCACGTGATTTCCGGGTGGGCCCCACGTGATTTCCGTGCGGGGCCCACGTGATTTCCGGGTGGGGCCCACGTGATTTCCGGGTGGGGCCCACGTGATTTCCGGGTGGGGCCCACGTGATTTCCGGGTGGGGCCCACGTGATTTCCGGGTGGGGCCCACGTGATTTCCCCGTGGGGCCCACGTGATTTCCGGGTGGGGCCCACGTGATTTCCGGGTGGGGCCCACGTGATTTCCGGGTGGGGCCCACGTGATTTCCGGGTGGGGCCCACGTGATTTCCTGGTGGGGCCCACGTGATTTCCCCGTGGGGCCCACGTGATTTCCGGGTGGGGCCCACGTGATTTCCCCGTGGGGGCCACGTGATTTCCCCGTGGGGCCCACGTGATTTCCGGGTGGGGCCCACGTGATTTCCGGGTGGGGCCCACGTGATTTCAGGGTGGGGCCCACGGGATTTCCGGGTGGGGCCCACGTGATTTCCGGGTGGGGCCCACGTGATTTCCGTGTGGGGCCCACGTGATTTCCGGGTGGGGCCCACGTGATTTCCGGGTGGGGCCCACGTGATTTCCGGGTGGGGCCCACGTGATTTCCGGCTGGGGCCCACGTGATTTCCGGGTGGTGCCCACGTGATTTCCCCGTGGGGCCCACGTGATTTCCCCGTGGGGCCCACGTGATTTCCGGGTGGGCCCCACGTGATTTCCGGGTGGGGCCCACGTGATTTCCCCGTGGGGCCCACGTGATTTCCGGGTGGGGCCCACGTGATTTCCGGGTGGGGCCCACGTGATTTCCGGGTGGGGCCCACGTGATTTCCGGGTGGGGCCCACGTGATTTCCGGGTGGGGCCCACGTGATTTCCGGGTGGGGCCCACGTGATTTCCGGGTGGGGCCCACGTGATTTCCGGGTGGGGCCCACGTGATTTCCCCGTGGGGCCCACGTGATTTCCGGCTGGGGCCCACGTGATTTCCGGCTGGGGCCCACGTGATTTCCGGGTGGGGCCCACGTGATTTCCGGGTGGGGCCCACGTGATTTCCGGGTGGGCCCCACGTGATTTCCCCGTGGGGCCCACGTGATTTCCCCGTGGGGCCCACGTGATTTCCGGGTGGGGCCCACGTGATTTCCGGGTGGGGCCCACGAGATTTCCCCGTGGGGCCCACGTGATTTCCGGGTGGGGCCCACGTGATTTCCGGGTGGGGCCCACGTGATTTCCGGGTGGGGCCCACGTGATTTCCGGGTGGGGCCCACGTGATTTCCGGGTGGGGCCCACGTGATTTCCGGGTGGGGCCCACGTGATTTCCGGGTGGGCCCCACGTGATTTCCGGGTGGGGCCCACGTGATTTCCGGGTGGGGCCCACGTGATTTCCGGGTGGGCCCCACGTGATTTCCGGGTGGGGCCCACGTGATATCCGGGTGGGGCCCACGTGATTTCCGGGTGGGGCCCACGTGATTTCCGGGTGGGGCCCACGTGATTTCCGGGTGGGGCCCACGTGATTTCCCCGTGGGGCCCACGTGATTTCCGGGTGGGGCCCACGTGATTTCCGGGTGGGGCCCACGTGATTTCCGGGTGGGGCCCACGTGATTTCCGGGTGGGGCCCACGTGATTTCCCCGTGGGGCCCACGTGATTTCCGGGTGGGGCCCACGTGATTTCCGGGTGGGGCCCACGTGATTTCCGGGTGGGGCCCACGTGATTTCCCCGTGGGGCCCACGTGATTTCCCCGTGGGGCCCACGTGATTTCCGGGTGGGGCCCACGTGATTTCCGGGTGGGGCCCACGTGATTTCCGGGTGGGGCCCACGTGATTTCCGGGTGGGGCCCACGTGATTTCCGGGTTGGCCCCACGTGATTTCCGGGTGGGACCCACGTGATTTCCGGGTGGGGCCCACGTGATTTCCGGGTGGGCCCACGTGATTTCCGGGTGGGGCCCACGTGATTTCCGGGTGGGGCCCACGTGATTTCCCCGTGGGGCCCACGTGATTTCCCGGTGGGGCCCACGTGATTTCCGGGTGGGGCCCACGTGATTTCCGGGTGGGGCCCACGTGATTTCCGGGTGGGGCCCACGTGATTTCCGGGTGGGGCCCACGTGATTTCCGGGTGGGGCCCACGTGATTTCCGGGTGGGGCCCACGTGATTTCCCCGTGGGGCCCACGTGATTTCCGGGTGGGGCCCACGTGATTTCCCCGTGAGGCCCACGTGATTTCCCCGTGGGGCCCACGTGATTTCCGGGTGGGGCCCACGTGATTTCCGGGTGGGGCCCACGTGATTTCCGGGTGGGGCCCACGTGATTTCCGGGTGGGGCCCACGTGATTTCCCCGTGGGGCCCACGTGATTTCCGGGTGGGGCCCACGTGATTTCCCCGTGAGGCCCACGTGATTTCCCCGTGGGGCCCACGTGATTTCCGGGTGGGGCCCACGTGATTTCCGGGTGGGGCCCACGTGATTTCCGGGTGGGGCCCACGTGATTTTCGGGTGGGGCCCACGTGATTTCCGGGTGGGGCCCACGTGATTTCCGGGTGGGGCCCACGTGATTTCCCCGTGGGGCCCACGTGATTTCCGGGTGGGGCCCACGTGATTTCCCCGAGGGGCCCACGTGATTTCCGGGTGGGGCCCACGTGATTTCCGGGTGGGGCCCACGTGATTTCCGGGTGGGGCCCACGTGATTTCCGGGTGGGGCCCACGTGATTTCCCCGAGGGGCCCACGTGATTTCCGGGTGGGGCCCACGTGATTTCCGGGTGGGGCCCACGTGATTTCCGGGTGGGGCCCACGTGATTTCCGGGTGGGGCCCACGTGATTTCCGGTTGGGGCCCACGTGATTTCCGGGTGGGGCCCACGTGATTTCCGGGTGGGGCCCACGTGATTTCCCCGTGGGGCCCACGTGATTTCCCCATGGGGCCCACGTGATTTCCGGCTGGGGCCCACGTGATTCCCGGGTGGGGTCCACGTGATTTCCAGGTGGGGCCCACGTGATTTCCCCGTGGGGCCCACGTGATTTCCGGGTGGGGCCCACGTGATTTCCGGGTGGGGCCCACGTGATTTCCGGGTGGGGCCCACGTGATTTCCGGGTGGGGCCCACGTGATTTCCGGATGTGGCCCACGTGTTTTCCGGGTGGGGCCCACGTGATTTCCGGGTGGGGCCCACGTGATTTCCGGGTGGGGCCCACGTGATTTCCGGGTGGGCCCCACGTGATTTCCGGGTGGGGCCCACGTGATTTCCGGGTGGGGCCCACGTGATTTCCGGGTGGGGCCCACGTGATTTCCGGGTGGGGCCCACGTGATTTCCGGCTGGGGCCCACGTGATTTCCGGGTGGGGCCCACGTGATTTCCGGGTGGGGCCCACGTGATTTCCGGGTGGGGCCCACGTGATTTCCGGGTGGGGCCCACGTGATTTCCGGGTGGGGCCCACGTGATTTACCCGTGGGGCCCACGTGATTTCCGGGTGGGGCCCACGTGATTTCCGGGTGGGGCCCACGTGATTTCCGGGTGGGGCCCACGTGATTTCCGGGTGGGGCCCACGTGATTTCCCCGTGGGGCCCACGTGATTTCTCCGTGGGGCCCACGTGATTTCCGGGTGGGGCCCACGTGATTTCCGGGTGGGGCCCACGTGATTTCCCGGTGGGGCCCACGTGATTTCCGGGTGGGGCCCACGTGATTTCCGGGTGGGGCCCACGTGATTTCCGGGTGGGCCCCACGTGATTTCCGTGTGGGGCCCACGTGATTTCCGGGTGGGGCCCACGTGATTTCTGGGTGGGGCCCACGTGATTTCCGGGTGCGGCCCACGTGATTTCCGGCTGGGGCCCACGTGATTTCCGGGTGGTGCCCACGTGATTTCCCCGTGGGGCCCACGTGATTTCCCCGTGGGGCCCACGTGATTTCCGGGTGGGCCCCAAGTGATTTCCGGGTGGGGCCCACGTGATTTCCCCGTGGGGCCCACGTGATTTCCCCATGGGGCCCACGTGATTTCCGGGTGGGGCCCACGTGATTTCCGGGTGGGGCCCACGTGATTTCCGGGTGGGGCCCACGTGATTTCCGGTTGGGCCCCACGTGATTTCCGTGTGGGGCCCACGTGATTTCCGGGTGGGGCCCACGTGATTTCCGGGTGGGGCCCACGTGATTTCCGGGTGGGGCCCACGTGATTTCCGGGTGGGGCCCACGTGATTTCCGGGTGGGGCCCACGTGATTTCCGGGTGGGGCCCCCGTGATTTCCCCGTGGGGCCCACGTGATTTCCCCGTGGGGCCCACGTGATTTCCGGCTGGGGCCCACGTGATTTCCGGGTGGGGCCCACGTGATTTCCGGGTGGGGCCCACGTGATTTCCGGGTGGGGCCCACGTGATTTCCGGTTGGGGCCCACGTGATTTCCGGTTGGGGCCCACGTGATTTCCGGGTGGGGCCCACGTGATTTCCGGGTGGGGCCCACGTGATTTCCAGGTGGGGCCCACGTGATTTCCGCGTGGGGCCCACGTGATTTCCCCGTGGGGCCCACGTGATTTCCGGGTGGGGCCCACGTGATTTCCGGGTGGGGACCACGTGATTTCCCCGTGGGGCCCACGTGATTTCCCCGTGGGGCCCACGTGATTTCCGGGTGGGGCCCACGTGATTTCCGGGTGGGGCCCACGTGATTTCCCCGTGGGGCCCACGTGATTTCCCCGTGGGGCCCACGTGATTTCCGGGTGGGGCCCACGTGATTTCAGGGTGGGGCCCACGTGATTTCCCCGTGGGGCCCACGTGATTTCCCCGTGGGGCCCACGTGATTTCCCCGTGGGGCCCACGTGATTTCCGGGTGGGGCCCACGTGATTTCCGGGTGGGGCCCACGTGATTTCCCCGTGGGGCCCACGTGATTTCCCCGTGGGGCCCACGTGATTTCCCCGTGGGGCCCACGTGATTTCCGGCTGGGGCCCACGTGATTTCCGGCTGGGGCCCACGTGATTTCCGGGTGGGGCCCACGTGATTTCCGGGTGGGGCCCACGTGATTTCCGGGTGGGCCCCACGTGATTTCCCCGTGGGGCCCACGTGATTTCCGGGTGGGGCCCACGTGATTTCCGGGTGGGGCCCACGTGATTTCCGGGTGGGGCCCACGTGATTTCCGGGTGGGGCCCACGTGATTTCCCCGTGGGGCCCACGTGATTTCCCGGTGGGGCCCACGTGATTTCCGGGTGGGGCCCACGTGATTTCCGGGTGGGGCCCACGTGATTTCCGGGTGGGGCCCACGTGATTTCCGGGTGGGGCCCACGTGATTTCCGGGTGGGGCCCACGTGATTTCCGGGTGGGGCCCACGTGATTTCCGGGTGGGGCCCACGTGATTTCCGGGTGGGGCCCACGTGATTTCCCCGTGGGGCCCACGTGATTTCCGGGTGGGGCCCACGTGATTTCCCCGTGAGGCCCACGTGATTTCCCCGTGGGGCCCACGTGATTTCCGGGTGGGGCCCACGTGATTTCCGGGTGGGGCCCACGTGATTTCCGGGTGATGCCCACGTGATTTCCGGGTGGGGCCCACGTGATTTCCCCGTGGGGCCCACGTGATTTCCGGGTGGGGCCCACGTGATTTCCCCGTGAGGCCCACGTGATTTCCCCGTGGGGCCCACGTGATTTCCGGGTGGGGCCCACGTGATTTCCGGGTGGGGCCCACGTGATTTCCGGGTGGGGCCCACGTGATTTCCGGGTGGGGCCCACGTGATTTCCGGGTGGGGCCCACGTGATTTCCGGGTGGGGCCCACGTGATTTCCCCGTGGGGCCCACGTGATTTCCGGGTGGGGCCCAGGTGATTTCCCCGAGGGGCCCACGTGATTTCCGGGTGGGGCCCACGTGATTTCCGGGTGGGGCCCACGTGATTTCCGGGTGGGGCCCACGTGATTTCCGGGTGGGGCCCACGTGATTTCCCCGAGGGGCCCACGTGATTTCCGGGTGGGGCCCACGTGATTTCCGGGTGGGGCCCACGTGATTTCCGGGTGGGGCCCACCTGATTTCCGGGTGGGGCCCACGTGATTTCCGGTTGGGGCCCACGTGATTTCCGGGTGGGGCCCACGTGATTTCCGGGTGGGGCCCACGTGATTTCCCCGTGGGGCCCACGTGATTTCCCCATGGGGCCCACGTGATTTCCGGCTGGGGCCCACGTGATTCCCGGGTGGGGTCCACGTGATTTCCAGGTGGGGCCCACGTGATTTCCCCGTGGGGCCCACGTGATTTCCGGGTGGGGCCCACGTGATTTCCGGGTGGGGCCCACGTGATTTCCGGGTGGGGCCCACGTGATTTCCGGGTGGGGCCCACGTGATTTCCGGATGTGGCCCACGTGTTTTCCTGGTGGGGCCCACGTGATTTCCGGGTGGGGCCCACGTGATTTCCGGGTGGGGCCCACGTGATTTCCGGGTGGGCCCCACGTGATTTCCGGGTGGGGCCCACGTGATTTCCGGGTGGGGCCCACGTGATTTCCGGGTGGGGCCCACGTGATTTCCGGGTGGGGCCCACGTGATTTCCGGCTGGGGCCCACGTGATTTCCGGGTGGGGCCCACGTGATTTCCGGGTGGGGCCCACGTGATTTCCGGGTGGGGCCCACGTGATTTCCGGGTGGGGCCCACGTGATTTCCGGGTGGGGCCCACGTGATTTCCGGGTGGGGCCCACGTGATTTACCCGTGGGGCCCACGTGATTTCCGGGTGGGGCCCACGTGATTTCCGGGTGGGGCCCACGTGATTTCCGGGTGGGGCCCACGTGATTTCCGGGTGGGGCCCACGTGATTTCCCCGTGGGGCCCACGTGATTTCCCCGTGGGGCCCACGTGATTTCCGGGTGGGGCCCACGTGATTTCCGGGTGGGGCCCACGTGATTTCCCGGTGGGGCCCACGTGATTTCCGGGTGGGGCCCACGTGATTTCCGGGTGGGGCCCACGTGATTTCCGGGTGGGCCCCACGTGATTTCCGTGTGGGGCCCACGTGATTTCCGGGTGGGGCCCACGTGATTTCTGGGTGGGGCCCACGTGATTTCCGGGTGGGGCCCACGTGATTTCCGGCTGGGGCCCACGTGATTTCCGGGTGGTGCCCACGTGATTTCCCCGTGGGGCCCACGTGATTTCCCCGTGGGGCCCACGTGATTTCCGGGTGGGCCCCACGTGATTTCCGGGTGGGGCCCACGTGATTTCCCCGTGGGGCCCACGTGATTTCCCCATGGGGCCCACGTGATTTCCGGGTGGGGCCCACGTGATTTCTGGGTGGGGCCCACGTGATTTCCGGGTGGGGCCCACGTGATTTCCGGTTGGGCCCCACGTGATTTCCGTGTGGGGCCCACGTGATTTCCGGGTGGGGCCCACGTGATTTCCGGGTGGGGCCCACGTGATTTCCGGGTGGGGCCCACGTGATTTCCGGGTGGGGCCCACGTGATTTCCGGGTGGGGCCCACGTGATTTCCGGGTGGGGCCCCCGTGATTTCCCCGTGGGGCCCACGTGATTTCCCCGTGGGGCCCACGTGATTTCCGGCTGGGGCCCACGTGATTTCCGGGTGGGGCCCACGTGATTTCCGGGTGGGGCCCACGTGATTTCCGGGTGGGGCCCACGTGATTTCCGGGTGGGGCCCACGTGATTTCCGGTTGGGTCCCACGTGATTTCCGGGTGGGGCCCACGTGATTTCCGGGTGGGGCCCACGTGATTTCCAGGTGGGGCCCACGTGATTTCCGCGTGGGGCCCACGTGATTTCCCCGTGGGGCCCACGTGATTTCCCCGTGGGGCCCACGTGATTTCCGGGTGGGGCCCACGTGATTTCCGGGTGGGGCCCACGTGATTTCCGGGTGGGGCCCACGTGATTTCCGGGTGGGGCCCACGTGATTTCCGGGTGGGCCCCACGTGATTTCCGTGTGGGGCCCACGTGATTTCCGGGTGGGGCCCACGTGATTTCCGGGTGGGGCCCACGTGATTTCCGGGTGGGCCCCACGTGATTTCCGGGTGGGGCCCACGTGATTTCCGGGTGGGGCCCACGTGATTTCCGGGTGGGGCCCACGTGATTTCCGGGTGGGGCCCACGTGATTTCCGGGTGGGGCCCACGTGATTTCCCCGTGGGGCCCACGTGATTTCCGGCTGGGGCCCACGTGATTTCCGGGTGGGGACCACGTGATTTCCCCGTGGGGCCCACGTGATTTCCCCGTGGGGCCCACGTGATTTCCGGGTGGGGCCCACGTGATTTCCGGGTGGGGCCCACGTGATTTCCCCGTAGGGCCCACGTGATTTCCCCGTGGGGCCCACGTGATTTCCGGGTGGGGCCCACGTGATTTCAGGGTGGGGCCCACGTGATTTCCCCGTGGGGCCCACGTGATTTCCCCGTTGGGCCCACGTGATTTCCCCGTGGGGCCCACGTGATTTCCGGGTGGGGCCCACGTGATTTCCGGGTGGGGCCCACGTGATTTCCCCGTGGGGCCCACGTGATTTCCCCGTGGGGCCCACGTGATTTCCCCGTGGGGCCCACGTGATTTCCGGCTGGGGCCCACGTGATTTCCGGCTGGGGCCCACGTGATTTCCGGGTGGGGCCCACGTGATTTCCGGGTGGGGCCCACGTGATTTCCGGGTGGGCCCCACGTGATTTCCCCGTGGGGCCCACGTGATTTCCGGGTGGGGCCCACGTGATTTCCGGGTGGGGCCCACGTGATTTCCGGGTGGGGCCCACGTGATTTCCGGGTGGGGCCCACGTGATTTCCGGGTGGGGCCCACGTGATTTCCGGGTGGGGCCCACGTGATTTCCGGGTGGGGCCCACGTGATTTCCGGGTGGGCCCCACGTGATTTCCGGGTGGGGCCCACGTGATTTCCGGGTGGGGCCCACGTGATTTCCGGGTGGGGCCCACGTGATTTCCGGGTGGGCCCCACGTGATTTCCGGGTGGGGCCCACGTGATTTCCGGGTGGGGCCCACGTGATTTCCGGGTGGGCCCCACGTGATTTCCGGGTGGGGCCCACGTGATTTCCGGGTGGGGCCCACGTGATTTCCGTGTGGGGCCCACGTGATTTCCGGGTGGGGCCCACGTGATTTCCGGGTGGGGCCCACGTGATTTCCGGGTGGGGCCCACGTGATTTCCGGGTGGGGCCCACGTGATTTCCGGGTGGGGCCCACGTGATTTCCGGGTGGGGCCCACGTGATTTCCGGGTGGGGCCCACGTGATTTCCGGGTGGGGCCCACGTGATTTCCCCGTGGGGCCCACGTGATTTCCGGGTGGGGCCCACGTGATTTCCGGGTGGGGCCCACGTGATTTCCGGGTGGGGCCCACGTGATTTCCCCGTGGGGCCAACGTGATTTCCCCGTGGGGCCCACGTGATTTCCGGGTGGGGCCCACGTGATTTCCGGGTGGGGCCCACGTGATTTCCGGGTGGGGCCCATGTGATTTCCGGGTGGGGCCCACGTGATTTCCGGGTGGGGCCCATGTGATTTCCGGGTGGGGCCCACGTGATTTCCGGGTTGGCCCCACGTGATTTCCCGGTGGGGCCCACGTGATTTCCGGGTGGGCCCCACGTGATTTCCCCGTGGGGCCCACGTGATTTCCGGGTGGGGCCCACGTGATTTCCGGGTGGGGCCCACGTGATTTCCGGGTGGGGCCCACGTGATTTCCGGGTGGGGCCCACGTGATTTCCGGGTGGGGCCCACGTGATTTCCGGGTGGGGCCCACGTGATTTCCGGGTGGGGCCCACGTGATTTCCGGGTGGGCCCCACGTGATTTCCGGGTGGGGCCCACGTGATTTCCGGGTGGGGCCCACGTGATTTCCGGGTGGGGCCCACGTGATTTCCGGGTGGGCCCCACGTGATTTCCGGGTGGGGCCCACGTGATTTCCGGGTGGGGCCCACGTGATTTCCGGGTGGGCCCCACGTGATTTCCGGGTGGGGCCCACGTGATTTCCGGGTGGGGCCCACGTGATTTCCGTGTGGGGCCCACGTGATTTCCGGGTGGGGCCCACGTGATTTCCGGGTGGGGCCCACGTGATTTCCGGGTGGGGCCCACGTGATTTCCGGGTGGGGCCCACGTGATTTCCGGGTGGGGCCCACGTGATTTCCGGGTGGGGCCCACGTGATTTCCGGGTGGGGCCCACGTGATTTCCGGGTGGGGCCCACGTGATTTCCCCGTGGGGCCCACGTGATTTCCGGGTGGGGCCCACGTGATTTCCGGGTGGGGCCCACGTGATTTCCGGGTGGGGCCCACGTGATTTCCCCGTGGGGCCAACGTGATTTCCCCGTGGGGCCCACGTGATTTCCGGGTGGGGCCCACGTGATTTCCGGGTGGGGCCCACGTGATTTCCGGGTGGGGCCCATGTGATTTCCGGGTGGGGCCCACGTGATTTCCGGGTTGGCCCCACGTGATTTCCGGGTGGGGCCCACGTGATTTCCGGGTGGGGCCCACGTGATTTCCGGGTGGGGCCCACGTGATTTCCCCGTGGGGCCCACATGATTTCCTGGTGGGGCCCACGTGATTTCCGGGTGGGGCCCACGTGATTTCCGGGTGGGGCCCACGTGATTTCCCCGTGGGGCCCACGTGATTTCCAGGTGGGGCCCACGTGATTTCCGCGTGGGGCCCACGTGATTTCCCCGTGGGGCCCACGTGATTTCCCCGTGGGGCCCACGTGATTTCCGGGTGGGGCCCACGTGATTTCCGGGTGGGGCCCACGTGATTTCCGGGTGGGGCCCACGTGATTTCCGGGTGGGGCCCACGTGATTTCCGGGTGGGCCCCACGTGATTTCCGTGTGGGGCCCACGTGATTTCCGGGTGGGGCCCACGTGATTTCCGGGTGGGGCCCACGTGATTTCCGGGTGGGCCCCACGTGATTTCCGGGTGGGGCCCACGTGATTTCCGGGTGGGGCCCACGTGATTTCCGGGTGGGGCCCACGTGATTTCCGGGTGGGGCCCACGTGATTTCCCCGTGGGGCCCACGTGATTTCCCCGTGGGGCCCACTTGATTTCCGGCTGGGGCCCACGTGATTTCCGGGTGGGGACCACGTGATTTCCCCGTGGGGCCCACGTGATTTCCCCGTGGGGCCCACGTGATTTCCGGGTGGGGCCCACGTGATTTCCGGGTGGGGCCCACGTGATTTCCCCGTGGGGCCCACGTGATTTCCCCGTGGGGCCCACGTGATTTCCGGGTGGGGCCCACGTGATTTCAGGGTGGGGCCCACGTGATTTCCCCGTGGGGCCCACGTGATTTCCCCGTTGGGCCCACGTGATTTCCCCGTGGGGCCCACGTGATTTCCCCGTGGGGCCCACGTGATTTCCGGGTGGGGCCCACGTGATTTCCCCGTGGGGCCCACGTGATTTCCCCGTGGGGCCCACGTGATTTCCCCGTGGGGCCCACGTGATTTCCGGCTGGGGCCCACGTGATTTCCGGCTGGGGCCCACGTGATTTCCGGGTGGGGCCCACGTGATTTCCGGGTGGGGCCCACGTGATTTCCGGGTGGGCCCCACGTGATTTCCCCGTGGGGCCCACGTGATTTCCGGGTGGGGCCCACGTGATTTCCGGGTGGGGCCCACGTGATTTCCGGGTGGGGCCCACGAGATTTCCCCGTGGGGCCCACGTGATTTCCGGGTGGGGCCCACGTGATTTCCGGGTGGGGCCCACGTGATTTCCGGGTGGGGCCCACGTGATTTCCGGGTGGGGCCCACGTGATTTCCGGGTGGGGCCCACGTGATTTCCGGGTGGGGCCCACGTGATTTCCGGGTGGGGCCCACGTGATTTCCGGGTGGGGCCCACGTGATTTCCGGGTGGGCCCCACGTGATTTCCGGGTGGGGCCCACGTGATTTCCGGGTGGGGCCCACGTGATTTCCGGGTGGGGCCCACGTGATTTCCGGGTGGGCCCCACGTGATTTCCGGGTGGGGCCCACGTGATTTCCGGGTGGGGCCCACGTGATTTCCGGGTGGGCCCCACGTGATTTCCGGGTGGGGCCCACGTGATTTCCGGGTGGGGCCCACGTGATTTCCGGGTGGGGCCCACGTGATTTCCGGGTGGGCCCCACGTGATTTCCGGGTGGGGCCCACGTGATTTCCGGGTGGGGCCCACGTGATTTCCGGGTGGGCCCCACGTGATTTCCGGGTGGGGCCCACGTGATTTCCGGGTGGGGCCCACGTGATTTCCGGGTGGGGCCCACGTGATTTCCGGGTGGGGCCCACGTGATTTCCGGGTGGGGCCCACGTGATTTCCCCGTGGGGCCCACGTGATTTCCGGGTGGGGCCCACGTGATTTCCGGGTGGGGCCCACGTGATTTCCGGGTGGGGCCCACGTGATTTCCGGGTGGGGCCCACGTGATTTCCGGGTGGGGCCCACGTGATTTCCCCGTGGGGCCCACGTGATTTCCGGGTGGGGCCCACGTGATTTCCGGGTGGGGCCCACGTGATTTCCGGGTGGGGCCCACGTGATTTCCCCGTGGGGCCAACGTGATTTCCCCGTGGGGCCCACGTGATTTCCGGGTGGGGCCCACGTGATTTCCGGGTGGGGCCCACGTGATTTCCGGGTTGGGCCCATGTGATTTCCGGGTGGGGCCCACGTGATTTCCGGGTTGGCCCCACGTGATTTCCGGGTGGGGCCCACGTGATTTCCGGGTGGGGCCCACGTGATTTCCGGGTGGGGCCCACGTGATTTCCGGGTGGGGCCCACGTGATTTCCGGGTGGGGCCCACGTGATTTCCCCGTGGGGCCCACGTGATTTCCGGGTGGGGCCCACGTGATTTCCGGGTGGGGCCCACGTGATTTCCGGGTGGGGCCCACGTGATTTCCGGGTGGGGCCCACGTGATTTCCGGGTGGGGCCCACGTGATTTCCGGGTGGGGCCCACGTGATTTCCGGGTGGGGCCCACGTGATTTCCGGGTGGGGCCCACGTGATTTCCCCGTGGGGCCCACGTGATTTCCGGGTGGGGCCCACGTGATTTCCCCGTGAGGCCCACGTGATTTCCCCGTGGGGCCCACGTGATTTCCGGGTGGGGCCCACGTGATTTCCGGGTGGGGCCCACGTGATTTCCGGGTGGGGCCCACGTGATTTCCGGTTGGGGCCCACGTGATTTCCGGCTGTGGCCCACGTGATTTCCGGGTGGGGTCCACGTGATTTCCGGGTGGGGCCCACGTGATTTCCCCGTGGGGCCCACGTGATTTCCGGGTGGGGCCCACGTGATTTCCGGGTGGGGCCCACGTGATTTCCGGGTGGGGCCCACGTGATTTCCGGGTGGGGCCCACGTGAATTCCCCATGGGGCCCACGTGATTTCCGGGTGGGGCCCACGTGATTTCCGGGTGGGGCCCACGTGATTTCCGGGTGGGGCCCACGTGATTTTCGGGTGGGGCCCACGTGATTTCCGGGTGGGGCCCACGTGATTTCCGGCTGTGGCCCACGTGATTTCCGGGTGGGGCCCACGTGATTTCCGGGTGGGGCCCACGTGATTTCCCCGTGGGGCCCACGTGATTTCCGGGTGGGGCCCACGTGATTTCCGGGTGGGGCCCACGTGATTTCCCCGTGGGGCCCACGTGATTTCCGGGTGGGGCCCACGTGATTTCCGGGTGGGGCCCACGTGATTTCCGGGTGGGGCCCACGTGATTTCCGGGTGGGGCCCACGTGATTTCCGGGTGGGGCCCACGTGATTTCCGGGTGGGGCCCACGTGATTTCCGGGTGGGGCCCACGTGATTTCCCCGAGGGGCCCACGTGATTTCCGTGTGGGGCCCACGTGATTTCCGGGTGGGGCCCACGTGATTTCCGGGTGGGGCCCACGTGATTTCCGGGTGGGGCCCACGTGATTTCCGGGTGGGGCCCACGTGATTTCCGGGTGGGGCCCACGTGATTTCCGGGTGGGGCCCACGTGATTTCCCCGTGGGGCCCACGTGATTTCCCCATGGGGCCCACGTGATTTCCGGCTGGGGCCCACGTGATTTCCGGGTGGGGTCCACGTGATTTCCAGGTGGGGCCCACGTGATTTCCCCGTGGGGCCCACGTGATTTCCGGGTGGGGCCCACGTGATTTCCGGGTGGGGCCCACGTGATTTCCGGGTGGGGCCCACGTGATTTCCGGGTGGGGCCCACGTGATTTCCGGATGTGGCCCACGTGTTTTCCGGGTGGGGCCCACGTGATTTCCGGGTGGGGCCCACGTGATTTCCGGGTGGGGCCCACGTGATTTCCGGGTGGGCCCCACGTGATTTCCGGGTGGGGCCCACGTGATTTCCGGGTGGGGCCCACGTGATTTCGGGGTGGGGCCCACGTGATTTCCGGGTGGGGCCCACGTGATTTCCGGCTGGGGCCCACGTGATTTCCGGGTGGGGCCCACGTGATTTCCGGGTGGGGCCCACGTGATTTCCGGGTGGGGCCCACGTGATTTCCGGGTGGGGCCCACGTGATTTCCCCGTGGGGCCCACGTGATTTCCGGGTGGGGCCCACGTGATTTCCGGGTGGGGCCCACGTGATTTCCCCGTGGGGCCCACGTGATTTCCGGGTGGGGCCCACGTGATTTCCGGGTGGGGCCCACGTGATTTCCGGGTGGGGCCCATGTGATTTCCGGGTGGGGCCCACGTGATTTCCCCGTGGGGCCCACGTGATTTCCCCGTGGGGCCCACGTGATTTCCGGGTGGGGCCCACGTGATTTCCGGGTGGGGCCCACGTGATTTCCCGGTGGGGCCCACGTGATTTCCGGGTGGGGCCCACATGATTTCCGGGTGGGGCCCACGTGATTTCCTGGTGGGCCCCACGTGATTTCCGTGTGGGGCCCACGTGATTTCCGGGTGGGGCCCACGTGATTTCCCCGTGGGGCCCACGTGATTTCCGGGTGGGCCCCACGTGATTTCCGGGTGGGGCCCACGTGATTTCCCCGTGGGGCCCACGTGATTTCCCCATGGGGCCCACGTGATTTCCGGGTGGGGCCCACGTGATTTCCGGGTGGGGCCCACGTGATTTCCGGGTGGGGCCCACGTGATTTCCGGTTGGGCCCCACGTGATTTCCGTGTGGGGCCCACGTGATTTCCGGGTGGGGCCCACGTGATTTCCGGGTGGGGCCCACGTGATTTCCGGGTGGGGCCCACGTGATTTCCGGGTGGGGCCCACGTGATTTCCGGGTGGGGCCCACGTGATTTCCGGGTGGGGCCCACGTGATTTCCGGGTGGGGCCCACGTGATTTCCGGGTGGGGCCCACGTGATTTCCGGGTGGGGCCCACGTGATTTCCGGGTGGGGCCCACGTGATTTCCGGGTGGGGCCCACGTGATTTCCGGGTGGGGCCCACGTGATTTCCGGGTGGGCCCCACGTGATTTCCGGGTGGGCCCCACGTGATTTCCGGGTGGGGCCCACGTGATTTCCCCGTGGGGCCCACGTGATT
Organism: Ovis canadensis; assembly: GCF_042477335.2. Taxonomy (NCBI): domain Eukaryota; kingdom Metazoa; phylum Chordata; class Mammalia; order Artiodactyla; family Bovidae; genus Ovis; species Ovis canadensis. The sequence continues at coordinate 12,195,883 of NC_091250.1, forward strand.
TCCAGGTGGGGCCCACGTGATTTCCGGGTGGGGCCCACGTGATTTCCCCGTGGGGCCCACGTGATTTCCCCGTGGGGCCCACGTGATTTCCCCGTGGGGCCCACGTGATTTCCGGCTGGGGCCCACGTGATTTCCGGGTGGGGCCCACGTGATTTCCGGGTGGGGCCCACGTGATTTCCGGGTGGGGCCCACGTGATTTCCGGGTGGGGCCCACGTGATTTCCGGGTGGGGCCCACGTGATTTCCGGGTGGGGCCCACGTGATTTCCGCGTGGGGCCCACGTGATTTCCGGGTGGGGCCCACGTGATTTCCGGGTGGGGCCCACGTGATTTCCGGGTGGGGCCCACGTGATTTCCGGGTGGGGCCCACGTGATTTCCGGGTGGGGCCCACGTGATTTCCTCGTGGGGCCCACGTGATTTCCGGCTGGGGCCCACGTGATTTCCGGGTGGGGACCACGTGATTTCCCCGTGGGGCCCACGTGATTTCCCCGTGGGGCCCACGTGATTTCCGGGTGGGGCCCACGTGATTTCCGGGTGGGGCCCACGTGATTTCCCCGTGGGGCCCACGTGATTTCCCCGTGGGGCCCACGTGATTTCCGGGTGGGGCCCACGTGATTTCAGGGTGGGGCCCACGTGATTTCCCCGTGGGGCCCACGTGATTTCCCCGTGGGGCCCACGTGATTTCCCCGTGGGGCCCACGTGATTTCCGGGTGGGGCCCACGTGATTTCCGGGTGGGGCCCACGTGATTTCCCCGTGGGGCCCACGTGATTTCCGGGTGGGCCCCACGTGATTACCGGGTGGGGCCCACGTGATTTCCGGGTGGGGCCCACGTGATTTCCGGGTGGGGCCCACGTGATTTCCCCTTGGGGCCCACGTGATTTCCGGGTGGGCCCCACGTGATTTCCGGGTGTGGCCCACGTGATTTCCGGGTGGGGCCCACGTGATTTCCGGTTGGGGCCCACGTGATTTCCGGGTGGGGCCAACGTGATTTCCGGGTGGGGCCCACGTGATTTCCCCGTGGGGCCCACGTGATTTCCGGGTGGGGCCCACGTGATTTCCGGGTGGGGCCCACGTGATTTCCGGGTGGGGCCCACGTGATTTCCGGGTGGGGTCCACGTGATTTCCGGGTGTGGCCCACGTGATTTCCCGGTGGGGCCCACGTGATTTCCGGGTGGGGCCTTCGTGATTTCCGGGTGGGGCCCACGTGATTTCCGGGTGGGGCCCACGTGATTTCCGGGTGGGGCCCACGTGATTTCCGGGTGGGGCCCACGTGATTTCCGGGTGGGGCCCACGTGATTTCCGGGTGGGGCCCACGTGATTTCCGGGTGGGGTCCACGTGATTTCCGGGTGGGGCCCACGTGATTTCCCGGTGGGGCCCACGTGATTTCCGGGTGGGGCCCACGTGATTTCCGGGTGGGGCCCACGTGATTTCCGGGTGGGGCCCACGTGATTTCCCCGAGGGGCCCACGTGATTTCCGGGTGGGGCCCACGTGATTTCCGGGTGGGGCCCACGTGATTTCCGGGTGGGGCCCACGTGATTTCCGGGTGGGGCCCACGTGAATTCCGGGTGGGGCCCACGTGATTTCCGGGTGGGGCCCACGTGATTTCCGGGTGGGGCCCACGTGATTTCCGGGTGGGGCCCACGTGATTTCCGGGTGGGGCCCACGTGATTTCCGGGTGGGGCCCACGTGATTTCCGGGTGGGGCCCACGTGATTTCCCCGTGGGGCCCACGTGATTTCCCCATGGGGCCCACGTGATTTCCGGCTGGGGCCCACGTGATTTCCGGGTGGGGTCCACGTGATTTCCAGGTGGGGCCCACGTGATTTCCCCGTGGGGCCCACGTGATTTCCGGGTGGGGCCCACGTGATTTCCGGGTGGGGCCCACGTGATTTCCGGGTGGGGCCCACGTGATTTCCGGGTGGGGCCCACGTGATTTCCGGATGTGGCCCACGTGTTTTCCGGGTGGGGCCCACGTGATTTCCGGGTGGGGCCCACGTGATTTCCGGGTGGGGCCCACGTGATTTCCGGGTGGGCCCCACGTGATTTCCGGGTGGGGCCCACGTGATTTCCGGGTGGGGCCCACGTGATTTCCGGGTGGGGCCCACGTGATTTCCGGCTGGGGCCCACGTGATTTCCGGGTGGGGCCCACGTGATTTCCGGGTGGGGCCCACGTGATTTCCGGGTGGGGCCCACGTGATTTCCGGGTGGGTCCCACGTGATTTCCCGGTGGGGCCCACGTGATTTCCGGGTGGGGCCCACGTGATTTCCGGGTGGGGCCCACGTGATTTCCGGGTGGGGCCCACGTGATTTCCGGGTGGGGCCCACGTGATTTCCGGCTGGGGCCCACGTGATTTCCGGGTGGGGCCCACGTGATTTCCGGGTGGGGCCCACGTGATTTCCGGGTGGGGCCCACGTGATTTCCGGGTGGGGCCCACGTGATTTCCGGGTGGGGCCCACGTGATTTCCGGGTGGGGCCCACGTGATTTCCCCGTGGGGCCCACGTGATTTCCCCGTGGGGCCCACGTGATTTCCGGGTGGGGCCCACGTGATTTCCGGGTGGGGCCCACGTGATTTCCGGCTGGGGCCCACGTGATTTCCGGGTGGTGCCCACGTGATTTCCCCGTGGGGCCCACGTGATTTCCCCGTGGGGCCCACGTGATTTCCGGGTGGGCCCCACGTGATTTCCGGGTGGGGCCCACGTGATTTCCCCATGGGGCCCACGTGATTTCCCCGTGGGGCCCACGTGATTTCCGGGTGGGGCCCACGTGATTTCCGGGTGGGGCCCACGTGATTTCCGGTTGGGCCCCACGTGATTTCCGTGTGGGGCCCACGTGATTTCCGGGTGGGGCCCACGTGATTTCCGGGTGGGGCCCACGTGTTTTCCGGGTGGGGCCCACGTGATTTCCGGGTGGGGCCCACGTGATTTCCGGGTGGGGCCCACGTGATTTCCGGGTGGGGCCCACGTGATTTCCCCGTGGGGCCCACGTGATTTCCCCGTGGGGCCCACGTGATTTCCGGCTGGGGCCCACGTGATTTCCGGGTGGGGCCCACGTGATTTCCGGGTGGGGCCCACGTGATTTCCGGGTGGGGCCCACGTGATTTCCGGGTGGGGCCCACGTGATTTCCGGGTGGGGCCCACGTGATTTCCGGGTGGGGCCCACGTGATTTCCGGGTGGGCCCCACGTGATTTCCGTGTGGGGCCCACATGATTTCCGGGTGGGGCCCACGTGATTTCCGGGTGGGGCCCACGTGATTTCCGGGTGGGGCCCACGTGATTTCCGGGTGGGGCCCACGTGATTTCCGGGTGGGGCCCACGTGATTTCCCCGTGGGGCCCACGTGATTTCCCCGTGGGGCCCACGTGATTTCCCCGTGGGGCCCACGTGATTTCCGGCTGGGGCCCACGTGATTTCCGGGTGGGGCCCACGTGATTTCCGGGTGGGGCCCACGTGATTTCCGGGTGGGCCCCACGTGATTTCCGGGTGGGGCCCACGTGATTTCCGGGTGGGGCCCACGTGATTTCCGGGTGGGGCCCACGTGATTTCCGGGTGGGGCCCACGTGATTTCCGGCTGGGGCCCACGTGATTTCCGGGTGGGGCCCACGTGATTTCCGGGTGGGGCCCACGTGATTTCCGGGTGGGGCCCACGTGATTTCCGGGTGGGTCCCACGTGATTTCCCGGTGGGGCCCACGTGATTTCCGGGTGGGGCCCACGTGATTTCCGGGTGGGGCCCACGTGATTTCCGGGTGGGGCCCACGTGATTTCCGGGTGGGGCCCACGTGATTTCCGGCTGGGGCCCACGTGATTTCCGGGTGGGGCCCACGTGATTTCCGGGTGGGGCCCACGTGATTTCCGGGTGGGGCCCACGTGATTTCCGGGTGGGGCCCACGTGATTTCCGGGTGGGGCCCACGTGATTTCCGGGTGGGGCCCACGTGATTTCCCCGTGGGGCCCACGTGATTTCCCCGTGGGGCCCACGTGATTTCCGGGTGGGGCCCACGTGATTTCCGGGTGGGGCCCACGTGATTTCCGGCTGGGGCCCACGTGATTTCCGGGTGGTGCCCACGTGATTTCCCCGTGGGGCCCACGTGATTTCCCCGTGGGGCCCACGTGATTTCCGGGTGGGCCCCACGTGATTTCCGGGTGGGGCCCACGTGATTTCCCCATGGGGCCCACGTGATTTCCCCGTGGGGCCCACGTGATTTCCGGGTGGGGCCCACGTGATTTCCGGGTGGGGCCCACGTGATTTCCGGTTGGGCCCCACGTGATTTCCGTGTGGGGCCCACGTGATTTCCGGGTGGGGCCCACGTGATTTCCGGGTGGGGCCCACGTGATTTCCGGGTGGGGCCCACGTGATTTCCGGGTGGGGCCCACGTGATTTCCGGGTGGGGCCCACGTGATTTCCGGGTGGGGCCCACGTGATTTCCGGGTGGGGCCCACGTGATTTCCCCGTGGGGCCCACGTGATTTCCCCGTGGGGCCCACGTGATTTCCGGCTGGGGCCCACGTGATTTCCGGGTGGGGCCCACGTGATTTCCGGGTGGGGCCCACGTGATTTCCGGGTGGGGCCCACGTGATTTCCGGGTGGGGCCCACGTGATTTCCGGGTGGGGCCCACGTGATTTCCGGGTGGGCCCCACGTGATTTCCGTGTGGGGCCCACGTGATTTCCGGGTGGGGCCCACGTGATTTCCGGGTGGGGCCCACGTGATTTCCGGGTGGGGCCCACGTGATTTCCGGGTGGGGCCCACGTGATTTCCCCGTGGGGCCCACGTGATTTCCCCGTGGGGCCCACGTGATTTCCCCGTGGGGCCCACGTGATTTCCGGCTGGGGCCCACGTGATTTCCGGGTGGGGCCCACGTGATTTCCGGGTGGGGCCCACGTGATTTCCGGGTGGGCCCCACGTGATTTCCGGGTGGGGCCCACGTGATTTCCGGGTGGGGCCCACGTGATTTCCGGGTGGGGCCCACGTGATTTCCGGGTGGGGCCCACGTGATTTCCGGGTGGGGCCCACGTGATTTCCCCGTGGGGCCCACGTGATTTCCGGCTGGGGCCCACGTGATTTCCGGGTGGGGACCACGTGATTTCCCCGTGGGGCCCACGTAATTTCCCCGTGGGGCCCACGTGATTTCCGGGTGGGGCCCACGTGATTTCCGGGTGGGGCCCACGTGATTTCCCCGTGGGGCCCACGTGATTTCCCCGTGGGGCCCACGTGATTTCCGGGTGGGGCCCACGTGATTTCAGGGTGGGGCCCACGTGATTTCCCCGTGGGGCCCACGTGATTTCCCCGTTGGGCCCACGTGATTTCCCCGTGGGGCCCACGTGATTTCCGGGTGGGGCCCACGTGATTTCCGGGTGGGGCCCACGTGATTTCCCCGTGGGGCCCACGTGATTTCCGGGTGGGCCCCACGTGATTACCGGGTGGGGCCCACGTGATTTCCGGGTGGGGCCCACGTGATTTCCGGGTGGGGCCCACGTGATTTCCGGGTGGGGCCCACGTGATTTCCGGGTGGGGCCCACGTGATTTCCGGGTGGGGCCCACGTGATTTCCGGGTGGGGCCCACATGATTTCCCCGTGGGGCCCACGTGTTTTCCGGGTGGGGCCCACGTGATTTCCGGGTGGGGCCCACGTGATTTCCGGGTGGGGCCCACGTGATTTCCCCGTGGGGCCCACGTGATTTCCGGGTGGGCCCCACGTGATTTCCGGGTGTGGCCCACGTGATTTCCGGGTGGGGCCCACGTGATTTCCGGGTGGGGCCCACGTGATTTCCGGGTGTGGCCCACGTGATTTCCGGGTGGGGCCCCCGTGATTTCCGGGTGGGGCCCACGTGATTTCCGGGTGGGCCCCACGTGATTTCCGGGTGGGGCCCACGTGATTTCCCCATGGGGCCCACGTGATTTCCCCATGGGGCCCACGTGATTTCCGGGTGGGGCCCACGTGATTTCCGGGTGGGGCCCACGTGATTTCCGGGTGGGGCCCACGTGATTTCCGGTTGGGCCCCACGTGATTTCCGTGTGGGGCCCACGTGATTTCCGGGTGGGGCCCACGTGATTTCCGGGTGGGGCCCACGTGATTTCCGGGTGGGGCCCACGTGATTTCCGGGTGGGGCCCACGTGATTTCCGGGTGGGGCCCACGTGATTTCCGGGTGGGGCCCACGTGATTTCCGGGTGGGGCCCACGTGATTTCCCCGTGGGGCCCACGTGATTTCCCCGTGGGGCCCACGTGATTTCCGGGTGGGGCCCACGTGATTTCCGGGTGGGGCCCACGTGATTTCCGGGTGGGGCCCACGTGATTTCCGGGTGGGGCCCACGTGATTTCCGGGTGGGCCCCACGTGATTTCTGGGTGGGGCCCACGTGATTTCCGGGTGGGGCCCACGTGATTTCCGGGTGGGGCCCACGTGATTTCCGGGTGGGGCCCACGTGATTTCCGGGTGGGCCCCACGTGATTTCCGGGTGGGGCCCACGTGATTTCCGGGTGGGGCCCACGTGATTTCCGGGTGGGGCCCACGTGATTTCCGGGTGGGGCCAACGTGATTTCCGGGTGGGGCCCACGTGATTTCCCCGTGGGGCCCACGTGATTTCCGGCTGGGGCCCACGTGATTTCCGGGTGGGGACCACGTGATTTCCCCGTGGGGCCCACGTAATTTCCCCGTGGGGCCCACGTGATTTCCGGGTGGGGCCCACGTGATTTCCGGGTGGGGCCCACGTGATTTCCCCGTGGGGCCCACGTGATTTCCCCGTGGGGCCCACGTGATTTCCGGGTGGGGCCCACGTGATTTCAGGGTGGGGCCCACGTGATTTCCCCGTGGGGCCCACGTGATTTCCCCGTTGGGCCCACGTGATTTCCCCGTGGGGCCCACGTAATTTCCGGGTGGGGCCCACGTGATTTCCGGGTGGGGCCCACGTGATTTCCCCGTGGGGCCCACGTGATTTCCGGGTGGGCCCCACGTGATTACCGGGTGGGGCCCACGTGATTTCCGGGTGGGGCCCACATGATTTCCGGGTGGGGCCCACGTGATTTCCGGGTGGGGCCCACGTGATTTCCGGGTGGGGCCCACGTGATTTCCGGGTGGGGCCCACGTGATTTCCGGGTGGGGCCCACATGATTTCCCCGTGGGGCCCACGTGTTTTCCGGGTGGGGCCCACGTGATTTCCGGGTGGGGCCCACGTGATTTCCGATTGGGGCCCACGTGATTTCCCCGTGGGGCCCACGTGATTTCCGGGTGGGCCCCACGTGATTTCCGGGTGTGGCCCACGTGATTTCCGGGTGGGGCCCACGTGATTTCCGGGTGGGGCCCACGTGATTTCCGGGTGGGGCCCACGTGATTTCCGGGTGGGGCCCACGTGATTTCCCCGTGGGGCCCACGTGATTTCCGGGTGGGGCCCACGTGATTTCCGGGTGGGGCCCACGTGATTTCCGGGTGGGGCCCACGTGATTTCCGGGTGGGTTCCACGTGATTTCCGGGTGGGGCCCACGTGATTTCCGGGTGGGGCCCACGTGATTTCCGGGTGGGGCCCACGTGATTTTCGGGTGGGGCCCACGTGATTTCCGGGTGGGGCCCACGTGATTTCCGGGTGGGGCCCACGTGATTTCCGGGTGGGGCCCACGTGATTTCCGGGTGGGGCCCACGTGATTTCCGGGTGGGGCCCACGTGATTTCCCCGTGGGGCCCACGTGATTTCCCCGTGGGGCCCACGTGATTTCCGGGTGGGGCCCACGTGATTTCCCCGTGGGGCCCACGTGATTTCCGGGTGGGGCCCACGTGATTTCCCCGTGGGGCCCACGTGATTTCCGGGTGGGGCCCACGTGATTTCCCCGTGGGGCCCACGTGATTTCCGGGTGGGGCCCATGGGATTTCCCCGTGGGGCCCACGTGATTTCCGGGTGGGGCCCACGTGATTTCCCCGTGAGGCCCACGTGATTTCCCCGTGGGGCCCACGTGATTTCCGGGTGGGGCCCACGTGATTTCCGGGTGGGGCCCACGTGATTTCCGGGTGGGGCCCACGTGATTTCCGGGTGGGGCCCACGTGATTTCCGGCTGTGGCCCACGTGATTTCCGGGTGGGGCCCACGTGATTTCCGGGTGGGGCCCACGTGATTTCCGGGTGGGGCCCACGTGATTTCCGGGTGGGTCCCACGGGATTTCCGGGTGGGGCCCACGTGATTTCCGGGTGGGCCCCACGTGATTTCCGGGTGGGGCCCACGTGATTTCCGGGTGGGGCCCACGTGATTTCCGGGTGGGGCCCACGTGATTTCCGGGTGGGGCCCACGTGATTTCCGGGTGGGGCCCACGTGATTTCCCCGTGGGGCCCACGTGATTTCCGGGTGGGGCCCACGTGATTTCCGGGTGGGGCCCACGTGATTTCCGGGTGGGGCCCACGTGATTTCCGGGTGGGGCCCACGTGATTTCCGGGTGGGGCCCACGTGATTTCCCCGTGGGGCCCACGTGATTTCCGGGTGGGGCCCACGTGATTTCCGGGTGGGGCCCACGTGATTTCCGGGTGGGGCCCACGTGATTTCCGGGTGGGGCCCACGTGATTTCCGCGTGGGGCCCACGTGATTTCCCCGTGGGGCCCACGTGATTTCCCCGTGGGGCCCACGTGATTTCCGGGTGGGGCCCACGTGATTTCCGGGTGGGGCCCACGTGATTTCCGGGTGGGGCCCACGTGATTTCCGGGTGGGGCCCACGTGATTTCCGGGTGGGGCCCACGTGATTTCCGGGTGGGCCCCACGTGATTTCCGTGTGGGGCCCACGTGATTTCCGGGTGGGGACCACGTGATTTCCCCGTGGGGCCCACGTAATTTCCCCGTGGGGCCCACGTGATTTCCGGGTGGGGCCCACGTGATTTCCGGGTGGGGCCCACGTGATTTCCCCGTGGGGCCCACGTGATTTCCCCGTGGGGCCCACGTGATTTCCGGGTGGGGCCCACGTGATTTCAGGGTGGGGCCCACGTGATTTCCCCGTGGGGCCCACGTGATTTCCCCGTTGGGCCCACGTGATTTCCCCCTGGGGCCCACGTGATTTCCGGGTGGGGCCCACGTGATTTCCCCGTGGGGCCCACGTGATTTCCGGGTGGGCCCCACGTGATTACCGGGTGGGGCCCACGTGATTTCCGGGTGGGGCCCACGTGTTTTCCGGCGGGGGCCCACGTGATTTCCGGGTGGGGCCCACGTGATTTCCGGGTGGGGCCCACGGGATTTCCGGGTGGGGCCCACGTGATTTCCGGGTGGGGCCCACATGATTTCCCCGTGGGGCCCATGTGTTTTCCGGGTGGGGCCCACGTGATTTCCGGGTGGGGCCCACGTGATTTCCGGGTGGGGCCCACGTGATTTCCCCGTGGGGCCCACGTGATTTCCGGGTGGGGCCCACGTGATTTCCGGGTGTGGCCCACGTGATTTCCGGGTGGGTTCCACGTGATTTCCGGGTGGGGCCCACGTGATTTCCGGGTGGGGCCCACGTGATTTCCGGGTGGGGCCCACGTGATTTTCGGGTGGGGCCCACGTGATTTCCGGGTGGGGCCCACGTGATTTCCGGGTGGGGCCCACGTGATTTCCGGGTGGGGCCCACGTGATTTCCGGGTGGGGCCCACGTGATTTCCGGGTGGGGCCCACGTGATTTCCCCGTGGGGCCCACGTGATTTCCCCGTGGGGCCCACGTGATTTCCGGGTGGGGCCCACGTGATTTCCGGGTGGGGCCCACGTGATTTCCGGGTGGGGCCCACGTGATTTCCGGGTGGGGCCCACGTGATTTCCCCGTGGGGCCCACGTGATTTCCGGGTGGGGCCCACGTGATTTCCGGGTGGGGCCCACGTGATTTCCGGGTGGGGCCCACGTGATTTCCGGGTGGGGCCCACGTGATTTCCGGGTGGGGCCCACGTGATTTCCCCGTGGGGCCCACGTGATTTCCGGGTGGGGCCCACGTGATTTCCGGGTGGGGCCCACGTGATTTCCGGGTGGGGCCCACGTGATTTCCCCGTGGGGCCAACGTGATTTCCCCGTGGGGCCCACGTGATTTCCGGGTGGGGCCCACGTGATTTCCGGGTGGGGCCCACGTGATTTCCGGGTGGGGCCCATGTGATTTCCGGGTGGGGCCCACGTGATTTCCGGGTTGGCCCCACGTGATTTCCGGGTGGGGCCCACGTGATTTCCGGGTGGGGCCCACGTGATTTCCGGGTGGGGCCCACGTGATTTCCGGGTGGGGCCCACGTGATTTCCGGGTGGGGCCCACGTGATTTCCCCGTGGGGCCCACGTGATTTCCCGGTGGGGCCCACGTGATTTCCGTGTGGGGCCCACGTGATTTCCGAGTGGGGCCCACGTGATTTCCGGGTGGGGCCCACGTGATTTCCGGGTGGGGCCCACGTGATTTCCGGGTGGGGCCCACGTGATTTCCGGGTGGGGCCCACGTGATTTCCGGGTGGGGCCCACGTGATTTCCGGGTGGGGCCCACGTGATTTCCCCGTGGGGCCCACGTGATTTCCGGGTGGGGCCCACGTGATTTCCCCGTGAGGCCCACGTGATTTCCCCGTGGGGCCCACGTGATTTCCGGGTGGGGCCCACGTGATTTCCGGGTGGGGCCCACGTGATTTCCGGGTGGGGCCCACGTGATTTCCGGTTGGGGCCCACGTGATTTCCGGGTGGGGCCCACGTGATTTCCGGGTGGGGCCCACGTGATTTCCGGGTGGGGCCCACGTGATTTCCCCGTGGGGCCCACGTGATTTCCGGGTGGGGCCCACGTGATTTCCGGGTGGGGCCCACGTGATTTCCGGGTGGGGCCCACGTGATTTCCGGGTGGGGCCCACGTGATTTCCGGGTGGGGCCCACGTGATTTCCCCGTGGGGCCCACGTGATTTCCGGGTGGGGCCCACGTGATTTCCGGGTGGGGCCCACGTGATTTCCGGGTGGGGCCCACGTGATTTCCCCGTGGGGCCAACGTGATTTCCCCGTGGGGACCACGTGATTTCCGGGTGGGGCCCACGTGATTTCCGGCTGGGGCCCACGTGATTTACGGGTGGGGCCCACGTGATTTCCGGGTGGGGCCCACGTGATTTCCGGGTTGGCCCCACGTGATTTCCGGGTGGGGCCCACGTGATTTCCGGGTGGGGCCCACGTGATTTCCGGGTGGGGCCCACGTGCTTTCCGGGTGGGGCCCACGTGATTTCCGGGTGGGGCCCACGTGATTTCCGCGTGGGGCCCACGTGATTTCCCCGTGGGGCCCACGTGATTTCCCCGTGGGGCCCACGTGATTTCCGGGTGGGGCCCACGTGATTTCCGGGTGGGGCCCACGTGATTTCCGGGTGGGGCCCACGTGATTTCCGGGTGGGGCCCACGTGATTTCCGGGTGGGGCCCACGTGATTTCCGTGTGGGGCCCACGTGATTTCCGGGTGGGGCCCACGTGATTTCCGGGTGGGGCCCACGTGATTTCCGGGTGGGCCCCACGTGATTTCCGGGTGGGGCCCACGTGATTTCCGGGTGGGGCCCACGTGATTTCCGGGTGGGGCCCACGTGATTTCCCCGTGGGGCCCACGTGATTTCCGGCTGGGGCCCACGTGATTTCCGGGTGGGGACCACGTGATTTCCCCGTGGGGCCCACGTAATTTCCCCGTGGGGCCCACGTGATTTCCGGGTGGGGCCCACGTGATTTCCGGGTGGGGCCCACGTGATTTCCCCGTGGGGCCCACGTGATTTCCCCGTGGGGCCCACGTGATTTCCGGGTGGGGCCCACGTGATTTCAGGGTGGGGCCCACGTGATTTCCCCGTGGGGCCCACGTGATTTCCCCGTTGGGCCCACGTGATTTCCCCCTGGGGCCCACGTGATTTCCGGGTGGGGCCCACGTGATTTCCCCGTGGGGCCCACGTGATTTCCGGGTGGGCCCCACGTGATTACCGGGTGGGGCCCACGTGATTTCCGGGTGGGGCCCACGTGATTTCCGGGTGGGGCCCACGTGATTTCCGGGTGGGGCCCACGTGATTTCCGGGTGGGGCCCACGTGATTTCCGGGTGGGGCCCACGTGATTTCCGGGTGGGGCCCACATGATTTCCCCGTGGGGCCCACGTGTTTTCCGGGTGGGGCCCACGTGATTTCCGGGTGGGGCCCACGTGATTTCCGGGTGGGGCCCACGTGATTTCCCCGTGGGGCCCACGTGATTTCCGGGTGGGCCCCACGTGATTTCCGGGTGTGGCCCACGTGATTTCCGGGTGGGGCCCACGTGATTTCCGGGTGGGGCCCACGTGATTTCCGGGTGGGGCCCACGTGATTTCCGGGTGGGGCCCACGTGATTTCCCCGTGGGGCCCACGTGATTTCCGGGTGGGGCCCACGTGATTTCCGGGTGGGGCCCACGTGATTTCCGGGTGGGGCCCACGTGATTTCCGGGTGGGTTCCACGTGATTTCCGGGTGGGGCCCACGTGATTTCCGGGTGGGGCCCACGTGATTTCCGGGTGGGGCCCACGTGATTTCCGGGTGGGGCCCACGTGATTTCCGGGTGGGGCCCACGTGATTTCCGGGTGGGGCCCACGTGATTTCCGGGTGGGGCCCACGTGATTTCCCCGTGGGGCCCACGTGATTTCCCCGTGGGGCCCACGTGATTTCCGGGTGGGGCCCACGTGATTTCCGGGTGGGGCCCACGTGATTTCCGGGTGGGGCCCACGTGATTTCCGGGTGGGGCCCACGTGATTTCCGGGTGGGGCCCACGTGATTTCCCCGTGGGGCCCACGTGATTTCCGGGTGGGGCCCACGTGATTTCCGGGTGGGGCCCACGTGATTTCCGGGTGGGGCCCACGTGATTTCCGGGTGGGGCCCACGTGATTTCCGGGTGGGGCCCACGTGATTTCCGGGTGGGGCCCACGTGATTTCCGGGTGGGGCCCACGTGATTTCCCCGTGGGGCCCACGTGATTTCCCCGTGGGGCCCACGTGTTTTCCGGGTGGGGCCCACGTGATTTCCGGGTGGGGCCCACGTGATTTCCGGGTGGGGCCCACGTGATTTCCGGGTGGGGCCCACGTGATTTCCGGGTGGGCCCCACGTGATTTCCGGGTGTGGCCCACGTGATTTCCGGGTGTGGCCCACGTGATTTCCGGGTGGGGCCCACGTGATTTCCGGGTGGGGCCCACGTGATTTCCGGGTGGGGCCCACGTGATTTCCGGGTGGGGCCCACGTGATTTCCCCGTGGGGCCCACGTGATTTCCGGGTGGGGCCCACGTGATTTCCGGGTGGGGCCCACGTGATTTCCGGGTGGGGCCCACGTGATTTCCGGGTGGGTTCCACGTGATTTCCGGGTGGGGCCCACGTGATTTCCGGGTGGGGCCCACGTGATTTCCGGGTGGGGCCCACGTGATTTCCGGGTGGGGCCCACGTGATTTCCGGGTGGGGCCCACGTGATTTCCGGGTGGGGCCCACGTGATTTCCGGGTGGGGCCCACGTGATTTCCGGGTGGGGCCCACGTGATTTCCGGGTGGGGCCCACGTGATTTCCCCGTGGGGCCCACGTGATTTCCCCGTGGGGCCCTCGTGATTTCCGGGTGGGGCCCACGTGATTTCCGGGTGGGGCCCACGTGATTTCCGGGTGGGGCCCACGTGATTTCCGGGTGGGGCCCACGTGATTTCCCCGTGGGGCCCACGTGATTTCCCCGTGGGGCCCACGTGATTTCCGGGTGGGGCCCACGTGATTTCCGGGTGGGGCCCACGTGATTTCCGGGTGGGGCCCACGTGATTTCCGGGTGGGGCCCACGTGATTTCCCCGTGGGGCCCACGTGATTTCCGGGTGGGGCCCACGTGATTTCCGGGTGGGGCCCACGTGATTTCCGGGTGGGGCCCACGTGATTTCCCCGTGGGGCCAACGTGATTTCCCCGTGGGGCCCACGTGATTTCCGGGTGGGGCCCACGTGATTTCCGGGTGGGGCCCACGTGATTTCCGGGTGGGGCCCACGTGATTTCCGGGTGGGGCCCACGTGATTTCCGGGTTGGCCCCACGTGATTTCCGGGTGGGGCCCACGTGATTTCCGGGTGGGGCCCACGTGATTTCCGGGTGGGGCCCACGTGATTTCCGGGTGGGGCCCACGTGATTTCCGGGTGGGGCCCACGTGATTTCCCCGTGGGGCCCACGTGATTTCCCGGTGGGGCCCACGTGATTTCCGGGTGGGGCCCACGTGATTTCCGGGTGGGGCCCACGTGATTTCCGGGTGGGGCCCACGTGATTTCCGGGTGGGGCCCACGTGATTTCCGGGTGGGGCCCACGTGATTTCCGGGTGGGGCCCACGTGATTTCCGGGTGGGGCCCACGTGATTTCCGGGTGGGGCCCACGTGATTTCCCCGTGGGGCCCACGTGATTTCCGGGTGGGGCCCACGTGATTTCCCCGTGAGGCCCACGTGATTTCCCCGTGGGGCCCACGTGATTTCCGGGTGGGGCCCACGTGATTTCCGGGTGGGGCCCACGTGATTTCCGGGTGGGGCCCACGTGATTTCCGGTTGGGGCCCACGTGATTTCCGGCTGTGGCCCACGTGATTTCCGGGTGGGGTCCACGTGATTTCCGGGTGGGGCCCACGTGATTTCCCCGTGGGGCCCACGTGATTTCCGGGTGGGGCCCACGTGATTTCCGGGTGGGGCCCACGTGATTTCCGGGTGGGGCCCACGTGATTTCCGGGTGGGGCCCACGTGATTTCCCCGTGGGGCCCACGTGATTTCCGGGTGGGGCCCACGTGATTTCCGGGTGGGGCCCACGTGATTTCCGGGTGGGGCCCACGTGATTTCCGGGTGGGGCCCACGTGATTTCCGGGTGGGGCCCACGTGATTTCCGGGTGGGGCCCACGTGATTTCCGGGTGGGGCCCACGTGATTTCCCCGTGGGGCCCACGTAATTTCCCCGTGGGGCCCACGTGATTTCCGGGTGGGGCCCACGTGATTTCCGGGTGGGGCCCACGTGATTTCCCCGTGGGGCCCACGTGATTTCCCCGTGGGGCCCACGTGATTTCCGGGTGGGGCCCACGTGATTTCAGGGTGGGGCCCACGTGATTTCCCCGTGGGGCCCACGTGATTTCCCCGTTGGGCCCACGTGATTTCCCCGTGGGGCCCACGTAATTTCCGGGTGGGGCCCACGTGATTTCCGGGTGGGGCCCACGTGATTTCCCCGTGGGGCCCACGTGATTTCCGGGTGGGCCCCACGTGATTACCGGGTGGGGCCCACGGGATTTCCGGGTGGGGCCCACATGATTTCCGGGTGGGGCCCACGTGATTTCCGGGTGGGGCCCACGTGATTTCCGGGTGGGGCCCACGTGATTTCCGGGTGGGGCCCACGTGATTTCCGGGTGGGGCCCACATGATTTCCCCGTGGGGCCCTCGTGTTTTCCGGGTGGGGCCCACGTGATTTCCGGGTGGGGCCCACGTGATTTCCGGGTGGGGCCCACGTGATTTCCCCGTGGGGCCCACGTGATTTCCGGGTGGGCCCCACGTGATTTCCGGGTGTGGCCCACGTGATTTCCGGGTGGGGCCCACGTGATTTCCGGGTGGGGCCTACGTGATTTCCGGGTGGGGCCCACGTGATTTCCGGGTGGGGCCCACGTGATTTCCCCGTGGGGCCCACGTGATTTCCGGGTGGGGCCCACGTGATTTCCGGGTGGGGCCCACGTGATTTCCGGGTGGGTTCCACGTGATTTCCGGGTGGGGCCCACGTGATTTCCGGGTGGGGCCCACGTGATTTCCGGGTGGGGCCCACGTGATTTTCGGGTGGGGCCCACGTGATTTCCGGGTGGGGCCCACGTGATTTCCGGGTGGGGCCCACGTGATTTCCGGGTGGGGCCCACGTGATTTCCGGGTGGGGCCCACGTGATTTCCCCGTGGGGCCCACGTGATTTCCCCGTGGGGCCCACGTGATTTCCGGGTGGGGCCCACGTGATTTCCGGGTGGGGCCCACGTGATTTCCGGGTGGGGCCCACGTGATTTCCGGGTGGGGCCCACGTGATTTCCCCGTGGGGCCCACGTGATTTCCCCGTGGGGCCCACGTGATTTCCCCGTGGGGCCCACGTGATTTCCCCGTGGGGCCCACGTGATTTCCGGGTGGGGCCCATGGGATTTCCCCGTGGGGCCCACGTGATTTCCGGGTGGGGCCCACGTGATTTCCCCGTGAGGCCCACGTGATTTCCCCGTGGGGCCCACGTGATTTCCGGGTGGGGCCCACGTGATTTCCGGGTGGGGCCCACGTGATTTCCGGGTGGGGCCCACGTGATTTCCGGGTGGGGCCCACGTGATTTCCGGCTGTGGCCCACGTGATTTCCGGGTGGGGCCCACGTGATTTCCGGGTGGGGCCCACGTGATTTCCGGGTGGGGCCCACGTGATTTCCGGGTGGGTCCCACGGGATTTCCGGGTGGGGCCCACGTGATTTCCGGGTGGGCCCCACTTGATTTCCGGGTGGGGCCCACGTGATTTCCGGGTGGGGCCCACGTGATTTCCGGGTGGGGCCCACGGGATTTCCGGGTGGGGCCCACGTGATTTCCGGGTGGGGCCCACGTGATTTCCCCGTGGGGCCCACGTGATTTCCGGGTGGGGCCCACGTGATTTCCGGGTGGGGCCCACGTGATTTCCGGGTGGGGCCCACGTGATTTCCGGGTGGGGCCCACGTGATTTCCGGGTGGGGCCCACGTGATTTCCCCGTGGGGCCCACGTGATTTCCGGGTGGGGCCCACGTGATTTCCGGGTGGGGCCCACGTGATTTCCGGGTGGGGCCCACGTGATTTCCCCGTGGGGCCAACGTGATTTCCCCGTGGGGCCCACGTGATTTCCGGGTGGGGCCCACGTGATTTCCGGGTGGGGCCCACGTGATTTACGGGTGGGGCCCACGTGATTTCCGGGTGGGGCCCACGTGATTTCCGGGTTGGCCCCACGTGATTTCCGGGTGGGGCCCACGTGATTTCCGGGTGGGGCCCACGTGATTTCCGGGTGGGGCCCACGTGATTTCCGGGTGGGGCCCACGTGATTTCCGGGTGGGGCCCACGTGATTTCCGCGTGGGGCCCACGTGATTTCCCCGTGGGGCCCACGTGATTTCCCCGTGGGGCCCACGTGATTTCCGGGTGGGGCCCACGTGATTTCCGGGTGGGGCCCACGTGATTTCCGGGTGGGGCCCACGTGATTTCCGGGTGGGGCCCACGTGATTTCCGGGTGGGGCCCACGTGATTTCCGGGTGGGCCCCACGTGATTTCCGTGTGGGGCCCACGTGATTTCCGGGTGGGGACCACGTGATTTCCCCGTGGGGCCCACGTGATTTCCCCGTGGGGCCCACGTGATTTCCGGGTGGGGCCCACGTGATTTCAGGGTGGGGCCCACGTGATTTCCCCGTGGGGCCCACGTGATTTCCCCGTTGGGCCCACGTGATTTCCCCCTGGGGCCCACGTGATTTCCGGGTGGGGCCCACGTGATTTCCCCGTGGGGCCCACGTGATTTCCGGGTGGGCCCCACGTGATTACCGGGTGGGGCCCACGTGATTTCCGGTTGGGGCCCACGTGATTTCCGGGTGGGGCCCACGTGATTTCCGGGTGGGGCCCACGTGATTTCCGGGTGGGGCCCACGTGATTTCCGGGTGGGGCCCACGTGATTTCCGGGTGGGGCCCACATGATTTCCCCGTGGGGCCCACGTGTTTTCCGGGTGGGGCCCACGTGATTTCCGGGTGGGGCCCACGTGATTTCCGGGTGGGGCCCACGTGATTTCCCCGTGGGGCCCACGTGATTTCCGGGTGGGCCCCACGTGATTTCCGGGTGGGGCCCACGTTATTTCCGGGTGGGGCCCACGTGATTTCCGGGTGGGGCCCACGTGATTTCCGGGTGGGGCCCACGTGATTTCCGGGTGGGGCCCACGTGATTTCCGGGTGGGGCCCACGTGATTTCCGGGTGGGGCCCACGTGATTTCCGGGTGGGTTCCACGTGATTTCCGGGTGGGGCCCACGTGATTTCCGGGTGGGGCCCACGTGATTTCCGGGTGGGGCCCACGTGATTTTCGGGTGGGGCCAACGTGATTTCCGGGTGGGGCCCACGTGATTTCCGGGTGGGGCCCACGTGATTTCCGGGTGGGGCCCACGTGATTTCCGGGTGGGGCCCACGTGATTTCCGGGTGGGGCCCACGTGATTTCCCCGTGGGGCCCACGTGATTTCCCCGTGGGGCCCACGTGATTTCCGGGTGGGGCCCACGTGATTTCCGGGTGGGGCCCACGTGATTTCCGGGTGGGGCCCACGTGATTTCCGGGTGGGGCCCACGTGATTTCCGGGTGGGGCCCACGTGATTTCCGGGTTGGCCCCACGTGATTTCCGGGTGGGGCCCACGTGATTTCCGGGTGGGGCCCACGTGATTTCCGGGTGGGGCCCACGTGATTTCCGGGTGGGGCCCACGTGATTTCCGCGTGGGGCCCACGTGATTTCCCCGTGGGGCCCACGTGATTTCCCCGTGGGGCCCACGTGATTTCCGGGTGGGGCCCACGTGATTTCCGGGTGGGGCCCACGTGATTTCCGGGTGGGGCCCACGTGATTTCCGGGTGGGGCCCACGTGATTTCCGGGTGGGGCCCACGTGATTTCCGGGTGGGCCCCACGTGATTTCCGTGTGGGGCCCACGTGATTTCCGGGTGGGGCCCACGTGATTTCCGGGTGGGGCCCACGTGATTTCCGGGTGGGCCCCACGTGATTTCCGGGTGGGGCCCACGTGATTTCCGGGTGGGGCCCACGTGATTTCCGGGTGGGGCCCACGTGATTTCCGGGTGGGGCCCACGTGATTTCCGGGTGGGGCCCACGTGATTTCCCCGTGGGGCCCACGTGATTTCCGGCTGGGGCCCACGTGATTTCTGGGTGGGGACCACGTGATTTCCCCGTGGGGCCCACGTAATTTCCCCGTGGGGCCCACGTGATTTCCGGGTGGGGCCCACGTGATTTCCGGGTGGGGCCCACGTGATTTCCCCGTGGGGCCCACGTGATTTCCCCGTGGGGCCCACGTGATTTCCGGGTGGGGCTCACGTGATTTCAGGGTGGGGCCCACGTGATTTCCCCGTGGGGCCCACGTGATTTCCCCGTTGGGCCCACGTGATTTCCCCCTGGGGCCCACGTGATTTCCGGGTGGGGCCCACGTGATTTCCCCGTGGGGCCCACGTGATTTCCGGGTGGGCCCCACGTGATTACCGGGTGGGGCCCACGTGATTTCCGGGTGGGGCCCACGTGATTTCCGGGTGGGGCCCACGTGATTTCCGGGTGGGGCCCACGTGATTTCCGGGTGGGGCCCACGTGATTTCCGGGTGGGGCCCACGTGATTTCCGGGTGGGGCCCACATGATTTCCCCGTGGGGCCCACGTGTTTTCCGGGTGGGGCCCACGTGATTTCCGGGTGGGGCCCACGTGATTTCCGGGTGGGGCCCACGTGATTTCCGGGTGGGGCCCACGTGATTTCCCCGTGGGGCCCACGTGATTTCCGGGTGGGCCCCACGTGATTTCCGGGTGTGGCCCACGTGATTTCCGGGTGGGGCCCACGTGATTTCCGGGTGGGGCCCACGTGATTTCCGGGTGGGGCCCACGTGATTTCCGGGTGGGGCCCACGTGATTTCCGGGTGGGGCCCACGTGATTTCCGGGTGGGGCCCACGTGATTTCCGGGTGGGTTCCACGTGATTTCCGGGTGGGGCCCACGTGATTTCCGGGTGGGGCCCACGTGATTTCCGGGTGGGGCCCACGTGATTTTCGGGTGGGGCCCACGTGATTTCCGGGTGGGGCCCACGTGATTTCCGGGTGGGGCCCACGTGATTTCCGGGTGGGGCCCACGTGATTTCCGGGTGGGGCCCACGTGATTTCCCCGTGGGGCCCACGTGATTTCCCCGTGGGGCCCACGTGATTTCCGGGTGGGGCCCACGTGATTTCCGGGTGGGGCCCACGTGATTTCCGGGTGGGGCCCACGTGATTTCCGGGTGGGGCCCACGTGATTTCCGGGTGGGGCCCACGTGATTTCCGGGTGGGGCCCACGTGATTTCCGGGTGGGGCCCACGTGATTTCCGGGTGCGGCCCACGTGATTTCCGGGTGGGGCCCACGTGATTTCCCCGTGGGGCCCACGTGATTTCCGGGTGGGGCCCACGTGATTTCCGGGTGGGGCCCACGTGATTTCCGGGTGGGGCCCACGTGATTTCCCCGTGGGGCCAACGTGATTTCCCCGTGGGGCCCACGTGATTTCCGGGTGGGGCCCACGTGATTTCCGGGTGGGGCCCACGTGATTTCCGGGTGGGGCCCATGTGATTTCCGGGTGGGGCCCACGTGATTTCCGGGTTGGCCCCACGTGATTTCCGGGTGGGGCCCACGTGATTTCCGGGTGGGGCCCACGTGATTTCCGGGTGGGGCCCACGTGATTTCCGGGTGGGGCCCACGTGATTTCCGGGTGGGGCCCACGTGATTTCCCCGTGGGGCCCACGTGATTTCCCGGTGGGGCCCACGTGATTTCCGGGTGGGGCCCACGTGATTTCCGGGTGGGGCCCACGTGATTTCCGGGTGGGGCCCACGTGATTTCCGGGTGGGGCCCACGTGATTTCCGGGTGGGGCCCACGTGATTTCCGGGTGGGGCCCACGTGATTTCCGGGTGGGGCCCACGTGATTTCCGGGTGGGGCCCACGTGATTTCCCCGTGGGGCCCACGTGATTTCCGGGTGGGGCCCACGTGATTTCCCCGTGAGGCCCACGTGATTTCCCCGTGGGGCCCACGTGATTTCCGGGTGGGGCCCACGTGATTTCCGGGTGGGGCCCACGTGATTTCCGGGTGGGGCCCACGTGATTTCCGGTTGGGGCCCACGTGATTTCCGGGTGGGGCCCACGTGATTTCCGGGTGGGGCCCACGTGATTTCCGGGTGGGGCCCACGTGATTTCCCCGTGGGGCACACGTGATTTCCGGGTGGGGCCCACGTGATTTCCGGGTGGGGCCCACGTGATTTCCGGGTGGGGCCCACGTGATTTCCGGGTGGGGCCCACGTGATTTCCGGGTGGGGCCCACGTGATTTCCCCGTGGGGCCCACGTGATTTCCGGGTGGGGCCCACGTGATTTCCGGGTGGGGCCCACGTGATTTCCCCGTGGGGCCCACGTGATTTCCCCGTGGGGCCAACGTGATTTCCCCGTGGGGCCCACGTGATTTCCGGGTGGGGCCCACGTGATTTCCGGGTGGGGCCCACGTGATTTACGGGTGGGGCCCACGTGATTTCCGGGCGGGGCCCACGTGATTTCCGGGTTGGCCCCACGTGATTTCCGGGTGGGGCCCACGTGATTTCCTGGTGGGGCCCACGTGATTTCCGGGTGGGGCCCACGTGATTTCCGGGTGGGGCCCACGTGATTTCCGCGTGGGGCCCACGTGATTTCCGCGTGGGGCCCACGTGATTTCCCCGTGGGGCCCACGTGATTTCCCCGTGGGGCCCACGTGATTTCCGGGTGGGGCCCACGTGATTTCCGGGTGGGGCCCACGTGATTTCCGGGTGGGGCCCACGTGATTTCCGGGTGGGGCCCACGTGATTTCCGGGTGGGGCCCACGTGATTTCCGGGTGGGCCCCACGTGATTTCCGTGTGGGGCCCACGTGATTTCCGGGTGGGGCCCACGTGATTTCCGGGTGGGGCCCACGTGATTTCCGGGTGGGCCCCACGTGATTTCCGGGTGGGGCCCACGTGATTTCCGGGTGGGGCCCACGTGATTTCCGGGTGGGGCCCACGTGATTTCCGGGTGGGGCCCACGTGATTTCCGGGTGGGGCCCACGTGATTTCCCCGTGGGGCCCACGTGATTTCCGGCTGGGGCCCACGTGATTTCCGGGTGGGGACCACGTGATTTCCCCGTGGGGCCCACGTAATTTCCCCGTGGGGCCCACGTGATTTCCGGGTGGGGCCCACGTGATTTCCGGGTGGGGCCCACGTGATTTCCCCGTGGGGCCCACGTGATTTCCCCGTGGGGCCCACGTGATTTCCGGGTGGGGCCCACGTGATTTCAGGGTGGGGCCCACGTGATTTCCCCGTGGGGCCCACGTGATTTCCCCGTTGGGCCCACGTGATTTCCCCCTGGGGCCCACGTGATTTCCGGGTGGGGCCCACGTGATTTCCCCGTGGGGCCCACGTGATTTCCGGGTGGGCCCCACGTGATTACCGGGTGGGGCCCACGTGATTTCCGGGTGGGGCCCACGTGATTTCCGGGTGGGGCCCACGTGATTTCCGGGTGGGGCCCACGTGATTTCCGGGTGGGGCCCACGTGATTTCCGGGTGGGGCCCACGTGATTTCCGGGTGGGGCCCACATGATTTCCCCGTGGGGCCCACGTGTTTTCCGGGTGGGGCCCACGTGATTTCCGGGTGGGGCCCACGTGATTTCCGGGTGGGGCCCACGTGATTTCCCCGTGGGGCCCACGTGATTTCCGGGTGGGCCCCACGTGATTTCCGGGTGTGGCCCACGTGATTTCCGGGTGGGGCCCACGTGATTTCCGGGTGGGGCCCACGTGATTTCCGGGTGGGGCCCACGTGATTTCCGGGTGGGGCCCACGTGATTTCCCCGTGGGGCCCACGTGATTTCCGGGTGGGGCCCACGTGATTTCCGGGTGGGGCCCACGTGATTTCCGGGTGGGGCCCACGTGATTTCCGGGTGGGTTCCACGTGATTTCCGGGTGGGGCCCACGTGATTTCCGGGTGGGGCCCACGTGATTTCCGGGTGGGGCCCACGTGATTTCCGGGTGGGGCCCACGTGATTTCCGGGTGGGGCCCACGTGATTTCCGGGTGGGGCCCACGTGATTTCCGGGTGGGGCCCACGTGATTTCCGGGTGGGGCCCACGTGATTTCCGGGTGGGGCCCACGTGATTTCCCCGTGGGGCCCACGTGATTTCCCCGTGGGGCCCACGTGATTTCCGGGTGGGGCCCACGTGATTTCCGGGTGGGGCCCACGTGATTTCCGGGTGGGGCCCACGTGATTTCCGGGTGGGGCCCACGTGATTTCCGGGTGGGGCCCACGTGATTTCCCCGTGGGGCCCACGTGATTTCCGGGTGGGGCCCACGTGATTTCCGGGTGGGGCCCACGTGATTTCCGGGTGGGGCCCACGTGATTTCCCCGTGGGGCCCACGTGATTTCCGGGTGGGGCCCACGTGATTTCCGGGTGGGGCCCACGTGATTTCCGGGTGGGGCCCACGTGATTTCCCCGTGGGGCCAACGTGATTTCCCCGTGGGGCCCACGTGATTTCCGGGTGGGGCCCACGTGATTTCCGGGTGGGGCCCACGTGATTTCCGGGTGGGGCCCATGTGATTTCCGGGTGGGGCCCACGTGATTTCCGGGTTGGCCCCACGTGATTTCCGGGTGGGGCCCACGTGATTTCCGGGTGGGGCCCACGTGATTTCCAGGTGGGGCCCACGTGATTTCCGGGTGGGGCCCACGTGATTTCCGGGTGGGGCCCACGTGATTTCCCCGTGGGGCCCACGTGATTTCCCGGTGGGGCCCACGTGATTTCCGGGTGGGGCCCACGTGATTTCCGGGTGGGGCCCACGTGATTTCCGGGTGGGGCCCACGTGATTTCCGGGTGGGGCCCACGTGATTTCCGGGTGGGGCCCACGTGATTTCCGGGTGGGGCCCACGTGATTTCCGGGTGGGGCCCACGTGATTTCCGGGTGGGGCCCACGTGATTTCCCCGTGGGGCCCACGTGATTTCCGGGTGGGGCCCACGTGATTTCCCCGTGAGGCCCACGTGATTTCCCCGTGGGGCCCACGTGATTTCCGGGTGGGGCCCACGTGATTTCCGGGTGGGGCCCACGTGATTTCCGGGTGGGGCCCACGTGATTTCCGGTTGGGGCCCACGTGATTTCCGGCTGTGGCCCACGTGATTTCCGGGTGGGGTCCACGTGATTTCCGGGTGGGGCCCACGTGATTTCCCCGTGGGGCCCACGTGATTTCCGGGTGGGGCCCACGTGATTTCCGGGTGGGGCCCACGTGATTTCCGGGTGGGGCCCACGTGATTTCCGGGTGGGGCCCACGTGATTTCCCCGTGGGGCCCACGTGATTTCCGGGTGGGGCCCACGTGATTTCCGGGTGGGGCCCACGTGATTTCCGGGTGGGGCCCACGTGATTTCCGGGTGGGGCCCACGTGATTTCCGGGTGGGGCCCACGTGATTTCCGGGTGGGGCCCACGTGATTTCCGGGTGGGGCCCACGTGATTTCCGGGTGGGGCCCACGTGATTTCCGGGTGGG
The DNA here is from genome assembly GCF_042477335.2 of Ovis canadensis. Taxonomy (NCBI): domain Eukaryota; kingdom Metazoa; phylum Chordata; class Mammalia; order Artiodactyla; family Bovidae; genus Ovis; species Ovis canadensis. The sequence goes on from NC_091250.1 coordinate 12,220,071, forward strand.
GCCCACGTGATTTCCCCGAGGGGCCCACGTGATTTCCGGGTGGGGCCCACGTGATTTCCGGGTGGGGCCCACGTGATTTCCGGATGTGGCCCACGTGTTTTCCGGGTGGGGCCCACGTGATTTCCGGGTGGGGCCCACGTGATTTCCGGGTGGGGCCCACGTGATTTCCGGGTGGGCCCCACGTGATTTCCGGGTGGGGCCCACGTGATTTCCGGGTGGGGCCCACGTGATTTCGGGGTGGGGCCCACGTGATTTCCGGGTGGGGCCCACGTGATTTCCGGCTGGGGCCCACGTGATTTCCGGGTGGGGCCCACGTGATTTCCCCGTGGGGCCCACGTGATTTCCGGGTGGGGCCCACGTGATTTCCCCGTGAGGCCCACGTGATTTCCCCGTGGGGCCCACGTGATTTCCGGGTGGGGCCCACGTGATTTCCGGGTGGGGCCCACGTGATTTCCGGTTGGGGCCCACGTGATTTCCGGCTGTGGCGCACGTGATTTCCGGGTGGGGTCCACGTGATTTCCGGGTGGGGCCCACGTGATTTCCCCGTGGGGCCCACGTGATTTCCGGGTGGGGCCCACGTGATTTCCGGGTGGGGCCCACGTGATTTCCGGGTGGGGCCCACGTGATTTCCGGGTGGGGCCCACGTGAATTCCCCATGGGCCCACGTGATTTCCGGGTGGGGCCCACGTGATTTCCGGGTGGGGCCCACGTGATTTCCGGGTGGGGCCCACGTGATTTTCGGGTGGGGCCCACGTGATTTCCGGGTGGGGCCCACGTGATTTCCGGCTGTGGCCCACGTGATTTCCGGGTGGGGCCCACGTGATTTCCGGGTGGGGCCCACGTGATTTCCCCGTGGGGCCCACGTGATTTCCGGGTGGGGCCCACGTGATTTCCGGGTGGGGCCCACGTCATTTCCGGGTGGGGCCCACGTGATTTCCGGGTGGGGCCCACGTGATTTCCCCGTGGGGCCCACGTGATTTCCGGGTGGGGCCCACGTGATTTCCGGGTGGGGCCCACGTGATTTCCGGGTGGGGCCCACGTGATTTCCGGGTGGGGCCCACGTGATTTCCGGGTGGGGCCCACGTGATTTCCGGGTGGGGCCCACGTGATTTCCGGGTGGGGCCCACGTGATTTCCGGGTGGGGCCCACGTGATTTCCCCGAGGGGCCCACGTGATTTCCGGGTGGGGCCCACGTGATTTCCGGGTGGGGCCCACGTGATTTCCGGGTGGGGCCCACGTGATTTCCGGGTGGGGCCCACGTGATTTCCGGGTGGGGCCCACGTGATTTCCGGGTGGGGCCCACGTGATTTCCGGGTGGGGCCCACGTGATTTCCCCGTGGGGCCCACGTGATTTCCCCATGGGGCCCACGTGATTTCCGGCTGGGGCCCACGTGATTTCCGGGTGGGGTCCACGTGATTTCCAGGTGGGGCCCACGTGATTTCCCCGTGGGGCCCACGTGATTTCCGGGTGGGGCCCACGTGATTTCCGGGTGGGGCCCACGTGATTTCCGGGTGGGGCCCACGTGATTTCCGGGTGGGGCCCACGTGATTTCCGGATGTGGCCCACGTGTTTTCCGGGTGGGGCCCACGTGATTTCCGGGTGGGGCCCACGTGATTTCCGGGTGGGGCCCACGTGATTTCCGGGTGGGGCCCACGTGATTTCCGGGTGGGGCCCACGTGATTTCGGGGTGGGGCCCACGTGATTTCCGGGTGGGGCCCACGTGATTTCCGGCTGGGGCCCACGTGATTTCCGGGTGGGGCCCACGTGATTTCCGGGTGGGGCCCACGTGATTTCCGGGTGGGGCCCACGTGATTTCCGGGTGGGGCCCACGTGATTTCCCCGTGGGGCCCACGTGATTTCCGGGTGGGGCCCACGTGATTTCCGGGTGGGGCCCACGTGATTTCCCCGTGGGGCCCACGTGATTTCCGGGTGGGGCCCACGTGATTTCCGGGTGGGGCCCACGTGATTTCCGGGTGGGGCCCACGTGATTTCCGGGTGGGGCCCACGTGATTTCCCCGTGGGGCCCACGTGATTTCCCCGTCGGGCCCACGTGATTTCCGGGTGGGGCCCACGTGATTTCCGGGTGGGGCCCACGTGATTTCCCGGTGGGGCCCACGTGATTTCCGGGTGGGGCCCACGTGATTTCCGGGTGGGGCCCACGTGATTTCCTGGTGGGCCCCACGTGATTTCCGTGTGGGGCCCACGTGATTCCCGGGTGGGGCCCACGTGATTTCCCCGTGGGGCCCACGTGATTTCCGGGTGGGCCCCACGTGATTTCCGGGTGGGGCCCACGTGATTTCCCCGTGGGGCCCACGTGATTTCCCCATGGGGCCCACGTGATTTCCGGGTGGGGCCCACGTGATTTCCGGGTGGGGCCCACGTGATTTCCGGGTGGGGCCCACGTGATTTCCGGTTGGGCCCCACGTGATTTCCGGGTGGGGCCCACGTGATTTCCGGGTGGGGCCCACGTGATTTCCGGGTGGGGCCCACGTGATTTCCGGGTGGGGCCCACGTGATTTCCGGGTGGGGCCCACGTGATTTCCGGGTGGGGCCCACGTGATTTCCGGGTGGGGCCCACGTGATTTCCGGGTGGGGCCCACGTGATTTCCGGGTGGGGCCCACGTGATTTCCGGGTGGGGCCCACGTGATTTCCGGGTGGGGCCCACGTGATTTCCGGGTGGGCCCCACGTGATTTCCGGGTGGGGCCCACGTGATTTCCGGGTGGGGCCCACGTGATTTCCGGGTGGGGCCCACGTGATTTCCGGGTGGGGCCCACGTGATTTCCGGGTGGGCCCCACGTGATTTCCGGGTGGGGCCCACGTGATTTCCGGGTGGGGCCCACGTGATTTCCCCGTGGGGCCCACGTGATTTCCAGGTGGGGCCCACGTGATTTCCGGGTGGGGCCCACGTGATTTCCCCGTGGGGCCCACGTGATTTCCCCGTGGGGCCCACGTGATTTCCCCGTGGGGCCCACGTGATTTCCGGCTGGGGCCCACGTGATTTCCGGGTGGGGCCCACGTGATTTCCGGGTGGGGCCCACGTGATTTCCGGGTGGGGCCCACGTGATTTCCGGGTGGGGCCCACGTGATTTCCGGGTGGGGCCCACGTGATTTCCGCGTGGGGCCCACGTGATTTCCCCGTGGGGCCCACGTGATTTCCCCGTGGGGCCCACGTGATTTCCGGGTGGGGCCCACGTGATTTCCGGGTGGGGCCCACGTGATTTCCGGGTGGGGCCCACGTGATTTCCGGGTGGGGCCCACGTGATTTCCCCGTGGGGCCCACGTGATTTCCGGGTGGGCCCCACGTGATTTCCGTGTGGGGCCCACGTGATTTCCGGGTGGGGCCCACGTGATTTCCGGGTGGGGCCCACGTGATTTCCGGGTGGGCCCACGTGATTTCCGGGTGGGGCCCACGTGATTTCCGGGTGGGGCCCACGTGATTTCCGGGTGGGGCCCACGTGATTTCCGGGTGGGGCCCACGTGATTTCCGGGTGGGGCCCACGTGATTTCCTCGTGGGGCCCACGTGATTTCCGGCTGGGGCCCACGTGATTTCCGGGTGGGGACCACGTGATTTCCCCGTGGGGCCCACGTGATTTCCCCGTGGGGCCCACGTGATTTCCGGGTGGGGCCCACGTGATTTCCGGGTGGGGCCCACGTGATTTCCCCGTGGGGCCCACGTGATTTCCCCGTGGGGCCCACGTGATTTCCGGGTGGGGCCCACGTGATTTCAGGGTGGGGCCCACGTGATTTCCCCGTGGGGCCCACGTGATTTCCCCGTTGGGCCCACGTGATTTCCCCGTGGGGCCCACGTGATTTCCGGGTGGGGCCCACGTGATTTCCGGGTGGGGCCCACGTGATTTCCCCGTGGGGCCCACGTGATTTCCGGGTGGGCCCCACGTGATTACCGGGTGGGGCCCACGTGATTTCCGGGTGGGGCCCACGTGATTTCCGGGTGGGGCCCACGTGATTTCCCCGTGGGGCCCACGTGATTTCCGGGTGGGCCCCACGTGATTTCCGGGTGTGGCCCACGTGATTTCCGGGTGGGGCCCACGTGATTTCCGGGTGGGGCCCACGTGATTTCCGGGTGGGGCCCACGTGATTTCCGGGTGGGGCCCACGTGATTTCCCCGTGGGGCCCACGTGATTTCCGGGTGGGGCCCACGTGATTTCCGGGTGGGGCCCACGTGATTGCCGGGTGGGGCCCACGTGATTTCCGGGTGGGGTCCACGTGATTTCCAGGTGTGGCCCACGTGATTTCCCGGTGGGGCCCACGTGATTTCCGGGTGGGGCCTTCGTGATTTCCGGGTGGGGCCCACGTGATTTCCGGGTGGGGCCCACGTGATTTCCGGGTGGGGCCCACGTGATTTCCGGGTGGGGCCCACGTGATTTCCGGGTGGGGCCCACGTGATTTCCGGGTGGGGCCCACGTGATTTCCGGGTGGGGTCCACGTGATTTCCGGGTGGGGCCCACGTGATTTCCCGGTGGGGCCCACGTGATTTCCGGGTGGGGCCCACGTGATTTCCGGGTGGGGCCCACGTGATTTCCGAGTGGGGCCCACGTGATTTCCGGGTGGGGCCCACGTGATTTCCGGGTGGGGCCCACGTGATTTCCGGGTGGGGCCCACGTGATTTCCCCGTGGGGCCCACGTGATTTCCGGGTGGGGCCCACGTGATTTCCCCGTGAGGCCCACGTGATTTCCCCGTGGGGCCCACGTGATTTCCGGGTGGGGCCCACGTGATTTCCGGGTGGGGCCCACGTGATTTCCGGGTGGGGCCCACGTGATTTCCGGTTGGGGCCCACGTGATTTCCGGCTGTGGCCCACGTGATTTCCGGGTGGGGTCCACGTGATTTCCGGGTGGGGCCCACGTGATTTCCCCGTGGGGCCCACGTGATTTCCGGGTGGGGCCCACGTGATTTCCGGGTGGGGCCCACGTGATTTCCGGGTGGGGCCCACGTGATTTCCCCGTGGGGCCCACGTGATTTCCGGGTGGGGCCCACGTGATTTCCGGGTGGGGCCCACGTGATTTCCGGGTGGGGCCCACGTGATTTCCGGGTGGGGCTCACGTGATTTCCGGGTGGGGCCCACGTGATTTCCGGGTGGGGCCCACGTGATTTCCGGGTGGGGCCCACGTGATTTCCGGGTGGGGCCCACGTGATTTCCCCGAGGGGCCCACGTGATTTCCGGGTGGGGCCCACGTGATTTCCGGGTGGGGCCCACGTGATTTCCGGGTGGGGCCCACGTGATTTCCGGGTGGGGCCCACGTGAATTCCGGGTGGGGCCCACGTGATTTCCCCGTGGGGCCCACGTGATTTCCCCGTGGGGCCCACGTGATTTCCGGGTGGGGCCCACGTGATTTCCGGGTGGGGCCCACGTGATTTCCGGGTGGGGCCCACGTGATTTCCGGGTGGGGCCCACGTGATTTCCCCGTGGGGCCCACGTGATTTCCCCGTGGGGCCCACGTGATTTCCCCATGGGGCCCACGTGATTTCCGGGTGGGGTCCACGTGATTTCCAGGTGGGGCCCACGTGATTTCCCCGTGGGGCCCACGTGATTTCCGGGTGGGGCCCACGTGATTTCCGGGTGGGGCCCACGTGATTTCCGGGTGGGGCCCACGTGATTTCCGGGTGGGGCCCACGTGATTTCCGGATGTGGCCCACGTGTTTTCCTGGTGGGGCCCACGTGATTTCCTGGTGGGGCCCACGTGATTTCCGGGTGGGGCCCACGTGATTTCCGGGTGGGCCCCACGTGATTTCCGGGTGGGGCCCACGTGATTTCCGGGTGGCGCCCACGTGATTTCCGGGTGGGGCCCACGTGATTTCCGGGTGGGGCCCACGTGATTTCCGGCTGGGGCCCACGTGATTTCCGGGTGGGGCCCACGTGATTTCCGGGTGGGGCCCACGTGATTTCCGGGTGGGGCCCACGTGATTTCCGGGTGGGTCCCACGTGATTTCCCGGTGGGGCCCACGTGATTTCCGGGTGGGGCCCACGTGATTTCCGGGTGGGGCCCACGTGATTTCCGGGTGGGGCCCACGTGATTTCCGGGTGGGGCCCACGTGATTTCCGGCTGGGGCCCACGTGATTTCCGGGTGGGGCCCACGTGATTTCCGGGTGGGGCCCACGTGATTTCCGGGTGGGGCCCACGTGATTTCCGGGTGGGGCCCACGTGATTTCCGGGTGGGGCCCACGTGATTTCCCCGTGGGGCCCACGTGATTTCCGGGTGGGGCCCACGTGATTTCCGGGTGGGGCCCACGTGATTTCCCGGTGGGGCCCACGTGATTTCCCCGTGGGGCCCACGTGATTTCCGGGTGGGGCCCACGTGATTTCCGGGTGGGGCCCACGTGATTTCCGGGTGGGGCCCACGTGATTTCCGGGTGGGGCCCACGTGATTTCCCCGTGGGGCCCACGTGATTTCCCCGTGGGGCCCACGTGATTTCCGGCTGGGGCCCACGTGATTTCCGGGTGGGGCCCACGTGATTTCCGGGTGGGGCCCACGTGATTTCCGGGTGGGGCCCACGTGATTTCCGGGTGGGGCCCACGTGATTTCCGGGTGGGGCCCACGTGATTTCCGGGTGGGGCCCACGTGATTTCCGGGTGGGGCCCACGTGATTTCCGGGTGGGCCCCACGTGATTTCCGGGTGGGGCCCACGTGATTTCCGGGTGGGGCCCACGTGATTTCCGGGTGGGGCCCACGTGATTTCCGGGTGGGGCCCACGTGATTTCCGGGTGGGGCCCACGTGATTTCCCCGTGGGGCCCACGTGATTTCCCCGTGGGGCCCACGTGATTTCCCCGTGGGGCCCACGTGATTTCCGGCTGGGGCCCACGTGATTTCCGGGTGGGGCCCACGTGATTTCCGGGTGGGGCCCACGTGATTTCCGGGTGGGCCCCACGTGATTTCCGGGTGGGGCCCACGTGATTTCCGGGTGGGGCCCACGTGATTTCCGGGTGGGGCCCACGTGATTTCCGGCTGGGGCCCACGTGATTTCCGGGTGGGGCCCACGTGATTTCCCCGTGGGGCCCACGTGATTTCCGGCTGGGGCCCACGTGATTTCCGGGTGGGGACCACGTGATTTCCCCGTGGGGCCCACGTAATTTCCCCGTGGGGCCCACGTGATTTCCGGGTGGGGCCCACGTGATTTCCGGGTGGGGCCCACGTGATTTCCCCGTGGGGCCCACGTGATTTCCCCGTGGGGCCCACGTGATTTCCGGGTGGGGCCCACGTGATTTCAGGGTGGGGCCCACGTGATTTCCCCGTGGGGCCCACGTGATTTCCCCGTTGGGCCCACGTGATTTCCCCGTGGGGCCCACGTGATTTCCGGGTGGGGCCCACGTGATTTCCGGGTGGGGCCCACGTGATTTCCCCGTGGGGCCCACGTGATTTCCGGGTGGGGCCCACGTGATTTCCGGGTGGGGCCCACGTGATTTCCGGGTGGGGCCCACGTGATTTCCGGGTGGGGCCCACGTGATTTCCGGGTGGGGCCCACGTGATTTCCGGGTGGGGCCCACGTGATTTCCGGGTGGGGCCCACGTGATTTCCCCGTGGGGCCCACGTGATTTCCGGGTGGGCCCCACGTGATTTCCGGGTGGGGCCCACGTGATTTCCGGGTGGGCCCCACGTGATTTCCGGGTGGGCCCCACGTGATTTCCGGGTGGGGCCCACGTGATTTCCCCGTGGGGCCCACGTGATTCTTATTCAGTTACAGCAAGGGTGTGAAGTACCTGTTGGAAGTTCCAGAGGTTAGATGTCATTATCAGTGAGATGCCTCAGCGGAAAACGGCCTCATCTAGCCTGGAGTGGAGAACCTCCTGGATTTTTTCGAGTTGGGGCAGGTGCTCTCGTCTTATGACGGTGACCTATGGGACTCGCTCTGGTGTCCTCAGGACTGGCCAGTCCCCATGCGAGTTGCTCGCGGGCCTTTTGGGATTCCTCTCCCTTCGATGCCAGGGCCAAAGACCTTGTGTGGAGTCGGGGCCGGAACCTGAGGATTCCTCTCCAGTGCTGACATGGAACTTGGGGTACTTCTGGACTCTCCCCAGGGGAGTCAGTACTCGTCTCGAGAGGTGGCATGCATGTGCGCTTTCCTCTCGAGCTGTAGCAGCAGTGTCACGCTTCCGGTCGCGTCGATCATGGGATCAGTGGCTTTCCCTTGAGGATTTCCCACGAGGCTTTTCCACGAGTCTGCGGGGGGCGGGGTCCGGTGGGAGCGGGTGCTGTGCTGGGATGAGGCCCTTTATCCTTACATCTTCCTGTGGGAACGGAATCGGGGAGCTCTGTGGCCTTGCCGCCTTCAGTGGCTTCCTCTGCACAGGGGCCTAGTGCCTTCTGCCTTCTGTCAGGCGTTACGGGGTTTGGGCTTCGCTTTGTCGGCCTTGGCCTTGGCCCTGGCCTGGGCCTTGGCCTTACCCTTGGCGTTGCCCTTGCCCTTGCCCTTGGCCTTGGGCTTGGCCTTCCCTAGGCCTTGTCCTTGGCCTTACCTTGTCCTTGCCCTTACATTGTCCTTGCCCTTAAACTTAAACTTGACCTTGACCTTGACTTTGACCTTGACCTTGGACTTGACTTTGACCTTGAACTTGACCTTGACCTTGAACTTGAACTTGACCAACAAGGGGAGACCAGATTTGCTCAGAGCAGCGGAGGTCCAGAGGCAGGGCCGTGTATCTCCCCTTCCCTTTGTGATCACTGCAAAGACATTCCTAGCTGATAGCGGGAGTGCCCATGAAGAAGCAAGCAGTGGGAGTGTGTTTGACACGACTGTGTGCCTCAACTCCACAAGGGGCCTTTCCTCTTGAAGTAGTCCACTTGTCCCCTTGGGGAGGGTGTCATGCCTCTTTTCTCACACTGCCAAAGGGTGGAGCAAAGCTCGCTCTGTCAGAGGTACAAAAACAGCAACTGAATGGATTTTCAAGCTCTTGCTAGGCTGCACCCTTTCAGGGCCCACTTTACTGAAACAGGTGCTCTGTGGCCCCCGGTTGGGTATGCAGGTTCACAAACAGGGTGAGATCCTGTCCAAGCCAACAATTTTCCTGAAAGACCTAGGCTCACTAAAGCTCTCCTCCAGAGCAAAGGGGATAGAGGAGATGTATGGAGGAGTCTTTGCCTTTCCCTATGAGTGTGGGGCTACTCCCTACAGCCCCAAGCTCAGGGATAACTGCCTCTAAGAAAGGAATGGCAAGAAGTGCTAATCTTGGAGGTTGGGACAGGGAGTTCGCAGCATGTGGGGAAAGAAAGACTTCTTCGGGGAAGAAGAGGCAACCACCGGGGGTGTGTTTGCAAGCCTCTATTTGGAAGGAACAGGTTTGCTTATACAACTCAAGACCTCCAGATCTGCTCAGAGGACTGAAGTTCCAGAGACAGGGCCATGTATCTCCCCTTCCCTTTGAGATCCTTGCCAAGACATTCCTAGCAGATTGTCGGAGTGCCCATGAAGAAGCAAGCAGCGGGAGTGTGCTTGACATCACTGGCTGCCTACCTGGGCTCAGCTCCTCAAGGGGCCTTTCTCTCCTGGTAGGCCCTATGTCCCCTTTGGGAGAGGGTTGTGCCCTCTTCCCTCCACACTGCCAAAGGGTGGAGGTGGAGCAAACTCGTTCTCTCCGAGGTAAAAGAAAGACAAATTGGATGGATTTTTAAGCTCTTGCTATGCTGCACCCCTCCAGGACCCACTCGAGCAAAACAGGTGCCCTGTGGCCCCTAGGTCGGGTATGCAGGTTCACACACTGGGTGTGATCCCGTCAAAGCCAAGAATTTTCCTGACAGACCTAGGCTCACTAGAGCTCTCCTCCAGAGGAAAGGGGACAGAAAAGATGTGTGTGTGGAGGTGGCTCTGCCTTTCCAGGTCCCAATCTCAGGGATAACTGCCCCTAAGAAAGGAACTGCTGCTGCTGCTGCTGCTGCTGCTGCTGCTGCTGCTAAGTTGCTTCAGTCGTGTTCGACTCTGTGCGACGCCATAGACGGTAGCCCACTAGGCTCCCCCGTCCCTGGGATTCTCCAGGCAAGAACAGTAAGTGGGTTGCCATTGCCTTCTCCAATGCATGAAAGTGAAAATGAAAGTGCAGTCGCTCAGTCGTGTCCGACCCTCAGCGACCCCATGGACTGCAGCCTACCAGGCTTCTCTGTCCATAGGATTTTCTGAAAGGAACTGCAAGAAGCACTTTTCCAGGAGGCTGGGAAAGGGAGTTCGCAGGATGTGGGGAAAGAGAGCCTCCTTCGGGGAAGAATAGGCGGCCACTTGTTTTGTGTTGCAAACCTCTATTTGGAAGGAACAGGTTAGCTTATACAAAGGGAGACCTCCAGATCTGCTCAGAGGACCGAAGTTGCAGAGGCAGGTCGGTGTATTTTCCCTTCACTTTGCGATCCTTGCAAAGACATTCCTTGCTGATAGATGACTCAGCAAGGGCCTTTGAGACTGTTGTTTTCTTTCCTAGGTTCAAAGATTCCTTCAGTTCCTAATATAGATATCCTAGAAATTATGTGACATCCGTGAAAATCTGATATGTCCTGGTCAAATGCTGTCAGTTATAATTCTAGTTATCATATTAAAGCATTTCAAGTCGCAGCAGTGACCAGATGACATTGTCAATTTCTATTTCATCAGGTTTTAACCATGTCCTCTATGGTTTCACACTGATGCCTTTGCAGAAATACTGCTACTTCAAGATATATGGAAAATACTTTTTTTAAGCTTACTGATAATTTGTTTGTTTGTTTGCTTGTCTTCTGGTAAGCTGGTACCAGATGCAATTTAGTCTCCTCTCTAGGTTAAGAGAACAAAGTTTTCTTAGAATGCAATTTTTGATCACAGACTATGAGTTTCTCTACCTTTCATTGATTTATAATTGTTTTCATCATCTGTTTTTTTTTTTTTTTACTTCGGTAAAGTAAATAAGCCTTATTTAAGATTTTGGTACATGTAGGATGGACTAAGCTTTCCCCACTCTTGCAAGTTCCCTTAACCCTTCAGATTCTTCTCGTGGGACCAAGATCTCACTTTCCTCCAGAGGGACAATCCAAGCTTTTTATCAGTTGATCTGCCCCTGACATCAGAGTCAAGTTGAGCACGAGTTGGCCTATAATTTAGGCATGAAACTATGACTACATAAAGAAAAGGTGACTTTATGATTCAGGGATGGCCATGATATGCCTTGCACTTCAGAGAAAATGGGTTAAAATGATTTTTTTTTCTTCAGAACTGCACAGCCAGTTCTTTCAGCATATGCAATTGAAAACATCTAGTCATTAGGTCAGTTTTCATTCCAATCCCAAAGAAAGGCAATGACAAAGAATATTCAAGCAGCTGCACAATTGCACTCATCTCACACACTAGTAAAGTAATGTTCAAAATTCTCCAAGTTCACATGAACTGTGAACTTCCAGATGTTCAAGAGGGATTTAAAAAATGCAGAGAAACCAGAGATCAAATTGCCAACATCCACTGGCTCATTGAAAAAGCAAGAGAGTTCCAGAAAAAAAAAATCTATTTCTGCTTTATTGACAATGCCAAAGCCTTTGACTGTGTGGATCACAAGAAACTGGGAAAAATTCTGAAAGAGATGGGAATACCAGACCACCTGACCTGTCTCTTGAGAAACCTGTATGCAGGTCAGGAAGAAACAGTTCGAACTGGACATGGAACAACAGACTGGTTCTAAATAGGAAAAGGAACATGTCAAGGCTGTATATTGTCACCCTGCTTATTTAACTTATATGCAGAGTACAGCATGAGAAACACTGGGCTGGAGGAAGCACACGCTGGAATCAAGGTTGCTGGGAGAAATATCAATAATCTCAGATATTCAGATGACACCACCCTTATGGCAGAAAGTGAAGAAGAGCTAAAGAGTCTCCTGATGAAAGTGAAAGAGGAGAGTGAAAAAGTTAGCTTAAAGCTCAGCATTCAGAAAACTAAAATCATTGCATCCAGTCTCATCACTTCATGGCAAATAGATGGGAAAACATTGGAAACAGCAGCAGACTATTTTTGGGGCTTGGAAATCACTGCAGGTGATGGCTGCCTCCATGAACTTAAAACATATTTATGACTTGGAAGAAAAGTGATGACCAAACTAGACAGCATATTAAAAAGCCGAGACGTTGCTTTGCCAACAAAGATCCATCCGGTCAAGGCTATGGTTTTTCCATATGTCATGGATGGATATGAAAGATGTACTATAAAGAAAGTGACAGCTGAAAATTTGATGCTTTTGAACTGTGGTGTTGGAGAAGATGCTTGTAGGTCGCTTAGACTACAAGGAGACGCACCCACTCCATCCTAAAGGAAATCAGGTCTGAATATCCATTGGAAGGACTAATACTGAACCTGAAACTCCAATACTTTGGCCACTTGATGTGAAGAGCTGACTCACTTGGAAGTTGCTTTGATTTGCCTATGAGTGTGGGAGCCCTCCCTGGGCAAAGGGCCTCAGGGGTCATTGCCACTGAATCACGACATCCAAGCAAGCGCATTCCAGCTGTGTGACATGCAGGAAGCAGGAGACTGGGAAAACTGTCTTCCTTAGAAGAAGGAAAGTCATCCACAGAGAGTGTGTTTTCAGGCCTCTCTTTGCAGCAAGTGTTTTGCTTCTCAGACATCAGAGCTGCAGGCTTGCTCTGAGGGCCTCAATTCCAGAGTCAGGGCTGTGTGTCTCACTGCACTTTCCAAGCATTGCAGACACATTCCTAGGTTGGAGCAGTGCTTCCCGTGAGAAAGAAGCCTCGGGAGTGTGTCTGAGCGGGCTGAGTGCCATGCTAGGGTCACCTAGTCGAGGGCACCTTGCACATCCAATGGGCCCCAGGCGAGTAGCTATGGACCGGCCCCTCGGTTGAGATATCCCAAAGCAGGGAACAAAGCTAGCTCTGTCAGAAGGAGGAAAACGGCAATGGGATGGATTTTCAAGCGGTTGCTAAGTCACACCACGTGAGGGCTCCGCGGGAAAGAAATGCGAATTTTGGCCTCTAGGCCCAGTATCCAGATGTGTGCACAGGATATTTTCCCCACAGGATCCAAGAATGTTCCAGACAGACCTAAGCTCACTAGCTCTCTCCTGCAGAGGAAATGAAATATTGTTGCTGAACCACGAAAAGATGCTGGGATTCTTGGCTCATGGAGGAGAAGAATTCAATCCAGGGCCCAAGATGAGGCTTGATTGCTCAGAGCTTTTGTGCAATCGAGTTTTATTCAAGTAGAAAGGAGATAGAGAAAGCTTCTGACAGAGACATCACAAGGGGCAGAAAGCGTACCCCCTTGCTAGCGTTAGTAATGGAGTTATATACTCTCCAATAAGTTATTACAATGAACAAAAGAATGTGTGGAGGTTGTAAAGACTCACTAGACCTACTCCCATAATTTACATTTTAAGATAACAGGATTAGCCAGAAGGTTTTTCCAGAGACCGTCCTCAAGAAGGATGCATGATTGTTATATAATCCTAAGGAATGTAGAGGGAAAAAAAAGTGTGTCCTTTCTTCCTCCTTGAGAATTCTAGACCCCTCTCTCCTTGGGGACCCTTGAACTTCTTATAAACCTGCCTTGGCAATGACTCTCTCAGAAACATGATTGAACAGCCGTTTGGAGCTTCCTTTGACTTTCCCTGGGAGGGAGGGAGCCCTCCCTGAGCACAGGGCCTCAGGGGCCATGGCCAATGAAAACTCATCTCCCAGTAAGTGCTTTTCAGCCCTGTGTGACTCTCAGCCCACAGGAGGCTGAGAAAACTCTCTTCCTTGGAGGAAGGAAAGGCAGCCCAAGAGTGTGTTTTCAGGCCTGTATCTTGCAGCAAGTGTTTGGCTTGTTAGACATAAGACCTGCAGGCCTGCTCCAACAGACTCCATTCCAGAATCAGGGCCTTGTGTCTCCCTGCAGTTTCCTGGCCTCGCAAACACATTCCTAGGTGAGAGCAGTCCTGCCCATGGGGAAGCAGGCTGCGGGAGTGTGTCTGAGGGGGCCAGGTGCCATGCTGGGGTCACCTGGTCGAGGGCACCTTGCACCTCCAATGGACCCCAGGCAAGGAGTTGCAGGCCACCACCTTGCTTCTGAAATCCCAAAGTGGGGAGCAAAGCTCGCTCTGTCAGAGGGAAGAAAACAGCAACAGGATGGATTTTCAAGCAGTTGCTAGGCTGTACTGCGTTAGGGCTCCAAGGAAGAAAAATGCAAATGTTAGCCCCTACGACTGGTATCCAGGTGGGCTCCCAGGATGATTTCCCCGCAGGATCCAAGAACGTTCCAGACAGACCTGGGCTCACTAGCTCCCTCCTGCAGAGGAAACATGATAGAACAGCTGTTTGGAGGTTGCTTTGACTTCCCCTGGGAGGGTAGGATCCCTCCCTGGGTGCAGGGCCTCAGGGGCCATTGCCGCTGAGAAATGCCCTCTAAGCCAGACCTTTCCAGCCTTGTATGACTCAGCACGGAGGAGACTGGAAAAGCTATCTTCCTTGGAGGAAGGAAAGGCAGCCCCAGAGAGTGTGTTTTCACACCTGTATCTTGCAGCAAGTGTTTGCGTCTCAGACGTCAGACCTCCAGGCCTGCTCCAACGGCCTCAGTTCCAGAGTCAGGGCCGTGTGTCTCCCTGCATTTTCTGAGCCTTGGGAACACATTCCTAGGTCAGAACAGTCCTGCCCATGGGGAAGGAGGCTGCGGGAGTGTGTCTGAGGGGGTCGGGTGCCATGCTGGGGTCCAATAGAGCTGGAACCTCCAATAGACCCCAGGACAACAGCGGTGGGGCTGCCCCTGGCATCCGAAATGCCAAAGTGAGAAGCAAAGCTAGCTCTATCAGAAGGAAGAAAAGAACAATTGGATGCATGTTCAGGCTGTTGTTGGGCCGCACCACTTCAGGGTCCCCCCCGAGAGGAACGGGCGCCCTGTGGCCCCTAGGTCCGATATGCAGGTTAACACACAGGGTGTGTCCCCATAGGAGCCAAGAATTTTCCTGACAGACCTAGGCTCACTAGAGCTCTCCTACAGGGCAAAAGGGATAGAACAGACTGTGGATGTGACTCTGCCTTTCCCAGCGAGCATGGGGCCCTGCCTACAGCCCCGGGCTCCAGGGAAAATTGTCCCTGAAAAATGACCTCCAAGAAGCGCTTTTCCAGCAGGCTGGGATGCAGAGTTCACAGGATGCGGGGAAAGTGATCGTCCTTCAGGGAAGAAGAGGCAGCCACCCAGTGTGTGTTTGCAAGCCTGTATTTGGAAGAAACTGGTTAGCTTCTTCAAGGGGAGACCTCCAGGTCTGCTCAGAGGACCGATATTCCAGAGGCAGCACCGCGGTATTGCTCATGAAGAAGCAGGATGCAGCAATGTGTCAGACATGACTGGGTGCCTTCCTGGGTTCAGCTCCGTGAGGGGCCTTTCCACTCAAAGTAGGTCCCATGCCTCCTTGGGGAGGAAGTGGGGCCCGCTTGCCTCCAAATTGCCAAAGGCTGGAACAAAGCTAGTTCTATCAGAGGTAAGAAAAGAGCAATTGGATGGATGTGGAAGCTGTTGCTGGGCCGCACTGCTTCAGGCCCCCCACCCCTCCGGCCCCGAGAGAAACAGGCGCCCTGTGGCCCCTCGGTCCTGTATGCAGTTTCACACATAGAATGTGTCCCCATAGGAGCCAAGAACTTTCCTGACAGACCTAGGCTCACTAGAGCTCTCCTACAGAGCAAAGGGGATGGGACAGATGTGTGGCTGTGGCTCTGCCTTTCCCTGGGAGTGTGGAGCCGCTCCCTATGGCCCTGGGCTCCAGGGGAAATTGCCCCTGAATAATGACCTCCAAGAAGCGCTTTTCCAACTGGCTGAGACGTGGAGTTCTCAGGATGCAGGGAAAGCGAGTGTCCCTTCAGGGAAGCAAAGGCAGTCACCTGTTATCATTACTTACTAGAATAGTAGGTACCTTCTCTGGTTGGGCAGAGGCCTTCACTACCTGATCTGAAAAAGAAAATGAAGTAGCTCGCTGATTTGAGAAATAATTCACAGACTTGGGTTTCCAACCAGTATAGAATCCGACAATGGCCCTGTCTTTGTAGCCGCGTTAATTAACAGGTATGTGAAGCTCTAAATATCAGTGGAAATTACATACAGCATATAGGCCCCTGTGTTCTGGAATGGTGGAAAGAAACAACCAAACTCTTCAAGAGACTCTTTCAAAATGGATCATAGAGACTGACTGTACATGGATGGGCTTGCTTCTGGCAGACTTACTCATATTACGGGTAACTGCACGTTCCCATAGTTGTTGTCCTTATGAAATTTTCGATGGGAGAACCCCCCACCCCACAATGAGGCAGGTGTTAGCAGATTTGCCACAAGTAAGCAGGTGGGATTTCACAGCAGCTGGAACAATTAGGTAAGGTAATAAATCAGGTAACTAAGTTTGTGTAAAAAAAAATATCATTCCCCCTTGAGGAACAGATTCATGAATTTGTGCTCAGTGATCAGGTGTGGCTCAATGACTGGAAACACAATTCCTTGGCCTGACATCGGAAAGGTCCTTATACTGCTGTTTTAGCCACAATTCTGAAAGAGAAGGGAATACTAGACCACCTAACCTGCCTCTTGAGAAATCTGTATGAAGGTTAGAGCAGGACATGGAACAACAGACTGGTTCCAAAAAGGAAAAGGAGTATGTCAAGGCTGTATATTGTCACCCTGTTTTATTAACTTATATGCAGACTACATCATGAAAAATGCTGGGATGGAAGATACGTGAGCTGGAATCAAGATTCCCGGAAGAAATAGCAATAAACTTAGATATGCAGATGTCATCACAATTATGGCAGAATGGGAAGAGGAACGGGTATGTCGGGGAACTTTTTGAGTTGCAGTAAGGGTGTGAAGGACCTTTTGGAAGTTCCAGAGGTTTGGTGTGATTAGCCTCGAGAAGCCTCAGCGGAATTGGGCCTCATCTCGCCTGGAGGTCAAAACCTCCTGGATTTTCTCTAGTTCTGGCAGGTTCTCTCCACTTAGGACGGGGACCTCAGGGACCCCCTCTGGTGGCCTCAGGAAAGGCCAGTCCCCATGCGAGTTACTAGGAGGCCTCTCGGGATTCCTCTCACTTCGATGCCGGGGCCTAAGACCTTGTGTGGAGTCGGGGCCGGAACGTGAGGATTCCTCTCCAGTGCTGACATGGATCTTGGGGTACTTCTGGAGTCTCCCCAGGGGACTAAGTCCGCGTCTCGAATGGAGGCATGCACGTGCGCTTTCCTCCAGAGCGGTAGCAGCAGTGTCACCCTTCCCGTCGCGTCGATCATGGGATCTTTGTCTTTCCCCTGAGGATTTCCCATGAGGCTTTCCCACGAGGCTTTCCCACAAGGCTATCCCTCAGGGCCGTCCCACGTGCCACCGTGGTGTGAGTCGAAAACAGTTTCCTCTGGACTGTACTGGGACATCTAGAAGACTCTGGGAATGGTGGAACGACCCTGGAGTTCCTCTCGCCTTTCCTATGGAGAGCGCCTCCTATTGAGATGCGACTGTAACGCCCAGAATTCTTTCCCAACCAAGCAGGGAAAGGATCCCTCATCGGGAACTACGATGCGGCAACGGGGCTCCTCTCGATGTGGGCGGGACCATCGTGTTTCCTCTAGAGTGGAGATGGGTAGTTGGGGAACTTCTTGTGTTGCCGCAACTGTGTGAAGGTCCTTTTGGAAGTTCCAGAGGTTCGGTGTGATTAGCCTGGAGAAGCCTCAGCGGAAATGGGCCTCATCTCGCCTGGAGGGCAAAACCTCCTGGATTTTCTCGAGTTGCGGCAGGTGCTCTCGACTTACGATGGGGACCTTAGGGACCCGCTCTGGTGGCCTCAGGAAATCCAGTCCCCATGCGAATTAGTAGGGGGCCTCTCGGGATGCCTCTCCCGTCCATGCTGGGGCCCAAGACATTGTTGGTAGTCATGGCCGGAACCTGAGGATTCCTCTCCAGTGCTGACATTGGTCTTGGGGTACTTCGGGAGTCTCCCCCAGGGAGTCAGTCCTCGTCTCGAGAGGGGGCATGCACGTGCGCTTTCCTCCCGAGTTGTAGCAACAGTGTCACGCTTCCTGTAGGGTGGATCAAGGGATCTGTGGCTTTCCCTAGACTCTTTCCCACGAGGCTTTCCATGAGTCTTACCCACAGCGCTTTCCCACGTGCCACCGTGCTGTGCGTCGATCCTCGGCGTGGAAGTCGATGCAGTGCAGGGAAAACAGGTTCCTCTGGAATGGACTGAGACATCTGGGGGACTCTTGGAATGGAGGCAGGACCCTGGAATTCCTCTCGCCTTTCCTGTGGAGAATGCCTCCTCTTGAGATGCGACGGGAACGCAGGGAATTTTTTCCCTAACAAGCAGGGAAGGGATCCCTCATCTCGAGCTACGAGGCGGAAACGGGGCTCCTCTGGATGTGGGCGGGACCCTCGTGCTTCCTCTCGAGTGGAGACGAGTATGTCGGGAAACTTCTTGAGTTGCAGCAGGGCTTTGAAGGACCTTTAATAAGTTCCAGAGGTTAGGTGTGATTAGCCTCGAGAATCCTCAGTGGAAATGGGCCTCATCTAGCCTGGAGGGGAGAACCTCCTGGATTTTCACGAGTTGCGGCAGGTGCTCTCCACTTACGATGGTGACCTATGGGACCCGCTCTGGTGGCCTCAGGAAAGGCCAGTCCCCATGCGAGTTGCTTGCGGGCCTTTTGGGATTCCTCTCCCTTCGATGCCGGGGCCTTAAACCTTGTGTGGAGGCCGGGCCAGAACCTGAGGATTCCTCTCCAGTGCTGACATGGATCTTGGGGTACTTCTCGAGTCTCCCCAGGGGAGTAAGTCCTCGTCTCGGATGGGGGCATGCACGTGCTCTTTCCTCCAGAGCGGTAGCAGCTGTGTCACGCTTCCCAACGCCTGGATCAAGGGATCTTTGGCTTTCCCTCGAGGCTTTTGCACGACGCTTTCCCACAGGGCTGTCCCACGTGCCCCCGTGGTGGGAGTCAATCCTCGGCGTGAAAGTCGACTCATTGCAGGGAAAACAGGTTCCTCTGGTATGGACTGAGACATCTGGGGGACTCTTGGAATGGTAGCACGACCCTGGAGTTCCTCTCGCCTTTCCTGTGGAGAGCGCCTCCTCTTGAGGTGAGAGGGGAATGCCGGGAACTCTTTCCCGACAAAGAGGCGAAATGTCCCTCATCTCGAGCTACGAGGCGGAAACGGGGCTCCTCTGCATATGCCCGGGACCCTCGTGCTTCCTCTAGAGTGGAGACGGGTATGTCAGGCAACTTCTTGAGTAGCAGTAAGGGTGTGAAGGACCTTTTGGAAGTTCCAGAGGTTAGGTGTGATTAGCTTTGAGAAGCCTCAGCGGAAATGGGTCTCATCTCGCCGGGAGGTTAAAACCTCCTTGATTTTCTCGAGTTGCGGCAGGTGCTCTCGATTTACAACGGGGACCTCAGGGACCCGCTCTGGTGGCCTCAGGAAAGGCCAGTCCACATGCGAGTTGCTCGGGGGCCTCTCGGGATTCCTCTCCCTTTGATGACGGGGCCTTTGACCTTGAGTGGTGTCAGGTCCGGAACCTGAGGATTCCTCTCCAGTGCTCACATGGTTCTTGGGTACTTCTGGAGTCTCCCCAGGGGAGTAACTCCTCGTCTCGAATGGGGGCATGCACGTGCGCTTTCCTCCAGAGCTGTAGCAGTAGTGTCACGCTTCCCATCGCCTGGATCAAGGGATCTGTGGCTTTCCCTCGAGGCTTTCCCACGAGGCTTTCCCACGAGGCTTTCCCACAGGGCTGTCCCTCTTGCCACCGTGGTGTGATTCGATCCTCGGCGTGAAAGTCGACGCAGTGCAGGGAAAACAGGTTCCTCTGGAATGGACTGAGAATTCTGGGGGACTCTTGGATTGGTGGCACGACACTGGAGTTCCTCTCGCCTTTCCTGTGGAGAGGGCCTCCTGTTGAGATGGGACGGGAACGCCGGGAATTCTTTCCCGACCAAGCAGCGAAAGGATCCCTCATCTCGAGCTACGAGGCGGAAACGGGGCTCCTCTGGATGTTTGCAGGACACTCGTGCTTCCTCTAGAGTGGAGCCGGGTATGTCAGGGAACTTCTTGAGTTGCAGCAAGGTTGTGAAGCACCCTTTGGAAGTTCCAGAGGTTAGATGTGATTAGCCTAGAGATGCCTCATCAGAAATGGGCCTCATCAAGCCTGGAGGGGAGAACCTCCTGGATTTTCTCGAGTTGCAGCAGGTTCTCCCGTCTTACGACGGTTACCTTAGGGACCCGCTCTGGTGGCCTCAGGTTTGGCCAGTCCCCAATCGATGCTCATGGGCCTCCTGGATTCCTTTCTCGTCAATGCCTGGGCCTAAGACCTTTTGTGGAGTCGGGCCCAGAACCTGAGGATTCCTCTCCAGTGCTGACATGGATCTTGGGGTACTTCTGGAGTCTCCCCAGGGGAGTCAGTCCTCATCTTGAATGGGGGCATGCACGAGCGCTTTCCTCCAGAGCGGTAGCAGCAGTGTCACGCTTCCCATCGCGTGGATCAAGAGATCTGTGGCTTTCCCTCGATGCTTTCCCACGAGGCTTTCCCACAGGGCTGTCCCAGGTGCCATCGTGGTGGGAGTCGATCCTCGCCATGATAGTCGAGGAAGTCAGGGAAAACAGGTTCCTCTGGAATGGACTGAGACACCTGGGGGACTCTGGGATGGTGGCACGACCCTTGAGTTCCTCTCGCCTTCCTGTGGAGAACGCCTCCTCTTGAGATGTGACGGGAACGTCCAGAATTCTTTCCCGACAAAGCAGCGAAAGGATCCCTCATCTCCAGCTAAGAGGCGGAAACGGGGCTCCTCTGGATGTGGGCGGGACCCTCGTGCTTCCTCTCGAGTGGAGACGGGTATGTCGGGGAACTTCTTGAGCTGCAGCAAGGGTGTGAAGGACCTTTTGGAAGTTCCAGAGGTTAGGTGTGATTAGCCTCGTGAAGCCTCAGTGGAAATGGGCCTCATCTCGCCTGGAGGGCAAAACCTCCTGGATTTTCTCGAGTTGTGGCAGGTGCTCTCGACTTAAGACAGGGACCTCAGGGACCCGCTCTGGTGGCCTCGGGACTGGCCAGTCCCCCAGTGAGTTGCTCGCGGGCCTCTGGGATTCTTCTCCCTTCGATGCCAGGGCCTAAGACATTGTGTGGAGTCGGGGCGGGAACCTGAGGATTCCTCTCCAGTGCTGACTTGGTTCTTGGGGTACTTCTGGAGTCTCCTCAGGGGAGTAAGTCCTCGTCTCGAATGGGGGCATGCACCTGCGGTTTCCTCCAGAGCGGTAGCAGCAGTGTCGCGCTTCCCGGCGCGTGGATCAAGGGATCTGTGGCTTTCCCTCCAGGCTTTCCCACGAGGCTTTCCCACGAGGCTTTCCCACAGGGCTGTCCCACGTGCCACCTTGGTGGGAGTCGATCCTCGGCATGAAAGTCGAGGCAGTGCAGGTAACACAGGTTCCTCTGGAATGGACTGAGACATCTGGGGTCTCTGGGAATGGTGACAAGACCCTGGAGTTCCTGTCGCCTTTCCTGTGGAGAGTGCCTCCTTTTGAGATTCGACAGGTACGCCGGGAATTCTTTCCAGACCAAGCAGAGAAAGAATCCCTCATCTCGAGCTACGAGGCGGAAACGGGGCTCCTCTGGATGTGGGCGGGACCGTCGTGCTTCCTTGAGAGTTAGGCCGGGTATGTCGGGGAACTTCTTGAGTTGCAGCAAGGGTGTGAAGGACCTTTGGAAGTTCCACAGGTTAAGTGTGATTAGCCTCGTGACGCCTCAGCGGAAATGGGCCTCATCTAGCCTGAAGGGCAAAACCTCCTGGATTTTCTCGTGTTGCCGCAGGTACTTTCGTCTTACGACGGTGACCTAAGTGACCCACTCTGGTGGCCTCAGGAAAGGCCAGTCCCCATGCGAGTTGCTCGGGCGCCTCTCGGGGTTCCTCTCCCTTCGATGCCGGGGCCTAAGTCCTTGTGTGGAGTCGGGGCCAGAACCTGAGGATTCCTCTGCAGTGCTGACATGGATCTTGGGTTATTTCTGCAGTCTCCCCATGGGAGTAAGTCCTCATCTCGAATGGGGGCATGCACGTGCGCTTTCCTCCAGTGCCGTAGCAGCAGTGTCACGCTTCCCGTCGCGTCAATCAAGGGATCTGTGGCTTTCCCTCGAGGCTTTCCCACAGGGCTGTCCCACGTGCCACCGTGGTGGGAGTCGATCCTCGGCATGAAAGTTGAGGCAGTGAAGGGAAAACAGGTTCCTCTGGAATGGACTGAAAGATATGTGGGACTCTGGGAATGGAGACAAGACCCTGGAGTTCCTCTCGCCTTTCCTCTGGAGAGCGCCTCCTCTTGAGATGCGCCAGGAATGCCCAGAATTCTTTCCCGACCAAGCAGCGAAAGGATCCCTCATCTCGAGCTAAGAGGTGAAAACTGGGCTCCTCTGGATGTGGGCGTGACCCTCGTGCTTCCTCTAGAATGGAGACGGGTTGTCGGGGAACTTCTTGAGTTGCAGCAAGGTTGTGAAGCACCCTTTGGAAGTTCCAGATGTTAGATGTGATTAGCCTCGAGACGCCTCATCGGAAATGGTCCTCATCTAGCCTGGAGGGCAAAATATCCTGGATTTTCTCGAGTTCCGGCAGATGCTGTCATCTTACGACGGTGACGATAGGGCCCGCTCTGGTGGCCTCAGGACTGCTCAGTCCCCATTCGAGTTGCTCGGGGGTCTCCTGGGATTCCTCTCCCTTTGATGCCGGGGACTAAGACCTTCTGTGGAGTAGAGCCCGGAACATGAGGATTCCTCTCCAGTGCTGACATGGAACTTGGGCTACTTCTGGAGCCTCCCCAGGGCAGTAAGTCCTCTTCTCAAGAGGGGGCATGCACTTTCGCTTTCCTCCAAAGCGGGTGCAGCAGTGTCACGCTTCCCATAGCGTCGATCAAGGGATCTGCGCCTTTCTGTCTAGGCTTTCCCACGAGGCTTTCCCACGAGGCTTTCCCACAGGGCTGTCCCACGTGCCGCCTTGGTGGGAGTCGATCCTTGGCATGAAAGTCGAGGCAGTGCAGGGAACACAGGTTCCTCTGGAATGGACTGAGACATCTGGGGGACTCTGGGAATGGTGACAAGACCCTGGAGTTCCTCTCGCCTTTCCTGTGGAGAGCTCCTCCTTTTGAGATTGGACACGGGAATTCTTTCCAGACCAAGCAGAGAAAGGATCCCTCATCTCGAGCTACGAGGCGGAAACGGGGCTCCTCTGGATGTGAGCGGGACCCTCGTGCTTCCTTTAGGGTTAGGGCGGGTATGTCGGGGAACTTCTTGAGTTGCAGCAAGGGTGTGAAGGACCTTTGGAAGTTCCAGAGGTTAGGTGTGATTAGCCTCGTGAGGCCTCAGCGGAAATGGGCCTCATCTAGCCTGAAGGGCAAAACCTCCTGGATTTTCTCGAGTTGCCGCAGGTCCTTTCGTCTTAGGACGGTGACCTAAGGGACCCGCTCTGGTGGCCTCAGGAAAGGACAGTCCCCATGCGAGTTGCTCGGGGGCCTCTCGTGGTCCTCTCCCTTCGATGCCGGGTCCTAAGACCTTGTGTGGAGTCGGGGTCGGAACCTGAGGATTCCTCTCCAGTGCTGACATGGATCTTAGGGTACTTCTGGAGTCTCCCCAGGGGAGTAAGTCCTCGTCTCGAATGGGGGCATGCACGTTCGCTTTCCACCAGAGCGGTAGCAGCAATGTCATGCACCCGTCGCATGGATCAAGGGATCTGTGGCTTTCCCTCGAGGCTTTCCCCCGAGGTTTTGCAACGAGGCTTTCCCACAGGGCTGTCCCACGTGCCACCGTGGTGGGAGTCGAGCCTTGGCGTGAAAGTCGAGGCAGTGCAGGAAAACAGGTTCCTCTGGAATGGACTGAGACATCTGGGGGTCTCTGGGAATGGTGGCACGACGCTGGAGTTCTCGCCTTTTCTGTGGAGAGCACCTCCTCTTGAGATGCGACAGGAATGCCCAGAATTCTTTCCCGAACAAGCAGCCAAAGGATCCCTCATCACGAGCTACGAGGCGGAAATGGGGCTCCTCTGGATGTGGGCGGGGCCCTCTTGCTTCCTCTCGAGTGGAGACGGGTATGTCGGGGAACTTCTTGAGTTGCAGAAAGGGTGTGAAGGACCCTTTGGACTTTCTAGAGGTTAGATGTGATTAACCTCAACGCCTCAGCGGAAATGGGCCTCATCTAGCCTGGAGGGCAGAACCTCCTGGATTTTCTCGAGATGCAGCAGGTGCTCTCGTCTTACCACGGTGACGAAAGGGACCTGCTCTTATCGCCTTAGGACTGGCCAGTCCCCATGCGAGTTACTCGGGAGCCTCTCGGGATTCCTTTCCCGTCGATGCCGGGCCTAAGACCTTGTGTGGAGTAGTGGCCGGAACCTGAGGATTCCTCTAAAGTGCTGACATGGATCATGGGGTGCTTCTGGAGTCTCCCCAGGGGAGTAAGTCCTCATCTCGAAAGGAGGCATGCACGTGCGCTTCCCTGCAGAGCGGTAGCAGCAGTGTCACGATTCCCGTCACGTGCATCAAGGGAACTGTGGCTTTCCCTCGAGGCTTTCCACAGGGCTGTCCCACGTGCCACCGTGGTGGGAGACGATCCTCGGCGTGAAAGTCGAGGCAGTGCAGGGAAAACAGGTTCCTCTGTAATGGACTGAGACATCTGGGGTACTCTGGGAATGGTGGCACGACCCTGGAGTTCCTCTCGCCTTTCCTGTGGAGAGCGCCTCCCCTTGAGATGCGACGGGGACTCACAGAATTCTTTCCGGACCAAGTAGCAAAAGGATCCCTCATCTCCAGCTATGAGGCGAAACGGGGCTCCTCTGGATGTGGGCGGGACCCTCGTGCTTCCTCTAGAGTGGAGACGGGGATGTCCGGGAACTTCTTGAGTTGCAGCAAAGGTGTGAAGGACCTTTTGGAAGTTCCAGAGTTTAGATGTGATTAGCCTTGAGAAGCCTCAGCGGAAATGGGCCTCATCTCGCCTGGAGGGCAAAACCTCCTGGATTTTCTCGAGTTGCGGCAGGTGCTCTCGACTTACGACGGGGACCTCAGGGACTCGCTCTGGTGGCCTCAGGAAAGGCCAGTCTCCATGCGAGTTGCTCGCGGGCCTCTCGGTATTCCTCTCTCGTCGATGCCGGGGCCCAAGACCTTGTGTGGAGTCGGGGCCGGAACCTGAGGATTCCTCTCCAGTGCTGACATGGATCTTGGGGTACTTCTGGAGTCTCCTCAGGGTAGTGAGTCCTCGTCTCGAGAGGGAGCATTCACGTGGGCTTTCCTCCCGAGCTGTAGCAGCAGTGTCACACTTCCCTTCTCGTCGATCATGGGATCTGTGGCTTTCCCTCGAGGATTTCCCATAAGGCTTTCCCACGAGGCTTTCCCACAGGGCTGTCCCACGTGCCACCGTGGTGGGAGTCGATCCTCAGCGTGAAAGTCGAGGCAGTGCAGGGAAAACAGGTTCCTCTGGAATGGATTGAGACATCTGGGGGACTCTCCGAATGGTGGCACGACCCTGGAGTTCCTCTCGCCTTTCCTGTGGAGAGGACCTCCTCTTGAGATGCGACGGGAATGCCAGGAATTCTTTCCCGACCAAGCAGGGAAAGGATCTCTCATCTCGAGGTACGAGGCGGAAACGGGGCTCCTCTGGATGTGGGCGGGACCCTCGTGCTTCCTCTGTAGTGGAGACGGGTATGTCAGGGAACTTCCTGAGTCGCAGCAATGGTTGAAGGACCTTTTGGAAGTTCCAGAGAGTAGGTGTGATTAACCTCGAGAAGCCTCAGCGGAAATGGGCATCATCTCGCCTGGAGGGCAAAACATCCTGGATTGTCTCGAATTGTGGCAGGTGCTCTGGACTTACGACGGGTACTTCAGGGACCCACTCTGGTGGCCTCACGAAAGGCCAGTCCCCATGCCAGTTGATCGGGGGCCTCTCGGGATTCCTCTCCCGTCGATGTCGAGGCCTAAGAATTGTGTGGAGTCGGGGCCGGAAACTTGAGAATTCCTCTCCAGTGCTGACATGGATCTTGGGGTACTTCTGGAGTCTCCCCAGAGGAGTAAGTACTCGTCTCCAATGGGGGCATGCACGTGCGCTTTACTCCAGAGCGGTAGCAGCAGTGTGACGCTTCCCATCGCCTGGATCAAGGGATCTGTGGCTTTCCCTCGAGGCTTTTCCAGGAGGCTTTCCCACAAGGCTTTCCCACAGGGCTGTCCCACGTGCGACCGTGGTGGTAGTCGATCCTCATCCTGAAAGTCGAGGCAGTGCAGGGAAAACAGGTTCCTCTGGAATGGACTGAGACATCAGGGGAACTCTGGGAATGGTGACACGACCCTGGAGTTCCTCTCGCCTTTCCTGTGGAGAGCGCCTCCTCTTGAGATGCGACGGGAACACCGGCAATTCTTTCCAGACCAAGCAGGGAAAGGATCCCTCATCTCAAGCTTCGAGGCGGAAACGGGGCTCTTCTGGATGTGGGCGGGAACCGCTTGCTTCCTCTAGAGTGGAGACGGGGATGTCAGGGAACTTCTTGAGTTGCAGCAGGGGTGTGAAGGACCTTTTGGAAGTTCCAGAGGTTAGGTGTGATTAGCCTCGAGAAGCCTCAGCGGAAATGGGCCTCATCTCGCCTGGAGGCAGAACCTCCTGGATTTTCTCGAGTTGAGGCAGGTGGTTTCGTGATTTCCGGGTGGGGCCCACGTGATTTCCCGGGTGGGGCCCACGTGATTTCCGGGTGGGGCCCACGTGATTTCCGGGTGGGGCCCACGTGATTTCCGGGTGGGGCCCACGTGATTTCCGGGTGGGGCCCACGTGATTTCCGGGTGGGGCCCACGTGATTTCCCCGTGGGGCCCACGTGATTTCCGGCTGGGGCACACGTGATTTCCGGCTGGGGCCCACGTGATTTCCGGGTGGGGCCCACGTGATTTCCCCGTGGGGCCCACGTGATTTCCGGGTGGGGCCCACGTGATTTCCCCGTGGGGCCCACGTGATTTCCGGGTGGGGCCCACGTGACTTCCGTGTGGGGCCCACGTGATTTCCGGGTGGGGCCCACGTGATTTCCGGGTGGGGCCCACGTGATTTCCGGGTGGGCCCCACGTGATTTCCGGGTGGGCCCCACGTGATTTCCGGGTGGGGCCCACGTGATTTCCCCGTGGGGCCCACGTGATTTCCCCGTGGGGCCCACGTGATTTCCGGGTGGGGCCCACGTGATTTCCGGGTGGGGCCCACGTGATTTCCGGGTGGGGCCCACGTGATTTCCGGGTGGGGCCCACGTGATTTCCGGTGGGGCCCACGTGATTTCCGGGTGGGGCCCACGTGATTTCCGGGTGGGGCCCACGTGATTTCCGGCTGGGGCCCACGTGATTTCCGGGTGGTGCCCACGTGATTTCCGGGTGGGGCCCACGTGATTTCCGGGTGGGGCCCACGTGATTTCCGGTTGGGGCCCACGTGATTTCCGGGTGGGGCCCACGTGTTTTCCGGGTGGGGCCCACGTGATTTCCGGGTGGGGCCCACGTGATTTCCGGGTGGGCCCCACGTGATTTCCGGGTGGGCCCCACGTGATTTCCGGGTGGGGCCCACGTGATTTCCGGGTGGGGCCCACGTGATTTCCGGGTGGGGCCCACGTGATTTCCGGGTGGGGCCCACGTGATTTCCGGGTGGGGCCCACGTGATTTCCGGGTGGGGCCCACGTGATTTCCGGGTGGGGCCCACGTGATTTCCCCGTGGGGCCCACGTGATTTCCGGGTGGGGCCCACGTGATTTCCGGGTGGGGCCCACGTGATTTCCGGGTGGGGCCCACGTGATTTCCGGGTGGGGCCCACGTGATTTCCCCGTGGGGCCCACGTGATTTCCCCGTGGGGCCCACGTGATTTCCCCGTGGGGCCCACGTGATTTCCGGGTGGGGCCCACGTGATTTCCGGGTGGGGCCCACGTGATTTCCCCGTGGGGCCCACGTGATTTCCGGGTGGGGCCCACGTGATTTCCGGGTGGGGCCCACGTGATTTCCGGGTGGGGCCCACGTGATTTCCGGGTGGGGCCCACGTGATTTCCGGGTGGGGCCCACGTGATTTCCCCGTGGGGCCCACGTGATTTCCGGGTGGGCCCCACGTGATTTCCGGGTGGGGCCCACGTGATTTCCGGGTGGGGCCCACGTGATTTCCGGGAGGGGCCCACGTGATTTCCGGGTGGGGCCCACGTGATTTCCGGGTGGGGCCCACGTGATTTCCGGGTGGGGCCCACGTGATTTCCCCGTGGGGCCCACGTGATTTCCGGGTGGGCCCCACGTGATTTCCGGGTGGGGCCCACGTGATTTCCGGGTGGGCCCCACGTGATTTCCGGGTGGGGCCCACGTGATTTCCGGGTGGGGCCCACGTGATTTCCGGGTGGGGCCCACGTGATTTCCGGGTGGGGCCCACGTGATTTCCCCGTGGGGCCCACGTGATTTCCGGGTGGGGCCCACGTGATTTCCGGGTGGGGCCCACGTGATTTCCGGGTGGGGCCCACGTGATTTCCGGGTGGGGCCCACGTGATTTCCCCGTGGGGCCCACGTGATTTCCGGGTGGGGCCCACGTGATTTCCCCGTGACGCCCACGTGATTTCCCCGTGGGGCCCACGTGATTTCCGGGTGGGGCCCACGTGATTTCCGGGTGGGTCCCACGTGATTTCCGGGTGGGGCCCACGTGATTTCCGGGTGGGGCCCACGTGATTTCCGGATGTGGCCCACGTGATTTCCGGGTGGGGCCCACGTGATTTCCGGGTGTGGCCCACGTGATTTCCCCGTGGGGCCCACGTGATTTCCGGGTGGGGCCCACGGGATTTCCCGGTGGGGCCCACGTGATTTCCGGGTGGGGGCCCACGTGATTTCCGGGTGGGGCCCACGTGATTTCCGGGTGGGGCCCACGTGATTTCCGGGTGGGCCCCACGTGATTTCCGGGAGGGGCCCACGTGATTTCCGGGTGGGGCCCACGTGATTTCCGGGTGGGGCCCACGTGATTTCCGGGTGGGGCCCACGTGATTTCCGGGTGGGGCCCACGTGATTTCCGGGTGGGCCCCACGTGATTTCCGTGTGGGGCCCACGTGATTTCCGGGTGGGGCCCACGTGATTTCCGGGTGGGCCCCACGTGATTTCCGGGTGGGGCCCACGTGATTTCCGGGTGGGGCCCACGTGATTTCCGGGTGGGGCCCACGTGATTTCCGGGTGGGGCCCACGTGATTTCCGGGTGGGGCCCACGTGATTTCCCCGTGGGGCCCACGTGATTTCCGGCTGGGGCCCACGTGATTTCCGGGTGGGGCCCACGTGATTTCCGGGTGGGGCCCACGTGATTTCCGGGTGGGGCCCACGTGATTTCCGGGTGGGCCCCACGTGATTTCCCCGTGGGGCCCACGTGATTTCCCCGTGGGGCCCACGTGATTTCCGGGTGGGCCCCACGTGATTTCCGTGCGGGGCCCACGTGATTTCCGGGTGGGGCCCACGTGATTTCCGGGTGGGGCCCACGTGATTTCCGGGTGGGGCCCACGTGATTTCCGGGTGGGGCCCACGTGATTTCCGGGTGGGGCCCACGTGATTTCCCCGTGGGGCCCACGTGATTTCCGGGTGGGGCCCACGTGATTTCCGGGTGGGGCCCACGTGATTTCCGGGTGGGGCCCACGTGATTTCCGGGTGGGGCCCACGTGATTTCCGGGTGGGGCCCACGTGATTTCCCCGTGGGGCCCACGTGATTTCCGGGTGGGGCCCACGTGATTTCCCCGTGGGGGCCACGTGATTTCCCCGTGGGGCCCACGTGATTTCCGGGTGGGGCCCACGTGATTTCCGGGTGGGGCCCACGTGATTTCAGGGTGGGGCCCACGGGATTTCCGGGTGGGGCCCACGTGATTTCCGGGTGGGGCCCACGTGATTTCCGTGTGGGGCCCACGTGATTTCCGGGTGGGGCCCACGTGATTTCCGGGTGGGGCCCACGTGATTTCCGGGTGGGGCCCACGTGATTTCCGGCTGGGGCCCACGTGATTTCCGGGTGGTGCCCACGTGATTTCCCCGTGGGGCCCACGTGATTTCCCCGTGGGGCCCACGTGATTTCCGGGTGGGCCCCACGTGATTTCCGGGTGGGGCCCACGTGATTTCCCCGTGGGGCCCACGTGATTTCCGGGTGGGGCCCACGTGATTTCCGGGTGGGGCCCACGTGATTTCCGGGTGGGGCCCACGTGATTTCCGGGTGGGGCCCACGTGATTTCCGGGTGGGGCCCACGTGATTTCCGGGTGGGGCCCACGTGATTTCCGGGTGGGGCCCACGTGATTTCCGGGTGGGGCCCACGTGATTTCCCCGTGGGGCCCACGTGATTTCCGGCTGGGGCCCACGTGATTTCCGGCTGGGGCCCACGTGATTTCCGGGTGGGGCCCACGTGATTTCCGGGTGGGGCCCACGTGATTTCCGGGTGGGCCCCACGTGATTTCCCCGTGGGGCCCACGTGATTTCCCCGTTGGGCCCACGTGATTTCCGGGTGGGGCCCACGTGATTTCCGGGTGGGGCCCACGAGATTTCCCCGTGGGGCCCACGTGATTTCCGGGTGGGGCCCACGTGATTTCCGGGTGGGGCCCACGTGATTTCCGGGTGGGGCCCACGTGATTTCCGGGTGGGGCCCACGTGATTTCCGGGTGGGGCCCACGTGATTTCCGGGTGGGGCCCACGTGATTTCCGGGTGGGCCCCACGTGATTTCCGTGTGGGGCCCACGTGATTTCCGGGTGGGGCCCACGTGATTTCCGGGTGGGCCCCACGTGATTTCCGGGTGGGGCCCACGTGATTTCCGGGTGGGGCCCACGTGATTTCCGGGTGGGGCCCACGTGATTTCCGGGTGGGGCCCACGTGATTTCCCCGTGGGGCCCACGTGATTTCCCCGTGGGGCCCACGTGATTTCCGGGTGGGGCCCACGTGATTTCCGGGTGGGGCCCACGTGATTTCCGGGTGGGGCCCACGTGATTTCCGGGTGGGGCCCACGTGATTTCCCCGTGGGGCCCACGTGATTTCCGGGTGGGGCCCACGTGATTTCCGGGTGGGGCCCACGTGATTTCCGGGTGGGGCCCACGTGATTTCCCCGTGGGGCCCACGTGATTTCCGGGTGGGGCCCACGTGATTTCCGGGTGGGGCCCACGTGATTTCCGGGTGGGGCCCACGTGATTTCCGGGTGGGGCCCACGTGATTTCCGGGTTGGCCCCACGTGATTTCCGGGTGGGACCCACGTGATTTCCGGGTGGGGCCCACGTGATTTCCGGGTGGGGCCCACGTGATTTCCGGGTGGGGCCCACGTGATTTCCGGGTGGGGCCCACGTGATTTCCCCGTGGGGCCCACGTGATTTCCCGGTGGGGCCCACGTGATTTCCGGGTGGGGCCCACGTGATTTCCGGGTGGGGCCCACGTGATTTCCGGGTGGGGCCCACGTGATTTCCGGGTGGGGCCCACGTGATTTCCGGGTGGGGCCCACGTGATTTCCGGGTGGGGCCCACGTGATTTCCGGGTGGGGCCCACGTGATTTCCGGGTGGGGCCCACGTGATTTCCCCGTGGGGCCCACGTGATTTCCGGGTGGGGCCCACGTGATTTCCCCGTGAGGCCCACGTGATTTCCCCGTGGGGCCCACGTGATTTCCGGGTGGGGCCCACGTGATTTCCGGGTGGGGCCCACGTGATTTCCGGGTGGGGCCCACGTGATTTCCGGGTGGGGCCCACGTGATTTCCCCGTGGGGCCCACGTGATTTCCGGGTGGGGCCCACGTGATTTCCCCGTGAGGCCCACGTGATTTCCCCGTGGGGCCCACGTGATTTCCGGGTGGGGCCCACGTGATTTCCGGGTGGGGCCCACGTGATTTCCGGGTGGGGCCCACGTGATTTCCCCGAGGGGCCCACGTGATTTCCGGGTGGGGCCCACGTGATTTCCGGGTGGGGCCCACGTGATTTCCGGGTGGGGCCCACGTGATTTCCGGGTGGGGCCCACGTGAGTTCCGGTTGGGGCCCACGTGATTTCCTGGTGGGGCCCACGTGATTTCCGGGTGGGGCCCACGTGATTTCCCCGTGGGGCCCACGTGATTTCCCCATGGGGCCCACATGATTTCCGGCTGGGGCCCACGTGATTTCCCCGTGGGGCCCACGTGATTTCCGCGTGGGGCCCACGTGATTTCCCCGTGGGGCCCACGTGATTTCCCCGTGGGGCCCACGTGATTTCCGGGAGGGGCCCACGTGATTTCCGGGTGGGGCCCACGTGATTTCCGGGTGGGGCCCACGTGATTTCCGGGTGGGGCCCACGTGATTTCCGGGTGGGGCCCACGTGATTTCCGGGTGGGGCCCACGTGATTTCCGGGTGGGGCCCACGTGATTTCCGGGTGGGGCCCACGTGATTTCCGGGTGGGGCCCACGTGATTTCCGGGTGGGCCCCACGTGATTTCCGGGTGGGGCCCACGTGATTTCCGGGTGGGGCCCACGTGATTTCCGGGTGGGGCCCACGTGATTTCCGGGTGGGGCCCACGTGATTTCCGGGTGGGGCCCACGTGATTTCCGGGTGGGGCCCACGTGATTTCCGGGTGGGGCCCACGTGATTTCCGGGTGGGGCCCACGTGATTTCCGGGTGGGGCCCACGTGATTTCCGGGTGGGGCCCACGTGATTTCCGGGTGGGGCCCACGTGATTTCCGGGTGGGGCCCACGTGATTTCCGGGTGGGCCCCACGTGATTTCCGTGTGGGGCCCACGTGATTTCCGGGTGGGGCCCACGTGATTTCCGGGTGGGCCCCACGTGATTTCCGGGTGGGGCCCACGTGATTTCCGGGTGGGGCCCACGTGATTTCCGGGTGGGGCCCACGTGATTTCCGGGTGGGGCCCACGTGATTTCCGGGTGGGGCCCACGTGATTTCCCCGTGGGGCCCACGTGATTTCCGGCTGGGGCCCACGTGATTTCCGGGTGGGGCCCACGTGATTTCCGGGTGGGGCCCACGTGATTTCCGGGTGGGGCCCACGTGATTTCCGGGTGGGCCCCACGTGATTTCCCCGTGGGGCCCACGTGATTTCCCCGTGGGGCCCACGTGATTTCCGGGTGGGCCCCACGTGATTTCCGGGCGGGGCCCACGTGATTTCCGGGTGGGGCCCACGTGATTTCCGGGTGGGGCCCACGTGATTTCCGGGTGGGGCCCACGTGATTTCCGGGTGGGGCCCACGTGATTTCCGGGTGGGGCCCACGTGATTTCCCCGTGGGGCCCACGTGATTTCCGGGTGGGGCCCACGTGATTTCCGGGTGGGGCCCACGTGATTTCCGGGTGGGGCCCACGTGATTTCCGGGTGGGGCCCACGTGATTTCCCCGTGGGGCCCACGTGATTTCCGGGTGGGGCCCACGTGATTTCCCCGTGGGGGCCACGTGATTTCCCCGTGGGGCCCACGTGATTTCCGGGTGGGGCCCACGTGATTTCCGGGTGGGGCCCACGTGATTTCAGGGTGGGGCCCACGGGATTTCCGGGTGGGGCCCACGTGATTTCCGGGTGGGGCCCACGTGATTTCCGTGTGGGGCCCACGTGATTTCCGGGTGGGGCCCACGTGATTTCCGGGTGGGGCCCACGTGATTTCCGGGTGGGGCCCACGTGATTTCCGGCTGGGGCCCACGTGATTTCCGGGTGGTGCCCACGTGATTTCCCCGTGGGGCCCACGTGATTTCCCCGTGGGGCCCACGTGATTTCCGGGTGGGCCCCACGTGATTTCCGGGTGGGGCCCACGTGATTTCCCCGTGGGGCCCACGTGATTTCCGGGTGGGGCCCACGTGATTTCCGGGTGGGGCCCACGTGATTTCCGGGTGGGGCCCACGTGATTTCCGGGTGGGGCCCACGTGATTTCCGGGTGGGGCCCACGTGATTTCCGGGTGGGGCCCACGTGATTTCCGGGTGGGGCCCACGTGATTTCCGGGTGGGGCCCACGTGATTTCCCCGTGGGGCCCACGTGATTTCCGGCTGGGGCCCACGTGATTTCCGGCTGGGGCCCACGTGATTTCCGGGTGGGGCCCACGTGATTTCCGGGTGGGGCCCACGTGATTTCCGGGTGGGCCCCACGTGATTTCCCCGTGGGGCCCACGTGATTTCCCCGTGGGGCCCACGTGATTTCCGGGTGGGGCCCACGTGATTTCCGGGTGGGGCCCACGAGATTTCCCCGTGGGGCCCACGTGATTTCCGGGTGGGGCCCACGTGATTTCCGGGTGGGGCCCACGTGATTTCCGGGTGGGGCCCACGTGATTTCCGGGTGGGGCCCACGTGATTTCCGGGTGGGGCCCACGTGATTTCCGGGTGGGGCCCACGTGATTTCCGGGTGGGCCCCACGTGATTTCCGGGTGGGGCCCACGTGATTTCCGGGTGGGGCCCACGTGATTTCCGGGTGGGCCCCACGTGATTTCCGGGTGGGGCCCACGTGATTTCCGGGTGGGGCCCACGTGATTTCCGGGTGGGGCCCACGTGATTTCCGGGTGGGGCCCACGTGATTTCCGGGTGGGGCCCACGTGATTTCCCCGTGGGGCCCACGTGATTTCCGGGTGGGGCCCACGTGATTTCCGGGTGGGGCCCACGTGATTTCCGGGTGGGGCCCACGTGATTTCCGGGTGGGGCCCACGTGATTTCCCCGT
Organism: Ovis canadensis; assembly: GCF_042477335.2. Classification (NCBI taxonomy): domain Eukaryota; kingdom Metazoa; phylum Chordata; class Mammalia; order Artiodactyla; family Bovidae; genus Ovis; species Ovis canadensis. The sequence continues at coordinate 12,254,624 of NC_091250.1, forward strand.
GGGGCCCACGTGATTTCCGGGTGGGGCCCACGTGATTTCCGGGTGGGGCCCACGTGATTTCCGGGTGGGGCCCACGTGATTTCCCCATGGGGCCCACGTGATTTCCGGGTGGGGCCCACGTGATTTCCGGGTGGGGCCCACGTGATTTCCGGGTGGGGCCCACGTGATTTCCGGGTGGGGCCCACGTGATTTCCCCGTGGGGCCCACGTGATTTCCGGGTGGGGCCCACGTGATTTCCCCGTGAGGCCCACGTGATTTCCCCGTGGGGCCCACGTGATTTCCGGGTGGGGCCCACGTGATTTCCGGGTGGGGCCCACGTGATTTCCGGGTGGTGCCCACGTGATTTCCGGGTGGGGCCCACGTGATTTCCCCGTGGGGCCCACGTGATTTCCGGGTGGGGCCCACGTGATTTCCCCGTGAGGCCCACGTGATTTCCCCGTGGGGCCCACGTGATTTCCGGGTGGGGCCCACGTGATTTCCGGGTGGGGCCCACGTGATTTCCGGGTGGGGCCCACGTGATTTCCGGGTGGGGCCCACGTGATTTCCGGGTGGGGCCCACGTGATTTCCGGGTGGGGCCCACGTGATTTCCCCGTGGGGCCCACGTGATTTCCGGGTGGGGCCCACGTGATTTCCCCGAGGGGCCCACGTGATTTCCGGGTGGGGCCCACGTGATTTCCGGGTGGGGCCCACGTGATTTCCGGGTGGGGCCCACGTGATTTCCGGGTGGGGCCCACGTGATTTCCCCGAGGGGCCCACGTGATTTCCGGGTGGGGCCCACGTGATTTCCGGGTGGGGCCCACGTGATTTCCGGGTGGGGCCCACCTGATTTCCGGGTGGGGCCCACGTGATTTCCGGTTGGGGCCCACGTGATTTCCGGGTGGGGCCCACGTGATTTCCGGGTGGGGCCCACGTGATTTCCCCGTGGGGCCCACGTGATTTCCCCATGGGGCCCACGTGATTTCCGGCTGGGGCCCACGTGATTCCCGGGTGGGGTCCACGTGATTTCCAGGTGGGGCCCACGTGATTTCCCCGTGGGGCCCACGTGATTTCCGGGTGGGGCCCACGTGATTTCCGGGTGGGGCCCACGTGATTTCCGGGTGGGGCCCACGTGATTTCCGGGTGGGGCCCACGTGATTTCCGGATGTGGCCCACGTGTTTTCCGGGTGGGGCCCACGTGATTTCCGGGTGGGGCCCACGTGATTTCCGGGTGGGGCCCACGTGATTTCCGGGTGGGCCCCACGTGATTTCCGGGTGGGGCCCACGTGATTTCCGGGTGGGGCCCACGTGATTTCCGGGTGGGGCCCACGTGATTTCCGGGTGGGGCCCACGTGATTTCCGGCTGGGGCCCACGTGATTTCCGGGTGGGGCCCACGTGATTTCCGGGTGGGGCCCACGTGATTTCCGGGTGGGGCCCACGTGATTTCCGGGTGGGGCCCACGTGATTTCCGGGTGGGGCCCACGTGATTTCCGGGTGGGGCCCACGTGATTTACCCGTGGGGCCCACGTGATTTCCGGGTGGGGCCCACGTGATTTCCGGGTGGGGCCCACGTGATTTCCGGGTGGGGCCCACGTGATTTCCGGGTGGGGCCCACGTGATTTCCCCGTGGGGCCCACGTGATTTCCCCGTGGGGCCCACGTGATTTCCGGGTGGGGCCCACGTGATTTCCGGGTGGGGCCCACGTGATTTCCCGGTGGGGCCCACGTGATTTCCGGGTGGGGCCCACGTGATTTCCGGGTGGGGCCCACGTGATTTCCGGGTGGGCCCCACGTGATTTCCGTGTGGGGCCCACGTGATTTCCGGGTGGGGCCCACGTGATTTCTGGGTGGGGCCCACGTGATTTCCGGGTGGGGCCCACGTGATTTCCGGCTGGGGCCCACGTGATTTCCGGGTGGTGCCCACGTGATTTCCCCGTGGGGCCCACGTGATTTCCCCGTGGGGCCCACGTGATTTCCGGGTGGGCCCCACGTGATTTCCGGGTGGGGCCCACGTGATTTCCCCGTGGGGCCCACGTGATTTCCCCATGGGGCCCACGTGATTTCCGGGTGGGGCCCACGTGATTTCTGGGTGGGGCCCACGTGATTTCCGGGTGGGGCCCACGTGATTTCCGGTTGGGCCCCACGTGATTTCCGTGTGGGGCCCACGTGATTTCCGGGTGGGGCCCACGTGATTTCCGGGTGGGGCCCACGTGATTTCCGGGTGGGGCCCACGTGATTTCCGGGTGGGGCCCACGTGATTTCCGGGTGGGGCCCACGTGATTTCCGGGTGGGGCCCCCGTGATTTCCCCGTGGGGCCCACGTGATTTCCCCGTGGGGCCCACGTGATTTCCGGCTGGGGCCCACGTGATTTCCGGGTGGGGCCCACGTGATTTCCGGGTGGGGCCCACGTGATTTCCGGGTGGGGCCCACGTGATTTCCGGGTGGGGCCCACGTGATTTCCGGTTGGGTCCCACGTGATTTCCGGGTGGGGCCCACGTGATTTCCGGGTGGGGCCCACGTGATTTCCAGGTGGGGCCCACGTGATTTCCGCGTGGGGCCCACGTGATTTCCCCGTGGGGCCCACGTGATTTCCCCGTGGGGCCCACGTGATTTCCGGGTGGGGCCCACGTGATTTCCGGGTGGGGCCCACGTGATTTCCGGGTGGGGCCCACGTGATTTCCGGGTGGGGCCCACGTGATTTCCGGGTGGGCCCCACGTGATTTCCGTGTGGGGCCCACGTGATTTCCGGGTGGGGCCCACGTGATTTCCGGGTGGGGCCCACGTGATTTCCGGGTGGGCCCCACGTGATTTCCGGGTGGGGCCCACGTGATTTCCGGGTGGGGCCCACGTGATTTCCGGGTGGGGCCCACGTGATTTCCGGGTGGGGCCCACGTGATTTCCGGGTGGGGCCCACGTGATTTCCCCGTGGGGCCCACGTGATTTCCGGCTGGGGCCCACGTGATTTCCGGGTGGGGACCACGTGATTTCCCCGTGGGGCCCACGTGATTTCCCCGTGGGGCCCACGTGATTTCCGGGTGGGGCCCACGTGATTTCCGGGTGGGGCCCACGTGATTTCCCCGTAGGGCCCACGTGATTTCCCCGTGTGGCCCACGTGATTTCTGGGTGGGGCCCACGTGATTTCAGGGTGGGGCCCACGTGATTTCCCCGTGGGGCCCACGTGATTTCCCCGTTGGGCCCACGTGATTTCCCCGTGGGGCCCACGTGATTTCCGGGTGGGGCCCACGTGATTTCCGGGTGGGGCCCAGGTGATTTCCCCGTGGGGCCCACGTGATTTCCCCGTGGGGCCCACGTGATTTCCCCGTGGGGCCCACGTGATTTCCGGCTGGGGCCCACGTGATTTCCGGCTGGGGCCCACGTGATTTCCGGGTGGGGCCCACGTGATTTCCGGGTGGGGCCCACGTGATTTCCGGGTGGGCCCCACGTGATTTCCCCGTGGGGCCCACGTGATTTCCGGGTGGGGCCCACGTGATTTCCGGGTGGGGCCCACGTGATTTCCGGGTGGGGCCCACGTGATTTCCGGGTGGGGCCCACGTGATTTCCGGGTGGGGCCCACGTGATTTCCGGGTGGGGCCCACGTGATTTCCGGGTGGGGCCCACGTGATTTCCGGGTGGGCCCCACGTGATTTCCGGGTGGGGCCCACGTGATTTCCGGGTGGGGCCCACGTGATTTCCGGGTGGGGCCCACGTGATTTCCGGGTGGGCCCCACGTGATTTCCGGGTGGGGCCCACGTGATTTCCGGGTGGGGCCCACGTGATTTCCGGGTGGGCCCCACGTGATTTCCGGGTGGGGCCCACGTGATTTCCGGGTGGGGCCCACGTGATTTCCGTGTGGGGCCCACGTGATTTCCGGGTGGGGCCCACGTGATTTCCGGGTGGGGCCCACGTGATTTCCGGGTGGGGCCCACGTGATTTCCGGGTGGGGCCCACGTGATTTCCGGGTGGGGCCCACGTGATTTCCGGGTGGGGCCCACGTGATTTCCGGGTGGGGCCCACGTGATTTCCCCGTGGGGCCCACGTGATTTCCGGGTGGGGCCCACGTGATTTCCGGGTGGGGCCCACGTGATTTCCGGGTGGGGCCCACGTGATTTCCCCCTGGGGCCAACGTGATTTCCCCGTGGGGCCCACGTGATTTCCGGGTGGGGCCCACGTGATTTCCGGGTGGGGCCCACGTGATTTCCGGGTGGGGCCCATGTGATTTCCGGGTGGGGCCCACGTGATTTCCGGGTTGGCCCCACGTGATTTCCGGGTGGGGCCCACGTGATTTCCGGGTGGGGCCCACGTGATTTCCGGGTGGGGCCCACGTGATTTCCCCGTGGGGCCCACATGATTTCCTGGTGGGGCCCACGTGATTTCCGGGTGGGGCCCACGTGATTTCCGGGTGGGGCCCACGTGATTTCCCCGTGGGGCCCACGTGATTTCCAGGTGGGGCCCACGTGATTTCCGCGTGGGGCCCACGTGATTTCCCCGTGGGGCCCACGTGATTTCCCCGTGGGGCCCACGTGATTTCCGGGTGGGGCCCACGTGATTTCCGGGTGGGGCCCACGTGATTTCCGGGTGGGGCCCACGTGATTTCCGGGTGGGGCCCACGTGATTTCCGGGTGGGCCCCACGTGATTTCCGTGTGGGGCCCACGTGATTTCCGGGTGGGGCCCACGTGATTTCCGGGTGGGGCCCACGTGATTTCCGGGTGGGCCCCACGTGATTTCCGGGTGGGGCCCACGTGATTTCCGGGTGGGGCCCACGTGATTTCCGGGTGGGGCCCACGTGATTTCCGGGTGGGGCCCACGTGATTTCCCCGTGGGGCCCACGTGATTTCCCCGTGGGGCCCACTTGATTTCCGGCTGGGGCCCACGTGATTTCCGGGTGGGGACCACGTGATTTCCCCGTGGGGCCCACGTGATTTCCCCGTGGGGCCCACGTGATTTCCGGGTGGGGCCCACGTGATTTCCGGGTGGGGCCCACGTGATTTCCCCGTGGGGCCCACGTGATTTCCCCGTGGGGCCCACGTGATTTCCGGGTGGGGCCCACGTGATTTCAGGGTGGGGCCCACGTGATTTCCCCGTGGGGCCCACGTGATTTCCCCGTTGGGCCCACGTGATTTCCCCGTGGGGCCCACGTGATTTCCCCGTGGGGCTCACGTGATTTCCGGGTGGGGCCCACGTGATTTCCCCGTGGGGCCCACGTGATTTCCCCGTGGGGCCCACGTGATTTCCCCGTGGGGCCCACGTGATTTCCGGCTGGGGCCCACGTGATTTCCGGCTGGGGCCCACGTGATTTCCGGGTGGGGCCCACGTGATTTCCGGGTGGGGCCCACGTGATTTCCGGGTGGGCCCCACGTGATTTCCCCGTGGGGCCCACGTGATTTCCGGGTGGGGCCCACGTGATTTCCGGGTGGGGCCCACGTGATTTCCGGGTGGGGCCCACGAGATTTCCCCGTGGGGCCCACGTGATTTCCGGGTGGGGCCCACGTGATTTCCGGGTGGGGCCCACGTGATTTCCGGGTGGGGCCCACGTGATTTCCGGGTGGGGCCCACGTGATTTCCGGGTGGGGCCCACGTGATTTCCGGGTGGGGCCCACGTGATTTCCGGGTGGGGCCCACGTGATTTCCGGGTGGGCCCCACGTGATTTCCGGGTGGGGCCCACGTGATTTCCGGGTGGGGCCCACGTGATTTCCGGGTGGGGCCCACGTGATTTCCGGGTGGGCCCAACGTGATTTCCGGGTGGGGCCCACGTGATTTCCGGGTGGGGCCCACGTGATTTCCGGGTGGGCCCCACGTGATTTCCGGGTGGGGCCCACGTGATTTCCGGGTGGGGCCCACGTGATTTCCGGGTGGGGCCCACGTGATTTCCGGGTGGGCCCCACGTGATTTCCGGGTGGGGCCCACGTGATTTCCGGGTGGGGCCCACGTGATTTCCGGGTGGGCCCCACGTGATTTCCGGGTGGGGCCCACGTGATTTCCGGGTGGGGCCCACGTGATTTCCGGGTGGGGCCCACGTGATTTCCGGGTGGGGCCCACGTGATTTCCGGGTGGGGCCCACGTGATTTCCCCGTGGGGCCCACGTGATTTCCGGGTGGGGCCCACGTGATTTCCGGGTGGGGCCCACGTGATTTCCGGGTGGGGCCCACGTGATTTCCGGGTGGGGCCCACGTGATTTCCGGGTGGGGCCCACGTGATTTCCCCGTGGGGCCCACGTGATTTCCGGGTGGGGCCCACGTGATTTCCGGGTGGGGCCCACGTGATTTCCGGGTGGGGCCCACGTGATTTCCCCGTGGGGCCAACGTGATTTCCCCGTGGGGCCCACGTGATTTCCGGGTGGGGCCCACGTGATTTCCGGGTGGGGCCCACGTGATTTCCGGGTGGGGCCCATGTGATTTCCGGGTGGGGCCCACGTGATTTCCGGGTTGGCCCCACGTGATTTCCGGGTGGGGCCCACGTGATTTCCGGGTGGGGCCCACGTGATTTCCGGGTGGGGCCCACGTGATTTCCGGGTGGGGCCCACGTGATTTCCGGGTGGGGCCCACGTGATTTCCCCGTGGGGCCCACGTGATTTCCGGGTGGGGCCCACGTGATTTCCGGGTGGGGCCCACGTGATTTCCGGGTGGGGCCCACGTGATTTCCGGGTGGGGCCCACGTGATTTCCGGGTGGGGCCCACGTGATTTCCGGGTGGGGCCCACGTGATTTCCGGGTGGGGCCCACGTGATTTCCGGGTGGGGCCCACGTGATTTCCCCGTGGGGCCCACGTGATTTCCGGGTGGGGCACACGTGATTTCCCCGTGAGGCCCACGTGATTTCCCCGTGGGGCCCACGTGATTTCCGGGTGGGGCCCACGTGATTTCCGGGTGGGGCCCACGTGATTTCCGGGTGGGGCCCACGTGATTTCCGGTTGGGGCCCACGTGATTTCCGGCTGTGGCCCACGTGATTTCCGGGTGGGGTCCACGTGATTTCCGGGTGGGGCCCACGTGATTTCCCCGTGGGGCCCACGTGATTTCCGGGTGGGGCCCACGTGATTTCCGGGTGGGGCCCACGTGATTTCCGGGTGGGGCCCACGTGATTTCCGGGTGGGGCCCACGTGAATTCCCCATGGGGCCCACGTGATTTCCGGGTGGGGCCCACGTGATTTCCGGGTGGGGCCCACGTGATTTCCGGGTGGGGCCCACGTGATTTTCGGGTGGGGCCCACGTGATTTCCGGGTGGGGCCCACGTGATTTCCGGCTGTGGCCCACGTGATTTCCGGGTGGGGCCCACGTGATTTCCGGGTGGGGCCCACGTGATTTCCCCGTGGGGCCCACGTGATTTCCGGGTGGGGCCCACGTGATTTCCGGGTGGGGCCCACGTGATTTCCGGGTGGGGCCCACGTGATTTCCGGGTGGGGCCCACGTGATTTCCCCGTGGGGCCCACGTGATTTCCGGGTGGGGCCCACGTGATTTCCGGGTGGGGCCCACGTGATTTCCGGGTGGGGCCCACGTGATTTCCGGGTGGGGCCCACGTGATTTCCGGGTGGGGCCCACGTGATTTCCGGGTGGGGCCCACGTGATTTCCGGGTGGGGCCCACGTGATTTCCGGGTGGGGCCCACGTGATTTCCCCGAGGGGCCCACGTGATTTCCGGGTGGGGCCCACGTGATTTCCGGGTGGGGCCCACGTGATTTCCGGGTGGGGCCCACGTGATTTCCGGGTGGGGCCCACGTGATTTCCGGGTGGGGCCCACGTGATTTCCGGGTGGGGCCCACGTGATTTCCGGGTGGGGCCCACGTGATTTCCCCGTGGGGCCCACGTGATTTCCCCGTGGGGCCCACGTGATTTCCGGCTGGGGCCCACGTGATTTCCGGGTGGGGTCCACGTGATTTCCAGGTGGGGCCCACGTGATTTCCCCGTGGGGCCCACGTGATTTCCGGGTGGGGCCCACGTGATTTCCGGGTGGGGCCCACGTGATTTCCGGGTGGGGCCCACGTGATTTCCGGGTGGGGCCCACGTGATTTCCGGATGTGGCCCACGTGTTTTCCGGGTGGGGCCCACGTGATTTCCGGGTGGGGCCCACGTGATTTCCGGGTGGGGCCCACGTGATTTCCGGGTGGGCCCCACGTGATTTCCGGGTGGGGCCCACGTGATTTCCGGGTGGGGCCCACGTGATTTCGGGGTGGGGCCCACGTGATTTCCGGGTGGGGCCCACGTGATTTCCGGCTGGGGCCCACGTGATTTCCGGGTGGGGCCCACGTGATTTCCGGGTGGGGCCCACGTGATTTCCGGGTGGGGCCCACGTGATTTCCGGGTGGGGCCCACGTGATTTCCCCGTGGGGCCCACGTGATTTCCGGGTGGGGCCCACGTGATTTCCGGGTGGGGCCCACGTGATTTCCCCGTGGGGCCCACGTGATTTCCGGGTGGGGCCCACGTGATTTCCGGGTGGGGCCCACGTGATTTCCGGGTGGGGCCCATGTGATTTCCGGGTGGGGCCCACGTGATTTCCCCGTGGGGCCCACGTGATTTCCCCGTGGGGCCCACGTGATTTCCGGGTGGGGCCCACGTGATTTCCGGGTGGGGCCCACGTGATTTCCCGGTGGGGCCCACGTGATTTCCGGGTGGGGCCCACATGATTTCCGGGTGGGGCCCACGTGATTTCCTGGTGGGCCCCACGTGATTTCCGTGTGGGGCCCACGTGATTTCCGGGTGGGGCCCACGTGATTTCCCCGTGGGGCCCACGTGATTTCCGGGTGGGCCCCACGTGATTTCCGGGTGGGGCCCACGTGATTTCCCCGTGGGGCCCACGTGATTTCCCCATGGGGCCCACGTGATTTCCGGGTGGGGCCCACGTGATTTCCGGGTGGGGCCCACGTGATTTCCGGGTGGGGCCCACGTGATTTCCGGTTGGGCCCCACGTGATTTCCGTGTGGGGCCCACGTGATTTCCGGGTGGGGCCCACGTGATTTCCGGGTGGGGCCCACGTGATTTCCGGGTGGGGCCCACGTGATTTCCGGGTGGGGCCCACGTGATTTCCGGGTGGGGCCCACGTGATTTCCGGGTGGGGCCCACGTGATTTCCGGGTGGGGCCCACGTGATTTCCGGGTGGGGCCCACGTGATTTCCGGGTGGGGCCCACGTGATTTCCGGGTGGGGTCCACGTGATTTCCGGGTGGGGCCCACGTGATTTCCGGGTGGGGCCCACGTGATTTCCGGGTGGGGCCCACGTGATTTCCGGGTGGGGCCCACGTGATTTCCGGGTGGGCCCCACGTGATTTCCGGGTGGGGCCCACGTGATTTCCGGGTGGGGCCCACGTGATTTCCCCGTGGGGCCCACGTGATTTCCGGGTGGGGCCCACGTGATTTCCGGGTGGGGCCCACGTGATTTCCCCGTGGGGCCCACGTGATTTCCCCGTGGGGCCCACGTGATTTCCCCGTGGGGCCCACGTGATTTCCGGCTGGGGCCCACGTGATTTCCGGGTGGGGCCCACGTGATTTCCGGGTGGGGCCCACGTGATTTCCGGGTGGGGCCCACGTGATTTCCGGGTGGGGCCCACGTGATTTCCGGGTGGGGCCCACGTGATTTCCGGGTGGGGCCCACGTGATTTCCGGGTGGGGCCCACGTGATTTCCGCGTGGGGCCCACGTGATTTCCGGGTGGGGCCCACGTGATTTCCGGGTGGGGCCCACGTGATTTCCGGGTGGGGCCCACGTGATTTCCGGGTGGGGCCCACGTGATTTCCGGGTGGGGCCCACGTGATTTCCTCGTGGGGCCCACGTGATTTCCGGCTGGGGCCCACGTGATTTCCGGGTGGGGACCACGTGATTTCCCCGTGGGGCCCACGTGATTTCCCCGTGGGGCCCACGTGATTTCCGGGTGGGGCCCACGTGATTTCCGGGTGGGGCCCACGTGATTTCCCCGTGGGGCCCACGTGATTTCCCCGTGGGGCCCACGTGATTTCCGGGTGGGGCCCACGTGATTTCAGGGTGGGGCCCACGTGATTTCCCCGTGGGGCCCACGTGATTTCCCCGTGGGGCCCACGTGATTTCCCCGTGGGGCCCACGTGATTTCCGGGTGGGGCCCACGTGATTTCCGGGTGGGGCCCACGTGATTTCCCCGTGGGGCCCACGTGATTTCCGGGTGGGCCCCACGTGATTACCGGGTGGGGCCCACGTGATTTCCGGGTGGGGCCCACGTGATTTCCGGGTGGGGCCCACGTGATTTCCCCTTGGGGCCCACGTGATTTCCGGGTGGGCCCCACGTGATTTCCGGGTGTGGCCCACGTGATTTCCGGGTGGGGCCCACGTGATTTCCGGGTGGGGCCCACGTGATTTCCGGGTGGGGCCCACGTGATTTCCGGGTGGGGCCCACGTGATTTCCCCGTGGGGCCCACGTGATTTCCGGGTGGGGCCCACGTGATTTCCGGGTGGGGCCCACGTGATTTCCGGGTGGGGCCCACGTGATTTCCGGGTGGGGTCCACGTGATTTCCAGGTGTGGCCCACGTGATTTCCCGGTGGGGCCCACGTGATTTCCGGGTGGGGCCTTCGTGATTTCCGGGTGGGGCCCACGTGATTTCCGGGTGGGGCCCACGTGATTTCCGGGTGGGGCCCACGTGATTTCCGGGTGGGGCCCACGTGATTTCCGGGTGGGGCCCACGTGATTTCCGGGTGGGGCCCACGTGATTTCCGGGTGGGGTCCACGTGATTTCCGGGTGGGGCCCACGTGATTTCCGGGTGGGGCCCACGTGATTTCCGGGTGGGGCCCACGTGATTTCCGGGTGGGGCCCACGTGATTTCCGGGTGGGGCCCACGTGATTTCCGGGTGGGGCCCACGTGATTTCCGGGTGGGGCCCACGTGATTTCCCCGTGGGGCCCACGTGATTTCCGGGTGGGGCCCACGTGATTTCCCCGAGGGGCCCACGTGATTTCCGGGTGGGGCCCACGTGATTTCCGGGTGGGGCCCACGTGATTTCCGGGTGGGGCCCACGTGATTTCCGGGTGGGGCCCACGTGATTTCCCCGAGGGGCCCACGTGATTTCCGGGTGGGGCCCACGTGATTTCCGGGTGGGGCCCACGTGATTTCCGGGTGGGGCCCACCTGATTTCCGGGTGGGGCCCACGTGATTTCCGGTTGGGGCCCACGTGATTTCCGGGTGGGGCCCACGTGATTTCCGGGTGGGGCCCACGTGATTTCCCCGTGGGGCCCACGTGATTTCCCCATGGGGCCCACGTGATTTCCGGCTGGGGCCCACGTGATTCCCGGGTGGGGTCCACGTGATTTCCAGGTGGGGCCCACGTGATTTCCCCGTGGGGCCCACGTGATTTCCGGGTGGGGCCCACGTGATTTCCGGGTGGGGCCCACGTGATTTCCGGGTGGGGCCCACGTGATTTCCGGGTGGGGCCCACGTGATTTCCGGATGTGGCCCACGTGTTTTCCGGGTGGGGCCCACGTGATTTCCGGGTGGGGCCCACGTGATTTCCGGGTGGGGCCCACGTGATTTCCGGGTGGGCCCCACGTGATTTCCGGGTGGGGCCCACGTGATTTCCGGGTGGGGCCCACGTGATTTCCGGGTGGGGCCCACGTGATTTCCGGGTGGGGCCCACGTGATTTCCGGCTGGGGCCCACGTGATTTCCGGGTGGGGCCCACGTGATTTCCGGGTGGGGCCCACGTGATTTCCGGGTGGGGCCCACGTGATTTCCGGGTGGGGCCCACGTGATTTCCGGGTGGGGCCCACGTGATTTCCGGGTGGGGCCCACGTGATTTACCCGTGGGGCCCACGTGATTTCCGGGTGGGGCCCACGTGATTTCCGGGTGGGGCCCACGTGATTTCCGGGTGGGGCCCACGTGATTTCCGGGTGGGGCCCACGTGATTTCCCCGTGGGGCCCACGTGATTTCCCCGTGGGGCCCACGTGATTTCCGGGTGGGGCCCACGTGATTTCCGGGTGGGGCCCACGTGATTTCCCGGTGGGGCCCACGTGATTTCCGGGTGGGGCCCACGTGATTTCCGGGTGGGGCCCACGTGATTTCCGGGTGGGCCCCACGTGATTTCCGTGTGGGGCCCACGTGATTTCCGGGTGGGGCCCACGTGATTTCTGGGTGGGGCCCACGTGATTTCCGGGTGGGGCCCACGTGATTTCCGGCTGGGGCCCACGTGATTTCCGGGTGGTGCCCACGTGATTTCCCCGTGGGGCCCACGTGATTTCCCCGTGGGGCCCACGTGATTTCCGGGTGGGCCCCACGTGATTTCCGGGTGGGGCCCACGTGATTTCCCCGTGGGGCCCACGTGATTTCCCCATGGGGCCCACGTGATTTCCGGGTGGGGCCCACGTGATTTCTGGGTGGGGCCCACGTGATTTCCGGGTGGGGCCCACGTGATTTCCGGTTGGGCCCCACGTGATTTCCGTGTGGGGCCCACGTGATTTCCGGGTGGGGCCCACGTGATTTCCGGGTGGGGCCCACGTGATTTCCGGGTGGGGCCCACGTGATTTCCGGGTGGGGCCCACGTGATTTCCGGGTGGGGCCCACGTGATTTCCGGGTGGGGCCCCCGTGATTTCCCCGTGGGGCCCACGTGATTTCCCCGTGGGGCCCACGTGATTTCCGGCTGGGGCCCACGTGATTTCCGGGTGGGGCCCACGTGATTTCCGGGTGGGGCCCACGTGATTTCCGGGTGGGGCCCACGTGATTTCCGGGTGGGGCCCACGTGATTTCCGGTTGGGTCCCACGTGATTTCCGGGTGGGGCCCACGTGATTTCCGGGTGGGGCCCACGTGATTTCCAGGTGGGGCCCACGTGATTTCCGCGTGGGGCCCACGTGATTTCCCCGTGGGGCCCACGTGATTTCCCCGTGGGGCCCACGTGATTTCCGGGTGGGGCCCACGTGATTTCCGGGTGGGGCCCACGTGATTTCCGGGTGGGGCCCACGTGATTTCCGGGTGGGGCCCACGTGATTTCCGGGTGGGCCCCACGTGATTTCCGTGTGGGGCCCACGTGATTTCCGGGTGGGGCCCACGTGATTTCCGGGTGGGGCCCACGTGATTTCCGGGTGGGCCCCACGTGATTTCCGGGTGGGGCCCACGTGATTTCCGGGTGGGGCCCACGTGATTTCCGGGTGGGGCCCACGTGATTTCCGGGTGGGGCCCACGTGATTTCCGGGTGGGGCCCACGTGATTTCCCCGTGGGGCCCACGTGATTTCCGGCTGGGGCCCACGTGATTTCCGGGTGGGGACCACGTGATTTCCCCGTGGGGCCCACGTGATTTCCCCGTGGGGCCCACGTGATTTCCGGGTGGGGCCCACGTGATTTCCGGGTGGGGCCCACGTGATTTCCCCGTAGGGCCCACGTGATTTCCCCGTGGGGCCCACGTGATTTCCGGGTGGGGCCCACGTGATTTCAGGGTGGGGCCCACGTGATTTCCCCGTGGGGCCCACGTGATTTCCCCGTTGGGCCCACGTGATTTCCCCGTGGGGCCCACGTGATTTCCGGGTGGGGCCCACGTGATTTCCGGGTGGGGCCCACGTGATTTCCCCGTGGGGCCCACGTGATTTCCCCGTGGGGCCCACGTGATTTCCCCGTGGGGCCCACGTGATTTCCGGCTGGGGCCCACGTGATTTCCGGCTGGGGCCCACGTGATTTCCGGGTGGGGCCCACGTGATTTCCGGGTGGGGCCCACGTGATTTCCGGGTGGGCCCCACGTGATTTCCCCGTGGGGCCCACGTGATTTCCGGGTGGGGCCCACGTGATTTCCGGGTGGGGCCCACGTGATTTCCGGGTGGGGCCCACGTGATTTCCGGGTGGGGCCCACGTGATTTCCGGGTGGGGCCCACGTGATTTCCGGGTGGGGCCCACGTGATTTCCGGGTGGGCCCCACGTGATTTCCGGGTGGGGCCCACGTGATTTCCGGGTGGGGCCCACGTGATTTCCGGGTGGGGCCCACGTGATTTCCGGGTGGGCCCCACGTGATTTCCGGGTGGGGCCCACGTGATTTCCGGGTGGGGCCCACGTGATTTCCGGGTGGGCCCCACGTGATTTCCGGGTGGGGCCCACGTGATTTCCGGGTGGGGCCCACGTGATTTCCGTGTGGGGCCCACGTGATTTCCGGGTGGGGCCCACGTGATTTCCGGGTGGGGCCCACGTGATTTCCGGGTGGGGCCCACGTGATTTCCGGGTGGGGCCCACGTGATTTCCGGGTGGGGCCCACGTGATTTCCGGGTGGGGCCCACGTGATTTCCGGGTGGGGCCCACGTGATTTCCCCGTGGGGCCCACGTGATTTCCGGGTGGGGCCCACGTGATTTCCGGGTGGGGCCCACGTGATTTCCGGGTGGGGCCCACGTGATTTCCCCGTGGGGCCAACGTGATTTCCCCGTGGGGCCCACGTGATTTCCGGGTGGGGCCCACGTGATTTCCGGGTGGGGCCCACGTGATTTCCGGGTGGGGCCCATGTGATTTCCGGGTGGGGCCCACGAGATTTCCGGGTTGGCCCCACGTGATTTCCGGGTGGGGCCCACGTGATTTCCGGGTGGGGCCCACGTGATTTCCGGGTGGGGCCCACGTGATTTCCCCGTGGGGCCCACATGATTTCCTGGTGGGGCCCACGTGATTTCCGGGTGGGGCCCACGTGATTTCCGGGTGGGGCCCACGTGATTTCCCCGTGGGGCCCACGTGATTTCCGGGTGGGGCCCACGTGATTTCCGCGTGGGGCCCACGTGATTTCCCCGTGGGGCCCACGTGATTTCCCCGTGGGGCCCACGTGATTTCCGGGTGGGGCCCACGTGATTTCCGGGTGGGGCCCACGTGATTTCCGGGTGGGGCCCACGTGATTTCCGGGTGGGGCCCACGTGATTTCCGGGTGGGCCCCACGTGATTTCCGTGTGGGGCCCACGTGATTTCCGGGTGGGGCCCACGTGATTTCCGGGTGGGGCCCACGTGATTTCCGGGTGGGCCCCACGTGATTTCCGGGTGGGGCCCACGTGATTTCCGGGTGGGGCCCACGTGATTTCCGGGTGGGGCCCACGTGATTTCCGGGTGGGGCCCACGTGATTTCCCCGTGGGGCCCACGTGATTTCCCCGTGGGGCCCACTTGATTTCCGGCTGGGGCCCACGTGATTTCCGGGTGGGGACCACGTGATTTCCCCGTGGGGCCCACGTGATTTCCCCGTGGGGCCCACGTGATTTCCGGGTGGGGCCCACGTGATTTCCGGGTGGGGCCCACGTGATTTCCCCGTGGGGCCCACGTGATTTCCCCGTGGGGCCCACGTGATTTCCGGGTGGGGCCCACGTGATTTCAGGGTGGGGCCCACGTGATTTCCCCGTGGGGCCCACGTGATTTCCCCGTTGGGCCCACGTGATTTCCCCGTGGGGCCCACGTGATTTCCCCGTGGGGCCCACGTGATTTCCGGGTGGGGCCCACGTGATTTCCCCGTGGGGCCCACGTGATTTCCCCGTGGGGCCCACGTGATTTCCCCGTGGGGCCCACGTGATTTCCGGCTGGGGCCCACGTGATTTCCGGCTGGGGCCCACGTGATTTCCGGGTGGGGCCCACGTGATTTCCGGGTGGGGCCCACGTGATTTCCGGGTGGGCCCCACGTGATTTCCCCGTGGGGCCCACGTGATTTCCGGGTGGGGCCCACGTGATTTCCGAGTGGGGCCCACGTGATTTCCGGGTGGGGCCCACGAGATTTCCCCGTGGGGCCCACGTGATTTCCGGGTGGGGCCCACGTGATTTCCGGGTGGGGCCCACGTGATTTCCGGGTGGGGCCCACGTGATTTCCGGGTGGGGCCCACGTGATTTCCGGGTGGGGCCCACGTGATTTCCGGGTGGGGCCCACGTGATTTCCGGGTGGGGCCCACGTGATTTCCGGGTGGGCCCCACGTGATTTCAGGGTGGGGCCCACGTGATTTCCGGGTGGGGCCCACGTGATTTCCGGGTGGGGCCCACGTGATTTCCGGGTGGGCCCCACGTGATTTCCGGGTGGGGCCCACGTGATTTCCGGGTGGGGCCCACGTGATTTCCGGGTGGGCCCCACGTGATTTCCGGGTGGGGCCCACGTGATTTCCGGGTGGGGCCCACGTGATTTCCGGGTGGGGCCCACGTGATTTCCGGGTGGGCCCCACGTGATTTCCGGGTGGGGCCCACGTGATTTCCGGGTGGGGCCCACGTGATTTCCGGGTGGGCCCCACGTGATTTCCGGGTGGGGCCCACGTGATTTCCGGGTGGGGCCCACGTGATTTCCGGGTGGGGCCCACGTGATTTCCGGGTGGGGCCCACGTGATTTCCGGGTGGGGCCCACGTGATTTCCCCGTGGGGCCCACGTGATTTCCGGGTGGGGCCCACGTGATTTCCGGGTGGGGCCCACGTGATTTCCGGGTGGGGCCCACGTGATTTCCGGGTGGGGCCCACGTGATTTCCGGGTGGGGCCCACGTGATTTCCCCGTGGGGCCCACGTGATTTCCGGGTGGGGCCCACGTGATTTCCGGGTGGGGCCCACGTGATTTCCGGGTGGGGCCCACGTGATTTCCCCGTGGGGCCAACGTGATTTCCCCGTGGGGCCCACGTGATTTCCGGGTGGGGCCCACGTGATTTCCGGGTGGGGCCCACGTGATTTCCGGGTGGGGCCCATGTGATTTCCGGGTGGGGCCCACGTGATTTCCGGGTTGGCCCCACGTGATTTCCGGGTGGGGCCCACGTGATTTCCGGGTGGGGCCCACGTGATTTCCGGGTGGGGCCCACGTGATTTCCGGGTGGGGCCCACGTGATTTCCGGGTGGGGCCCACGTGATTTCCCCGTGGGGCCCACGTGATTTCCGGGTGGGGCCCACGTGATTTCCGGGTGGGGCCCACGTGATTTCCGGGTGGGGCCCACGTGATTTCCGGGTGGGGCCCACGTGATTTCCGGGTGGGGCCCACGTGATTTCCGGGTGGGGCCCACGTGATTTCCGGGTGGGGCCCACGTGATTTCCGGGTGGGGCCCACGTGATTTCCCCGTGGGGCCCACGTGATTTCCGGGTGGGGCCCACGTGATTTCCCCGTGAGGCCCACGTGATTTCCCCGTGGGGCCCACGTGATTTCCGGGTGGGGCCCACGTGATTTCCGGGTGGGGCCCACGTGATTTCCGGGTGGGGCCCACGTGATTTCCGGTTGGGGCCCACGTGATTTCCGGCTGTGGCCCACGTGATTTCCGGGTGGGGTCCACGTGATTTCCGGGTGGGGCCCACGTGATTTCCCCGTGGGGCCCACGTGATTTCCGGGTGGGGCCCACGTGATTTCCGGGTGGGGCCCACGTGATTTCCGGGTGGGGCCCACGTGATTTCCGGGTGGGGCCCACGTGAATTCCCCATGGGGCCCACGTGATTTCCGGGTGGGGCCCACGTGATTTCCGGGTGGGGCCCACGTGATTTCCGGGTGGGGCCCACGTGATTTTCGGGTGGGGCCCACGTGATTTCCGGGTGGGGCCCACGTGATTTCCGGCTGTGGCCCACGTGATTTCCGGGTGGGGCCCACGTGATTTCCGGGTGGGGCCCACGTGATTTCCCCGTGGGGCCCACGTGATTTCCGGGTGGGGCCCACGTGATTTCCGGGTGGGGCCCACGTGATTTCCGGGTGGGGCCCACGTGATTTCCGGGTGGGGCCCACGTGATTTCCCCGTGGGGCCCACGTGATTTCCGGGTGGGGCCCACGTGATTTCCGGGTGGGGCCCACGTGATTTCCGGGTGGGGCCCACGTGATTTCCGGGTGGGGCCCACGTGATTTCCGGGTGGGGCCCACGTGATTTCCGGGTGGGGCCCACGTGATTTCCGGGTGGGGCCCACGTGATTTCCGGGTGGGGCCCACGTGATTTCCCCGAGGGGCCCACGTGATTTCCGGGTGGGGCCCACGTGATTTCCGGGTGGGGCCCACGTGATTTCCGGGTGGGGCCCACGTGATTTCCGGGTGGGGCCCACGTGATTTCCGGGTGGGGCCCACGTGATTTCCGGGTGGGGCCCACGTGATTTCCGGGTGGGGCCCACGTGATTTCCCCGTGGGGCCCACGTGATTTCCCCGTGGGGCCCACGTGATTTCCGGCTGGGGCCCACGTGATTTCCGGGTGGTTCCACGTGATTTCCAGGTGGGGCCCACGTGATTTCCCCGTGGGGCCCACGTGATTTCCGGGTGGGGCCCACGTGATTTCCGGGTGGGGCCCACGTGATTTCCGGGTGGGGCCCACGTGATTTCCGGGTGGGGCCCACGTGATTTCCGGATGTGGCCCACGTGTTTTCCGGGTGGGGCCCACGTGATTTCCGGCTGGGGCCCACGTGATTTCCGGGTGGGGCCCACGTGATTTCCGGGTGGGGCCCACGTGATTTCCGGGTGGGGCCCACGTGATTTCCGGGTGGGGCCCACGTGATTTCCCCGTGGGGCCCACGTGATTTCCGGGTGGGGCCCACGTGATTTCCGGGTGGGGCCCACGTGATTTCCCCGTGGGGCCCACGTGATTTCCGGGTGGGGCCCACGTGATTTCCGGGTGGGGCCCACGTGATTTCCGGGTGGGGCCCATGTGATTTCCGGGTGGGGCCCACGTGATTTCCCCGTGGGGCCCACGTGATTTCCCCGTGGGGCCCACGTGATTTCCGGGTGGGGCCCACGTGATTTCCGGGTGGGGCCCACGTGATTTCCCGGTGGGGCCCACGTGATTTCCGGGTGGGGCCCACATGATTTCCGGGTGGGGCCCACGTGATTTCCTGGTGGGCCCCACGTGATTTCCGTGTGGGGCCCACGTGATTTCCGGGTGGGGCCCACGTGATTTCCCCGTGGGGCCCACGTGATTTCCGGGTGGGCCCCACGTGATTTCCGGGTGGGGCCCACGTGATTTCCCCGTGGGGCCCACGTGATTTCCCCATGGGGCCCACGTGATTTCCGGGTGGGGCCCACGTGATTTCCGGGTGGGGCCCACGTGATTTCCGGGTGGGGCCCACGTGATTTCCGGTTGGGCCCCACGTGATTTCCGTGTGGGGCCCACGTGATTTCCGGGTGGGGCCCACGTGATTTCCGGGTGGGGCCCACGTGATTTCCGGGTGGGGCCCACGTGATTTCCGGGTGGGGCCCACGTGATTTCCGGGTGGGGCCCACGTGATTTCCGGGTGGGGCCCACGTGATTTCCGGGTGGGGCCCACGTGATTTCCGGGTGGGGCCCACGTGATTTCCGGGTGGGGCCCACGTGATTTCCGGGTGGGGCCCACGTGATTTCCGGGTGGGGCCCACGTGATTTCCGGGTGGGGCCCACGTGATTTCCGGGTGGGGCCCACGTGATTTCCGGGTGGGCCCCACGTGATTTCCGGGTGGGGCCCACGTGATTTCCGGGTGGGGCCCACGTGATTTCCCCGTGGGGCCCACGTGATTTCCAGGTGGGGCCCACGTGATTTCCGGGTGGGGCCCACGTGATTTCCCCGTGGGGCCCACGTGATTTCCCCGTGGGGCCCACGTGATTTCCCCGTGGGGCCCACGTGATTTCCGGCTGGGGCCCACGTGATTTCCGGGTGGGGCCCACGTGATTTCCGGGTGGGGCCCACGTGATTTCCGGGTGGGGCCCACGTGATTTCCGGGTGGGGCCCACGTGATTTCCGGGTGGGGCCCACGTGATTTCCGGGTGGGGCCCACGTGATTTCCGCGTGGGGCCCACGTGATTTCCGGGTGGGGCCCACGTGATTTCCGGGTGGGGCCCACGTGATTTCCGGGTGGGGCCCACGTGATTTCCGGGTGGGGCCCACGTGATTTCCGGGTGGGGCCCACGTGATTTCCTCGTGGGGCCCACGTGATTTCCGGCTGGGGCCCACGTGATTTCCGGGTGGGGACCACGTGATTTCCCCGTGGGGCCCACGTGATTTCCCCGTGGGGCCCACGTGATTTCCGGGTGGGGCCCACGTGATTTCCGGGTGGGGCCCACGTGATTTCCCCGTGGGGCCCACGTGATTTCCCCGTGGGGCCCACGTGATTTCCGGGTGGGGCCCACGTGATTTCAGGGTGGGGCCCACGTGATTTCCCCGTGGGGCCCACGTGATTTCCCCGTGGGGCCCACGTGATTTCCCCGTGGGGCCCACGTGATTTCCGGGTGGGGCCCACGTGATTTCCGGGTGGGGCCCACGTGAT
Source organism: Ovis canadensis (assembly GCF_042477335.2). Lineage (NCBI taxonomy): Eukaryota > Metazoa > Chordata > Mammalia > Artiodactyla > Bovidae > Ovis > Ovis canadensis. The sequence goes on from NC_091250.1 coordinate 12,274,701, forward strand.
TTCCCCGTGGGGCCCACGTGATTTCCGGGTGGGCCCCACGTGATTACCGGGTGGGGCCCACGTGATTTCCGGGTGGGGCCCACGTGATTTCCGGGTGGGGCCCACGTGATTTCCCCTTGGGGCCCACGTGATTTCCGGGTGGGCCCCACGTGATTTCCGGGTGTGGCCCACGTGATTTCCGGGTGGGGCCCACGTGATTTCCGGGTGGGGCCCACGTGATTTCCGGGTGGGGCCCACGTGATTTCCGGGTGGGGCCCACGTGATTTCCCCGTGGGGCCCACGTGATTTCCGGGTGGGGCCCACGTGATTTCCGGGTGGGGCCCACGTGATTTCCGGGTGGGGCCCACGTGATTTCCGGGTGGGGTCCACGTGATTTCCAGGTGTGGCCCACGTGATTTCCCGGTGGGGCCCACGTGATTTCCGGGTGGGGCCTTCGTGATTTCCGGGTGGGGCCCACGTGATTTCCGGGTGGGGCCCACGTGATTTCCGGGTGGGGCCCACGTGATTTCCGGGTGGGGCCCACGTGATTTCCGGGTGGGGCCCACGTGATTTCCGGGTGGGGCCCACGTGATTTCCGGGTGGGGTCCACGTGATTTCCGGGTGGGGCCCACGTGATTTCCCGGTGGGGCCCACGTGATTTCCGGGTGGGGCCCACGTGATTTCCGGGTGGGGCCCACGTGATTTCCGGGTGGGGCCCACGTGATTTCCGGGTGGGGCCCACGTGATTTCCGGGTGGGGCCCACGTGATTTCCCCGTGGGGCCCACGTGATTTCCGGGTGGGGCCCACGTGATTTCCCCGTGAGGCCCACGTGATTTCCCCGTGGGGCCCACGTGATTTCCGGGTGGGGCCCACGTGATTTCCGGGTGGGGCCCACGTGATTTCCGGGTGGGGCCCACGTGATTTCCGGTTGGGGCCCACGTGATTTCCGGCTGTGGCCCACGTGATTTCCGGGTGGGGTCCACGTGATTTCCGGGTGGGGCCCACGTGATTTCCCCGTGGGGCCCACGTGATTTCCGGGTGGGGCCCACGTGATTTCCGGGTGGGGCCCACGTGATTTCCGGGTGGGGCCCACGTGATTTCCGGGTGGGGCCCACGTGATTTCCGGGTGGGGCCCACGTGATTTCCGGGTGGGGCCCACGTGATTTCCGGGTGGGGCCCACGTGATTTCCGGGTGGGGCCCACGTGATTTCCGGGTGGGGCCCACGTGATTTCCGGGTGGGGCCCACGTGATTTCCGGGTGGGGCCCACGTGATTTCCGGGTGGGGCCCACGTGATTTCCCCGAGGGGCCCACGTGATTTCCGGGTGGGGCCCACGTGATTTCCGGGTGGGGCCCACGTGATTTCCGGGTGGGGCCCACGTGATTTCCGGGTGGGGCCCACGTGAATTCCGGGTGGGGCCCACGTGATTTCCGGGTGGGGCCCACGTGATTTCCGGGTGGGGCCCACGTGATTTCCGGGTGGGGCCCACGTGATTTCCGGGTGGGGCCCACGTGATTTCCGGGTGGGGCCCACGTGATTTCCGGGTGGGGCCCACGTGATTTCCCCGTGGGGCCCACGTGATTTCCCCATGGGGCCCACGTGATTTCCGGCTGGGGCCCACGTGATTTCCGGGTGGGGTCCACGTGATTTCCAGGTGGGGCCCACGTGATTTCCCCGTGGGGCCCACGTGATTTCCGGGTGGGGCCCACGTGATTTCCGGGTGGGGCCCACGTGATTTCCGGGTGGGGCCCACGTGATTTCCGGGTGGGGCCCACGTGATTTCCGGATGTGGCCCACGTGTTTTCCGGGTGGGGCCCACGTGATTTCCGGGTGGGGCCCACGTGATTTCCGGGTGGGGCCCACGTGATTTCCGGGTGGGCCCCACGTGATTTCCGGGTGGGGCCCACGTGATTTCCGGGTGGGGCCCACGTGATTTCCGGGTGGGGCCCACGTGATTTCCGGCTGGGGCCCACGTGATTTCCGGGTGGGGCCCACGTGATTTCCGGGTGGGGCCCACGTGATTTCCGGGTGGGGCCCACGTGATTTCCGGGTGGGTCCCACGTGATTTCCCGGTGGGGCCCACGTGATTTCCGGGTGGGGCCCACGTGATTTCCGGGTGGGGCCCACGTGATTTCCGGGTGGGGCCCACGTGATTTCCGGGTGGGGCCCACGTGATTTCCGGCTGGGGCCCACGTGATTTCCGGGTGGGGCCCACGTGATTTCCGGGTGGGGCCCACGTGATTTCCGGGTGGGGCCCACGTGATTTCCGGGTGGGGCCCACGTGATTTCCGGGTGGGGCCCACGTGATTTCCGGGTGGGGCCCACGTGATTTCCGGGTGGGGCCCACGTGATTTCCGGGTGGGGCCCACGTGATTTCCGGGTGGGGCCCACGTGATTTCCGGGTGGGCCCCACGTGATTTCCGTGTGGGGCCCACGTGATTTCCGGGTGGGGCCCACGTGATTTCCGGGTGGGGCCCACGTGATTTCCGGGTGGGGCCCACGTGATTTCCGGGTGGGGCCCACGTGATTTCCGGGTGGGGCCCACGTGATTTCCGGGTGGGGCCCACGTGATTTCCCCGTGGGGCCCACGTGATTTCCCCGTGGGGCCCACGTGATTTCCCCGTGGGGCCCACGTGATTTCCGGCTGGGGCCCACGTGATTTCCGGGTGGGGCCCACGTGATTTCCGGGTGGGGCCCACGTGATTTCCGGGTGGGCCCCACGTGATTTCCGGGTGGGGCCCACGTGATTTCCCGGTGGGGCCCACGTGATTTCCGGGTGGGGCCCACGTGATTTCCGGGTGGGGCCCACGTGATTTCCGGGTGGGGCCCATGTGATTTCCCCGTGGGGCCCACGTGATTTCCGGCTGGGGCCCACGTGATTTCCGGGTGGGGACCACGTGATTTCCCCGTGGGGCCCACGTAATTTCCCCGTGGGGCCCACGTGATTTCCGGGTGGGGCCCACGTGATTTCCGGGTGGGGCCCACGTGATTTCCCCGTGGGGCCCACGTGATTTCCCCGTGGGGCCCACGTGATTTCCGGGTGGGGCCCACGTGATTTCAGGGTGGGGCCCACGTGATTTCCCCGTGGGGCCCACGTGATTTCCCCGTTGGGCCCACGTGATTTCCCCGTGGGGCCCACGTGATTTCCGGGTGGGGCCCACGTGATTTCCGGGTGGGGCCCACGTGATTTCCCCGTGGGGCCCACGTGATTTCCGGGTGGGCCCCACGTGATTACCGGGTGGGGCCCACGTGATTTCCGGGTGGGGCCCACGTGATTTCCGGGTGGGGCCCACGTGATTTCCGGGTGGGGCCCACGTGATTTCCGGGTGGGGCCCACGTGATTTCCGGGTGGGGCCCACGTGATTTCCGGGTGGGGCCCACATGATTTCCCCGTGGGGCCCACGTGTTTTCCGGGTGGGGCCCACGTGACTTCCGGGTGGGGCCCACGTGATTTCCGGGTGGGGCCCACGTGATTTCCCCGTGGGGCCCACGTGATTTCCGGGTGGGCCCCACGTGATTTCCGGGTGTGGCCCACGTGATTTCCGGGTGGGGCCCACGTGATTTCCGGGTGGGGCCCACGTGATTTCCGGGTGTGGCCCACGTGATTTCCGGGTGGGGCCCACGTGATTTCCGGGTGGGGCCCACGTGATTTCCGGGTGGGCCCCACGTGATTTCCGGGTGGGGCCCACGTGATTTCCCCATGGGGCCCACGTGATTTCCCCATGGGGCCCACGTGATTTCCGGGTGGGGCCCACGTGATTTCCGGGTGGGGCCCACGTGATTTCCGGGTGGGGCCCACGTGATTTCCGGTTGGGCCCCACGTGATTTCCGTGTGGGGCCCACGTGATTTCCGGGTGGGGCCCACGTGATTTCCGGGTGGGGCCCACGTGATTTCCGGGTGGGGCCCACGTGATTTCCGGGTGGGGCCCACGTGATTTCCGGGTGGGGCCCACGTGATTTCCGGGTGGGGCCCACGTGATTTCCGGGTGGGGCCCACGTGATTTCCCCGTGGGGCCCACGTGATTTCCCCGTGGGGCCCACGTGATTTCCGGGTGGGGCCCACGTGATTTCCGGGTGGGGCCCACGTGATTTCCGGGTGGGGCCCACGTGATTTCCGGGTGGGGCCCACGTGATTTCCGGGTGGGCCCCACGTGATTTCCGTGTGGGGCCCACGTGATTTCCGGGTGGGGCCCACGTGATTTCCGGGTGGGGCCCACGTGATTTCCGGGTGGGGCCCACGTGATTTCCGGGTGGGGCCCACGTGATTTCCGGGTGGGGCCCACGTGATTTCCCCGTGGGGCCCACGTGATTTCCCCGTGGGGCCCACGTGATTTCCCCGTGGGGCCCACGTGATTTCCGGCTGGGGCCCACGTGATTTCCGGGTGGGGCCCACGTGATTTCCGGGTGGGGCCCACGTGATTTCCGGGTGGGGCCCACGTGATTTCCGGGTGGGGCCCACGTGATTTCCGGGTGGGGCCCACGTGATTTCCGGGTGGGGCCCACGTGATTTCCGGGTGGGGCCCACGTGATTTCCCCGTGGGGCCCACGTGATTTCCCCGTGGGGCCCACGTGATTTCCGGGTGGGGCCCACGTGATTTCCGGGTGGGGCCCACGTGATTTCCGGGTGGGGCCCACGTGATTTCCGGGTGGGGCCCACGTGATTTCCGGGTGGGGCCCACGTGATTTCCGGGTGGGCCCCACGTGATTTCCGTGTGGGGCCCACGTGATTTCCGGGTGGGGCCCACGTGATTTCCGGGTGGGGCCCACGTGATTTCCGGGTGGGCCCCACGTGATTTCCGGGTGGGGCCCACGTGATTTCCGGGTGGGGCCCACGTGATTTCCGGGTGGGGCCCACGTGATTTCCGGGTGGGGCCAACGTGATTTCCGGGTGGGGCCCACGTGATTTCCCCGTGGGGCCCACGTGATTTCCGGCTGGGGCCCACGTGATTTCCGGGTGGGGACCACGTGATTTCCCCGTGGGGCCCACGTAATTTCCCCGTGGGGCCCACGTGATTTCCGGGTGGGGCCCACGTGATTTCCGGGTGGGGCCCACGTGATTTCCCCGTGGGGCCCACGTGATTTCCCCGTGGGGCCCACGTGATTTCCGGGTGGGGCCCACGTGATTTCAGGGTGGGGCCCACGTGATTTCCCCGTGGGGCCCACGTGATTTCCCCGTTGGGCCCACGTGATTTCCCCGTGGGGCCCACGTAATTTCCGGGTGGGGCCCACGTGATTTCCGGGTGGGGCCCACGTGATTTCCCCGTGGGGCCCACGTGATTTCCGGGTGGGCCCCACGTGATTACCGGGTGGGGCCCACGTGATTTCCGGGTGGGGCCCACATGATTTCCGGGTGGGGCCCACGTGATTTCCGGGTGGGGCCCACGTGATTTCCGGGTGGGGCCCACGTGATTTCCGGGTGGGGCCCACGTGATTTCCGGGTGGGGCCCACATGATTTCCCCGTGGGGCCCACGTGTTTTCCGGGTGGGGCCCACGTGATTTCCGGGTGGGGCCCACGTGATTTCCGATTGGGGCCCACGTGATTTCCCCGTGGGGCCCACGTGATTTCCGGGTGTGGCCCACGTGATTTCCGGGTGGGGCCCACGTGATTTCCGGGTGGGGCCCACGTGATTTCCGGGTGGGGCCCACGTGATTTCCGGGTGGGGCCCACGTGATTTCCCCGTGGGGCCCACGTGATTTCCGGGTGGGGCCCACGTGATTTCCGGGTGGGGCCCACGTGATTTCCGGGTGGGGCCCACGTGATTTCCGGGTGGGGCCCACGTGATTTCCGGGTGGGGCCCACGTGATTTCCGGGTGGGGCCCACGTGATTTCCGGCTGTGGCCCACGTGATTTCCGGGTGGGGCCCACGTGATTTCCGGGTGGGGCCCACGTGATTTCCGGGTGGGGCCCACGTGATTTCCGGGTGGGTCCCACGGGATTTCCGGGTGGGGCCCACGTGATTTCCGGGTGGGGCCCACGTGATTTCCGGGTGGGGCCCACGTGATTTCCGGGTGGGGCCCACGTGATTTCCGGGTGGGGCCCACGTGATTTCCGGGTGGGGCCCACGTGATTTCCCCGTGGGGCCCACGTGATTTCCGGGTGGGGCCCACGTGATTTCCGGGTGGGGCCCACGTGATTTCCGGGTGGGGCCCAGGTGATTTCCCCGTGGGGCCAACGTGATTTCCCCGTGGGGCCCACGTGATTTCCGGGTGGGGCCCACGTGATTTCCGGGTGGGGCCCACGTGATTTACGGGTGGGGCCCACGTGATTTCCGGGTGGGGCCCACGTGATTTCCGGGTTGGCCCCACGTGATTTCCGGGTGGGGCCCACGTGATTTCCGGGTGGGGCCCACGTGATTTCCGGGTGGGGCCCACGTGATTTCCGGGTGGGGCCCACGTGATTTCCGGGTGGGGCCCACGTGATTTCCGCGTGGGGCCCACGTGATTTCCCCGTGGGGCCCACGTGATTTCCCCGTGGGGCCCACGTGATTTCCGGGTGGGGCCCACGTGATTTCCGGGTGGGCCCCACGTGATTTCCGTGTGGGGCCCACGTGATTTCCGGGTGGGGACCACGTGATTTCCCCGTGGGGCCCACGTAATTTCCCCGTGGGGCCCACGTGATTTCCGGGTGGGGCCCACGTGATTTCCGGGTGGGGCCCACGTGATTTCCCCGTGGGGCCCACGTGATTTCCCCGTGGGGCCCACGTGATTTCCGGGTGGGGCCCACGTGATTTCAGGGTGGGGCCCACGTGATTTCCCCGTGGGGCCCACGTGATTTCCCCGTTGGGCCCACGTGATTTCCCCCTGGGGCCCACGTGATTTCCGGGTGGGGCCCACGTGATTTCCCCGTGGGGCCCACGTGATTTCCGGGTGGGCCCCACGTGATTACCGGGTGGGGCCCACGTGATTTCCGGGTGGGGCCCACGGGATTTCCGGGGGGGGCCCACGTGATTTCCGGGTGGGGCCCACGTGATTTCCGGGTGGGGCCCACGTGATTTCCGGGTGGGGCCCACGTGATTTCCGGGTGGGGCCCACATGATTTCCCCGTGGGGCCCACGTGTTTTCCGGGTGGGGCCCACGTGATTTCCGGGTGGGGCCCACGTGATTTCCGATTGGGGCCCACGTGATTTCCCCGTGGGGCCCACGTGATTTCCGGGTGTGGCCCACGTGATTTCCGGGTGGGGCCCACGTGATTTCCGGGTGGGGCCCACGTGATTTCCGGGTGGGGCCCACGTGATTTCCGGGTGGGGCCCACGTGATTTCCCCGTGGGGCCCACGTGATTTCCGGGTGGGGCCCACGTGATTTCCGGGTTGGGCCCACGTGATTTCCGGGTGGGGCCCACGTGATTTCCGGGTGGGGCCCACGTGATTTCCGGGTGGGGCCCACGTGATTTCCGGGTGGGGCCCACGTGATTTCCGGCTGTGGCCCACGTGATTTCCGGGTGGGGCCCACGTGATTTCCGGGTGGGGCCCACGTGATTTCCGGGTGGGGCCCACGTGATTTCCGGGTGGGTCCCACGGGATTTCCGGGTGGGGCCCACGTGATTTCCGGGTGGGGCCCACGTGATTTCCGGGTGGGGCCCACGTGATTTCCGGGTGGGGCCCACGTGATTTCCGGGTGGGGCCCACGTGATTTCCGGGTGGGGCCCACGTGATTTCCCCGTGGGGCCCACGTGATTTCCGGGTGGGGCCCACGTGATTTCCGGGTGGGGCCCACGTGATTTCCGGGTGGGGCCCACGTGATTTCCGGGTGGGGCCCACGTGATTTCCCCGTGGGGCCCACGTGATTTCCGGGTGGGGCCCACGTGATTTCCCCGTGAGGCCCACGTGATTTCCCCGTGGGGCCCACGTGATTTCCGGGTGGGGCCCACGTGATTTCCGGGTGGGGCCCACGTGATTTCCGGGTGGGGCCCACGTGATTTCCGGTTGGGGCCCACGTGATTTCCGGCTGTGGCCCACGTGATTTCCGGGTGGGGTCCACGTGATTTCCGGGTGGGGCCCACGTGATTTCCCCGTGGGGCCCACGTGATTTCCGGGTGGGGCCCACGTGATTTCCGGGTGGGGCCCACGTGATTTCCGGGTGGGGCCCACGTGATTTCCCCGTGGGGCCCACGTGATTTCCGGGTGGGGCCCACGTGATTTCCGGGTGGGGCCCACGTGATTTCCGGGTGGGGCCCACGTGATTTCCGGGTGGGGCTCACGTGATTTCCGGGTGGGGCCCACGTGATTTCCGGGTGGGGCCCACGTGATTTCCGGGTGGGGCCCACGTGATTTCCGGGTGGGGCCCACGTGATTTCCCCGAGGGGCCCACGTGATTTCCGGGTGGGGCCCACGTGATTTCCGGGTGGGGCCCACGTGATTTCCGGGTGGGGCCCACGTGATTTCCGGGTGGGGCCCACGTGAATTCCGGGTGGGGCCCACGTGATTTCCCCGTGGGGCCCACGTGATTTCCCCGTGGGGCCCACGTGATTTCCGGGTGGGGCCCACGTGATTTCCGGGTGGGGCCCACGTGATTTCCGGGTGGGGCCCACGTGATTTCCGGGTGGGGCCCACGTGATTTCCCCGTGGGGCCCACGTGATTTCCCCGTGGGGCCCACGTGATTTCCCCATGGGGCCCACGTGATTTCCGGGTGGGGTCCACGTGATTTCCAGGTGGGGCCCACGTGATTTCCCCGTGGGGCCCACGTGATTTCCGGGTGGGGCCCACGTGATTTCCGGGTGGGGCCCACGTGATTTCCGGGTGGGGCCCACGTGATTTCCGGGTGGGGCCCACGTGATTTCCGGATGTGGCCCACGTGTTTTCCGGGTGGGGCCCACGTGATTTCCTGGTGGGGCCCACGTGATTTCCGGGTGGGGCCCACGTGATTTCCGGGTGGGCCCCACGTGATTTCCGGGTGGGGCCCACGTGATTTCCGGGTGGCGCCCACGTGATTTCCGGGTGGGGCCCACGTGATTTCCGGGTGGGGCCCACGTGATTTCCGGCTGGGGCCCACGTGATTTCCGGGTGGGGCCCACGTGATTTCCGGGTGGGGCCCACGTGATTTCCGGGTGGGGCCCACGTGATTTCCGGGTGGGTCCCACGTGATTTCCCGGTGGGGCCCACGTGATTTCCGGGTGGGGCCCACGTGATTTCCGGGTGGGGCCCACGTGATTTCCGGGTGGGGCCCACGTGATTTCCGGGTGGGGCCCACGTGATTTCCGGCTGGGGCCCACGTGATTTCCGGGTGGGGCCCACGTGATTTCCGGGTGGGGCCCACGTGATTTCCGGGTGGGGCCCACGTGATTTCCGGGTGGGGCCCACGTGATTTCCGGGTGGGGCCCACGTGATTTCCCCGTGGGGCCCACGTGATTTCCGGGTGGGGCCCACGTGATTTCCGGGTGGGGCCCACGTGATTTCCCGGTGGGGCCCACGTGATTTCCCCGTGGGGCCCACGTGATTTCCGGGTGGGGCCCACGTGATTTCCGGGTGGGGCCCACGTGATTTCCCGGTGGGGCCCACGTGATTTCCGGGTGGGGCCCACGTGATTTCCGGGTGGGGCCCACGTGATTTCCGGGTGGGCCCCACGTGATTTCCATGTGGGGCCCACGTGATTTCCGGGTGGGGCCCACGTGATTTCCGGGTGGGGCCCACGTGATTTCCGGGTGGGGCCCACGTGATTTCCGGCTGGGGCCCACGTGATTTCCGGGTGGTGCCCACGTGATTTCCCCGTGGGGCCCACGTGATTTCCCCGTGGGGCCCACGTGATTTCCGGGTGGGCCCCACGTGATTTCCGGGTGGGGCCCACGTGATTTCCCCATGGGGCCCACGTGATTTCCCCATGGGGCCCACGTGATTTCCGGGTGGGGCCCACGTGATTTCCGGGTGGGGCCCACGTGATTTCCGGGTGGGGCCCACGTGATTTCCGGTTGGGCCCCACGTGATTTCCGTGTGGGGCCCACGTGATTTCCGGGTGGGGCCCACGTGATTTCCGGGTGGGGCCCACGTGATTTCCGGGTGGGGCCCACGTGATTTCCGGGTGGGGCCCACGTGATTTCCGGGTGGGGCCCACGTGATTTCCGGGTGGGGCCCACGTGATTTCCGGGTGGGGCCCACGTGATTTCCCCGTGGGGCCCACGTGATTTCCCCGTGGGGCCCACGTGATTTCCGGCTGGGGCCCACGTGATTTCCGGGTGGGGCCCACGTGATTTCCGGGTGGGGCCCACGTGATTTCCGGGTGGGGCCCACGTGATTTCCGGGTGGGGCCCACGTGATTTCCGGGTGGGGCCCACGTGATTTCCGGGTGGGGCCCACGTGATTTCCGGGTGGGGCCCACGTGATTTCCGGGTGGGCCCCACGTGATTTCCGGGTGGGGCCCACGTGATTTCCGGGTGGGGCCCACGTGATTTCCGGGTGGGGCCCACGTGATTTCCGGGTGGGGCCCACGTGATTTCCGGGTGGGGCCCACGTGATTTCCCCGTGGGGCCCACGTGATTTCCCCGTGGGGCCCACGTGATTTCCCCGTGGGGCCCACGTGATTTCCGGCTGGGGCCCACGTGATTTCCGGGTGGGGCCCACGTGATTTCCGGGTGGGGCCCACGTGATTTCCGGGTGGGCCCCACGTGATTTCCGGGTGGGGCCCACGTGATTTCCGGGTGGGGCCCACGTGATTTCCGGGTGGGGCCCACGTGATTTCCGGGTGGGGCCCACGTGATTTCCGGGTGGGGCCCACGTGATTTCCCCGTGGGGCCCACGTGATTTCCGGCTGGGGCCCACGTGATTTCCGGGTGGGGACCACGTGATTTCCCCGTGGGGCCCACGTAATTTCCCCGTGGGGCCCACGTGATTTCCGGGTGGGGCCCACGTGATTTCCGGGTGGGGCCCACGTGATTTCCCCGTGGGGCCCACGTGATTTCCCCGTGGGGCCCACGTGATTTCCGGGTGGGGCCCACGTGATTTCAGGGTGGGGCCCACGTGATTTCCCCGTGGGGCCCACGTGATTTCCCCGTTGGGCCCACGTGATTTCCCCGTGGGGCCCACGTGATTTCCGGGTGGGGCCCACGTGATTTCCGGGTGGGGCCCACGTGATTTCCCCGTGGGGCCCACGTGATTTCCGGGTGGGGCCCACGTGATTTCCGGGTGGGGCCCACGTGATTTCCGGGTGGGGCCCACGTGATTTCCGGGTGGGGCCCACGTGATTTCCGGGTGGGGCCCACGTGATTTCCGGGTGGGGCCCACGTGATTTCCGGGTGGGGCCCACGTGATTTCCCCGTGGGGCCCACGTGATTTCCGGGTGGGCCCCACGTGATTTCCGGGTGGGGCCCACGTGATTTCCGGGTGGGCCCCACGTGATTTCCGGGTGGGCCCCACGTGATTTCCGGGTGGGGCCCACGTGATTTCCCCGTGGGGCCCACGTGATTCTTATTCAGTTACAGCAAGGGTGTGAAGTACCTGTTGGAAGTTCCAGAGGTTAGATGTCATTATCAGTGAGATGCCTCAGCGGAAAACGGCCTCATCTAGCCTGGAGTGGAGAACCTCCTGGATTTTTTCGAGTTGGGGCAGGTGCTCTCGTCTTATGACGGTGACCTATGGGACTCGCTCTGGTGTCCTCAGGACTGGCCAGTCCCCATGCGAGTTGCTCGCGGGCCTTTTGGGATTCCTCTCCCTTCGATGCCAGGGCCAAAGACCTTGTGTGGAGTCGGGGCCGGAACCTGAGGATTCCTCTCCAGTGCTGACATGGAACTTGGGGTACTTCTGGACTCTCCCCAGGGGAGTCAGTACTCGTCTCGAGAGGTGGCATGCATGTGCGCTTTCCTCTCGAGCTGTAGCAGCAGTGTCACGCTTCCGGTCGCGTCGATCATGGGATCAGTGGCTTTCCCTTGAGGATTTCCCACGAGGCTTTTCCACGAGTCTGCGGGGGGCGGGGTCCGGTGGGAGCGGGTGCTGTGCTGGGATGAGGCCCTTTATCCTTACATCTTCCTGTGGGAACGGAATCGGGGAGCTCTGTGGCCTTGCCGCCTTCAGTGGCTTCCTCTGCACAGGGGCCTAGTGCCTTCTGCCTTCTGTCAGGCGTTACGGGGTTTGGGCTTCGCTTTGTCGGCCTTGGCCTTGGCCCTGGCCTGGGCCTTGGCCTTACCCTTGGCGTTGCCCTTGCCCTTGCCCTTGGCCTTGGGCTTGGCCTTCCCTAGGCCTTGTCCTTGGCCTTACCTTGTCCTTGCCCTTACATTGTCCTTGCCCTTAAACTTAAACTTGACCTTGACCTTGACTTTGACCTTGACCTTGGACTTGACTTTGACCTTGAACTTGACCTTGACCTTGAACTTGAACTTGACCAACAAGGGGAGACCAGATTTGCTCAGAGCAGCGGAGGTCCAGAGGCAGGGCCGTGTATCTCCCCTTCCCTTTGTGATCACTGCAAAGACATTCCTAGCTGATAGCGGGAGTGCCCATGAAGAAGCAAGCAGTGGGAGTGTGTTTGACACGACTGTGTGCCTCAACTCCACAAGGGGCCTTTCCTCTTGAAGTAGTCCACTTGTCCCCTTGGGGAGGGTGTCATGCCTCTTTTCTCACACTGCCAAAGGGTGGAGCAAAGCTCGCTCTGTCAGAGGTACAAAAACAGCAACTGAATGGATTTTCAAGCTCTTGCTAGGCTGCACCCTTTCAGGGCCCACTTTACTGAAACAGGTGCTCTGTGGCCCCCGGTTGGGTATGCAGGTTCACAAACAGGGTGAGATCCTGTCCAAGCCAACAATTTTCCTGAAAGACCTAGGCTCACTAAAGCTCTCCTCCAGAGCAAAGGGGATAGAGGAGATGTATGGAGGAGTCTTTGCCTTTCCCTATGAGTGTGGGGCTACTCCCTACAGCCCCAAGCTCAGGGATAACTGCCTCTAAGAAAGGAATGGCAAGAAGTGCTAATCTTGGAGGTTGGGACAGGGAGTTCGCAGCATGTGGGGAAAGAAAGACTTCTTCGGGGAAGAAGAGGCAACCACCGGGGGTGTGTTTGCAAGCCTCTATTTGGAAGGAACAGGTTTGCTTATACAACTCAAGACCTCCAGATCTGCTCAGAGGACTGAAGTTCCAGAGACAGGGCCATGTATCTCCCCTTCCCTTTGAGATCCTTGCCAAGACATTCCTAGCAGATTGTCGGAGTGCCCATGAAGAAGCAAGCAGCGGGAGTGTGCTTGACATCACTGGCTGCCTACCTGGGCTCAGCTCCTCAAGGGGCCTTTCTCTCCTGGTAGGCCCTATGTCCCCTTTGGGAGAGGGTTGTGCCCTCTTCCCTCCACACTGCCAAAGGGTGGAGGTGGAGCAAACTCGTTCTCTCCGAGGTAAAAGAAAGACAAATTGGATGGATTTTTAAGCTCTTGCTATGCTGCACCCCTCCAGGACCCACTCGAGCAAAACAGGTGCCCTGTGGCCCCTAGGTCGGGTATGCAGGTTCACACACTGGGTGTGATCCCGTCAAAGCCAAGAATTTTCCTGACAGACCTAGGCTCACTAGAGCTCTCCTCCAGAGGAAAGGGGACAGAAAAGATGTGTGTGTGGAGGTGGCTCTGCCTTTCCAGGTCCCAATCTCAGGGATAACTGCCCCTAAGAAAGGAACTGCTGCTGCTGCTGCTGCTGCTGCTGCTGCTGCTGCTAAGTTGCTTCAGTCGTGTTCGACTCTGTGCGACGCCATAGACGGTAGCCCACTAGGCTCCCCCGTCCCTGGGATTCTCCAGGCAAGAACAGTAAGTGGGTTGCCATTGCCTTCTCCAATGCATGAAAGTGAAAATGAAAGTGCAGTCGCTCAGTCGTGTCCGACCCTCAGCGACCCCATGGACTGCAGCCTACCAGGCTTCTCTGTCCATAGGATTTTCTGAAAGGAACTGCAAGAAGCACTTTTCCAGGAGGCTGGGAAAGGGAGTTCGCAGGATGTGGGGAAAGAGAGCCTCCTTCGGGGAAGAATAGGCGGCCACTTGTTTTGTGTTGCAAACCTCTATTTGGAAGGAACAGGTTAGCTTATACAAAGGGAGACCTCCAGATCTGCTCAGAGGACCGAAGTTGCAGAGGCAGGTCGGTGTATTTTCCCTTCACTTTGCGATCCTTGCAAAGACATTCCTTGCTGATAGATGACTCAGCAAGGGCCTTTGAGACTGTTGTTTTCTTTCCTAGGTTCAAAGATTCCTTCAGTTCCTAATATAGATATCCTAGAAATTATGTGACATCCGTGAAAATCTGATATGTCCTGGTCAAATGCTGTCAGTTATAATTCTAGTTATCATATTAAAGCATTTCAAGTCGCAGCAGTGACCAGATGACATTGTCAATTTCTATTTCATCAGGTTTTAACCATGTCCTCTATGGTTTCACACTGATGCCTTTGCAGAAATACTGCTACTTCAAGATATATGGAAAATACTTTTTTTAAGCTTACTGATAATTTGTTTGTTTGTTTGCTTGTCTTCTGGTAAGCTGGTACCAGATGCAATTTAGTCTCCTCTCTAGGTTAAGAGAACAAAGTTTTCTTAGAATGCAATTTTTGATCACAGACTATGAGTTTCTCTACCTTTCATTGATTTATAATTGTTTTCATCATCTGTTTTTTTTTTTTTTTACTTCGGTAAAGTAAATAAGCCTTATTTAAGATTTTGGTACATGTAGGATGGACTAAGCTTTCCCCACTCTTGCAAGTTCCCTTAACCCTTCAGATTCTTCTCGTGGGACCAAGATCTCACTTTCCTCCAGAGGGACAATCCAAGCTTTTTATCAGTTGATCTGCCCCTGACATCAGAGTCAAGTTGAGCACGAGTTGGCCTATAATTTAGGCATGAAACTATGACTACATAAAGAAAAGGTGACTTTATGATTCAGGGATGGCCATGATATGCCTTGCACTTCAGAGAAAATGGGTTAAAATGATTTTTTTTTCTTCAGAACTGCACAGCCAGTTCTTTCAGCATATGCAATTGAAAACATCTAGTCATTAGGTCAGTTTTCATTCCAATCCCAAAGAAAGGCAATGACAAAGAATATTCAAGCAGCTGCACAATTGCACTCATCTCACACACTAGTAAAGTAATGTTCAAAATTCTCCAAGTTCACATGAACTGTGAACTTCCAGATGTTCAAGAGGGATTTAAAAAATGCAGAGAAACCAGAGATCAAATTGCCAACATCCACTGGCTCATTGAAAAAGCAAGAGAGTTCCAGAAAAAAAAAATCTATTTCTGCTTTATTGACAATGCCAAAGCCTTTGACTGTGTGGATCACAAGAAACTGGGAAAAATTCTGAAAGAGATGGGAATACCAGACCACCTGACCTGTCTCTTGAGAAACCTGTATGCAGGTCAGGAAGAAACAGTTCGAACTGGACATGGAACAACAGACTGGTTCTAAATAGGAAAAGGAACATGTCAAGGCTGTATATTGTCACCCTGCTTATTTAACTTATATGCAGAGTACAGCATGAGAAACACTGGGCTGGAGGAAGCACACGCTGGAATCAAGGTTGCTGGGAGAAATATCAATAATCTCAGATATTCAGATGACACCACCCTTATGGCAGAAAGTGAAGAAGAGCTAAAGAGTCTCCTGATGAAAGTGAAAGAGGAGAGTGAAAAAGTTAGCTTAAAGCTCAGCATTCAGAAAACTAAAATCATTGCATCCAGTCTCATCACTTCATGGCAAATAGATGGGAAAACATTGGAAACAGCAGCAGACTATTTTTGGGGCTTGGAAATCACTGCAGGTGATGGCTGCCTCCATGAACTTAAAACATATTTATGACTTGGAAGAAAAGTGATGACCAAACTAGACAGCATATTAAAAAGCCGAGACGTTGCTTTGCCAACAAAGATCCATCCGGTCAAGGCTATGGTTTTTCCATATGTCATGGATGGATATGAAAGATGTACTATAAAGAAAGTGACAGCTGAAAATTTGATGCTTTTGAACTGTGGTGTTGGAGAAGATGCTTGTAGGTCGCTTAGACTACAAGGAGACGCACCCACTCCATCCTAAAGGAAATCAGGTCTGAATATCCATTGGAAGGACTAATACTGAACCTGAAACTCCAATACTTTGGCCACTTGATGTGAAGAGCTGACTCACTTGGAAGTTGCTTTGATTTGCCTATGAGTGTGGGAGCCCTCCCTGGGCAAAGGGCCTCAGGGGTCATTGCCACTGAATCACGACATCCAAGCAAGCGCATTCCAGCTGTGTGACATGCAGGAAGCAGGAGACTGGGAAAACTGTCTTCCTTAGAAGAAGGAAAGTCATCCACAGAGAGTGTGTTTTCAGGCCTCTCTTTGCAGCAAGTGTTTTGCTTCTCAGACATCAGAGCTGCAGGCTTGCTCTGAGGGCCTCAATTCCAGAGTCAGGGCTGTGTGTCTCACTGCACTTTCCAAGCATTGCAGACACATTCCTAGGTTGGAGCAGTGCTTCCCGTGAGAAAGAAGCCTCGGGAGTGTGTCTGAGCGGGCTGAGTGCCATGCTAGGGTCACCTAGTCGAGGGCACCTTGCACATCCAATGGGCCCCAGGCGAGTAGCTATGGACCGGCCCCTCGGTTGAGATATCCCAAAGCAGGGAACAAAGCTAGCTCTGTCAGAAGGAGGAAAACGGCAATGGGATGGATTTTCAAGCGGTTGCTAAGTCACACCACGTGAGGGCTCCGCGGGAAAGAAATGCGAATTTTGGCCTCTAGGCCCAGTATCCAGATGTGTGCACAGGATATTTTCCCCACAGGATCCAAGAATGTTCCAGACAGACCTAAGCTCACTAGCTCTCTCCTGCAGAGGAAATGAAATATTGTTGCTGAACCACGAAAAGATGCTGGGATTCTTGGCTCATGGAGGAGAAGAATTCAATCCAGGGCCCAAGATGAGGCTTGATTGCTCAGAGCTTTTGTGCAATCGAGTTTTATTCAAGTAGAAAGGAGATAGAGAAAGCTTCTGACAGAGACATCACAAGGGGCAGAAAGCGTACCCCCTTGCTAGCGTTAGTAATGGAGTTATATACTCTCCAATAAGTTATTACAATGAACAAAAGAATGTGTGGAGGTTGTAAAGACTCACTAGACCTACTCCCATAATTTACATTTTAAGATAACAGGATTAGCCAGAAGGTTTTTCCAGAGACCGTCCTCAAGAAGGATGCATGATTGTTATATAATCCTAAGGAATGTAGAGGGAAAAAAAAGTGTGTCCTTTCTTCCTCCTTGAGAATTCTAGACCCCTCTCTCCTTGGGGACCCTTGAACTTCTTATAAACCTGCCTTGGCAATGACTCTCTCAGAAACATGATTGAACAGCCGTTTGGAGCTTCCTTTGACTTTCCCTGGGAGGGAGGGAGCCCTCCCTGAGCACAGGGCCTCAGGGGCCATGGCCAATGAAAACTCATCTCCCAGTAAGTGCTTTTCAGCCCTGTGTGACTCTCAGCCCACAGGAGGCTGAGAAAACTCTCTTCCTTGGAGGAAGGAAAGGCAGCCCAAGAGTGTGTTTTCAGGCCTGTATCTTGCAGCAAGTGTTTGGCTTGTTAGACATAAGACCTGCAGGCCTGCTCCAACAGACTCCATTCCAGAATCAGGGCCTTGTGTCTCCCTGCAGTTTCCTGGCCTCGCAAACACATTCCTAGGTGAGAGCAGTCCTGCCCATGGGGAAGCAGGCTGCGGGAGTGTGTCTGAGGGGGCCAGGTGCCATGCTGGGGTCACCTGGTCGAGGGCACCTTGCACCTCCAATGGACCCCAGGCAAGGAGTTGCAGGCCACCACCTTGCTTCTGAAATCCCAAAGTGGGGAGCAAAGCTCGCTCTGTCAGAGGGAAGAAAACAGCAACAGGATGGATTTTCAAGCAGTTGCTAGGCTGTACTGCGTTAGGGCTCCAAGGAAGAAAAATGCAAATGTTAGCCCCTACGACTGGTATCCAGGTGGGCTCCCAGGATGATTTCCCCGCAGGATCCAAGAACGTTCCAGACAGACCTGGGCTCACTAGCTCCCTCCTGCAGAGGAAACATGATAGAACAGCTGTTTGGAGGTTGCTTTGACTTCCCCTGGGAGGGTAGGATCCCTCCCTGGGTGCAGGGCCTCAGGGGCCATTGCCGCTGAGAAATGCCCTCTAAGCCAGACCTTTCCAGCCTTGTATGACTCAGCACGGAGGAGACTGGAAAAGCTATCTTCCTTGGAGGAAGGAAAGGCAGCCCCAGAGAGTGTGTTTTCACACCTGTATCTTGCAGCAAGTGTTTGCGTCTCAGACGTCAGACCTCCAGGCCTGCTCCAACGGCCTCAGTTCCAGAGTCAGGGCCGTGTGTCTCCCTGCATTTTCTGAGCCTTGGGAACACATTCCTAGGTCAGAACAGTCCTGCCCATGGGGAAGGAGGCTGCGGGAGTGTGTCTGAGGGGGTCGGGTGCCATGCTGGGGTCCAATAGAGCTGGAACCTCCAATAGACCCCAGGACAACAGCGGTGGGGCTGCCCCTGGCATCCGAAATGCCAAAGTGAGAAGCAAAGCTAGCTCTATCAGAAGGAAGAAAAGAACAATTGGATGCATGTTCAGGCTGTTGTTGGGCCGCACCACTTCAGGGTCCCCCCCGAGAGGAACGGGCGCCCTGTGGCCCCTAGGTCCGATATGCAGGTTAACACACAGGGTGTGTCCCCATAGGAGCCAAGAATTTTCCTGACAGACCTAGGCTCACTAGAGCTCTCCTACAGGGCAAAAGGGATAGAACAGACTGTGGATGTGACTCTGCCTTTCCCAGCGAGCATGGGGCCCTGCCTACAGCCCCGGGCTCCAGGGAAAATTGTCCCTGAAAAATGACCTCCAAGAAGCGCTTTTCCAGCAGGCTGGGATGCAGAGTTCACAGGATGCGGGGAAAGTGATCGTCCTTCAGGGAAGAAGAGGCAGCCACCCAGTGTGTGTTTGCAAGCCTGTATTTGGAAGAAACTGGTTAGCTTCTTCAAGGGGAGACCTCCAGGTCTGCTCAGAGGACCGATATTCCAGAGGCAGCACCGCGGTATTGCTCATGAAGAAGCAGGATGCAGCAATGTGTCAGACATGACTGGGTGCCTTCCTGGGTTCAGCTCCGTGAGGGGCCTTTCCACTCAAAGTAGGTCCCATGCCTCCTTGGGGAGGAAGTGGGGCCCGCTTGCCTCCAAATTGCCAAAGGCTGGAACAAAGCTAGTTCTATCAGAGGTAAGAAAAGAGCAATTGGATGGATGTGGAAGCTGTTGCTGGGCCGCACTGCTTCAGGCCCCCCACCCCTCCGGCCCCGAGAGAAACAGGCGCCCTGTGGCCCCTCGGTCCTGTATGCAGTTTCACACATAGAATGTGTCCCCATAGGAGCCAAGAACTTTCCTGACAGACCTAGGCTCACTAGAGCTCTCCTACAGAGCAAAGGGGATGGGACAGATGTGTGGCTGTGGCTCTGCCTTTCCCTGGGAGTGTGGAGCCGCTCCCTATGGCCCTGGGCTCCAGGGGAAATTGCCCCTGAATAATGACCTCCAAGAAGCGCTTTTCCAACTGGCTGAGACGTGGAGTTCTCAGGATGCAGGGAAAGCGAGTGTCCCTTCAGGGAAGCAAAGGCAGTCACCTGTTATCATTACTTACTAGAATAGTAGGTACCTTCTCTGGTTGGGCAGAGGCCTTCACTACCTGATCTGAAAAAGAAAATGAAGTAGCTCGCTGATTTGAGAAATAATTCACAGACTTGGGTTTCCAACCAGTATAGAATCCGACAATGGCCCTGTCTTTGTAGCCGCGTTAATTAACAGGTATGTGAAGCTCTAAATATCAGTGGAAATTACATACAGCATATAGGCCCCTGTGTTCTGGAATGGTGGAAAGAAACAACCAAACTCTTCAAGAGACTCTTTCAAAATGGATCATAGAGACTGACTGTACATGGATGGGCTTGCTTCTGGCAGACTTACTCATATTACGGGTAACTGCACGTTCCCATAGTTGTTGTCCTTATGAAATTTTCGATGGGAGAACCCCCCACCCCACAATGAGGCAGGTGTTAGCAGATTTGCCACAAGTAAGCAGGTGGGATTTCACAGCAGCTGGAACAATTAGGTAAGGTAATAAATCAGGTAACTAAGTTTGTGTAAAAAAAAATATCATTCCCCCTTGAGGAACAGATTCATGAATTTGTGCTCAGTGATCAGGTGTGGCTCAATGACTGGAAACACAATTCCTTGGCCTGACATCGGAAAGGTCCTTATACTGCTGTTTTAGCCACAATTCTGAAAGAGAAGGGAATACTAGACCACCTAACCTGCCTCTTGAGAAATCTGTATGAAGGTTAGAGCAGGACATGGAACAACAGACTGGTTCCAAAAAGGAAAAGGAGTATGTCAAGGCTGTATATTGTCACCCTGTTTTATTAACTTATATGCAGACTACATCATGAAAAATGCTGGGATGGAAGATACGTGAGCTGGAATCAAGATTCCCGGAAGAAATAGCAATAAACTTAGATATGCAGATGTCATCACAATTATGGCAGAATGGGAAGAGGAACGGGTATGTCGGGGAACTTTTTGAGTTGCAGTAAGGGTGTGAAGGACCTTTTGGAAGTTCCAGAGGTTTGGTGTGATTAGCCTCGAGAAGCCTCAGCGGAATTGGGCCTCATCTCGCCTGGAGGTCAAAACCTCCTGGATTTTCTCTAGTTCTGGCAGGTTCTCTCCACTTAGGACGGGGACCTCAGGGACCCCCTCTGGTGGCCTCAGGAAAGGCCAGTCCCCATGCGAGTTACTAGGAGGCCTCTCGGGATTCCTCTCACTTCGATGCCGGGGCCTAAGACCTTGTGTGGAGTCGGGGCCGGAACGTGAGGATTCCTCTCCAGTGCTGACATGGATCTTGGGGTACTTCTGGAGTCTCCCCAGGGGACTAAGTCCGCGTCTCGAATGGAGGCATGCACGTGCGCTTTCCTCCAGAGCGGTAGCAGCAGTGTCACCCTTCCCGTCGCGTCGATCATGGGATCTTTGTCTTTCCCCTGAGGATTTCCCATGAGGCTTTCCCACGAGGCTTTCCCACAAGGCTATCCCTCAGGGCCGTCCCACGTGCCACCGTGGTGTGAGTCGAAAACAGTTTCCTCTGGACTGTACTGGGACATCTAGAAGACTCTGGGAATGGTGGAACGACCCTGGAGTTCCTCTCGCCTTTCCTATGGAGAGCGCCTCCTATTGAGATGCGACTGTAACGCCCAGAATTCTTTCCCAACCAAGCAGGGAAAGGATCCCTCATCGGGAACTACGATGCGGCAACGGGGCTCCTCTCGATGTGGGCGGGACCATCGTGTTTCCTCTAGAGTGGAGATGGGTAGTTGGGGAACTTCTTGTGTTGCAGCAACTGTGTGAAGGTCCTTTTGGAAGTTCCAGAGGTTCGGTGTGATTAGCCTGGAGAAGCCTCAGCGGAAATGGGCCTCATCTCGCCTGGAGGGCAAAACCTCCTGGATTTTCTCGAGTTGCGGCAGGTGCTCTCGACTTACGATGGGGACCTTAGGGACCCGCTCTGGTGGCCTCAGGAAATCCAGTCCCCATGCGAATTAGTAGGGGGCCTCTCGGGATGCCTCTCCCGTCCATGCTGGGGCCCAAGACATTGTTGGTAGTCATGGCCGGAACCTGAGGATTCCTCTCCAGTGCTGACATTGGTCTTGGGGTACTTCGGGAGTCTCCCCCAGGGAGTCAGTCCTCGTCTCGAGAGGGGGCATGCACGTGCGCTTTCCTCCCGAGTTGTAGCAACAGTGTCACGCTTCCTGTAGGGTGGATCAAGGGATCTGTGGCTTTCCCTAGACTCTTTCCCACGAGGCTTTCCATGAGTCTTACCCACAGCGCTTTCCCACGTGCCACCGTGCTGTGCGTCGATCCTCGGCGTGGAAGTCGATGCAGTGCAGGGAAAACAGGTTCCTCTGGAATGGACTGAGACATCTGGGGGACTCTTGGAATGGAGGCAGGACCCTGGAATTCCTCTCGCCTTTCCTGTGGAGAATGCCTCCTCTTGAGATGCGACGGGAACGCAGGGAATTTTTTCCCTAACAAGCAGGGAAGGGATCCCTCATCTCGAGCTACGAGGCGGAAACGGGGCTCCTCTGGATGTGGGCGGGACCCTCGTGCTTCCTCTCGAGTGGAGACGAGTATGTCGGGAAACTTCTTGAGTTGCAGCAGGGCTTTGAAGGACCTTTAATAAGTTCCAGAGGTTAGGTGTGATTAGCCTCGAGAATCCTCAGTGGAAATGGGCCTCATCTAGCCTGGAGGGGAGAACCTCCTGGATTTTCACGAGTTGCGGCAGGTGCTCTCCACTTACGATGGTGACCTATGGGACCCGCTCTGGTGGCCTCAGGAAAGGCCAGTCCCCATGCGAGTTGCTTGCGGGCCTTTTGGGATTCCTCTCCCTTCGATGCCGGGGCCTTAAACCTTGTGTGGAGGCCGGGCCAGAACCTGAGGATTCCTCTCCAGTGCTGACATGGATCTTGGGGTACTTCTCGAGTCTCCCCAGGGGAGTAAGTCCTCGTCTCGGATGGGGGCATGCACGTGCTCTTTCCTCCAGAGCGGTAGCAGCTGTGTCACGCTTCCCAACGCCTGGATCAAGGGATCTTTGGCTTTCCCTCGAGGCTTTTGCACGACGCTTTCCCACAGGGCTGTCCCACGTGCCCCCGTGGTGGGAGTCAATCCTCGGCGTGAAAGTCGACTCATTGCAGGGAAAACAGGTTCCTCTGGTATGGACTGAGACATCTGGGGGACTCTTGGAATGGTAGCACGACCCTGGAGTTCCTCTCGCCTTTCCTGTGGAGAGCGCCTCCTCTTGAGGTGAGAGGGGAATGCCGGGAACTCTTTCCCGACAAAGAGGCGAAATGTCCCTCATCTCGAGCTACGAGGCGGAAACGGGGCTCCTCTGCATATGCCCGGGACCCTCGTGCTTCCTCTAGAGTGGAGACGGGTATGTCAGGCAACTTCTTGAGTAGCAGTAAGGGTGTGAAGGACCTTTTGGAAGTTCCAGAGGTTAGGTGTGATTAGCTTTGAGAAGCCTCAGCGGAAATGGGTCTCATCTCGCCGGGAGGTTAAAACCTCCTTGATTTTCTCGAGTTGCGGCAGGTGCTCTCGATTTACAACGGGGACCTCAGGGACCCGCTCTGGTGGCCTCAGGAAAGGCCAGTCCACATGCGAGTTGCTCGGGGGCCTCTCGGGATTCCTCTCCCTTTGATGACGGGGCCTTTGACCTTGAGTGGTGTCAGGTCCGGAACCTGAGGATTCCTCTCCAGTGCTCACATGGTTCTTGGGTACTTCTGGAGTCTCCCCAGGGGAGTAACTCCTCGTCTCGAATGGGGGCATGCACGTGCGCTTTCCTCCAGAGCTGTAGCAGTAGTGTCACGCTTCCCATCGCCTGGATCAAGGGATCTGTGGCTTTCCCTCGAGGCTTTCCCACGAGGCTTTCCCACGAGGCTTTCCCACAGGGCTGTCCCTCTTGCCACCGTGGTGTGATTCGATCCTCGGCGTGAAAGTCGACGCAGTGCAGGGAAAACAGGTTCCTCTGGAATGGACTGAGAATTCTGGGGGACTCTTGGATTGGTGGCACGACACTGGAGTTCCTCTCGCCTTTCCTGTGGAGAGGGCCTCCTGTTGAGATGGGACGGGAACGCCGGGAATTCTTTCCCGACCAAGCAGCGAAAGGATCCCTCATCTCGAGCTACGAGGCGGAAACGGGGCTCCTCTGGATGTTTGCAGGACACTCGTGCTTCCTCTAGAGTGGAGCCGGGTATGTCAGGGAACTTCTTGAGTTGCAGCAAGGTTGTGAAGCACCCTTTGGAAGTTCCAGAGGTTAGATGTGATTAGCCTAGAGATGCCTCATCAGAAATGGGCCTCATCAAGCCTGGAGGGGAGAACCTCCTGGATTTTCTCGAGTTGCAGCAGGTTCTCCCGTCTTACGACGGTTACCTTAGGGACCCGCTCTGGTGGCCTCAGGTTTGGCCAGTCCCCAATCGATGCTCATGGGCCTCCTGGATTCCTTTCTCGTCAATGCCTGGGCCTAAGACCTTTTGTGGAGTCGGGCCCAGAACCTGAGGATTCCTCTCCAGTGCTGACATGGATCTTGGGGTACTTCTGGAGTCTCCCCAGGGGAGTCAGTCCTCATCTTGAATGGGGGCATGCACGAGCGCTTTCCTCCAGAGCGGTAGCAGCAGTGTCACGCTTCCCATCGCGTGGATCAAGAGATCTGTGGCTTTCCCTCGATGCTTTCCCACGAGGCTTTCCCACAGGGCTGTCCCAGGTGCCATCGTGGTGGGAGTCGATCCTCGCCATGATAGTCGAGGAAGTCAGGGAAAACAGGTTCCTCTGGAATGGACTGAGACACCTGGGGGACTCTGGGATGGTGGCACGACCCTTGAGTTCCTCTCGCCTTCCTGTGGAGAACGCCTCCTCTTGAGATGTGACGGGAACGTCCAGAATTCTTTCCCGACAAAGCAGCGAAAGGATCCCTCATCTCCAGCTAAGAGGCGGAAACGGGGCTCCTCTGGATGTGGGCGGGACCCTCGTGCTTCCTCTCGAGTGGAGACGGGTATGTCGGGGAACTTCTTGAGCTGCAGCAAGGGTGTGAAGGACCTTTTGGAAGTTCCAGAGGTTAGGTGTGATTAGCCTCGTGAAGCCTCAGTGGAAATGGGCCTCATCTCGCCTGGAGGGCAAAACCTCCTGGATTTTCTCGAGTTGTGGCAGGTGCTCTCGACTTAAGACAGGGACCTCAGGGACCCGCTCTGGTGGCCTCGGGACTGGCCAGTCCCCCAGTGAGTTGCTCGCGGGCCTCTGGGATTCTTCTCCCTTCGATGCCAGGGCCTAAGACATTGTGTGGAGTCGGGGCGGGAACCTGAGGATTCCTCTCCAGTGCTGACTTGGTTCTTGGGGTACTTCTGGAGTCTCCTCAGGGGAGTAAGTCCTCGTCTCGAATGGGGGCATGCACCTGCGGTTTCCTCCAGAGCGGTAGCAGCAGTGTCGCGCTTCCCGGCGCGTGGATCAAGGGATCTGTGGCTTTCCCTCCAGGCTTTCCCACGAGGCTTTCCCACGAGGCTTTCCCACAGGGCTGTCCCACGTGCCACCTTGGTGGGAGTCGATCCTCGGCATGAAAGTCGAGGCAGTGCAGGTAACACAGGTTCCTCTGGAATGGACTGAGACATCTGGGGTCTCTGGGAATGGTGACAAGACCCTGGAGTTCCTGTCGCCTTTCCTGTGGAGAGTGCCTCCTTTTGAGATTCGACAGGTACGCCGGGAATTCTTTCCAGACCAAGCAGAGAAAGAATCCCTCATCTCGAGCTACGAGGCGGAAACGGGGCTCCTCTGGATGTGGGCGGGACCGTCGTGCTTCCTTGAGAGTTAGGCCGGGTATGTCGGGGAACTTCTTGAGTTGCAGCAAGGGTGTGAAGGACCTTTGGAAGTTCCACAGGTTAAGTGTGATTAGCCTCGTGACGCCTCAGCGGAAATGGGCCTCATCTAGCCTGAAGGGCAAAACCTCCTGGATTTTCTCGTGTTGCCGCAGGTACTTTCGTCTTACGACGGTGACCTAAGTGACCCACTCTGGTGGCCTCAGGAAAGGCCAGTCCCCATGCGAGTTGCTCGGGCGCCTCTCGGGGTTCCTCTCCCTTCGATGCCGGGGCCTAAGTCCTTGTGTGGAGTCGGGGCCAGAACCTGAGGATTCCTCTGCAGTGCTGACATGGATCTTGGGTTATTTCTGCAGTCTCCCCATGGGAGTAAGTCCTCATCTCGAATGGGGGCATGCACGTGCGCTTTCCTCCAGTGCCGTAGCAGCAGTGTCACGCTTCCCGTCGCGTCAATCAAGGGATCTGTGGCTTTCCCTCGAGGCTTTCCCACAGGGCTGTCCCACGTGCCACCGTGGTGGGAGTCGATCCTCGGCATGAAAGTTGAGGCAGTGAAGGGAAAACAGGTTCCTCTGGAATGGACTGAAAGATATGTGGGACTCTGGGAATGGAGACAAGACCCTGGAGTTCCTCTCGCCTTTCCTCTGGAGAGCGCCTCCTCTTGAGATGCGCCAGGAATGCCCAGAATTCTTTCCCGACCAAGCAGCGAAAGGATCCCTCATCTCGAGCTAAGAGGTGAAAACTGGGCTCCTCTGGATGTGGGCGTGACCCTCGTGCTTCCTCTAGAATGGAGACGGGTTGTCGGGGAACTTCTTGAGTTGCAGCAAGGTTGTGAAGCACCCTTTGGAAGTTCCAGATGTTAGATGTGATTAGCCTCGAGACGCCTCATCGGAAATGGTCCTCATCTAGCCTGGAGGGCAAAATATCCTGGATTTTCTCGAGTTCCGGCAGATGCTGTCATCTTACGACGGTGACGATAGGGCCCGCTCTGGTGGCCTCAGGACTGCTCAGTCCCCATTCGAGTTGCTCGGGGGTCTCCTGGGATTCCTCTCCCTTTGATGCCGGGGACTAAGACCTTCTGTGGAGTAGAGCCCGGAACATGAGGATTCCTCTCCAGTGCTGACATGGAACTTGGGCTACTTCTGGAGCCTCCCCAGGGCAGTAAGTCCTCTTCTCAAGAGGGGGCATGCACTTTCGCTTTCCTCCAAAGCGGGTGCAGCAGTGTCACGCTTCCCATAGCGTCGATCAAGGGATCTGCGCCTTTCTGTCTAGGCTTTCCCACGAGGCTTTCCCACGAGGCTTTCCCACAGGGCTGTCCCACGTGCCGCCTTGGTGGGAGTCGATCCTTGGCATGAAAGTCGAGGCAGTGCAGGGAACACAGGTTCCTCTGGAATGGACTGAGACATCTGGGGGACTCTGGGAATGGTGACAAGACCCTGGAGTTCCTCTCGCCTTTCCTGTGGAGAGCTCCTCCTTTTGAGATTGGACACGGGAATTCTTTCCAGACCAAGCAGAGAAAGGATCCCTCATCTCGAGCTACGAGGCGGAAACGGGGCTCCTCTGGATGTGAGCGGGACCCTCGTGCTTCCTTTAGGGTTAGGGCGGGTATGTCGGGGAACTTCTTGAGTTGCAGCAAGGGTGTGAAGGACCTTTGGAAGTTCCAGAGGTTAGGTGTGATTAGCCTCGTGAGGCCTCAGCGGAAATGGGCCTCATCTAGCCTGAAGGGCAAAACCTCCTGGATTTTCTCGAGTTGCCGCAGGTCCTTTCGTCTTAGGACGGTGACCTAAGGGACCCGCTCTGGTGGCCTCAGGAAAGGACAGTCCCCATGCGAGTTGCTCGGGGGCCTCTCGTGGTCCTCTCCCTTCGATGCCGGGTCCTAAGACCTTGTGTGGAGTCGGGGTCGGAACCTGAGGATTCCTCTCCAGTGCTGACATGGATCTTAGGGTACTTCTGGAGTCTCCCCAGGGGAGTAAGTCCTCGTCTCGAATGGGGGCATGCACGTTCGCTTTCCACCAGAGCGGTAGCAGCAATGTCATGCACCCGTCGCATGGATCAAGGGATCTGTGGCTTTCCCTCGAGGCTTTCCCCCGAGGTTTTGCAACGAGGCTTTCCCACAGGGCTGTCCCACGTGCCACCGTGGTGGGAGTCGAGCCTTGGCGTGAAAGTCGAGGCAGTGCAGGAAAACAGGTTCCTCTGGAATGGACTGAGACATCTGGGGGTCTCTGGGAATGGTGGCACGACGCTGGAGTTCTCGCCTTTTCTGTGGAGAGCACCTCCTCTTGAGATGCGACAGGAATGCCCAGAATTCTTTCCCGAACAAGCAGCCAAAGGATCCCTCATCACGAGCTACGAGGCGGAAATGGGGCTCCTCTGGATGTGGGCGGGGCCCTCTTGCTTCCTCTCGAGTGGAGACGGGTATGTCGGGGAACTTCTTGAGTTGCAGAAAGGGTGTGAAGGACCCTTTGGACTTTCTAGAGGTTAGATGTGATTAACCTCAACGCCTCAGCGGAAATGGGCCTCATCTAGCCTGGAGGGCAGAACCTCCTGGATTTTCTCGAGATGCAGCAGGTGCTCTCGTCTTACCACGGTGACGAAAGGGACCTGCTCTTATCGCCTTAGGACTGGCCAGTCCCCATGCGAGTTACTCGGGAGCCTCTCGGGATTCCTTTCCCGTCGATGCCGGGCCTAAGACCTTGTGTGGAGTAGTGGCCGGAACCTGAGGATTCCTCTAAAGTGCTGACATGGATCATGGGGTGCTTCTGGAGTCTCCCCAGGGGAGTAAGTCCTCATCTCGAAAGGAGGCATGCACGTGCGCTTCCCTGCAGAGCGGTAGCAGCAGTGTCACGATTCCCGTCACGTGCATCAAGGGAACTGTGGCTTTCCCTCGAGGCTTTCCACAGGGCTGTCCCACGTGCCACCGTGGTGGGAGACGATCCTCGGCGTGAAAGTCGAGGCAGTGCAGGGAAAACAGGTTCCTCTGTAATGGACTGAGACATCTGGGGTACTCTGGGAATGGTGGCACGACCCTGGAGTTCCTCTCGCCTTTCCTGTGGAGAGCGCCTCCCCTTGAGATGCGACGGGGACTCACAGAATTCTTTCCGGACCAAGTAGCAAAAGGATCCCTCATCTCCAGCTATGAGGCGAAACGGGGCTCCTCTGGATGTGGGCGGGACCCTCGTGCTTCCTCTAGAGTGGAGACGGGGATGTCCGGGAACTTCTTGAGTTGCAGCAAAGGTGTGAAGGACCTTTTGGAAGTTCCAGAGTTTAGATGTGATTAGCCTTGAGAAGCCTCAGCGGAAATGGGCCTCATCTCGCCTGGAGGGCAAAACCTCCTGGATTTTCTCGAGTTGCGGCAGGTGCTCTCGACTTACGACGGGGACCTCAGGGACTCGCTCTGGTGGCCTCAGGAAAGGCCAGTCTCCATGCGAGTTGCTCGCGGGCCTCTCGGTATTCCTCTCTCGTCGATGCCGGGGCCCAAGACCTTGTGTGGAGTCGGGGCCGGAACCTGAGGATTCCTCTCCAGTGCTGACATGGATCTTGGGGTACTTCTGGAGTCTCCTCAGGGTAGTGAGTCCTCGTCTCGAGAGGGAGCATTCACGTGGGCTTTCCTCCCGAGCTGTAGCAGCAGTGTCACACTTCCCTTCTCGTCGATCATGGGATCTGTGGCTTTCCCTCGAGGATTTCCCATAAGGCTTTCCCACGAGGCTTTCCCACAGGGCTGTCCCACGTGCCACCGTGGTGGGAGTCGATCCTCAGCGTGAAAGTCGAGGCAGTGCAGGGAAAACAGGTTCCTCTGGAATGGATTGAGACATCTGGGGGACTCTCCGAATGGTGGCACGACCCTGGAGTTCCTCTCGCCTTTCCTGTGGAGAGGACCTCCTCTTGAGATGCGACGGGAATGCCAGGAATTCTTTCCCGACCAAGCAGGGAAAGGATCTCTCATCTCGAGGTACGAGGCGGAAACGGGGCTCCTCTGGATGTGGGCGGGACCCTCGTGCTTCCTCTGTAGTGGAGACGGGTATGTCAGGGAACTTCCTGAGTCGCAGCAATGGTTGAAGGACCTTTTGGAAGTTCCAGAGAGTAGGTGTGATTAACCTCGAGAAGCCTCAGCGGAAATGGGCATCATCTCGCCTGGAGGGCAAAACATCCTGGATTGTCTCGAATTGTGGCAGGTGCTCTGGACTTACGACGGGTACTTCAGGGACCCACTCTGGTGGCCTCACGAAAGGCCAGTCCCCATGCCAGTTGATCGGGGGCCTCTCGGGATTCCTCTCCCGTCGATGTCGAGGCCTAAGAATTGTGTGGAGTCGGGGCCGGAAACTTGAGAATTCCTCTCCAGTGCTGACATGGATCTTGGGGTACTTCTGGAGTCTCCCCAGAGGAGTAAGTACTCGTCTCCAATGGGGGCATGCACGTGCGCTTTACTCCAGAGCGGTAGCAGCAGTGTGACGCTTCCCATCGCCTGGATCAAGGGATCTGTGGCTTTCCCTCGAGGCTTTTCCAGGAGGCTTTCCCACAAGGCTTTCCCACAGGGCTGTCCCACGTGCGACCGTGGTGGTAGTCGATCCTCATCCTGAAAGTCGAGGCAGTGCAGGGAAAACAGGTTCCTCTGGAATGGACTGAGACATCAGGGGAACTCTGGGAATGGTGACACGACCCTGGAGTTCCTCTCGCCTTTCCTGTGGAGAGCGCCTCCTCTTGAGATGCGACGGGAACACCGGCAATTCTTTCCAGACCAAGCAGGGAAAGGATCCCTCATCTCAAGCTTCGAGGCGGAAACGGGGCTCTTCTGGATGTGGGCGGGAACCGCTTGCTTCCTCTAGAGTGGAGACGGGGATGTCAGGGAACTTCTTGAGTTGCAGCAGGGGTGTGAAGGACCTTTTGGAAGTTCCAGAGGTTAGGTGTGATTAGCCTCGAGAAGCCTCAGCGGAAATGGGCCTCATCTCGCCTGGAGGCAGAACCTCCTGGATTTTCTCGAGTTGAGGCAGGTGGTTTCGTGATTTCCGGGTGGGGCCCACGTGATTTCCGGGTGGGGCCCACGTGATTTCCGGGTGGGGCCCACGTGATTTCCGGGTGGGGCCCACGTGATTTCCGGGTGGGGCCCACGTGATTTCCGGGTGGGGCCCACGTGATTTCCGGGTGGGGCCCACGTGATTTCCCCGTGGGGCCCACGTGATTTCCGGCTGGGGCACACGTGATTTCCGGCTGGGGCCCACGTGATTTCCGGGTGGGGCCCACGTGATTTCCCCGTGGGGCCCACGTGATTTCCGGGTGGGGCCCACGTGATTTCCCCGTGGGGCCCACGTGATTTCCGGGTGGGGCCCACGTGACTTCCGTGTGGGGCCCACGTGATTTCCGGGTGGGGCCCACGTGATTTCCGGGTGGGGCCCACGTGATTTCCGGGTGGGCCCCACGTGATTTCCGGGTGGGCCCCACGTGATTTCCGGGTGGGGCCCACGTGATTTCCCCGTGGGGCCCACGTGATTTCCCCGTGGGGCCCACGTGATTTCCGGGTGGGGCCCACGTGATTTCCGGGTGGGGCCCACGTGATTTCCGGGTGGGGCCCACGTGATTTCCGGGTGGGGCCCACGTGATTTCCGGTGGGGCCCACGTGATTTCCGGGTGGGGCCCACGTGATTTCCGGGTGGGGCCCACGTGATTTCCGGCTGGGGCCCACGTGATTTCCGGGTGGTGCCCACGTGATTTCCGGGTGGGGCCCACGTGATTTCCGGGTGGGGCCCACGTGATTTCCGGTTGGGGCCCACGTGATTTCCGGGTGGGGCCCACGTGTTTTCCGGGTGGGGCCCACGTGATTTCCGGGTGGGGCCCACGTGATTTCCGGGTGGGCCCCACGTGATTTCCGGGTGGGCCCCACGTGATTTCCGGGTGGGGCCCACGTGATTTCCGGGTGGGGCCCACGTGATTTCCGGGTGGGGCCCACGTGATTTCCGGGTGGGGCCCACGTGATTTCCGGGTGGGGCCCACGTGATTTCCGGGTGGGGCCCACGTGATTTCCGGGTGGGGCCCACGTGATTTCCCCGTGGGGCCCACGTGATTTCCGGGTGGGGCCCACGTGATTTCCGGGTGGGGCCCACGTGATTTCCGGGTGGGGCCCACGTGATTTCCGGGTGGGGCCCACGTGATTTCCCCGTGGGGCCCACGTGATTTCCCCGTGGGGCCCACGTGATTTCCCCGTGGGGCCCACGTGATTTCCGGGTGGGGCCCACGTGATTTCCGGGTGGGGCCCACGTGATTTCCCCGTGGGGCCCACGTGATTTCCGGGTGGGGCCCACGTGATTTCCGGGTGGGGCCCACGTGATTTCCGGGTGGGGCCCACGTGATTTCCGGGTGGGGCCCACGTGATTTCCGGGTGGGGCCCACGTGATTTCCCCGTGGGGCCCACGTGATTTCCGGGTGGGCCCCACGTGATTTCCGGGTGGGGCCCACGTGATTTCCGGGTGGGGCCCACGTGATTTCCGGGAGGGGCCCACGTGATTTCCGGGTGGGGCCCACGTGATTTCCGGGTGGGGCCCACGTGATTTCCGGGTGGGGCCCACGTGATTTCCCCGTGGGGCCCACGTGATTTCCGGGTGGGCCCCACGTGATTTCCGGGTGGGGCCCACGTGATTTCCGGGTGGGCCCCACGTGATTTCCGGGTGGGGCCCACGTGATTTCCGGGTGGGGCCCACGTGATTTCCGGGTGGGGCCCACGTGATTTCCGGGTGGGGCCCACGTGATTTCCCCGTGGGGCCCACGTGATTTCCGGGTGGGGCCCACGTGATTTCCGGGTGGGGCCCACGTGATTTCCGGGTGGGGCCCACGTGATTTCCGGGTGGGGCCCACGTGATTTCCCCGTGGGGCCCACGTGATTTCCGGGTGGGGCCCACGTGATTTCCCCGTGACGCCCACGTGATTTCCCCGTGGGGCCCACGTGATTTCCGGGTGGGGCCCACGTGATTTCCGGGTGGGTCCCACGTGATTTCCGGGTGGGGCCCACGTGATTTCCGGGTGGGGCCCACGTGATTTCCGGATGTGGCCCACGTGATTTCCGGGTGGGGCCCACGTGATTTCCGGGTGGGGCCCACGTGATTTCCCCGTGGGGCCCACGTGATTTCCGGGTGGGGCCCACGGGATTTCCCGGTGGGGCCCACGTGATTTCCGGGTGGGGGCCCACGTGATTTCCGGGTGGGGCCCACGTGATTTCCGGGTGGGGCCCACGTGATTTCCGGGTGGGCCCCACGTGATTTCCGGGAGGGGCCCACGTGATTTCCGGGTGGGGCCCACGTGATTTCCGGGTGGGGCCCACGTGATTTCCGGGTGGGGCCCACGTGATTTCCGGGTGGGGCCCACGTGATTTCCGGGTGGGCCCCACGTGATTTCCGTGTGGGGCCCACGTGATTTCCGGGTGGGGCCCACGTGATTTCCGGGTGGGCCCCACGTGATTTCCGGGTGGGGCCCACGTGATTTCCGGGTGGGGCCCACGTGATTTCCGGGTGGGGCCCACGTGATTTCCGGGTGGGGCCCACGTGATTTCCGGGTGGGGCCCACGTGATTTCCCCGTGGGGCCCACGTGATTTCCGGCTGGGGCCCACGTGATTTCCGGGTGGGGCCCACGTGATTTCCGGGTGGGGCCCACGTGATTTCCGGGTGGGGCCCACGTGATTTCCGGGTGGGCCCCACGTGATTTCCCCGTGGGGCCCACGTGATTTCCCCGTGGGGCCCACGTGATTTCCGGGTGGGCCCCACGTGATTTCCGTGCGGGGCCCACGTGATTTCCTGGTGGGGCCCACGTGATTTCCGGGTGGGGCCCACGTGATTTCCGGGTGGGGCCCACGTGATTTCCGGGTGGGGCCCACGTGATTTCCGGGTGGGGCCCACGTGATTTCCCCGTGGGGCCCACGTGATTTCCGGGTGGGGCCCACGTGATTTCCGGGTGGGGCCCACGTGATTTCCGGGTGGGGCCCACGTGATTTCCGGGTGGGGCCCACGTGATTTCCGGGTGGGGCCCACGTGATTTCCCCGTGGGGCCCACGTGATTTCCGGGTGGGGCCCACGTGATTTCCCCGTGGGGGCCACGTGATTTCCCCGTGGGGCCCACGTGATTTCCGGGTGGGGCCCACGTGATTTCCGGGTGGGGCCCACGTGATTTCAGGGTGGGGCCCACGGGATTTCCGGGTGGGGCCCACGTGATTTCCGGGTGGGGCCCACGTGATTTCCGTGTGGGGCCCACGTGATTTCCGGGTGGGGCCCACGTGATTTCCGGGTGGGGCCCACGTGATTTCCGGGTGGGGCCCACGTGATTTCCGGCTGGGGCCCACGTGATTTCCGGGTGGTGCCCACGTGATTTCCCCGTGGGGCCCACGTGATTTCCCCGTGGGGCCCACGTGATTTCCGGGTGGGCCCCACGTGATTTCCGGGTGGGGCCCACGTGATTTCCCCGTGGGGCCCACGTGATTTCCGGGTGGGGCCCACGTGATTTCCGGGTGGGGCCCACGTGATTTCCGGGTGGGGCCCACGTGATTTCCGGGTGGGGCCCACGTGATTTCCGGGTGGGGCCCACGTGATTTCCGGGTGGGGCCCACGTGATTTCCGGGTGGGGCCCACGTGATTTCCGGGTGGGGCCCACGTGATTTCCCCGTGGGGCCCACGTGATTTCCGGCTGGGGCCCACGTGATTTCCGGCTGGGGCCCACGTGATTTCCGGGTGGGGCCCACGTGATTTCCGGGTGGGGCCCACGTGATTTCCGGGTGGGCCCCACGTGATTTCCCCGTGGGGCCCACGTGATTTCCCCGTTGGGCCCACGTGATTTCCGGGTGGGGCCCACGTGATTTCCGGGTGGGGCCCACGAGATTTCCCCGTGGGGCCCACGTGATTTCCGGGTGGGGCCCACGTGATTTCCGGGTGGGGCCCACGTGATTTCCGGGTGGGGCCCACGTGATTTCCGGGTGGGGCCCACGTGATTTCCGGGTGGGGCCCACGTGATTTCCGGGTGGGGCCCACGTGATTTCCGGGTGGGCCCCACGTGATTTCCGTGTGGGGCCCACGTGATTTCCGGGTGGGGCCCACGTGATTTCCGGGTGGGGCCCACGTGATTTCCGGGTGGGGCCCACGTGATTTCCGGGTGGGGCCCACGTGATTTCCGGGTGGGGCCCACGTGATTTCCGGGTGGGGCCCACGTGATTTCCCCGTGGGGCCCACGTGATTTCCCCGTGGGGCCCACGTGATTTCCGGGTGGGGCCCACGTGATTTCCGGGTGGGGCCCACGTGATTTCCGGGTGGGGCCCACGTGATTTCCGGGTGGGGCCCACGTGATTTCCCCGTGGGGCCCACGTGATTTCCGGGTGGGGCCCACGTGATTTCCGGGTGGGGCCCACGTGATTTCCGGGTGGGGCCCACGTGATTTCCCCGTGGGGCCCACGTGATTTCCGGGTGGGGCCCACGTGATTTCCGGGTGGGGCCCACGTGATTTCCGGGTGGGGCCCACGTGATTTCCGGGTGGGGCCCACGTGATTTCCGGGTTGGCCCCACGTGATTTCCGGGTGGGACCCACGTGATTTCCGGGTGGGGCCCACGTGATTTCCGGGTGGGGCCCACGTGATTTCCGGGTGGGGCCCACGTGATTTCCGGGTGGGGCCCACGTGATTTCCCCGTGGGGCCCACGTGATTTCCCGGTGGGGCCCACGTGATTTCCGGGTGGGGCCCACGTGATTTCCGGGTGGGGCCCACGTGATTTCCGGGTGGGGCCCACGTGATTTCCGGGTGGGGCCCACGTGATTTCCGGGTGGGGCCCACGTGATTTCCGGGTGGGGCCCACGTGATTTCCGGGTGGGGCCCACGTGATTTCCGGGTGGGGCCCACGTGATTTCCCCGTGGGGCCCACGTGATTTCCGGGTGGGGCCCACGTGATTTCCCCGTGAGGCCCACGTGATTTCCCCGTGGGGCCCACGTGATTTCCGGGTGGGGCCCACGTGATTTCCGGGTGGGGCCCACGTGATTTCCGGGTGGGGCCCACGTGATTTCCGGGTGGGGCCCACGTGATTTCCCCGTGGGGCCCACGTGATTTCCGGGTGGGGCCCACGTGATTTCCCCGTGAGGCCCACGTGATTTCCCCGTGGGGCCCACGTGATTTCCGGGTGGGGCCCACGTGATTTCCGGGTGGGGCCCACGTGATTTCCGGGTGGGGCCCACGTGATTTCCGGGTGGGGCCCACGTGATTTCCGGGTGGGGCCCACGTGATTTCCGGGTGGGGCCCACGTGATTTCCCCGTGGGGCCCACGTGATTTCCGGGTGGGGCCCACGTGATTTCCCCGAGGGGCCCACGTGATTTCCGGGTGGGGCCCACGTGATTTCCGGGTGGGGCCCACGTGATTTCCGGGTGGGGCCCACGTGATTTCCGGGTGGGGCCCACGTGATTTCCCCGAGGGGCCCACGTGATTTCCGGGTGGGGCCCACGTGATTTCCGGGTGGGGCCCACGTGATTTCCGGGTGGTGCCCACGTGATTTCCGGGTGGGGCCCACGTGATTTCCGGTTGGGGCCCACGTGATTTCCTGGTGGGGCCCACGTGATTTCCGGGTGGGGCCCACGTGATTTCCCCGTGGGGCCCACGTGATTTCCCCATGGGGCCCACATGATTTCCGGCTGGGGCCCACGTGATTTCCCCGTGGGGCCCACGTGATTTCCCCGTGGGGCCCACGTGATTTCCGGGAGGGGCCCACGTGATTTCCGGGTGGGGCCCACGTGATTTCCGGGTGGGGCCCACGTGATTTCCGGGTGGGGCCCACGTGATTTCCGGGTGGGGCCCACGTGATTTCCGGGTGGGGCCCACGTGATTTCCGGGTGGGGCCCACGTGATTTCCGGGTGGGGCCCACGTGATTTCCGGGTGGGGCCCACGTGATTTCCGGGTGGGCCCCACGTGATTTCCGGGTGGGGCCCACGTGATTTCCGGGTGGGGCCCACGTGATTTCCGGGTGGGGCCCACGTGATTTCCGGGTGGGGCCCACGTGATTTCCGGGTGGGGCCCACGTGATTTCCGGGTGGGGCCCACGTGATTTCCGGGTGGGGCCCACGTGATTTCCGGGTGGGGCCCACGTGATTTCCGGGTGGGGCCCACGTGATTTCCGGGTGGGGCCCACGTGATTTCCGGGTGGGGCCCACGTGATTTCCGGGTGGGGCCCACGTGATTTCCGGGTGGGCCCCACGTGATTTCCGTGTGGGGCCCACGTGATTTCCGGGTGGGGCCCACGTGATTTCCGGGTGGGCCCCACGTGATTTCCGGGTGGGGCCCACGTGATTTCCGGGTGGGGCCCACGTGATTTCCGGGTGGGGCCCACGTGATTTCCGGGTGGGGCCCACGTGATTTCCGGGTGGGGCCCACGTGATTTCCCCGTGGGGCCCACGTGATTTCCGGCTGGGGCCCACGTGATTTCCGGGTGGGGCCCACGTGATTTCCGGGTGGGGCCCACGTGATTTCCGGGTGGGGCCCACGTGATTTCCGGGTGGGCCCCACGTGATTTCCCCGTGGGGCCCACGTGATTTCCCCGTGGGGCCCACGTGATTTCCGGGTGGGCCCCACGTGATTTCCGGGCGGGGCCCACGTGATTTCCGGGTGGGGCCCACGTGATTTCCGGGTGGGGCCCACGTGATTTCCGGGTGGGGCCCACGTGATTTCCGGGTGGGGCCCACGTGATTTCCGGGTGGGGCCCACGTGATTTCCCCGTGGGGCCCACGTGATTTCCGGGTGGGGCCCACGTGATTTCCGGGTGGGGCCCACGTGATTTCCGGGTGGGGCCCACGTGATTTCCGGGTGGGGCCCACGTGATTTCCCCGTGGGGCCCACGTGATTTCCGGGTGGGGCCCACGTGATTTCCCCGTGGGGGCCACGTGATTTCCCCGTGGGGCCCACGTGATTTCCGGGTGGGGCCCACGTGATTTCCGGGTGGGGCCCACGTGATTTCAGGGTGGGGCCCACGGGATTTCCGGGTGGGGCCCACGTGATTTCCGGGTGGGGCCCACGTGATTTCCGTGTGGGGCCCACGTGATTTCCGGGTGGGGCCCACGTGATTTCCGGGTGGGGCCCACGTGATTTCCGGGTGGGGCCCACGTGATTTCCCCGTGGGGCCCACGTGATTTCCGGGTGGGGCCCACGTGATTTCCGGGTGGGGCCCACGTGATTTCCGGGTGGTGCCCACGTGATTTCCCCGTGGGGCCCACGTGATTTCCCCGTGGGGCCCACGTGATTTCCGGCTGGGGCCCACGTGATTTCCGGCTGGGGCCCACGTGATTTCCGGGTGGGGCCCACGTGATTTCCGGGTGGGGCCCACGTGATTTCCGGGTGGGCCCCACGTGATTTCCCCGTGGGGCCCACGTGATTTCCCCGTGGGGCCCACGTGATTTCCGGGTGGGGCCCACGTGATTTCCGGGTGGGGCCCACGAGATTTCCCCGTGGGGCCCACGTGATTTCCGGGTGGGGCCCACGTGATTTCCGGGTGGGGCCCACGTGATTTCCGGGTGGGGCCCACGTGATTTCCGGGTGGGGCCCACGTGATTTCCGGGTGGGGCCCACGTGATTTCCGGGTGGGGCCCACGTGATTTCCGGGTGGGCCCCACGTGATTTCCGGGTGGGGCCCACGTGATTTCCGGGTGGGGCCCACGTGATTTCCGGGTGGGCCCCACGTGATTTCCGGGTGGGGCCCACGTGATTTCCGGGTGGGGCCCACGTGATTTCCGGGTGGGGCCCACGTGATTTCCGGGTGGGGCCCACGTGATTTCCGGGTGGGGCCCACGTGATTTCCCCGTGGGGCCCACGTGATTTCCGGGTGGGGCCCACGTGATTTCCGGGTGGGGCCCACGTGATTTCCGGGTGGGGCCCACGTGATTTCCGGGTGGGGCCCACGTGATTTCCCCGTGGGGCCCACGTGATTTCCGGGTGGGGCCCACGTGATTTCCGGGTGGGGCCCACGTGATTTCCGGGTGGGGCCCACGTGATTTCCCCATGGGGCCCACGTGATTTCCGGGTGGGGCCCACGTGATTTCCGGGTGGGGCCCACGTGATTTCCGGGTGGGGCCCACGTGATTTCCGGGTGGGGCCCACGTGATTTCCCCGTGGGGCCCACGTGATTTCCGGGTGGGGCCCACGTGATTTCCCCGTGAGGCCCACGTGATTTCCCCGTGGGGCCCACGTGATTTCCGGGTGGGGCCCACGTGATTTCCGGGTGGGGCCCACGTGATTTCCGGGTGGTGCCCACGTGATTTCCGGGTGGGGCCCACGTGATTTCCCCGTGGGGCCCACGTGATTTCCGGGTGGGGCCCACGTGATTTCCCCGTGAGGCCCACGTGATTTCCCCGTGGGGCCCACGTGATTTCCGGGTGGGGCCCACGTGATTTCCGGGTGGGGCCCACGTGATTTCCGGGTGGGGCCCACGTGATTTCCGGGTGGGGCCCACGTGATTTCCGGGTGGGGCCCACGTGATTTCCGGGTGGGGCCCACGTGATTTCCCCGTGGGGCCCACGTGATTTCCGGGTGGGGCCCACGTGATTTCCCCGAGGGGCCCACGTGATTTCCGGGTGGGGCCCACGTGATTTCCGGGTGGGGCCCACGTGATTTCCGGGTGGGGCCCACGTGATTTCCGGGTGGGGCCCACGTGATTTCCCCGAGGGGCCCACGTGATTTCCGGGTGGGGCCCACGTGATTTCCGGGTGGGGCCCACGTGATTTCCGGGTGGGGCCCACC
The DNA here is from genome assembly GCF_042477335.2 of Ovis canadensis. Lineage (NCBI taxonomy): Eukaryota > Metazoa > Chordata > Mammalia > Artiodactyla > Bovidae > Ovis > Ovis canadensis. The sequence continues at coordinate 12,313,720 of NC_091250.1, forward strand.
TGATTTCCGGGTGGGGCCCACGTGATTTCCGGTTGGGGCCCACGTGATTTCCGGGTGGGGCCCACGTGATTTCCGGGTGGGGCCCACGTGATTTCCCCGTGGGGCCCACGTGATTTCCCCATGGGGCCCACGTGATTTCCGGCTGGGGCCCACGTGATTCCCGGGTGGGGTCCACGTGATTTCCAGGTGGGGCCCACGTGATTTCCCCGTGGGGCCCACGTGATTTCCGGGTGGGGCCCACGTGATTTCCGGGTGGGGCCCACGTGATTTCCGGGTGGGGCCCACGTGATTTCCGGGTGGGGCCCACGTGATTTCCGGATGTGGCCCACGTGTTTTCCGGGTGGGGCCCACGTGATTTCCGGGTGGGGCCCACGTGATTTCCGGGTGGGGCCCACGTGATTTCCGGGTGGGCCCCACGTGATTTCCGGGTGGGGCCCACGTGATTTCCGGGTGGGGCCCACGTGATTTCCGGGTGGGGCCCACGTGATTTCCGGGTGGGGCCCACGTGATTTCCGGCTGGGGCCCACGTGATTTCCGGGTGGGGCCCACGTGATTTCCGGGTGGGGCCCACGTGATTTCCGGGTGGGGCCCACGTGATTTCCGGGTGGGGCCCACGTGATTTCCGGGTGGGGCCCACGTGATTTCCGGGTGGGGCCCACGTGATTTACCCGTGGGGCCCACGTGATTTCCGGGTGGGGCCCACGTGATTTCCGGGTGGGGCCCACGTGATTTCCGGGTGGGGCCCACGTGATTTCCGGGTGGGGCCCACGTGATTTCCCCGTGGGGCCCACGTGATTTCCCCGTGGGGCCCACGTGATTTCCGGGTGGGGCCCACGTGATTTCCGGGTGGGGCCCACGTGATTTCCCGGTGGGGCCCACGTGATTTCCGGGTGGGGCCCACGTGATTTCCGGGTGGGGCCCACGTGATTTCCGGGTGGGCCCCACGTGATTTCCGTGTGGGGCCCACGTGATTTCCGGGTGGGGCCCACGTGATTTCTGGGTGGGGCCCACGTGATTTCCGGGTGGGGCCCACGTGATTTCCGGCTGGGGCCCACGTGATTTCCGGGTGGTGCCCACGTGATTTCCCCGTGGGGCCCACGTGATTTCCCCGTGGGGCCCACGTGATTTCCGGGTGGGCCCCACGTGATTTCCGGGTGGGGCCCACGTGATTTCCCCGTGGGGCCCACGTGATTTCCCCATGGGGCCCACGTGATTTCCGGGTGGGGCCCACGTGATTTCTGGGTGGGGCCCACGTGATTTCCGGGTGGGGCCCACGTGATTTCCGGTTGGGCCCCACGTGATTTCCGTGTGGGGCCCACGTGATTTCCGGGTGGGGCCCACGTGATTTCCGGGTGGGGCCCACGTGATTTCCGGGTGGGGCCCACGTGATTTCCGGGTGGGGCCCACGTGATTTCCGGGTGGGGCCCACGTGATTTCCGGGTGGGGCCCCCGTGATTTCCCCGTGGGGCCCACGTGATTTCCCCGTGGGGCCCACGTGATTTCCGGCTGGGGCCCACGTGATTTCCGGGTGGGGCCCACGTGATTTCCGGGTGGGGCCCACGTGATTTCCGGGTGGGGCCCACGTGATTTCCGGGTGGGGCCCACGTGATTTCCGGTTGGGTCCCACGTGATTTCCGGGTGGGGCCCACGTGATTTCCGGGTGGGGCCCACGTGATTTCCAGGTGGGGCCCACGTGATTTCCGCGTGGGGCCCACGTGATTTCCCCGTGGGGCCCACGTGATTTCCCCGTGGGGCCCACGTGATTTCCGGGTGGGGCCCACGTGATTTCCGGGTGGGGCCCACGTGATTTCCGGGTGGGGCCCACGTGATTTCCGGGTGGGGCCCACGTGATTTCCGGGTGGGCCCCACGTGATTTCCGTGTGGGGCCCACGTGATTTCCGGGTGGGGCCCACGTGATTTCCGGGTGGGGCCCACGTGATTTCCGGGTGGGCCCCACGTGATTTCCGGGTGGGGCCCACGTGATTTCCGGGTGGGGCCCACGTGATTTCCGGGTGGGGCCCACGTGATTTCCGGGTGGGGCCCACGTGATTTCCGGGTGGGGCCCACGTGATTTCCCCGTGGGGCCCACGTGATTTCCGGCTGGGGCCCACGTGATTTCCGGGTGGGGACCACGTGATTTCCCCGTGGGGCCCACGTGATTTCCCCGTGGGGCCCACGTGATTTCCGGGTGGGGCCCACGTGATTTCCGGGTGGGGCCCACGTGATTTCCCCGTAGGGCCCACGTGATTTCCCCGTGGGGCCCACGTGATTTCTGGGTGGGGCCCACGTGATTTCAGGGTGGGGCCCACGTGATTTCCCCGTGGGGCCCACGTGATTTCCCCGTTGGGCCCACGTGATTTCCCCGTGGGGCCCACGTGATTTCCGGGTGGGGCCCACGTGATTTCCGGGTGGGGCCCAGGTGATTTCCCCGTGGGGCCCACGTGATTTCCCCGTGGGGCCCACGTGATTTCCCCGTGGGGCCCACGTGATTTCCGGCTGGGGCCCACGTGATTTCCGGCTGGGGCCCACGTGATTTCCGGGTGGGGCCCACGTGATTTCCGGGTGGGGCCCACGTGATTTCCGGGTGGGCCCCACGTGATTTCCCCGTGGGGCCCACGTGATTTCCGGGTGGGGCCCACGTGATTTCCGGGTGGGGCCCACGTGATTTCCGGGTGGGGCCCACGTGATTTCCGGGTGGGGCCCACGTGATTTCCGGGTGGGGCCCACGTGATTTCCGGGTGGGGCCCACGTGATTTCCGGGTGGGGCCCACGTGATTTCCGGGTGGGCCCCACGTGATTTCCGGGTGGGGCCCACGTGATTTCCGGGTGGGGCCCACGTGATTTCCGGGTGGGGCCCACGTGATTTCCGGGTGGGCCCCACGTGATTTCCGGGTGGGGCCCACGTGATTTCCGGGTGGGGCCCACGTGATTTCCGGGTGGGCCCCACGTGATTTCCGGGTGGGGCCCACGTGATTTCCGGGTGGGGCCCACGTGATTTCCGTGTGGGGCCCACGTGATTTCCGGGTGGGGCCCACGTGATTTCCGGGTGGGGCCCACGTGATTTCCGGGTGGGGCCCACGTGATTTCCGGGTGGGGCCCACGTGATTTCCGGGTGGGGCCCACGTGATTTCCGGGTGGGGCCCACGTGATTTCCGGGTGGGGCCCACGTGATTTCCCCGTGGGGCCCACGTGATTTCCGGGTGGGGCCCACGTGATTTCCGGGTGGGGCCCACGTGATTTCCGGGTGGGGCCCACGTGATTTCCCCCTGGGGCCAACGTGATTTCCCCGTGGGGCCCACGTGATTTCCGGGTGGGGCCCACGTGATTTCCGGGTGGGGCCCACGTGATTTCCGGGTGGGGCCCATGTGATTTCCGGGTGGGGCCCACGTGATTTCCGGGTTGGCCCCACGTGATTTCCGGGTGGGGCCCACGTGATTTCCGGGTGGGGCCCACGTGATTTCCGGGTGGGGCCCACGTGATTTCCCCGTGGGGCCCACATGATTTCCTGGTGGGGCCCACGTGATTTCCGGGTGGGGCCCACGTGATTTCCGGGTGGGGCCCACGTGATTTCCCCGTGGGGCCCACGTGATTTCCAGGTGGGGCCCACGTGATTTCCGCGTGGGGCCCACGTGATTTCCCCGTGGGGCCCACGTGATTTCCCCGTGGGGCCCACGTGATTTCCGGGTGGGGCCCACGTGATTTCCGGGTGGGGCCCACGTGATTTCCGGGTGGGGCCCACGTGATTTCCGGGTGGGGCCCACGTGATTTCCGGGTGGGCCCCACGTGATTTCCGTGTGGGGCCCACGTGATTTCCGGGTGGGGCCCACGTGATTTCCGGGTGGGGCCCACGTGATTTCCGGGTGGGCCCCACGTGATTTCCGGGTGGGGCCCACGTGATTTCCGGGTGGGGCCCACGTGATTTCCGGGTGGGGCCCACGTGATTTCCGGGTGGGGCCCACGTGATTTCCCCGTGGGGCCCACGTGATTTCCCCGTGGGGCCCACTTGATTTCCGGCTGGGGCCCACGTGATTTCCGGGTGGGGACCACGTGATTTCCCCGTGGGGCCCACGTGATTTCCCCGTGGGGCCCACGTGATTTCCGGGTGGGGCCCACGTGATTTCCGGGTGGGGCCCACGTGATTTCCCCGTGGGGCCCACGTGATTTCCCCGTGGGGCCCACGTGATTTCCGGGTGGGGCCCACGTGATTTCAGGGTGGGGCCCACGTGATTTCCCCGTGGGGCCCACGTGATTTCCCCGTTGGGCCCACGTGATTTCCCCGTGGGGCCCACGTGATTTCCCCGTGGGGCTCACGTGATTTCCGGGTGGGGCCCACGTGATTTCCCCGTGGGGCCCACGTGATTTCCCCGTGGGGCCCACGTGATTTCCCCGTGGGGCCCACGTGATTTCCGGCTGGGGCCCACGTGATTTCCGGCTGGGGCCCACGTGATTTCCGGGTGGGGCCCACGTGATTTCCGGGTGGGGCCCACGTGATTTCCGGGTGGGCCCCACGTGATTTCCCCGTGGGGCCCACGTGATTTCCGGGTGGGGCCCACGTGATTTCCGGGTGGGGCCCACGTGATTTCCGGGTGGGGCCCACGAGATTTCCCCGTGGGGCCCACGTGATTTCCGGGTGGGGCCCACGTGATTTCCGGGTGGGGCCCACGTGATTTCCGGGTGGGGCCCACGTGATTTCCGGGTGGGGCCCACGTGATTTCCGGGTGGGGCCCACGTGATTTCCGGGTGGGGCCCACGTGATTTCCGGGTGGGGCCCACGTGATTTCCGGGTGGGCCCCACGTGATTTCCGGGTGGGGCCCACGTGATTTCCGGGTGGGGCCCACGTGATTTCCGGGTGGGGCCCACGTGATTTCCGGGTGGGCCCAACGTGATTTCCGGGTGGGGCCCACGTGATTTCCGGGTGGGGCCCACGTGATTTCCGGGTGGGCCCCACGTGATTTCCGGGTGGGGCCCACGTGATTTCCGGGTGGGGCCCACGTGATTTCCGGGTGGGGCCCACGTGATTTCCGGGTGGGCCCCACGTGATTTCCGGGTGGGGCCCACGTGATTTCCGGGTGGGGCCCACGTGATTTCCGGGTGGGCCCCACGTGATTTCCGGGTGGGGCCCACGTGATTTCCGGGTGGGGCCCACGTGATTTCCGGGTGGGGCCCACGTGATTTCCGGGTGGGGCCCACGTGATTTCCGGGTGGGGCCCACGTGATTTCCCCGTGGGGCCCACGTGATTTCCGGGTGGGGCCCACGTGATTTCCGGGTGGGGCCCACGTGATTTCCGGGTGGGGCCCACGTGATTTCCGGGTGGGGCCCACGTGATTTCCGGGTGGGGCCCACGTGATTTCCCCGTGGGGCCCACGTGATTTCCGGGTGGGGCCCACGTGATTTCCGGGTGGGGCCCACGTGATTTCCGGGTGGGCCCCACGTGATTTCCGGGTGGGGCCCACGTGATTTCCGGGTGGGGCCCACGTGATTTCCCCGTGGGGCCCACGTGATTTCCGGGTGGGGCCCACGTGATTTCCGGGTGGGGCCCACGTGATTTCCGGGTGGGGCCCACGTGATTTCCCCGTGGGGCCCACGTGATTTCCCCGTGGGGCCCACGTGATTTCCGGCTGGGGCCCACGTGATTTCCGGGTGGGGTCCACGTGATTTCCAGGTGGGGCCCACGTGATTTCCCCGTGGGGCCCACGTGATTTCCGGGTGGGGCCCACGTGATTTCCGGGTGGGGCCCACGTGATTTCCGGGTGGGGCCCACGTGATTTCCGGGTGGGGCCCACGTGATTTCCGGATGTGGCCCACGTGTTTTCCGGGTGGGGCCCACGTGATTTCCGGGTGGGGCCCACGTGATTTCCGGGTGGGGCCCACGTGATTTCCGGGTGGGCCCCACGTGATTTCCGGGTGGGGCCCACGTGATTTCCGGGTGGGGCCCACGTGATTTCGGGGTGGGGCCCACGTGATTTCCGGGTGGGGCCCACGTGATTTCCGGCTGGGGCCCACGTGATTTCCGGGTGGGGCCCACGTGATTTCCGGGTGGGGCCCACGTGATTTCCGGGTGGGGCCCACGTGATTTCCGGGTGGGGCCCACGTGATTTCCCCGTGGGGCCCACGTGATTTCCGGGTGGGGCCCACGTGATTTCCGGGTGGGGCCCACGTGATTTCCCCGTGGGGCCCACGTGATTTCCGGGTGGGGCCCACGTGATTTCCGGGTGGGGCCCACGTGATTTCCGGGTGGGGCCCATGTGATTTCCGGGTGGGGCCCACGTGATTTCCCCGTGGGGCCCACGTGATTTCCCCGTGGGGCCCACGTGATTTCCGGGTGGGGCCCACGTGATTTCCGGGTGGGGCCCACGTGATTTCCCGGTGGGGCCCACGTGATTTCCGGGTGGGGCCCACATGATTTCCGGGTGGGGCCCACGTGATTTCCTGGTGGGCCCCACGTGATTTCCGTGTGGGGCCCACGTGATTTCCGGGTGGGGCCCACGTGATTTCCCCGTGGGGCCCACGTGATTTCCGGGTGGGCCCCACGTGATTTCCGGGTGGGGCCCACGTGATTTCCCCGTGGGGCCCACGTGATTTCCCCATGGGGCCCACGTGATTTCCGGGTGGGGCCCACGTGATTTCCGGGTGGGGCCCACGTGATTTCCGGGTGGGGCCCACGTGATTTCCGGTTGGGCCCCACGTGATTTCCGTGTGGGGCCCACGTGATTTCCGGGTGGGGCCCACGTGATTTCCGGGTGGGGCCCACGTGATTTCCGGGTGGGGCCCACGTGATTTCCGGGTGGGGCCCACGTGATTTCCGGGTGGGGCCCACGTGATTTCCGGGTGGGGCCCACGTGATTTCCGGGTGGGGCCCACGTGATTTCCGGGTGGGGCCCACGTGATTTCCGGGTGGGGCCCACGTGATTTCCGGGTGGGGCCCACGTGATTTCCGGGTGGGGCCCACGTGATTTCCGGGTGGGGCCCACGTGATTTCCGGGTGGGGCCCACGTGATTTCCGGGTGGGGCCCACGTGATTTCCGGGTGGGCCCCACGTGATTTCCGGGTGGGGCCCACGTGATTTCCGGGTGGGGCCCACGTGATTTCCCCGTGGGGCCCACGTGATTTCCGGGTGGGGCCCACGTGATTTCCGGGTGGGGCCCACGTGATTTCCCCGTGGGGCCCACGTGATTTCCCCGTGGGGCCCACGTGATTTCCCCGTGGGGCCCACGTGATTTCCGGCTGGGGCCCACGTGATTTCCGGGTGGGGCCCACGTGATTTCCGGGTGGGGCCCACGTGATTTCCGGGTGGGGCCCACGTGATTTCCGGGTGGGGCCCACGTGATTTCCGGGTGGGGCCCACGTGATTTCCGGGTGGGGCCCACGTGATTTCCGGGTGGGGCCCACGTGATTTCCGCGTGGGGCCCACGTGATTTCCGGGTGGGGCCCACGTGATTTCCGGGTGGGGCCCACGTGATTTCCGGGTGGGGCCCACGTGATTTCCGGGTGGGGCCCACGTGATTTCCGGGTGGGGCCCACGTGATTTCCTCGTGGGGCCCACGTGATTTCCGGCTGGGGCCCACGTGATTTCCGGGTGGGGACCACGTGATTTCCCCGTGGGGCCCACGTGATTTCCCCGTGGGGCCCACGTGATTTCCGGGTGGGGCCCACGTGATTTCCGGGTGGGGCCCACGTGATTTCCCCGTGGGGCCCACGTGATTTCCCCGTGGGGCCCACGTGATTTCCGGGTGGGGCCCACGTGATTTCAGGGTGGGGCCCACGTGATTTCCCCGTGGGGCCCACGTGATTTCCCCGTGGGGCCCACGTGATTTCCCCGTGGGGCCCACGTGATTTCCGGGTGGGGCCCACGTGATTTCCGGGTGGGGCCCACGTGATTTCCCCGTGGGGCCCACGTGATTTCCGGGTGGGCCCCACGTGATTACCGGGTGGGGCCCACGTGATTTCCGGGTGGGGCCCACGTGATTTCCGGGTGGGGCCCACGTGATTTCCCCTTGGGGCCCACGTGATTTCCGGGTGGGCCCCACGTGATTTCCGGGTGTGGCCCACGTGATTTCCGGGTGGGGCCCACGTGATTTCCGGGTGGGGCCCACGTGATTTCCGGGTGGGGCCCACGTGATTTCCGGGTGGGGCCCACGTGATTTCCCCGTGGGGCCCACGTGATTTCCGGGTGGGGCCCACGTGATGTCCGGGTGGGGCCCACGTGATTTCCGGGTGGGGCCCACGTGATTTCCGGGTGGGGTCCACGTGATTTCCAGGTGTGGCCCACGTGATTTCCCGGTGGGGCCCACGTGATTTCCGGGTGGGGCCTTCGTGATTTCCGGGTGGGGCCCACGTGATTTCCGGGTGGGGCCCACGTGATTTCCGGGTGGGGCCCACGTGATTTCCGGGTGGGGCCCACGTGATTTCCGGGTGGGGCCCACGTGATTTCCGGGTGGGGCCCACGTGATTTCCGGGTGGGGTCCACGTGATTTCCGGGTGGGGCCCACGTGATTTCCGGGTGGGGCCCACGTGATTTCCGGGTGGGGCCCACGTGATTTCCGGGTGGGGCCCACGTGATTTCCGGGTGGGGCCCACGTGATTTCCGGGTGGGGCCCACGTGATTTCCGGGTGGGGCCCACGTGATTTCCCCGTGGGGCCCACGTGATTTCCGGGTGGGGCCCACGTGATTTCCCCGAGGGGCCCACGTGATTTCCGGGTGGGGCCCACGTGATTTCCGGGTGGGGCCCACGTGATTTCCGGGTGGGGCCCACGTGATTTCCGGGTGGGGCCCACGTGATTTCCCCGAGGGGCCCACGTGATTTCCGGGTGGGGCCCACGTGATTTCCGGGTGGGGCCCACGTGATTTCCGGGTGGGGCCCACCTGATTTCCGGGTGGGGCCCACGTGATTTCCGGTTGGGGCCCACGTGATTTCCGGGTGGGGCCCACGTGATTTCCGGGTGGGGCCCACGTGATTTCCCCGTGGGGCCCACGTGATTTCCCCATGGGGCCCACGTGATTTCCGGCTGGGGCCCACGTGATTCCCGGGTGGGGTCCACGTGATTTCCAGGTGGGGCCCACGTGATTTCCCCGTGGGGCCCACGTGATTTCCGGGTGGGGCCCACGTGATTTCCGGGTGGGGCCCACGTGATTTCCGGGTGGGGCCCACGTGATTTCCGGGTGGGGCCCACGTGATTTCCGGATGTGGCCCACGTGTTTTCCGGGTGGGGCCCACGTGATTTCCGGGTGGGGCCCACGTGATTTCCGGGTGGGGCCCACGTGATTTCCGGGTGGGCCCCACGTGATTTCCGGGTGGGGCCCACGTGATTTCCGGGTGGGGCCCACGTGATTTCCGGGTGGGGCCCACGTGATTTCCGGGTGGGGCCCACGTGATTTCCGGCTGGGGCCCACGTGATTTCCGGGTGGGGCCCACGTGATTTCCGGGTGGGGCCCACGTGATTTCCGGGTGGGGCCCACGTGATTTCCGGGTGGGGCCCACGTGATTTCCGGGTGGGGCCCACGTGATTTCCGGGTGGGGCCCACGTGATTTACCCGTGGGGCCCACGTGATTTCCGGGTGGGGCCCACGTGATTTCCGGGTGGGGCCCACGTGATTTCCGGGTGGGGCCCACGTGATTTCCGGGTGGGGCCCACGTGATTTCCCCGTGGGGCCCACGTGATTTCCCCGTGGGGCCCACGTGATTTCCGGGTGGGGCCCACGTGATTTCCGGGTGGGGCCCACGTGATTTCCCGGTGGGGCCCACGTGATTTCCGGGTGGGGCCCACGTGATTTCCGGGTGGGGCCCACGTGATTTCCGGGTGGGCCCCACGTGATTTCCGTGTGGGGCCCACGTGATTTCCGGGTGGGGCCCACGTGATTTCTGGGTGGGGCCCACGTGATTTCCGGGTGGGGCCCACGTGATTTCCGGCTGGGGCCCACGTGATTTCCGGGTGGTGCCCACGTGATTTCCCCGTGGGGCCCACGTGATTTCCCCGTGGGGCCCACGTGATTTCCGGGTGGGCCCCACGTGATTTCCGGGTGGGGCCCACGTGATTTCCCCGTGGGGCCCACGTGATTTCCCCATGGGGCCCACGTGATTTCCGGGTGGGGCCCACGTGATTTCTGGGTGGGGCCCACGTGATTTCCGGGTGGGGCCCACGTGATTTCCGGTTGGGCCCCACGTGATTTCCGTGTGGGGCCCACGTGATTTCCGGGTGGGGCCCACGTGATTTCCGGGTGGGGCCCACGTGATTTCCGGGTGGGGCCCACGTGATTTCCGGGTGGGGCCCACGTGATTTCCGGGTGGGGCCCACGTGATTTCCGGGTGGGGCCCCCGTGATTTCCCCGTGGGGCCCACGTGATTTCCCCGTGGGGCCCACGTGATTTCCGGCTGGGGCCCACGTGATTTCCGGGTGGGGCCCACGTGATTTCCGGGTGGGGCCCACGTGATTTCCGGGTGGGGCCCACGTGATTTCCGGGTGGGGCCCACGTGATTTCCGGTTGGGTCCCACGTGATTTCCGGGTGGGGCCCACGTGATTTCCGGGTGGGGCCCACGTGATTTCCAGGTGGGGCCCACGTGATTTCCGCGTGGGGCCCACGTGATTTCCCCGTGGGGCCCACGTGATTTCCCCGTGGGGCCCACGTGATTTCCGGGTGGGGCCCACGTGATTTCCGGGTGGGGCCCACGTGATTTCCGGGTGGGGCCCACGTGATTTCCGGGTGGGGCCCACGTGATTTCCGGGTGGGCCCCACGTGATTTCCGTGTGGGGCCCACGTGATTTCCGGGTGGGGCCCACGTGATTTCCGGGTGGGGCCCACGTGATTTCCGGGTGGGCCCCACGTGATTTCCGGGTGGGGCCCACGTGATTTCCGGGTGGGGCCCACGTGATTTCCGGGTGGGGCCCACGTGATTTCCGGGTGGGGCCCACGTGATTTCCGGGTGGGGCCCACGTGATTTCCCCGTGGGGCCCACGTGATTTCCGGCTGGGGCCCACGTGATTTCCGGGTGGGGACCACGTGATTTCCCCGTGGGGCCCACGTGATTTCCCCGTGGGGCCCACGTGATTTCCGGGTGGGGCCCACGTGATTTCCGGGTGGGGCCCACGTGATTTCCCCGTAGGGCCCACGTGATTTCCCCGTGGGGCCCACGTGATTTCCGGGTGGGGCCCACGTGATTTCAGGGTGGGGCCCACGTGATTTCCCCGTGGGGCCCACGTGATTTCCCCGTTGGGCCCACGTGATTTCCCCGTGGGGCCCACGTGATTTCCGGGTGGGGCCCACGTGATTTCCGGGTGGGGCCCACGTGATTTCCCCGTGGGGCCCACGTGATTTCCCCGTGGGGCCCACGTGATTTCCCCGTGGGGCCCACGTGATTTCCGGCTGGGGCCCACGTGATTTCCGGCTGGGGCCCACGTGATTTCCGGGTGGGGCCCACGTGATTTCCGGGTGGGGCCCACGTGATTTCCGGGTGGGCCCCACGTGATTTCCCCGTGGGGCCCACGTGATTTCCGGGTGGGGCCCACGTGATTTCCGGGTGGGGCCCACGTGATTTCCGGGTGGGGCCCACGTGATTTCCGGGTGGGGCCCACGTGATTTCCGGGTGGGGCCCACGTGATTTCCGGGTGGGGCCCACGTGATTTCCGGGTGGGGCCCACGTGATTTCCGGGTGGGCCCCACGTGATTTCCGGGTGGGGCCCACGTGATTTCCGGGTGGGGCCCACGTGATTTCCGGGTGGGGCCCACGTGATTTCCGGGTGGGCCCCACGTGATTTCCGGGTGGGGCCCACGTGATTTCCGGGTGGGGCCCACGTGATTTCCGGGTGGGCCCCACGTGATTTCCGGGTGGGGCCCACGTGATTTCCGGGTGGGGCCCACGTGATTTCCGTGTGGGGCCCACGTGATTTCCGGGTGGGGCCCACGTGATTTCCGGGTGGGGCCCACGTGATTTCCGGGTGGGGCCCACGTGATTTCCGGGTGGGGCCCACGTGATTTCCGGGTGGGGCCCACGTGATTTCCGGGTGGGGCCCACGTGATTTCCGGGTGGGGCCCACGTGATTTCCCCGTGGGGCCCACGTGATTTCCGGGTGGGGCCCACGTGATTTCCGGGTGGGGCCCACGTGATTTTAGGGTGGGGCCCACGTGATTTCCCCGTGGGGCCAACGTGATTTCCCCGTGGGGCCCACGTGATTTCCGGGTGGGGCCCACGTGATTTCCGGGTGGGGCCCACGTGATTTCCGGGTGGGGCCCATGTGATTTCCGGGTGGGGCCCACGTGATTTCCGGGTTGGCCCCACGTGATTTCCGGGTGGGGCCCACATGATTTCCGGGTGGGGCCCACGTGATTTCCGGGTGGGGCCCACGTGATTTCCCCGTGGGGCCCACATGATTTCCTGGTGGGGCCCACGTGATTTCCGGGTGGGGCCCACGTGATTTCCGGGTGGGGCCCACGTGATTTCCCCGTGGGGCCCACGTGATTTCCGGGTGGGGCCCACGTGATTTCCGCGTGGGGCCCACGTGATTTCCCCGTGGGGCCCACGTGATTTCCCCGTGGGGCCCACGTGATTTCCGGGTGGGGCCCACGTGATTTCCGGGTGGGGCCCACGTGATTTCCGGGTGGGGCCCACGTGATTTCCGGGTGGGGCCCACGTGATTTCCGGGTGGGCCCCACGTGATTTCCGTGTGGGGCCCACGTGATTTCCGGGTGGGGCCCACGTGATTTCCGGGTGGGGCCCACGTGATTTCCGGGTGGGCCCCACGTGATTTCCGGGTGGGGCCCACGTGATTTCCGGGTGGGGCCCACGTGATTTCCGGGTGGGGCCCACGTGATTTCCGGGTGGGGCCCACGTGATTTCCCCGTGGGGCCCACGTGATTTCCCCGTGGGGCCCACTTGATTTCCGGCTGGGGCCCACGTGATTTCCGGGTGGGGACCACGTGATTTCCCCGTGGGGCCCACGTGATTTCCCCGTGGGGCCCACGTGATTTCCGGGTGGGGCCCACGTGATTTCCGGGTGGGGCCCACGTGATTTCCCCGTGGGGCCCACGTGATTTCCCCGTGGGGCCCACGTGATTTCCGGGTGGGGCCCACGTGATTTCAGGGTGGGGCCCACGTGATTTCCCCGTGGGGCCCACGTGATTTCCCCGTTGGGCCCACGTGATTTCCCCGTGGGGCCCACGTGATTTCCCCGTGGGGCCCACGTGATTTCCGGGTGGGGCCCACGTGATTTCCCCGTGGGGCCCACGTGATTTCCCCGTGGGGCCCACGTGATTTCCCCGTGGGGCCCACGTGATTTCCGGCTGGGGCCCACGTGATTTCCGGCTGGGGCCCACGTGATTTCCGGGTGGGGCCCACGTGATTTCCGGGTGGGGCCCACGTGATTTCCGGGTGGGCCCCACGTGATTTCCCCGTGGGGCCCACGTGATTTCCGGGTGGGGCCCACGTGATTTCCGAGTGGGGCCCACGTGATTTCCGGGTGGGGCCCACGAGATTTCCCCGTGGGGCCCACGTGATTTCCGGGTGGGGCCCACGTGATTTCCGGGTGGGGCCCACGTGATTTCCGGGTGGGGCCCACGTGATTTCCGGGTGGGGCCCACGTGATTTCCGGGTGGGGCCCACGTGATTTCCGGGTGGGGCCCACGTGATTTCCGGGTGGGGCCCACGTGATTTCCGGGTGGGCCCCACGTGATTTCAGGGTGGGGCCCACGTGATTTCCGGGTGGGGCCCACGTGATTTCCGGGTGGGGCCCACGTGATTTCCGGGTGGGCCCCACGTGATTTCCGGGTGGGGCCCACGTGATTTCCGGGGGGGGCCCACGTGATTTCCGGGTGGGCCCCACGTGATTTCCGGGTGGGGCCCACGTGATTTCCGGGTGGGGCCCACGTGATTTCCGGGTGGGGCCCACGTGATTTCCGGGTGGGCCCCACGTGATTTCCGGGTGGGGCCCACGTGATTTCCGGGTGGGGCCCACGTGATTTCCGGGTGGGCCCCACGTGATTTCCGGGTGGGGCCCACGTGATTTCCGGGTGGGGCCCACGTGATTTCCGGGTGGGGCCCACGTGATTTCCGGGTGGGGCCCACGTGATTTCCGGGTGGGGCCCACGTGATTTCCCCGTGGGGCCCACGTGATTTCCGGGTGGGGCCCACGTGATTTCCGGGTGGGGCCCACGTGATTTCCGGGTGGGGCCCACGTGATTTCCGGGTGGGGCCCACGTGATTTCCGGGTGGGGCCCACGTGATTTCCCCGTGGGGCCCACGTGATTTCCGGGTGGGGCCCACGTGATTTCCGGGTGGGGCCCACGTGATTTCCGGGTGGGGCCCACGTGATTTCCCCGTGGGGCCAACGTGATTTCCCCGTGGGGCCCACGTGATTTCCGGGTGGGGCCCACGTGATTTCCGGGTGGGGCCCACGTGATTTCCGGGTGGGGCCCATGTGATTTCCGGGTGGGGCCCACGTGATTTCCGGGTTGGCCCCACGTGATTTCCGGGTGGGGCCCACGTGATTTCCGGGTGGGGCCCACGTGATTTCCGGGTGGGGCCCACGTGATTTCCGGGTGGGGCCCACGTGATTTCCGGGTGGGGCCCACGTGATTTCCCCGTGGGGCCCACGTGATTTCCGGGTGGGGCCCACGTGATTTCCGGGTGGGGCCCACGTGATTTCCGGGTGGGGCCCACGTGATTTCCGGGTGGGGCCCACGTGATTTCCGGGTGGGGCCCACGTGATTTCCGGGTGGGGCCCACGTGATTTCCGGGTGGGGCCCACGTGATTTCCGGGTGGGGCCCACGTGATTTCCCCGTGGGGCCCACGTGATTTCCGGGTGGGGCCCACGTGATTTCCCCGTGAGGCCCACGTGATTTCCCCGTGGGGCCCACGTGATTTCCGGGTGGGGCCCACGTGATTTCCGGGTGGGGCCCACGTGATTTCCGGGTGGGGCCCACGTGATTTCCGGTTGGGGCCCACGTGATTTCCGGCTGTGGCCCACGTGATTTCCGGGTGGGGTCCACGTGATTTCCGGGTGGGGCCCACGTGATTTCCCCGTGGGGCCCACGTGATTTCCGGGTGGGGCCCACGTGATTTCCGGGTGGGGCCCACGTGATTTCCGGGTGGGGCCCACGTGATTTCCGGGTGGGGCCCACGTGAATTCCCCATGGGGCCCACGTGATTTCCGGGTGGGGCCCACGTGATTTCCGGGTGGGGCCCACGTGATTTCCGGGTGGGGCCCACGTGATTTTCGGGTGGGGCCCACGTGATTTCCGGGTGGGGCCCACGTGATTTCCGGCTGTGGCCCACGTGATTTCCGGGTGGGGCCCACGTGATTTCCGGGTGGGGCCCACGTGATTTCCCCGTGGGGCCCACGTGATTTCCGGGTGGGGCCCACGTGATTTCCGGGTGGGGCCCACGTGATTTCCGGGTGGGGCCCACGTGATTTCCGGGTGGGGCCCACGTGATTTCCCCGTGGGGCCCACGTGATTTCCGGGTGGGGCCCACGTGATTTCCGGGTGGGGCCCACGTGATTTCCGGGTGGGGCCCACGTGATTTCCGGGTGGGGCCCACGTGATTTCCGGGTGGGGCCCACGTGATTTCCGGGTGGGGCCCACGTGATTTCCGGGTGGGGCCCACGTGATTTCCGGGTGGGGCCCACGTGATTTCCCCGAGGGGCCCACGTGATTTCCGGGTGGGGCCCACGTGATTTCCGGGTGGGGCCCACGTGATTTCCGGGTGGGGCCCACGTGATTTCCGGGTGGGGCCCACGTGATTTCCGGGTGGGGCCCACGTGATTTCCGGGTGGGGCCCACGTGATTTCCGGGTGGGGCCCACGTGATTTCCCCGTGGGGCCCACGTGATTTCCCCGTGGGGCCCACGTGATTTCCGGCTGGGGCCCACGTGATTTCCGGGTGGTTCCACGTGATTTCCAGGTGGGGCCCACGTGATTTCCCCGTGGGGCCCACGTGATTTCCGGGTGGGGCCCACGTGATTTCCGGGTGGGGCCCACGTGATTTCCGGGTGGGGCCCACGTGATTTCCGGGTGGGGCCCACGTGATTTCCGGATGTGGCCCACGTGTTTTCCGGGTGGGGCCCACGTGATTTCCGGCTGGGGCCCACGTGATTTCCGGGTGGGGCCCACGTGATTTCCGGGTGGGGCCCACGTGATTTCCGGGTGGGGCCCACGTGATTTCCGGGTGGGGCCCACGTGATTTCCCCGTGGGGCCCACGTGATTTCCGGGTGGGGCCCACGTGATTTCCGGGTGGGGCCCACGTGATTTCCCCGTGGGGCCCACGTGATTTCCGGGTGGGGCCCACGTGATTTCCGGGTGGGGCCCACGTGATTTCCGGGTGGGGCCCATGTGATTTCCGGGTGGGGCCCACGTGATTTCCCCGTGGGGCCCACGTGATTTCCCCGTGGGGCCCACGTGATTTCCGGGTGGGGCCCACGTGATTTCCGGGTGGGGCCCACGTGATTTCCCGGTGGGGCCCACGTGATTTCCGGGTGGGGCCCACATGATTTCCGGGTGGGGCCCACGTGATTTCCTGGTGGGCCCCACGTGATTTCCGTGTGGGGCCCACGTGATTTCCGGGTGGGGCCCACGTGATTTCCCCGTGGGGCCCACGTGATTTCCGGGTGGGCCCCACGTGATTTCCGGGTGGGGCCCACGTGATTTCCCCGTGGGGCCCACGTGATTTCCCCATGGGGCCCACGTGATTTCCGGGTGGGGCCCACGTGATTTCCGGGTGGGGCCCACGTGATTTCCGGGTGGGGCCCACGTGATTTCCGGTTGGGCCCCACGTGATTTCCGTGTGGGGCCCACGTGATTTCCGGGTGGGGCCCACGTGATTTCCGGGTGGGGCCCACGTGATTTCCGGGTGGGGCCCACGTGATTTCCGGGTGGGGCCCACGTGATTTCCGGGTGGGGCCCACGTGATTTCCGGGTGGGGCCCACGTGATTTCCGGGTGGGGCCCACGTGATTTCCGGGTGGGGCCCACGTGATTTCCGGGTGGGGCCCACGTGATTTCCGGGTGGGGCCCACGTGATTTCCGGGTGGGGCCCACGTGATTTCCGGGTGGGGCCCACGTGATTTCCGGGTGGGGCCCACGTGATTTCCGGGTGGGCCCCACGTGATTTCCGGGTGGGGCCCACGTGATTTCCGGGTGGGGCCCACGTGATTTCCCCGTGGGGCCCACGTGATTTCCAGGTGGGGCCCACGTGATTTCCGGGTGGGGCCCACGTGATTTCCCCGTGGGGCCCACGTGATTTCCCCGTGGGGCCCACGTGATTTCCCCGTGGGGCCCACGTGATTTCCGGCTGGGGCCCACGTGATTTCCGGGTGGGGCCCACGTGATTTCCGGGTGGGGCCCACGTGATTTCCGGGTGGGGCCCACGTGATTTCCGGGTGGGGCCCACGTGATTTCCGGGTGGGGCCCACGTGATTTCCGGGTGGGGCCCACGTGATTTCCGCGTGGGGCCCACGTGATTTCCGGGTGGGGCCCACGTGATTTCCGGGTGGGGCCCACGTGATTTCCGGGTGGGGCCCACGTGATTTCCGGGTGGGGCCCACGTGATTTCCGGGTGGGGCCCACGTGATTTCCTCGTGGGGCCCACGTGATTTCCGGCTGGGGCCCACGTGATTTCCGGGTGGGGACCACGTGATTTCCCCGTGGGGCCCACGTGATTTCCCCGTGGGGCCCACGTGATTTCCGGGTGGGGCCCACGTGATTTCCGGGTGGGGCCCACGTGATTTCCCCGTGGGGCCCACGTGATTTCCCCGTGGGGCCCACGTGATTTCCGGGTGGGGCCCACGTGATTTCAGGGTGGGGCCCACGTGATTTCCCCGTGGGGCCCACGTGATTTCCCCGTGGGGCCCACGTGATTTCCCCGTGGGGCCCACGTGATTTCCGGGTGGGGCCCACGTGATTTCCGGGTGGGGCCCACGTGATTTCCCCGTGGGGCCCACGTGATTTCCGGGTGGGCCCCACGTGATTACCGGGTGGGGCCCACGTGATTTCCGGGTGGGGCCCACGTGATTTCCGGGTGGGGCCCACGTGATTTCCCCTTGGGGCCCACGTGATTTCCGGGTGGGCCCCACGTGATTTCCGGGTGTGGCCCACGTGATTTCCGGGTGGGGCCCACGTGATTTCCGGGTGGGGCCCACGTGATTTCCGGGTGGGGCCCACGTGATTTCCGGGTGGGGCCCACGTGATTTCCCCGTGGGGCCCACGTGATTTCCGGGTGGGGCCCACGTGATTTCCGGGTGGGGCCCACGTGATTTCCGGGTGGGGCCCACGTGATTTCCGGGTGGGGTCCACGTGATTTCCAGGTGTGGCCCACGTGATTTCCCGGTGGGGCCCACGTGATTTCCGGGTGGGGCCCTCGTGATTTCCGGGTGGGGCCCACGTGATGTCCGGGTGGGGCCCACGTGATGTCCGGGTGGGGCCCACGTGATTTCCGGGTGGGGCCCACGTGATTTCCGGGTGGGGCCCACGTGATTTCCGGGTGGGGCCCACGTGATTTCCGGGTGGGGTCCACGTGATTTCCGGGTGGGGCCCACGTGATTTCCCGGTGGGGCCCACGTGATTTCCGGGTGGGGCCCACGTGATTTCCGGGTGGGGCCCACGTGATTTCCGAGTGGGGCCCACGTGATTTCCGGGTGGGGCCCACGTGATTTCCGGGTGGGGCCCACGTGATTTCCGGGTGGGGCCCACGTGATTTCCCCGTGGGGCCCACGTGATTTCCGGGTGGGGCCCACGTGATTTCCCCGTGAGGCCCACGTGATTTCCCCGTGGGGCCCACGTGATTTCCGGGTGGGGCCCACGTGATTTCCGGGTGGGGCCCACGTGATTTCCGGGTGGGGCCCACGTGATTTCCGGTTGGGGCCCACGTGATTTCCGGCTGTGGCCCACGTGATTTCCGGGTGGGGTCCACGTGATTTCCGGGTGGGGCCCACGTGATTTCCCCGTGGGGCCCACGTGATTTCCGGGTGGGGCCCACGTGATTTCCGGGTGGGGCCCACGTGATTTCCGGGTGGGGCCCACGTGATTTCCGGGTGGGGCCCACGTGATTTCCGGGTGGGGCCCACGTGATTTCCGGGTGGGGCCCACGTGATTTCCGGGTGGGGCCCACGTGATTTCCGGGTGGGGCCCACGTGATTTCCGGGTGGGGCCCACGTGATTTCCGGGTGGGGCCCACGTGATTTCCGGGTGGGGCCCACGTGATTTCCGGGTGGGGCCCACGTGATTTCCCCGAGGGGCCCACGTGATTTCCGGGTGGGGCCCACGTGATTTCCGGGTGGGGCCCACGTGATTTCCGGGTGGGGCCCACGTGATTTCCGGGTGGGGCCCACGTGAATTCCGGGTGGGGCCCACGTGATTTCCGGGTGGGGCCCACGTGATTTCCGGGTGGGGCCCACGTGATTTCCGGGTGGGGCCCACGTGATTTCCGGGTGGGGCCCACGTGATTTCCGGGTGGGGCCCACGTGATTTCCGGGTGGGGCCCACGTGATTTCCCCGTGGGGCCCACGTGATTTCCCCATGGGGCCCACGTGATTTCCGGCTGGGGCCCACGTGATTTCCGGGTGGGGTCCACGTGATTTCCAGGTGGGGCCCACGTGATTTCCCCGTGGGGCCCACGTGATTTCCGGGTGGGGCCCACGTGATTTCCGGGTGGGGCCCACGTGATTTCCGGGTGGGGCCCACGTGATTTCCGGGTGGGGCCCACGTGATTTCCGGATGTGGCCCACGTGTTTTCCGGGTGGGGCCCACGTGATTTCCGGGTGGGGCCCACGTGATTTCCGGGTGGGGACCACGTGATTTCCGGGTGGGCCCCACGTGATTTCCGGGTGGGGCCCACGTGATTTCCGGGTGGGGCCCACGTGATTTCCGGGTGGGGCCCACGTGATTTCCGGCTGGGGCCCACGTGATTTCCGGGTGGGGCCCACGTGATTTCCGGGTGGGGCCCACGTGATTTCCGGGTGGGGCCCACGTGATTTCCGGGTGGGTCCCACGTGATTTCCCGGTGGGGCCCACGTGATTTCCGGGTGGGGCCCACGTGATTTCCGGGTGGGGCCCACGTGATTTCCGGGTGGGGCCCACGTGATTTCCGGGTGGGGCCCACGTGATTTCCGGCTGGGGCCCACGTGATTTCCGGGTGGGGCCCACGTGATTTCCGGGTGGGGCCCACGTGATTTCCGGGTGGGGCCCACGTGATTTCCGGGTGGGGCCCACGTGATTTCCGGGTGGGGCCCACGTGATTTCCGGGTGGGGCCCACGTGATTTCCGGGTGGGGCCCACGTGATTTCCCCGTGGGGCCCACGTGATTTCCGGGTGGGGCCCACGTGATTTCCGGGTGGGGCCCACGTGATTTCCGGCTGGGGCCCACGTGATTTCCGGGTGGTGCCCACGTGATTTCCCCGTGGGGCCCACGTGATTTCCCCGTGGGGCCCACGTGATTTCCGGGTGGGCCCCACGTGATTTCCGGGTGGGGCCCACGTGATTTCCCCATGGGGCCCACGTGATTTCCCCGTGGGGCCCACGTGATTTCCGGGTGGGGCCCACGTGATTTCCGGGTGGGGCCCACGTGATTTCCGGTTGGGCCCCACGTGATTTCCGTGTGGGGCCCACGTGATTTCCGGGTGGGGCCCACGTGATTTCCGGGTGGGGCCCACGTGATTTCCGGGTGGGGCCCACGTGATTTCCGGGTGGGGCCCACGTGATTTCCGGGTGGGGCCCACGTGATTTCCGGGTGGGGCCCACGTGATTTCCGGGTGGGGCCCACGTGATTTCCCCGTGGGGCCCACGTGATTTCCCCGTGGGGCCCACGTGATTTCCGGCTGGGGCCCACGTGATTTCCGGGTGGGGCCCACGTGATTTCCGGGTGGGGCCCACGTGATTTCCGGGTGGGGCCCACGTGATTTCCGGGTGGGGCCCACGTGATTTCCGGGTGGGGCCCACGTGATTTCCGGGTGGGGCCCACGTGATTTCCGGGTGGGCCCCACGTGATTTCCGTGTGGGGCCCACGTGATTTCCGGGTGGGGCCCACGTGATTTCCGGGTGGGGCCCACGTGATTTCCGGGTGGGGCCCACGTGATTTCCGGGTGGGGCCCACGTGATTTCCGGGTGGGGCCCACGTGATTTCCGGGTGGGGCCCACGTGATTTCCCCGTGGGGCCCACGTGATTTCCCCGTGGGGCCCACGTGATTTCCCCGTGGGGCCCACGTGATTTCCGGCTGGGGCCCACGTGATTTCCGGGTGGGGCCCACGTGATTTCCGGGTGGGGCCCACGTGATTTCCGGGTGGGCCCCACGTGATTTCCGGGTGGGGCCCACGTGATTTCCCGGTGGGGCCCACGTGATTTCCGGGTGGGGCCCACGTGATTTCCGGGTGGGGCCCACGTGATTTCCGGGTGGGGCCCATGTGATTTCCCCGTGGGGCCCACGTGATTTCCGGCTGGGGCCCACGTGATTTCCGGGCGGGGACCACGTGATTTCCCCGTGGGGCCCACGTAATTTCCCCGTGGGGCCCACGTGATTTCCGGGTGGGGCCCACGTGATTTCCGGGTGGGGCCCACGTGATTTCCCCGTGGGGCCCACGTGATTTCCCCGTGGGGCCCACGTGATTTCCGGGTGGGGCCCACGTGATTTCAGGGTGGGGCCCACGTGATTTCCCCGTGGGGCCCACGTGATTTCCCCGTTGGGCCCACGTGATTTCCCCGTGGGGCCCACGTGATTTCCGGGTGGGGCCCACGTGATTTCCGGGTGGGGCCCACGTGATTTCCCCGTGGGGCCCACGTGATTTCCGGGTGGGCCCCACGTGATTACCGGGTGGGGCCCACGTGATTTCCGGGTGGGGCCCACGTGATTTCCGGGTGGGGCCCACGTGATTTCCGGGTGGGGCCCACGTGATTTCCGGGTGGGGCCCACGTGATTTCCGGGTGGGGCCCACGTGATTTCCGGGTGGGGCCCACATGATTTCCCCGTGGGGCCCACGTGTTTTCCGGGTGGGGCCCACGTGACTTCCGGGTGGGGCCCACGTGATTTCCGGGTGGGGCCCACGTGATTTCCCCGTGGGGCCCACGTGATTTCCGGGTGGGCCCCACGTGATTTCCGGGTGTGGCCCACGTGATTTCCGGGTGGGGCCCACGTGATTTCCGGGTGGGGCCCACGTGATTTCCGGGTGTGGCCCACGTGATTTCCGGGTGGGGCCCACGTGATTTCCGGGTGGGGCCCACGTGATTTCCGGGTGGGCCCCACGTGATTTCCGGGTGGGGCCCACGTGATTTCCCCATGGGGCCCACGTGATTTCCCCATGGGGCCCACGTGATTTCCGGGTGGGGCCCACGTGATTTCCGGGTGGGGCCCACGTGATTTCCGGGTGGGGCCCACGTGATTTCCGGTTGGGCCCCACGTGATTTCCGTGTGGGGCCCACGTGATTTCCGGGTGGGGCCCACGTGATTTCCGGGTGGGGCCCACGTGATTTCCGGGTGGGGCCCACGTGATTTCCGGGTGGGGCCCACGTGATTTCCGGGTGGGGCCCACGTGATTTCCGGGTGGGGCCCACGTGATTTCCGGGTGGGGCCCACGTGATTTCCCCGTGGGGCCCACGTGATTTCCCCGTGGGGCCCACGTGATTTCCGGGTGGGGCCCACGTGATTTCCGGGTGGGGCCCACGTGATTTCCGGGTGGGGCCCACGTGATTTCCGGGTGGGGCCCACGTGATTTCCGGGTGGGCCCCACGTGATTTCCGTGTGGGGCCCACGTGATTTCCGGGTGGGGCCCACGTGATTTCCGGGTGGGGCCCACGTGATTTCCGGGTGGGGCCCACGTGATTTCCGGGTGGGGCCCACGTGATTTCCGGGTGGGGCCCACGTGATTTCCCCGTGGGGCCCACGTGATTTCCCCGTGGGGCCCACGTGATTTCCCCGTGGGGCCCACGTGATTTCCGGCTGGGGCCCACGTGATTTCCGGGTGGGGCCCACGTGATTTCCGGGTGGGGCCCACGTGATTTCCGGGTGGGGCCCACGTGATTTCCGGGTGGGGCCCACGTGATTTCCGGGTGGGGCCCACGTGATTTCCGGGTGGGGCCCACGTGATTTCCGGGTGGGGCCCACGTGATTTCCCCGTGGGGCCCACGTGATTTCCCCGTGGGGCCCACGTGATTTCCGGGTGGGGCCCACGTGATTTCCGGGTGGGGCCCACGTGATTTCCGGGTGGGGCCCACGTGATTTCCGGGTGGGGCCCACGTGATTTCCGGGTGGGGCCCACGTGATTTCCGGGTGGGCCCCACGTGATTTCCGTGTGGGGCCCACGTGATTTCCGGGTGGGGCCCACGTGATTTCCGGGTGGGGCCCACGTGATTTCCGGGTGGGCCCCACGTGATTTCCGGGTGGGGCCCACGTGATTTCCGGGTGGGGCCCACGTGATTTCCGGGTGGGGCCCACGTGATTTCCGGGTGGGGCCAACGTGATTTCCGGGTGGGGCCCACGTGATTTCCCCGTGGGGCCCACGTGATTTCCGGCTGGGGCCCACGTGATTTCCGGGTGGGGACCACGTGATTTCCCCGTGGGGCCCACGTAATTTCCCCGTGGGGCCCACGTGATTTCCGGGTGGGGCCCACGTGATTTCCGGGTGGGGCCCACGTGATTTCCCCGTGGGGCCCACGTGATTTCCCCGTGGGGCCCACGTGATTTCCGGGTGGGGCCCACGTGATTTCAGGGTGGGGCCCACGTGATTTCCCCGTGGGGCCCACGTGATTTCCCCGTTGGGCCCACGTGATTTCCCCGTGGGGCCCACGTAATTTCCGGGTGGGGCCCACGTGATTTCCGGGTGGGGCCCACGTGATTTCCCCGTGGGGCCCACGTGATTTCCGGGTGGGCCCCACGTGATTACCGGGTGGGGCCCACGTGATTTCCGGGTGGGGCCCACATGATTTCCGGGTGGGGCCCACGTGATTTCCGGGTGGGGCCCACGTGATTTCCGGGTGGGGCCCACGTGATTTCCGGGTGGGGCCCACGTGATTTCCGGGTGGGGCCCACATGATTTCCCCGTGGGGCCCACGTGTTTTCCGGGTGGGGCCCACGTGATTTCCGGGTGGGGCCCACGTGATTTCCGATTGGGGCCCACGTGATTTCCCCGTGGGGCCCACGTGATTTCCGGGTGTGGCCCACGTGATTTCCGGGTGGGGCCCACGTGATTTCCGGGTGGGGCCCACGTGATTTCCGGGTGGGGCCCACGTGATTTCCGGGTGGGGCCCACGTGATTTCCCCGTGGGGCCCACGTGATTTCCGGGTGGGGCCCACGTGATTTCCGGGTGGGGCCCACGTGATTTCCGGGTGGGGCCCACGTGATTTCCGGGTGGGGCCCACGTGATTTCCGGGTGGGGCCCACGTGATTTCCGGGTGGGGCCCACGTGATTTCCGGCTGTGGCCCACGTGATTTCCGGGTGGGGCCCACGTGATTTCCGGGTGGGGCCCACGTGATTTCCGGGTGGGGCCCACGTGATTTCCGGGTGGGTCCCACGGGATTTCCGGGTGGGGCCCACGTGATTTCCGGGTGGGGCCCACGTGATTTCCGGGTGGGGCCCACGTGATTTCCGGGTGGGGCCCACGTGATTTCCGGGTGGGGCCCACGTGATTTCCGGGTGGGGCCCACGTGATTTCCCCGTGGGGCCCACGTGATTTCCGGGTGGGGCCCACGTGATTTCCGGGTGGGGCCCACGTGATTTCCGGGTGGGGCCCAGGTGATTTCCCCGTGGGGCCCACGTGATTTCCCCGTGGGGCCCACGTGATTTCCGCGTGGGGCCCACGTGATTTCCGGGTGGGGCCCACGTGATTTACGGGTGGGGCCCACGTGATTTCCGGGTGGGGCCCACGTGATTTCCGGGTTGGGCCCACGTGATTTCCGGGTGGGGCCCACGTGATTCCCGGGTGGGGCCCACGTGATTTCCGGGTGGGGCCCACGTGATTTCCGGGTGGGGCCCACGTGATTTCCGGGTGGGGCCCACGTGATTTCCGCGTGGGGCCCACGTGATTTCCCCGTGGGGCCCACGTGATTTCCCCGTGGGGCCCACGTGATTTCCGGGTGGGGCCCACGTGATTTCCGGGTGGGCCCCACGTGATTTCCGTGTGGGGCCCACGTGATTTCCGGGTGGGGACCACGTGATTTCCCCGTGGGGCCCACGTAATTTCCCCGTGGGGCCCACGTGATTTCCGGGTGGGGCCCACGTGATTTCCGGGTGGGGCCCACGTGATTTCCCCGTGGGGCCCACGTGATTTCCCCGTGGGGCCCACGTGATTTCCGGGTGGGGCCCACGTGATTTCAGGGTGGGGCCCACGTGATTTCCCCGTGGGGCCCACGTGATTTCCCCGTTGGGCCCACGTGATTTCCCCCTGGGGCCCACGTGATTTCCGGGTGGGGCCCACGTGATTTCCCCGTGGGGCCCACGTGATTTCCGGGTGGGCCCCACGTGATTACCGGGTGGGGCCCACGTGATTTCCGGGTGGGGCCCACGTGATTTCCGGGTGGGGCCCACGTGATTTCCGGGTGGGGCCCACGTGATTTCCGGGTGGGGCCCACGTGATTTCCGGGTGGGGCCCACGTGATTTCCGGGTGGGGCCCACATGATTTCCCCGTGGGGCCCACGTGTTTTCCGGGTGGGGCCCACGTGATTTCCGGGTGGGGCCCACGTGATTTCCGATTGGGGCCCACGTGATTTCCCCGTGGGGCCCACGTGATTTCCGGGTGTGGCCCACGTGATTTCCGGGTGGGGCCCACGTGATTTCCGGGTGGGGCCCACGTGATTTCCGGGTGGGGCCCACGTGATTTCCGGGTGGGGCCCACGTGATTTCCCCGTGGGGCCCACGTGATTTCCGGGTGGGGCCCACGTGATTTCCGGGTTGGGCCCACGTGATTTCCGGGTGGGGCCCACGTGATTTCCGGGTGGGGCCCACGTGATTTCCGGGTGGGGCCCACGTGATTTCCGGGTGGGGCCCACGTGATTTCCGGCTGTGGCCCACGTGATTTCCGGGTGGGGCCCACGTGATTTCCGGGTGGGGCCCACGTGATTTCCGGGTGGGGCCCACGTGATTTCCGGGTGGGTCCCACGGGATTTCCGGGTGGGGCCCACGTGATTTCCGGGTGGGGCCCACGTGATTTCCGGGTGGGGCCCACGTGATTTCCGGGTGGGGCCCACGTGATTTCCGGGTGGGGCCCACGTGATTTCCGGGTGGGGCCCACGTGATTTCCCCGTGGGGCCCACGTGATTTCCGGGTGGGGCCCACGTGATTTCCGGGTGGGGCCCACGTGATTTCCGGGTGGGGCCCAGGTGATTTCCCCGTGGGGCCAACGTGATTTCCCCGTGGGGCCCACGTGATTTCCGGGTGGGGCCCACGTGATTTCCGGGTGGGGCCCACGTGATTTACGGGTGGGGCCCACGTGATTTCCGGGTGGGGCCCACGTGATTTCCGGGTTGGCCCCACGTGATTTCCGGGTGGGGCCCACGTGATTTCCGGGTGGGGCCCACGTGATTTCCGGGTGGGGCCCACGTGATTTCCGGGTGGGGCCCACGTGATTTCCGGGTGGGGCCCACGTGATTTCCGCGTGGGGCCCACGTGATTTCCCCGTGGGGCCCACGTGATTTCCCCGTGGGGCCCACGTGATTTCCGGGTGGGGCCCACGTGATTTCCGGGTGGGCCCCACGTGATTTCCGTGTGGGGCCCACGTGATTTCCGGGTGGGGACCACGTGATTTCCCCGTGGGGCCCACGTAATTTCCCCGTGGGGCCCACGTGATTTCCGGGTGGGGCCCACGTGATTTCCGGGTGGGGCCCACGTGATTTCCCCGTGGGGCCCACGTGATTTCCCCGTGGGGCCCACGTGATTTCCGGGTGGGGCCCACGTGATTTCAGGGTGGGGCCCACGTGATTTCCCCGTGGGGCCCACGTGATTTCCCCGTTGGGCCCACGTGATTTCCCCCTGGGGCCCACGTGATTTCCGGGTGGGGCCCACGTGATTTCCCCGTGGGGCCCACGTGATTTCCGGGTGGGGCCCACGTGATTACCGGGTGGGGCCCACGTGATGTCCGGGTGGGGCCCACGGGATTTCCGGGTGGGGCCCACGTGATTTCCGGGTGGGGCCCACGTGATTTCCGGGTGGGGCCCACGGGATTTCCGGGTGGGGCCCACGTGATTTCCGGGTGGGGCCCACATGATTTCCCCGTGGGGCCCACGTGTTTTCCGGGTGGGGCCCACGTGATTTCCGGGTGGGGCCCACGTGATTTCCGGGTGGGGCCCACGTGATTTCCCCGTGGGGCCCACGTGATTTCCGGGTGGGGCCCACGTGATTTCCGGGTGTGGCCCACGTGATTTCCGGGTGGGTTCCACGTGATTTCCGGGTGGGGCCCACGTGATTTCCGGGTGGGGCCCACGTGATTTCCGGGTGGGGCCCACGTGATTTTCGGGTGGGGCCCACGTGATTTCCGGGTGGGGCCCACGTGATTTCCGGGTGGGGCCCACGTGATTTCCGGGTGGGGCCCACGTGATTTCCGGGTGGGGCCCACGTGATTTCCGGGTGGGGCCCACGTGATTTCCCCGTGGAGCCCACGTGATTTCCCCGTGGGGCCCACGTGATTTCCCCGTGGGGCCCACGTGATTTCCGGGTGGGGCCCACGTGATTTCCGGGTGGGGCCCACGTGATTTCCGGGTGGGGCCCACGTGATTTCCCCGTGGGGCCCACGTGATTTCCGGGTGGGGCCCACGTGATTTCCGGGTGGGGCCCACGTGATTTCCGGGTGGGGCCCACGTGATTTCCGGGTGGGGCCCACGTGATTTCCGGGTGGGGCCCACGTGATTTCCCCGTGGGGCCCACGTGATTTCCGGGTGGGGCCCACGTGATTTCCGGGTGGGGCCCACGTGATTTCCGGGTGGGGCCCACGTGATTTCCCCGTGGGGCCAACGTGATTTCCCCGTGGGGCCCACGTGATTTCCGGGTGGGGCCCACGTGATTTCCGGGTGGGGCCCACGTGATTTCCGGGTGGGGCCCACGTGATTTCCGGGTGGGGCCCACGTGATTTCCGGGTTGGCCCCACGTGATTTCCGGGTGGGGCCCACGTGATTTCCGGGTGGGGCCCACGTGATTTCCGGGTGGGGCCCACGTGATTTCCGGGTGGGGCCCACGTGATTTCCGGGTGGGGCCCACGTGATTTCCCCGTGGGCCCACGTGATTTCCCGGTGGGGCCCACGTGATTTCCGTGTGGGGCCCACGTGATTTCCGAGTGGGGCCCACGTGATTTCCGGGTGGGGCCCACGTGATTTCCGGGTGGGGCCCACGTGATTTCCGGGTGGGGCCCACGTGATTTCCGGGTGGGGCCCACGTGATTTCCGGGTGGGGCCCACGTGATTTCCGGGTGGGGCCCACGTGATTTCCCCGTGGGGCCCACGTGATTTCCGGGTGGGGCCCACGTGATTTCCCCGTGAGGCCCACGTGATTTCCCCGTGGGGCCCACGTGATTTCCGGGTGGGGCCCACGTGATTTCCGGGTGGGGCCCACGTGATTTCCGGGTGGGGCCCACGTGATTTCCGGTTGGGGCCCACGTGATTTCCGGGTGGGGCCCACGTGATTTCCGGGTGGGGCCCACGTGATTTCCGGGTGGGGCCCACGTGATTTCCCCGTGGGGCCCACGTGATTTCCGGGTGGGGCCCACGTGATTTCCGGGTGGGGCCCACGTGATTTCCGGGTGGGGCCCACGTGATTTCCGGGTGGGGCCCACGTGATTTCCGGGTGGGGCCCACGTGATTTCCGGGTGGGGCCCACGTGATTTCCGGGTGGGGCCCACGTGATTTCCGGGTGGGGCCCACGTGATTTCCGGGTGGGGCCCACGTGATTTCCCCGTGGGGCCAACGTGATTTCCCCGTGGGGACCACGTGATTTCCGGGTGGGGCCCACGTGATTTCCGGGTGGGGCCCACGTGATTTACGGGTGGGGCCCACGTGATTTCCGGGTGGGGCCCACGTGATTTCCGGGTTGGCCCCACGTGATTTCCGGGTGGGGCCCACGTGATTTCCGGGTGGGGCCCACGTGATTTCCGGGTGGGGCCCACGTGATTTCCGGGTGGGGCCCACGTGATTTCCGGGTGGGGCCCACGTGATTTCCGCGTGGGGCCCACGTGATTTCCCCGTGGGGCCCACGTGATTTCCCCGTGGGGCCCACGTGATTTCCGGGTGGGGCCCACGTGATTTCCGGGTGGGGCCCACGTGATTTCCGGGTGGGGCCCACGTGATTTCCGGGTGGGGCCCACGTGATTTCCGGGTGGGGCCCACGTGATTTCCGGGTGGGCCCCACGTGATTTCCGTGTGGGGCCCACGTGATTTCCGGGTGGGGCCCACGTGATTTCCGGGTGGGGCCCACGTGATTTCCGGGTGGGCCCCACGTGATTTCCGGGTGGGGCCCACGTGATTTCCGGGTGGGGCCCACGTGATTTCCGGGTGGGGCCCACGTGATTTCCCCGTGGGGCCCACGTGATTTCCGGCTGGGGCCCACGTGATTTCCGGGTGGGGACCACGTGATTTCCCCGTGGGGCCCACGTAATTTCCCCGTGGGGCCCACGTGATTTCCGGGTGGGGCCCACGTGATTTCCGGGTGGGGCCCACGTGATTTCCCCGTGGGGCCCACGTGATTTCCCCGTGGGGCCCACGTGATTTCCGGGTGGGGCCCACGTGATTTCAGGGTGGGGCCCACGTGATTTCCCCGTGGGGCCCACGTGATTTCCCCGTTGGGCCCACGTGATTTCCCCCTGGGGCCCACGTGATTTCCGGGTGGGGCCCACGTGATTTCCCCGTGGGGCCCACGTGATTTCCGGGTGGGCCCCACGTGATTACCGGGTGGGGCCCACGTGATTTCCGGGTGGGGCCCACGTGATTTCCGGGTGGGGCCCACGTGATTTCCGGGTGGGGCCCACGTGATTTCCGGGTGGGGCCCACGTGATTTCCGGGTGGGGCCCACGTGATTTCCGGGTGGGGCCCACATGATTTCCCCGTGGGGCCCACGTGTTTTCCGGGTGGGGCCCACGTGATTTCCGGGTGGGGCCCACGTGATTTCCGGGTGGGGCCCACGTGATTTCCCCGTGGGGCCCACGAGATTTCCGGGTGGGCCCCACGTGATTTCCGGGTGTGGCCCACGTGATTTCCGGGTGGGGCCCACGTGATTTCCGGGTGGGGCCCACGTGATTTCCGGGTGGGGCCCACGTGATTTCCGGGTGGGGCCCACGTGATTTCCCCGTGGGGCCCACGTGATTTCCGGGTGGGGCCCACGTGATTTCCGGGTGGGGCCCACGTGATTTCCGGGTGGGGCCCACGTGATTTCCGGGTGGGTTCCACGTGATTTCCGGGTGGGGCCCACGTGATTTCCGGGTGGGGCCCACGTGATTTCCGGGTGGGGCCCACGTGATTTCCGGGTGGGGCCCACGTGATTTCCGGGTGGGGCCCACGTGATTTCCGGGTGGGGCCCACGTGATTTCCGGGTGGGGCCCACGTGATTTCCCCGTGGGGCCCACGTGATTTCCCCGTGGGGCCCACGTGATTTCCGGGTGGGGCCCACGTGATTTCCGGGTGGGGCCCACGTGATTTCCGGGTGGGGCCCACGTGATTTCCGGGTGGGGCCCACGTGATTTCCCCGTGGGGCCCACGTGATTTCCGGGTGGGGCCCACGTGATTTCCGGGTGGGGCCCACGTGATTTCCGGGTGGGGCCCACGTGATTTCCGGGTGGGGCCCACGTGATTTCCGGGTGGGGCCCACGTGATTTCCGGGTGGGGCCCACGTGATTTCCGGGTGGGGCCCACGTGATTTCCGGGTGGGGCCCACGTGATTTCCGGGTGGGGCCCACATGATTTCCCCGTGGGGCCCACGTGTTTTCCGGGTGGGGCCCACGTGATTTCCGGGTGGGGCCCACGTGATTTCCGGGTGGGGCCCACGTGATTTCCCCGTGGGGCCCACGTGATTTCCGGGTGGGCCCCACGTGATTTCCGGGTGTGGCCCACGTGATTTCCGGGTGGGGCCCACGTGATTTCCGGGTGGGGCCCACGTGACTTCCGGGTGGGGCCCACGTGATTTCCGGGTGGGGCCCACGTGATTTCCCCGTGGGGCCCACGTGATTTCCGGGTGGGGCCAACGTGATTTCCGGGTGGGGCCCACGTGATTTCCGGGTGGGGCCCACGTGATTTCCGGGTGGGTTCCACGTGATTTCCGGGTGGGGCCCACGTGATTTCCGGGTGGGGCCCACGTGATTTCCGGGTGGGGCCCACGTGATTTCCGGGTGGGGCCCACGTGATTTCCGGGTGGGGCCCACGTGATTTCCGGGTGGGGCCCACGTGATTTCCGGGTGGGGCCCACGTGATTTCCGGGTGGGGCCCACGTGATTTCCCCGTGGGGCCCACGTGATTTCCCCGTGGGGCCCACGTGATTTCCGGGTGGGGCCCACGTGATTTCCGGGTGGGGCCCACGTGATTTCCGGGTGGGGCCCACGTGATTTCCGGGTGGGGCCCACGTGATTTCCGGGTGGGGCCCACGTGATTTCCCCGTGGGGCCCACGTGATTTCCGGGTGGGGCCCACGTGATTTCCGGGTGGGGCCCACGTGATTTCCGGGTGGGGCCCACGTGATTTCCGGGTGGGGCCCACGTGATTTCCGGGTGGGGCCCACGTGATTTCCCCGTGGGGCCTACGTGATTTCCGGGTGGGGCCCACGTGATTTCCGGGTGGGGCCCACGTGATTTCCGGGTGGGGCCCACGTGATTTCCCCGTGGGGCCAACGTGATTTCCCCGTGGGGCCCACGTGATTTCCGGGTGGGGCCCACGTGATTTCCGGGTGGGGCCCACGTGATTTCCGGGTGGGGCCCATGTGATTTCCGGGTGGGGCCCACGTGATTTCCGGGTTGGCCCCACGTGATTTCCGGGTGGGGCCCACGTGATTTCCGGGTGGGGCCCACGTGATTTCCGGGTGGGGCCCACGTGATTTCCGGGTGGGGCCCACGTGATTTCCGGGTGGGGCCCACGTGATTTCCCCGTGGGGCCCACGTGATTTCCCGGTGGGGCCCACGTGATTTCCGGGTGGGGCCCACGTGATTTCCGGGTGGGGCCCACGTGATTTCCGGGTGGGGCCCACGTGATTTCCGGGTGGGGCCCACGTGATTTCCGGGTGGGGCCCACGTGATTTCCGGGTGGGGCCCACGTGATTTCCGGGTGGGGCCCACGTGATTTCCGGGTGGGGCCCACGTGATTTCCCCGTGGGGCCCACGTGATTTCCGGGTGGGGCCCACGTGATTTCCCCGTGAGGCCCACGTGATTTCCCCGTGGGGCCCACGTGATTTCCGGGTGGGGCCCACGTGATTTCCGGGTGGGGCCCACGTGATTTCCGGGTGGGGCCCACGTGATTTCCGGTTGGGGCCCACGTGATTTCCGGCTGTGGCCCACGTGATTTCCGGGTGGGGTCCACGTGATTTCCGGGTGGGGCCCACGTGATTTCCCCGTGGGGCCCACGTGATTTCCCCGTGGGGCC
Organism: Ovis canadensis; assembly: GCF_042477335.2. NCBI lineage: Eukaryota > Metazoa > Chordata > Mammalia > Artiodactyla > Bovidae > Ovis > Ovis canadensis. The sequence goes on from NC_091250.1 coordinate 12,346,230, forward strand.
CACGTGATTTCCGGGTGGGGCCCACGTGATTTCCGGGTGGGGCCCACGTGATTTCCGGGTGGGGCCCACGTGATTTCCCCGTGGGGCCCACGTGATTTCCGGGTGGGGCCCACGTGATTTCCGGGTGGGGCCCACGTGATTTCCGGGTGGGGCCCACGTGATTTCCGGGTGGGGCCCACGTGATTTCCGGGTGGGGCCCACGTGATTTCCGGGTGGGGCCCACGTGATTTCCGGGTGGGGCCCACGTGATTTCCCCGTGGGGCCCACGTAATTTCCCCGTGGGGCCCACGTGATTTCCGGGTGGGGCCCACGTGATTTCCGGGTGGGGCCCACGTGATTTCCCCGTGGGGCCCACGTGATTTCCCCGTGGGGCCCACGTGATTTCCGGGTGGGGCCCACGTGATTTCAGGGTGGGGCCCACGTGATTTCCCCGTGGGGCCCACGTGATTTCCCCGTTGGGCCCACGTGATTTCCCCGTGGGGCCCACGTAATTTCCGGGTGGGGCCCACGTGATTTCCGGGTGGGGCCCACGTGATTTCCCCGTGGGGCCCACGTGATTTCCGGGTGGGCCCCACGTGATTACCGGGTGGGGCCCACGTGATTTCCGGGTGGGGCCCACATGATTTCCGGGTGGGGCCCACGTGATTTCCGGGTGGGGCCCACGTGATTTCCGGGTGGGGCCCACGTGATTTCCGGGTGGGGCCCACGTGATTTCCGGGTGGGGCCCACATGATTTCCCCGTGGGGCCCTCGTGTTTTCCGGGTGGGGCCCACGTGATTTCCGGGTGGGGCCCACGTGATTTCCGGGTGGGGCCCACGTGATTTCCCCGTGGGGCCCACGTGATTTCCGGGTGGGCCCCACGTGATTTCCGGGTGTGGCCCACGTGATTTCCGGGTGGGGCCCACGTGATTTCCGGGTGGGGCCCACGTGATTTCCGGGTGGGGCCCACGTGATTTCCGGGTGGGGCCCACGTGATTTCCCCGTGGGGCCCACGTGATTTCCGGGTGGGGCCCACGTGATTTCCGGGTGGGGCCCACGTGATTTCCGGGTGGGTTCCACGTGATTTCCGGGTGGGGCCCACGTGATTTCCGGGTGGGGCCCACGTGATTTCCGGGTGGGGCCCACGTGATTTTCGGGTGGGGCCCACGTGATTTCCGGGTGGGGCCCACGTGATTTCCGGGTGGGGCCCACGTGATTTCCGGGTGGGGCCCACGTGATTTCCGGGTGGGGCCCACGTGATTTCCGGGTGGGGCCCACGTGATTTCCCCGTGGGGCCCACGTGATTTCCCCGTGGGGCCCACGTGATTTCCGGGTGGGGCCCACGTGATTTCCGGGTGGGGCCCACGTGATTTCCGGGTGGGGCCCAAGTGATTTCCGGGTGGGGCCCACGTGATTTCCCCGTGGGGCCCACGTGATTTCCGGGTGGGGCCCACGTGATTTCCCCGTGGAGCCCACGTGATTTCCGGGTGGGGCCCACGTGATTTCCCCGTGGGGCCCACGTGATTTCCGGGTGGGGCCCATGGGATTTCCCCGTGGGGCCCACGTGATTTCCGGGTGGGGCCCACGTGATTTCCCCGTGAGGCCCACGTGATTTCCCCGTGGGGCCCACGTGATTTCCGGGTGGGGCCCACGTGATTTCCGGGTGGGGCCCACGTGATTTCCGGGTGGGGCCCACGTGATTTCCGGGTGGGGCCCACGTGATTTCCGGCTGTGGCCCACGTGATTTCCGGGTGGGGCCCACGTGATTTCCGGGTGGGGCCCACATGATTTCCGGGTGGGGCCCACGTGATTTCCGGGTGGGTCCCACGGGATTTCCGGGTGGGGCCCACGTGATTTCCGGGTGGGCCCCACTTGATTTCCGGGTGGGGCCCACGTGATTTCCGGGTGGGGCCCACGTGATTTCCGGGTGGGGCCCACGTGATTTCCGGGTGGGGCCCACGTGATTTCCGGGTGGGGCCCACGTGATTTCCCCGTGGGGCCCACGTGATTTCCGGGTGGGGCCCACGTGATTTCCGGGTGGGGCCCACGTGATTTCCGGGTGGGGCCCACGTGATTTCCGGGTGGGGCCCACGTGATTTCCGGGTGGGGCCCACGTGATTTCCCCGTGGGGCCCACGTGATTTCCGGGTGGGGCCCACGTGATTTCCGGGTGGGGCCCACGTGATTTCCGGGTGGGGCCCACGTGATTTCCCCGTGGGGCCAACGTGATTTCCCCGTGGGGCCCACGTGATTTCCGGGTGGGGCCCACGTGATTTCCGGGTGGGGCCCACGTGATTTACGGGTGGGGCCCACGTGATTTCCGGGTGGGGCCCACGTGATTTCCGGGTTGGCCCCACGTGATTTCCGGGTGGGGCCCACGTGATTTCCGGGTGGGGCCCACGTGATTTCCGGGTGGGGCCCACGTGATTTCCGGGTGGGGCCCACGTGATTTCCGGGTGGGCCCCACGTGATTTCCGGGTGGGGCCCACGTGATTTCCGGGTGGGGCCCACGTGATTTCCGGGTGGGGCCCACGTGATTTCCGGGTGGGGCCCACGTGATTTCCGGGTGGGGCCCACGTGATTTCCCCGTGGGGCCCACGTGATTTCCGGCTGGGGCCCACGTGATTTCCGGGTGGGGACCACGTGATTTCCCCGTGGGGCCCACGTAATTTCCCCGTGGGGCCCACGTGATTTCCGGGTGGGGCCCACGTGATTTCCGGGTGGGGCCCACGTGATTTCCCCGTGGGGCCCACGTGATTTCCCCGTGGGGCCCACGTGATTTCCGGGTGGGGCTCACGTGATTTCAGGGTGGGGCCCACGTGATTTCCCCGTGGGGCCCACGTGATTTCCCCGTTGGGCCCACGTGATTTCCCCCTGGGGCCCACGTGATTTCCGGGTGGGGCCCACGTGATTTCCCCGTGGGGCCCACGTGATTTCCGGGTGGGCCCCACGTGATTACCGGGTGGGGCCCACGTGATTTCCGGGTGGGGCCCACGTGATTTCCGGGTGGGGCCCACGTGATTTCCGGGTGGGGCCCACGTGATTTCCGGGTGGGGCCCACGTGATTTCCGGGTGGGGCCCACGTGATTTCCGGGTGGGGCCCACATGATTTCCCCGTGGGGCCCACGTGTTTTCCGGGTGGGGCCCACGTGATTTCCGGGTGGGGCCCACGTGATTTCCGGGTGGGGCCCACGTGATTTCCGGGTGGGGCCCACGTGATTTCCCCGTGGGGCCCACGTGATTTCCGGGTGGGCCCCACGTGATTTCCGGGTGGGGCCCACGTGATTTCCGGGTGGGGCCCACGTGATTTCCGGGTGGGGCCTACGTGATTTCCGGGTGGGGCCCACGTGATTTCCGGGTGGGGCCCACGTGATTTCCGGGTGGGGCCCACGTGATTTCCGGGTGGGGCCCACGTGATTTCCGGGTGGGTTCCACGTGATTTCCGGGTGGGGCCCACGTGATTTCCGGGTGGGGCCCACGTGATTTCCGGGTGGGGCCCACGTGATTTTCGGGTGGGGCCCACGTGATTTCCGGGTGGGGCCCACGTGATTTCCGGGTGGGGCCCACGTGATTTCCGGGTGGGGCCCACGTGATTTCCCCGTGGGGCCCACGTGATTTCCCCGTGGGGCCCACGTGATTTCCCCGTGGGGCCCACGTGATTTCCGGGTGGGGCCCACGTGATTTCCGGGTGGGGCCCACGTGATTTCCGGGTGGGGCCCACGTGATTTCCGGGTGGGGCCCACGTGATTTCCGGGTGGGGCCCACGTGATTTCCGGGTGGGGCCCACGTGATTTCCGGGTGGGGCCCACGTGATTTCCGGGTGGGGCCCACGTGATTTCCCCGTGGGGCCCACGTGATTTCCGGGTGGGGCCCACGTGATTTCCGGGTGGGGCCCACGTGATTTCCGGGTGGGGCCCACGTGATTTCCCCGTGGGGCCAACGTGATTTCCCCGTGGGGCCCACGTGATTTCCGGGTGGGGCCCACGTGATTTCCGGGTGGGGCCCACGTGATTTCCGGGTGGGGCCCACGTGATTTCCGGGTGGGGCCCACGTGATTTCCGGGTTGGCCCCACGTGATTTCCGGGTGGGGCCCACGTGATTTCCGGGTGGGGCCCACGTGATTTCCGGGTGGGGCCCACGTGATTTCCGGGTGGGGCCCACGTGATTTCCGGGTGGGGCCCACGTGATTTCCCCGTGGGGCCCACGTGATTTCCCGGTGGGGCCCACGTGATTTCCGGGTGGGGCCCACGTGATTTCCGGGTGGGGCCCACGTGATTTCCGGGTGGGGCCCACGTGATTTCCGGGTGGGGCCCACGTGATTTCCGGGTGGGGCCCACGTGATTTCCGGGTGGGGCCCACGTGATTTCCGGGTGGGGCCCACGTGATTTCCGGGTGGGGCCCACGTGATTTCCCCGTGGGGCCCACGTGATTTCCGGGTGGGGCCCACGTGATTTCCCCGTGAGGCCCACGTGATTTCCCCGTGGGGCCCACGTGATTTCCGGGTGGGGCCCACGTGATTTCCGGTGGGGCCCACGTGATTTCCGGGTGGGGCCCACGTGATTTCCGGTTGGGGCCCACGTGATTTCCGGGTGGGGCCCACGTGATTTCCGGGTGGGGCCCACGTGATTTCCGGGTGGGGCCCACGTGATTTCCCCGTGGGGCCCACGTGATTTCCGGGTGGGGCCCACGTGATTTCCGGGTGGGGCCCACGTGATTTCCGGGTGGGGCCCACGTGATTTCCGGGTGGGGCCCACGTGATTTCCGGGTGGGGCCCACGTGATTTCCCCGTGGGGCCCACGTGATTTCCGGGTGGGGCCCACGTGATTTCCGGGTGGGGCCCACGTGATTTCCGGGTGGGGCCCACGTGATTTCCCCGTGGGGCCCACGTGATTTCCGGGTGGGGCCCACGTGATTTCCGGGTGGGGCCCACGTGATTTCCGCGTGGGGCCCACGTGATTTCCCCGTGGGGCCCACGTGATTTCCCCGTGGGGCCCACGTGATTTCCGGGTGGGGCCCACGTGATTTCCGGGTGGGGCCCACGTGATTTCCGGGTGGGGCCCACGTGATTTCCGGGTGGGGCCCACGTGATTTCCGGGTGGGGCCCACGTGATTTCCGGGTGGGCCCCACGTGATTTCCGTGTGGGGCCCACGTGATTTCCGGGTGGGGCCCACGTGATTTCCGGGTGGGGCCCACGTGATTTCCGGGTGGGCCCCACGTGATTTCCGGGTGGGGCCCACGTGATTTCCGGGTGGGGCCCACGTGATTTCCGGGTGGGGCCCACGTGATTTCCGGGTGGGGCCCACGTGATTTCCGGGTGGGGCCCACGTGATTTCCCCGTGGGGCCCACGTGATTTCCGGCTGGGGCCCACGTGATTTCCGGGTGGGGACCACGTGATTTCCCCGTGGGGCCCACGTAATTTCCCCGTGGGGCCCACGTGATTTCCGGGTGGGGCCCACGTGATTTCCGGGTGGGGCCCACGTGATTTCCCCGTGGGGCCCACGTGATTTCCCCGTGGGGCCCACGTGATTTCCGGGTGGGGCCCACGTGATTTCAGGGTGGGGCCCACGTGATTTCCCCGTGGGGCCCACGTGATTTCCCCGTTGGGCCCACGTGATTTCCCCCTGGGGCCCACGTGATTTCCGGGTGGGGCCCACGTGATTTCCCCGTGGGGCCCACGTGATTTCCGGGTGGGCCCCACGTGATTACCGGGTGGGGCCCACGTGATTTCCGGGTGGGGCCCACGTGATTTCCGGGTGGGGCCCACGTGATTTCCGGGTGGGGCCCACGTGATTTCCGGGTGGGGCCCACGTGATTTCCGGGTGGGGCCCACGTGATTTCCGGGTGGGGCCCACATGATTTCCCCGTGGGGCCCACGTGTTTTCCGGGTGGGGCCCACGTGATTTCCGGGTGGGGCCCACGTGATTTCCGGGTGGGGCCCACGTGATTTCCCCGTGGGGCCCACGTGATTTCCGGGTGGGCCCCACGTGATTTCCGGGTGTGGCCCACGTGATTTCCGGGTGGGGCCCACGTGATTTCCGGGTGGGGCCCACGTGATTTCCGGGTGGGGCCCACGTGATTTCCGGGTGGGGCCCACGTGATTTCCGGGTGGGGCCCACGTGATTTCCGGGTGGGGCCCACGTGATTTCCGGGTGGGGCCCACGTGATTTCCGGGTGGGGCCCACGTGATTTCCGGGTGGGGCCCACGTGATTTCCGGGTGGGTTCCACGTGATTTCCGGGTGGGGCCCACGTGATTTCCGGGTGGGGCCCACGTGATTTCCGGGTGGGGCCCACGTGATTTCCGGGTGGGGCCCACGTGATTTCCGGGTGGGGCCCACGTGATTTCCGGGTGGGGCCCACGTGATTTCCGGGTGGGGCCCACGTGATTTCCGGGTGGGGCCCACGTGATTTCCGGGTGGGGCCCACGTGATTTCCCCGTGGGGCCCACGTGATTTCCCCGTGGGGCCCACGTGATTTCCGGGTGGGGCCCACGTGATTTCCGGGTGGGGCCCACGTGATTTCCGGGTGGGGCCCACGTGATTTCCGGGTGGGGCCCACGTGATTTCCCCGTGGGGCCCACGTGATTTCCGGGTGGGGCCCACGTGATTTCCGGGTGGGGCCCACGTGATTTCCGGGTGGGGCCCACGTGATTTCCGGGTGGGGCCCACGTGATTTCCGGGTGGGGCCCACGTGATTTCCCCGTGGGGCCCACGTGATTTCCGGGTGGGGCCCACGTGATTTCCGGGTGGGGCCCACGTGATTTCCGGGTGGGGCCCACGTGATTTCCCCGTGGGGCCAACGTGATTTCCCCGTGGGGCCCACGTGATTTCCGGGTGGGGCCCACGTGATTTCCGGGTGGGGCCCACGTGATTTCCGGGTGGGGCCCATGTGATTTCCGGGTGGGGCCCACGTGATTTCCGGGTTGGCCCCACGTGATTTCCGGGTGGGGCCCACGTGATTTCCGGGTGGGGCCCACGTGATTTCCGGGTGGGGCCCACGTGATTTCCGGGTGGGGCCCACGTGATTTCCGGGTGGGGCCCACGTGATTTCCCCGTGGGGCCCACGTGATTTCCCGGTGGGGCCCACGTGATTTCCGGGTGGGGCCCACGTGATTTCCGGGTGGGGCCCACGTGATTTCCGGGTGGGGCCCACGTGATTTCCGGGTGGGGCCCACGTGATTTCCGGGTGGGGCCCACGTGATTTCCGGGTGGGGCCCACGTGATTTCCGGGTGGGGCCCACGTGATTTCCGGGTGGGGCCCACGTGATTTCCCCGTGGGGCCCACGTGATTTCCGGGTGGGGCCCACGTGATTTCCCCGTGAGGCCCACGTGATTTCCCCGTGGGGCCCACGTGATTTCCGGGTGGGGCCCACGTGATTTCCGGGTGGGGCCCACGTGATTTCCGGGTGGGGCCCACGTGATTTCCGGTTGGGGCCCACGTGATTTCCGGCTGTGGCCCACGTGATTTCCGGGTGGGGTCCACGTGATTTCCGGGTGGGGCCCACGTGATTTCCCCGTGGGGCCCACGTGATTTCCGGGTGGGGCCCACGTGATTTCCGGGTGGGGCCCACGTGATTTCCGGGTGGGGCCCACGTGATTTCCGGGTGGGGCCCACGTGATTTCCCCGTGGGGCCCACGTGATTTCCGGGTGGGGCCCACGTGATTTCCGGGTGGGGCCCACGTGATTTCCGGGTGGGGCCCACGTGATTTCCGGGTGGGGCCCACGTGATTTCCGGGTGGGGCCCACGTGATTTCCGGGTGGGGCCCACGTGATTTCCGGGTGGGGCCCACGTGATTTCCGGGTGGGGCCCACGTGATTTCCGGGTGGGGCCCACGTGATTTCCCCGAGGGGCCCACGTGATTTCCGGGTGGGGCCCACGTGATTTCCGGGTGGGGCCCACGTGATTTCCGGATGTGGCCCACGTGTTTTCCGGGTGGGGCCCACGTGATTTCCGGGTGGGGCCCACGTGATTTCCGGGTGGGGCCCACGTGATTTCCGGGTGGGCCCCACGTGATTTCCGGGTGGGGCCCACGTGATTTCCGGGTGGGGCCCACGTGATTTCGGGGTGGGGCCCACGTGATTTCCGGGTGGGGCCCACGTGATTTCCGGCTGGGGCCCACGTGATTTCCGGGTGGGGCCCACGTGATTTCCCCGTGGGGCCCACGTGATTTCCGGGTGGGGCCCACGTGATTTCCCCGTGAGGCCCACGTGATTTCCCCGTGGGGCCCACGTGATTTCCGGGTGGGGCCCACGTGATTTCCGGGTGGGGCCCACGTGATTTCCGGTTGGGGCCCACGTGATTTCCGGCTGTGGCCCACGTGATTTCCGGGTGGGGTCCACGTGATTTCCGGGTGGGGCCCACGTGATTTCCCGGTGGGGCCCACGTGATTTCCGGGTGGGGCCCACGTGATTTCCGGGTGGGGCCCACGTGATTTCCGGGTGGGGCCCACGTGATTTCCGGGTGGGGCCCACGTGAATTCCCCATGGGCCCACGTGATTTCCGGGTGGGGCCCACGTGATTTCCGGGTGGGGCCCACGTGATTTCCGGGTGGGGCCCACGTGATTTTCGGGTGGGGCCCACGTGATTTCCGGGTGGGGCCCACGTGATTTCCGGCTGTGGCCCACGTGATTTCCGGGTGGGGCCCAAGTGATTTCCGGGTGGGGCCCACGTGATTTCCCCGTGGGGCCCACGTGATTTCCGGGTGGGGCCCACGTGATTTCCGGGTGGGGCCCACGTGATTTCCGGGTGGGGCCCACGTGATTTCCGGGTGGGGCCCACGTGATTTCCGGGTGGGGCCCACGTGATTTCCGGGTGGGGCCCACGTGATGTCCGGGTGGGGCCCACGTGATTTCCGGGTGGGGCCCACGTGATTTCCGGGTGGGGCCCACGTGATTTCCGGGTGGGGCCCACGTGATTTCCGGGTGGGGCCCACGTGATTTCCGGGTGGGGCCCACGTGATTTCCCCGAGGGGCCCACGTGATTTCCGGGTGGGGCCCACGTGATTTCCGGGTGGGGCCCACGTGATTTCCGGGTGGGGCCCACGTGATTTCCGGGTGGGGCCCACGTGATTTCCGGGTGGGGCCCACGTGATTTCCGGGTGGGGCCCACGTGATTTCCGGGTGGGGCCCACGTGATTTCCCCGTGGGGCCCACGTGATTTCCCCATGGGGCCCACGTGATTTCCGGCTGGGGCCCACGTGATTTCCGGGTGGGGTCCACGTGATTTCCAGGTGGGGCCCACGTGATTTCCCCGTGGGGCCCACGTGATTTCCGGGTGGGGCCCACGTGATTTCCGGGTGGGGCCCACGTGATTTCCGGGTGGGGCCCACGTGATTTCCGGGTGGGGCCCACGTGATTTCCGGATGTGGCCCACGTGTTTTCCGGGTGGGGCCCACGTGATTTCCGGGTGGGGCCCACGTGATTTCCGGGTGGGGCCCACGTGATTTCCGGGTGGGCCCCACGTGATTTCCGGGTGGGGCCCACGTGATTTCCGGGTGGGGCCCACGTGATTTCGGGGTGGGGCCCACGTGATTTCCGGGTGGGGCCCACGTGATTTCCGGCTGGGGCCCACGTGATTTCCGGGTGGGGCCCACGTGATTTCCGGGTGGGGCCCACGTGATTTCCGGGTGGGGCCCACGTGATTTCCGGGTGGGGCCCACGTGATTTCCCCGTGGGGCCCACGTGATTTCCGGGTGGGGCCCACGTGATTTCCGGGTGGGGCCCACGTGATTTCCCCGTGGGGCCCACGTGATTTCCGGGTGGGGCCCACGTGATTTCCGGGTGGGGCCCACGTGATTTCCGGGTGGGGCCCACGTGATTTCCGGGTGGGGCCCACGTGATTTCCCCGTGGGGCCCACGTGATTTCCCCGTGGGGCCCACGTGATTTCCGGGTGGGGCCCACGTGATTTCCGGGTGGGGCCCACGTGATTTCCCGGTGGGGCCCACGTGATTTCCGGGTGGGGCCCACGTGATTTCCGGGTGGGGCCCACGTGATTTCCTGGTGGGCCCCACGTGATTTCCGTGTGGGGCCCACGTGATTCCCGGGTGGGGCCCACGTGATTTCCCCGTGGGGCCCACGTGATTTCCGGGTGGGCCCCACGTGATTTCCGGGTGGGGCCCACGTGATTTCCCCGTGGGGCCCACGTGATTTCCGGCTGGGGCCCACGTGATTTCCCCGTGGGGCCCACGTGATTTCCGGCTGGGGCCCACGTGATTTCCGGGTGGGGCCCACGTGATTTCCGGGTGGGGCCCACGTGATTTCCGGGTGGGGCCCACGTGATTTCCGGGTGGGTTCCACGTGATTTCCGGGTGGGGCCCACGTGATTTCCGGGTGGGGCCCACGTGATTTCCGGGTGGGGCCCACGTGATTTCCGGGTGGGGCCCACGTGATTTCCGGGTGGGGCCCACGTGATTTCCGGGTGGGGCCCACGTGATTTCCGGGTGGGGCCCACGTGATTTCCGGGTGGGGCCCACGTGATTTCCCCGTGGGGCCCACGTGATTTCCCCGTGGGGCCCACGTGATTTCCGGGTCGGGCCCACGTGATTTCCGGGTGGGGCCCACGTGATTTCCGGGTGGGGCCCACGTGATTTCCGGGTGGGGCCCACGTGATTTCCGGGTGGGGCCCACGTGATTTCCCCGTGGGGCCCACGTGATTTCCGGGTGGGGCCCACGTGATTTCCGGGTGGGGCCCACGTGATTTCCGGGTGGGGCCCACGTGATTTCCGGGTGGGGCCCACGTGATTTCCGGGTGGGGCCCACGTGATTTCCCCGTGGGGCCCACGTGATTTCCGGGTGGGGCCCACGTGATTTCCGGGTGGGGCCCACGTGATTTCCGGGTGGGGCCCACGTGATTTCCCCGTGGGGCCAACGTGATTTCCCCGTGGGGCCCACGTGATTTCCGGGTGGGGCCCACGTGATTTCCGGGTGGGGCCCACGTGATTTCCGGGTGGGGCCCATGTGATTTCCGGGTGGGGCCCACGTGATTTCCGGGTTGGCCCCACGTGATTTCCGGGTGGGGCCCACGTGATTTCCGGGTGGGGCCCACGTGATTTCCAGGTGGGGCCCACGTGATTTCCGGGTGGGGCCCACGTGATTTCCGGGTGGGGCCCACGTGATTTCCCCGTGGGGCCCACGTGATTTCCCGGTGGGGCCCACGTGATTTCCGGGTGGGGCCCACGTGATTTCCGGGTGGGGCCCACGTGATTTCCGGGTGGGGCCCACGTGATTTCCCCGTGGGGCCCACGTGATTTCCGGGTGGGGCCCACGTGATTTCCGGGTGGGGCCCACGTGATTTCCGGGTGGGGCCCACGTGATTTCCGGGTGGGGCCCACGTGATTTCCCCGTGGGGCCCACGTGATTTCCGGGTGGGGCCCACGTGATTTCCCCGTGAGGCCCACGTGATTTCCCCGTGGGGCCCACGTGATTTCCGGGTGGGGCCCACGTGATTTCCGGGTGGGGCCCACGTGATTTCCCCGTGGGGCCCACGTGATTTCCGGGTGGGGCCCACGTGATTTCCGGGTGGGGCCCACGTGATTTCCGGGTGGGGCCCACGTGATTTCCCCGTGGGGCCCACGTGATTTCCGGGTGGGGCCCACGTGATTTCCGGGTGGGGCCCACGTGATTTCCGGGTGGGGCCCACGTGATTTCCGGGTGGGGCCCACGTGATTTCCGGGTGGGGCCCACGTGATTTCCGGGTGGGGCCCACGTGATTTCCGGTTGGGGCCCACGTGATTTCCGGCTGTGGCCCACGTGATTTCCGGGTGGGGTCCACGTGATTTCCGGGTGGGGCCCACGTGATTTCCCCGTGGGGCCCACGTGATTTCCGGGTGGGGCCCACGTGATTTCCAGGTGGGGCCCACGTGATTTCCGGGTGGGGCCCACGTGATTTCCGGGTGGGGCCCACGTGATTTCCCCGTGGGGCCCACGTGATTTCCCGGTGGGGCCCACGTGATTTCCGGGTGGGGCCCACGTGATTTCCGGGTGGGGCCCACGTGATTTCCGGGTGGGGCCCACGTGATTTCCCCGTGGGGCCCACGTGATTTCCGGGTGGGGCCCACGTGATTTCCGGGTGGGGCCCACGTGATTTCCGGGTGGGGCCCACGTGATTTCCGGGTGGGGCCCACGTGATTTCCGGGTGGGGCCCACGTGATTTCCGGGTGGGGCCCACGTGATTTCCGGTTGGGGCCCACGTGATTTCCGGCTGTGGCCCACGTGATTTCCGGGTGGGGTCCACGTGATTTCCGGGTGGGGCCCACGTGATTTCCCCGTGGGGCCCACGTGATTTCCGGGTGGGGCCCACGTGATTTCCGGGTGGGGCCCACGTGATTTCCGGGTGGGGCCCACGTGATTTCCGGGTGGGGCCCACGTGATTTCCCCGTGGGGCCCACGTGATTTCCGGGTGGGGCCCACGTGATTTCCGGGTGGGGCCCACGTGATTTCCGGGTGGGGCCCACGTGATTTCCGGGTGGGGCCCACGTGATTTCCGGGTGGGGCCCACGTGATTTCCGGGTGGGGCCCACGTGATTTCCCCGTGGGGCCCACGTGATTTCCGGGTGGGGCCCACGTGATTTCCGGGTGGGGCCCACGTGATTTCCGGGTGGGGCCCACGTGATTTCCCCGTGGGGCCCACGTGATTTCCGGGTGGGGCCCACGTGATTTCCCCGTGAGGCCCACGTGATTTCCCCGTGGGGCCCACGTGATTTCCGGGTGGGGCCCACGTGATTTCCGGGTGGGGCCCACGTGATTTCCGGTTGGGGCCCACGTGATTTCCGGCTGTGGCCCACGTGATTTCCGGGTGGGGTCCACGTGATTTCCGGGTGGGGCCCACGTGATTTCCCCGTGGGGCCCACGTGATTTCCGGGTGGGGCCCACGTGATTTCCGGGTGGGGCCCACGTGATTTCCGGGTGGGGCCCACGTGATTTCCGGGTGGGGCCCACGTGAATTCCCCATGGGCCCACGTGATTTCCGGGTGGGGCCCACGTGATTTCCGGGTGGGGCCCACGTGATTTCCGGGTGGGGCCCACGTGATTTTCGGGTGGGGCCCACGTGTTTTCCGGGTGGGGCCCACGTGATTTCCGGCTGTGGCCCACGTGATTTCCGGGTGGGGCCCACGTGATTTCCGGGTGGGGCCCACGTGATTTCCCCGTGGGGCCCACGTGATTTCCGGGTGGGGCCCACGTGATTTCCGGGTGGGGCCCACGTCATTTCCGGGTGGGGCCCACGTGATTTCCGGGTGGGGCCCACGTGATTTCCCCGTGGGGCCCACGTGATTTCCGGGTGGGGCCCACGTGATTTCCGGGTGGGGCCCACGTGATTTCCGGGTGGGGCCCACGTGATTTCCGGGTGGGGCCCACGTGATTTCCGGGTGGGGCCCACGTGATTTCCGGGTGGGGCCCACGTGATTTCCGGGTGGGGCCCACGTGATTTCCCCGAGGGGCCCACGTGATTTCCGGGTGGGGCCCACGTGATTTCCGGGTGGGGCCCACGTGATTTCCGGGTGGGGCCCACGTGATTTCCGGGTGGGGCCCACGTGATTTCCGGGTGGGGCCCACGTGATTTCCGGGTAGGGCCCACGTGATTTCCGGGTGGGGCCCACGTGATTTCCCCGTGGGGCCCACGTGATTTCCCCATGGGGCCCACGTGATTTCCGGCTGGGGCCCACGTGATTTCCGGGTGGGGTCCACGTGATTTCCGGGTGGGGCCCACGTGATTTCCCCGTGGGGCCCACGTGATTTCCGGGTGGGGCCCACGTGATTTCCGGGTGGGGCCCACGTGATTTCCGGGTGGGGCCCACGTGATTTCCGGGTGGGGCCCACGTGATTTCCGGATGTGGCCCACGTGTTTTCCGGGTGGGGCCCACGTGATTTCCGGGTGGGGCCCACGTGATTTCCGGGTGGGGCCCACGTGATTTCCGGGTGGGCCCCACGTGATTTCCGGGTGGGGCCCACGTGATTTCCGGGTGGGGCCCACGTGATTTCGGGGTGGGGCCCACGTGATTTCCGGGTGGGGCCCACGTGATTTCCGGCTGGGGCCCACGTGATTTCCGGGTGGGGCCCACGTGATTTCCGGGTGGGGCCCACGTGATTTCCGGGTGGGGCCCACGTGATTTCCGGGTGGGGCCCACGTGATTTCCCCGTGGGGCCCACGTGATTTCCGGGTGGGGCCCACGTGATTTCCGGGTGGGGCCCACGTGATTTCCCCGTGGGGCCCACGTGATTTCCGGGTGGGGCCCACGTGATTTCCGGGTGGGGCCCACGTGATTTCCGGGTGGGGCCCACGTGATTTCCGGGTGGGGCCCACGTGATTTCCCCGTGGGGCCCACGTGATTTCCCCGTGGGGCCCACGTGATTTCCGGGTGGGGCCCACGTGATTTCCGGGTGGGGCCCACGTGATTTCCCGGTGGGGCCCACGTGATTTCCGGGTGGGGCCCACGTGATTTCCGGGTGGGGCCCACGTGATTTCCTGGTGGGCCCCACGTGATTTCCGTGTGGGGCCCACGTGATTCCCGGGTGGGGCCCACGTGATTTCCCCGTGGGGCCCACGTGATTTCCGGGTGGGCCCCACGTGATTTCCGGGTGGGGCCCACGTGATTTCCCCGTGGGGCCCACGTGATTTCCGGCTGGGGCCCACGTGATTTCCCCGTGGGGCCCACGTGATTTCCGGCTGGGGCCCACGTGATTTCCGGGTGGGGCCCACGTGATTTCCGGGTGGGGCCCACGTGATTTCCGGGTGGGGCCCACGTGATTTCCGGGTGGGCCCCACGTGATTTCCCCGTGGGGCCCACGTGATTTCCCCGTGGGGCCCACGTGATTTCCGGGTGGGCCCCACGTGATTTCCGTGCGGGGCCCACGTGATTTCCGGGTGGGGCCCACGTGATTTCCGGGTGGGGCCCACGTGATTTCCGGGTGGGGCCCACGTGATTTCCGGGTGGGGCCCACGTGCTTTCCCCGTGGGGCCCACGTGATTTCCGGGTGGGGCCCACGTGATTTCCGGGTGGGGCCCACGTGATTTCCGGGTGGGGCCCACGTGATTTCCGGGTGGGGCCCACGTGATTTCCGGGTGGGGCCCACGTGATTTCCGGGTGGGGCCCACGTGATTTCCCCGTGGGGGCCACGTGATTTCCCCGTGGGGCCCACGTGATTTCCGGGTGGGGCCCACGTGATTTCAGGGTGGGGCCCACGGGATTTCCGGGTGGGGATCACGTGATTTCCGGGTGGGGCCCACGTGATTTCCGTGTGGGGCCCACGTGATTTCCGGGTGGGGCCCACGTGATTTCCGGGTGGGGCCCACGTGATTTCCGGGTGGGGCCCACGTGATTTCCGGCTGGGGCCCACGTGATTTCCGGGTGGGGCCCACGTGATTTCCGTGTGGGGCCCACGTGATTTCCGGTGGGGCCCACGTGATTTCCGGGTGGGGCCCACGTGATTTCCGGGTGGGGCCCACGTGATTTCCGGGTGGGGCCCACGTGATTTCCGGGTGGTGCCCACGTGATTTCCGGGTGGGGCCCACGTGATTTCCGGGTGGGGCCCACGTGATTTCCGGTTGGGGCCCACGTGATTTCCGGGTGGGGCCCACGTGTTTTCCGGGTGGGGCCCACGTGATTTCCGGGTGGGGCCCACGTGATTTCCGGGTGGGCCCCACGTGATTTCCGGGTGGGCCCCACGTGATTTCCGGGTGGGGCCCACGTGATTTCCGGGTGGGGCCCACGTGATTTCCGGGTGGGGCCCACGTGATTTCCGGGTGGGGCCCACGTGATTTCCGGGTGGGGCCCACGTGATTTCCGGGTGGGGCCCACGTGATTTCCGGGTGGGTCCCACGTGATTTCCCCGTGGGGCCCACGTGATTTCCAGGTGGGCCCCACGTGATTTCCGGGTGGGGCCCACGTGATTTCCGGGTGGGGCCCACGTGATTTCCGGGTGGGGCCCACGTGATTTCCGGGTGGGGCCCACGTGATTTCCGGGTGGGGCCCACGTGATTTCCGGGTGGGGCCCACGTGATTTCCCCGTGGGGCCCACGTGATTTCCGGGTGGGGCCCACGTGATTTCCGGGTGGGGCCCACGTGATTTCCGGGTGGGGCCCACGTGATTTCCGGGTGGGGCCCACGTGATTTCCCCGTGGGGCCCACGTGATTTCCCCGTGGGGCCCACGTGATTTCCGGGTGGGGCCCACGTGATTTCCGGGTGGGGCCCAAGTGATTTCCGGGTGGGGCCCACGTGATTTCCCCGTGGGGCCCACGTGATTTCCGGGTGGGGCCCACGTGATTTCCGGGTGGGGCCCACGTGATTTCCGGGTGGGGCCCACGTGATTTCCGGGTGGGGCCCACGTGATTTCCGGGTGGGGCCCACGTGATTTCCGGCTGTGGCCCACGTGATTTCCGGGTGGGGCCCACGTGATTTCCGGGTGGGGCCCACGTGAGTTCCCCGTGGGGCCCACGTGATTTCCGGGTGGGGCCCACGGGATTTCCGGGTGGGGCCCACGTGATTTCCGGGTGGGGGCCCACGTGATTTCCGGGTGGGCCCCACGTGATTTCCGGGAGGGGCCCACGTGATTTCCGGGTGGGGCCCTCGTGATTTCCGGGTGGGGCCCACGTGATTTCCGGGTGGGGCCCACGTGATTTCCGGGTGGGCCCCACGTGATTTCCGGGAGGGGCCCACGTGATTTCCGGGTGGGGCCCACGTGATTTCCGGGTGGGGCCCACGTGATTTCCGCGTGGGGCCCACGTGATTTCCCCGTGGGGCCCACGTGATTTCCGGGTGGGGCCCACGTGATTTCCGGGTGGGGCCCACGTGATTTCCGGGTGGGGCCCACGTGATTTCCGCGTGGGGCCCACGTGATTTCCCCGTGGGGCCCACGTGATTTCCGGGTGGGGCCCACGTGATTTCCGGGTGGGGCCCACGTGATTTCCGGGTGGGGCCCACGTGATTTCCGCGTGGGGCCCACGTGATTTCCCCGTGGGGCCCACGTGATTTCCGGGTGGGGCCCACGTGATTTCCGGGTGGGGCCCACGTGATTTCCGGGTGGGGCCCACGTGATTTCCGCGTGGGGCCCACGTGATTTCCCCGTGGGGCCCACGTGATTTCCGGGTGGGGCCCACGTGATTTCCGGGTGGGGCCCACGTGATTTCCGGGTGGGGCCCACGTGATTTCCGCGTGGGGCCCACGTGATTTCCCCGTGGGGCCCACGTGATTTCCGGGTGGGGCCCACGTGATTTCCGGGTGGGGCCCACGTGATTTCCGGGTGGGGCCCACGTGATTTCCGCGTGGGGCCCACGTGATTTCCCCGTGGGGCCCACGTGATTTCCGGGTGGGGCCCACGTGATTTCCGGGTGGGGCCCACGTGATTTCCGGGTGGGGCCCACGTGATTTCCCCGTGGGGCCCACGTGATTTCCCCGTGGGGCCCACGTGATTTCCGGGTGGGGCCCACGTGATTTCCGGGTGGGGCCCACGTGATTTCCGGGTGGGGCCCACGTGATTTCCGGGTGGGGCCCACGTGATTTCCGGGTTGGCCCCACGTGATTTCCGGGTGGGACCCACGTGATTTCCGGGTGGGGCCCACGTGATTTCCGGGTGGGGCCCACGTGATTTCCGGGTGGGGCCCACGTGATTTCCGGGTGGGGCCCACGTGATTTCCCCGTGGGGCCCACGTGATTTCCCGGTGGGGCCCACGTGATTTCCGGGTGGGGCCCACGTGATTTCCGGGTGGGGCCCACGTGATTTCCGGGTGGGGCCCACGTGATTTCCGGGTGGGGCCCACGTGATTTCCGGGTGGGGCCCACGTGATTTCCGGGTGGGGCCCACGTGATTTCCGGGTGGGGCCCACGTGATTTCCGGGTGGGGCCCACGTGATTTCCCCGTGGGGCCCACGTGATTTCCGGGTGGGGCCCACGTGATTTCCCCGTGAGGCCCACGTGATTTCCCCGTGGGGCCCACGTGATTTCCGGGTGGGGCCCACGTGATTTCCGGGTGGGGCCCACGTGATTTCCGGGTGGGGCCCACGTGATTTCCGGGTGGGGCCCACGTGATTTCCCCGTGGGGCCCACGTGATTTCCGGGTGGGGCCCACGTGATTTCCCCGTGAGGCCCACGTGATTTCCCCGTGGGGCCCACGTGATTTCCGGGTGGGGCCCACGTGATTTCCGGGTGGGGCCCACGTGATTTCCGGGTGGGGCCCACGTGATTTCCGGGTGGGGCCCACGTGATTTCCGGGTGGGGCCCACGTGATTTCCGGGTGGGGCCCACGTGATTTCCCCGTGGGGCCCACGTGATTTCCGGGTGGGGCCCACGTGATTTCCCCGAGGGGCCCACGTGATTTCCGGGTGGGGCCCACGTGATTTCCGGGTGGGGCCCACGTGATTTCCGGGTGGGGCCCACGTGATTTCCGGGTGGGGCCCACGTGATTTCCCCGAGGGGCCCACGTGATTTCCGGGTGGGGCCCACGTGATTTCCGGGTGGGGCCCACGTGATTTCCGGGTGGGGCCCACGTGATTTCCGGGTGGGGCCCACGTGATTTCCGGTTGGGGCCCACGTGATTTCCGGGTGGGGCCCACGTGATTTCCGGGTGGGGCCCACGTGATTTCCCCGTGGGGCCCACGTGATTTCCCCATGGGGCCCACGTGATTTCCGGCTGGGGCCCACGTGATTTCCCCGTGGGGCCCACGTGATTTCCGCGTGGGGCCCACGTGATTTCCCCGTGGGGCCCACGTGATTTCCCCGTGGGGCCCACGTGATTTCCGGGAGGGGCCCACGTGATTTCCGGGTGGGGCCCACGTGATTTCCGGGTGGGGCCCACGTGATTTCCGGGTGGGGCCCACGTGATTTCCGGGTGGGGCCCACGTGATTTCCGGGTGGGGCCCACGTGATTTCCGGGTGGGCCCCACGTGATTTCCGTGTGGGGCCCACGTGATTTCCGGGTGGGGCCCACGTGATTTCCGGGTGGGCCCCACGTGATTTCCGGGTGGGGCCCACGTGATTTCCGGGTGGGGCCCACGTGATTTCCGGGTGGGGCCCACGTGATTTCCGGGTGGGGCCCACGTGATTTCCGGGTGGGGCCCACGTGATTTCCCCGTGGGGCCCACGTGATTTCCGGCTGGGGCCCACGTGATTTCCGGGTGGGGCCCACGTGATTTCCGGGTGGGGCCCACGTGATTTCCGGGTGGGGCCCACGTGATTTCCGGGTGGGCCCCACGTGATTTCCCCGTGGGGCCCACGTGATTTCCCCGTGGGGCCCACGTGATTTCCGGGTGGGCCCCACGTGATTTCCGTGCGGGGCCCACGTGATTTCCGGGTGGGGCCCACGTGATTTCCGGGTGGGGCCCACGTGATTTCCGGGTGGGGCCCACGTGATTTCCGGGTGGGGCCCACGTGATTTCCGGGTGGGGCCCACGTGATTTCCCCGTGGGGCCCACGTGATTTCCGGGTGGGGCCCACGTGATTTCCGGGTGGGGCCCACGTGATTTCCGGGTGGGGCCCACGTGATTTCCGGGTGGGGCCCACGTGATTTCCGGGTGGGGCCCACGTGATTTCCCCGTGGGGCCCACGTGATTTCCGGGTGGGGCCCACGTGATTTCCCCGTGGGGGCCACGTGATTTCCCCGTGGGGCCCACGTGATTTCCGGGTGGGGCCCACGTGATTTCCGGGTGGGGCCCACGTGATTTCAGGGTGGGGCCCACGGGATTTCCGGGTGGGGCCCACGTGATTTCCGGGTGGGGCCCACGTGATTTCCGTGTGGGGCCCACGTGATTTCCGGGTGGGGCCCACGTGATTTCCGGGTGGGGCCCACGTGATTTCCGGGTGGGGCCCACGTGATTTCCGGCTGGGGCCCACGTGATTTCCGGGTGGTGCCCACGTGATTTCCCCGTGGGGCCCACGTGATTTCCCCGTGGGGCCCACGTGATTTCCGGGTGGGCCCCACGTGATTTCCGGGTGGGGCCCACGTGATTTCCCCGTGGGGCCCACGTGATTTCCGGGTGGGGCCCACGTGATTTCCGGGTGGGGCCCACGTGATTTCCGGGTGGGGCCCACGTGATTTCCGGGTGGGGCCCACGTGATTTCCGGGTGGGGCCCACGTGATTTCCGGGTGGGGCCCACGTGATTTCCGGGTGGGGCCCACGTGATTTCCGGGTGGGGCCCACGTGATTTCCCCGTGGGGCCCACGTGATTTCCGGCTGGGGCCCACGTGATTTCCGGCTGGGGCCCACGTGATTTCCGGGTGGGGCCCACGTGATTTCCGGGTGGGGCCCACGTGATTTCCGGGTGGGCCCCACGTGATTTCCCCGTGGGGCCCACGTGATTTCCCCGTGGGGCCCACGTGATTTCCGGGTGGGGCCCACGTGATTTCCGGGTGGGGCCCACGAGATTTCCCCGTGGGGCCCACGTGATTTCCGGGTGGGGCCCACGTGATTTCCGGGTGGGGCCCACGTGATTTCCGGGTGGGGCCCACGTGATTTCCGGGTGGGGCCCACGTGATTTCCGGGTGGGGCCCACGTGATTTCCGGGTGGGCCCCACGTGATTTCCGGGTGGGGCCCACGTGATTTCCGGGTGGGGCCCA
Organism: Ovis canadensis; assembly: GCF_042477335.2. Classification (NCBI taxonomy): domain Eukaryota; kingdom Metazoa; phylum Chordata; class Mammalia; order Artiodactyla; family Bovidae; genus Ovis; species Ovis canadensis. The sequence continues at coordinate 12,366,755 of NC_091250.1, forward strand.
CGTGATTTCCGGGTGGGCCCCACGTGATTTCCGGGTGGGGCCCACGTGATATCCGGGTGGGGCCCACGTGATTTCCGGGTGGGGCCCACGTGATTTCCGGGTGGGGCCCACGTGATTTCCCCGTGGGGCCCACGTGATTTCCGGGTGGGGCCCACGTGATTTCCGGGTGGGGCCCACGTGATTTCCGGGTGGGGCCCACGTGATTTCCGGGTGGGGCCCACGTGATTTCCCCGTGGGGCCCACGTGATTTCCGGGTGGGGCCCACGTGATTTCCGGGTGGGGCCCACGTGATTTCCGGGTGGGGCCCACGTGATTTCCCCGTGGGGCCCACGTGATTTCCCCGTGGGGCCCACGTGATTTCCGGGTGGGGCCCACGTGATTTCCGGGTGGGGCCCACGTGATTTCCGGGTGGGGCCCACGTGATTTCCGGGTGGGGCCCACGTGATTTCCGGGTTGGCCCCACGTGATTTCCGGGTGGGACCCACGTGATTTCCGGGTGGGGCCCACGTGATTTCCGGGTGGGCCCACGTGATTTCCGGGTGGGGCCCACGTGATTTCCGGGTGGGGCCCACGTGATTTCCCCGTGGGGCCCACGTGATTTCCCGGTGGGGCCCACGTGATTTCCGGGTGGGGCCCACGTGATTTCCGGGTGGGGCCCACGTGATTTCCGGGTGGGGCCCACGTGATTTCCGGGTGGGGCCCACGTGATTTCCGGGTGGGGCCCACGTGATTTCCGGGTGGGGCCCACGTGATTTCCGGGTGGGGCCCACGTGATTTCCGGGTGGGGCCCACGTGATTTCCCCGTGGGGCCCACGTGATTTCCGGGTGGGGCCCACGTGATTTCCCCGTGAGGCCCACGTGATTTCCCCGTGGGGCCCACGTGATTTCCGGGTGGGGCCCACGTGATTTCCGGGTGGGGCCCACGTGATTTCCGGGTGGGGCCCACGTGATTTCCGGGTGGGGCCCACGTGATTTCCCCGTGGGGCCCACGTGATTTCCGGGTGGGGCCCACGTGATTTCCCCGTGAGGCCCACGTGATTTCCCCGTGGGGCCCACGTGATTTCCGGGTGGGGCCCACCTGATTTCCGGGTGGGGCCCACGTGATTTCCGGGTGGGGCCCACGTGATTTTCGGGTGGGGCCCACGTGATTTCCGGGTGGGGCCCACGTGATTTCCGGGTGGGGCCCACGTGATTTCCCCGTGGGGCCCACGTGATTTCCGGGTGGGGCCCACGTGATTTCCCCGAGGGGCCCACGTGATTTCCGGGTGGGGCCCACGTGATTTCCGGGTGGGGCCCACGTGATTTCCGGGTGGGGCCCACGTGATTTCAGGGTGGGGCCCACGGGATTTCCGGGTGGGGCCCACGTGATTTCCGGGTGGGGCCCACGTGATTTCCGTGTGGGGCCCACGTGATTTCCGGGTGGGGCCCACGTGATTTCCGGGTGGGGCCCACGTGATTTCCGGGTGGGGCCCACGTGATTTCCGGCTGGGGCCCACGTGATTTCCGGGTGGTGCCCACGTGATTTCCCCGTGGGGCCCACGTGATTTCCCCGTGGGGCCCACGTGATTTCCGGGTGGGCCCCACGTGATTTCCGGGTGGGGCCCACGTGATTTCCCCGTGGGGCCCACGTGATTTCCGGGTGGGGCCCACGTGATTTCCGGGTGGGGCCCACGTGATTTCCGGGTGGGGCCCACGTGATTTCCGGGTGGGGCCCACGTGATTTCCGGGTGGGGCCCACGTGATTTCCGGGTGGGGCCCACGTGATTTCCGGGTGGGGCCCACGTGATTTCCGGGTGGGGCCCACGTGATTTCCCCGTGGGGCCCACGTGATTTCCGGCTGGGGCCCACGTGATTTCCGGCTGGGGCCCACGTGATTTCCGGGTGGGGCCCACGTGATTTCCGGGTGGGGCCCACGTGATTTCCGGGTGGGCCCCACGTGATTTCCCCGTGGGGCCCACGTGATTTCCCCGTGGGGCCCACGTGATTTCCGGGTGGGGCCCACGTGATTTCCGGGTGGGGCCCACGAGATTTCCCCGTGGGGCCCACGTGATTTCCGGGTGGGGCCCACGTGATTTCCGGGTGGGGCCCACGTGATTTCCGGGTGGGGCCCACGTGATTTCCGGGTGGGGCCCACGTGATTTCCGGGTGGGGCCCACGTGATTTCCGGGTGGGGCCCACGTGATTTCCGGGTGGGCCCCACGTGATTTCCGGGTGGGGCCCACGTGATTTCCGGGTGGGGCCCACGTGATTTCCGGGTGGGCCCCACGTGATTTCCGGGTGGGGCCCACGTGATTTCCGGGTGGGGCCCACGTGATTTCCGGGTGGGGCCCACGTGATTTCCGGGTGGGGCCCACGTGATTTCCCCGTGGGGCCCACGTGATTTCCCCGTGGGGCCCACGTGATTTCCGGGTGGGGCCCACGTGATTTCCGGGTGGGGCCCACGTGATTTCCGGGTGGGGCCCACGTGATTTCCGCGTGGGGCCCACGTGATTTCCCCGTGGGGCCCACGTGATTTCCGGGTGGGGCCCACGTGATTTCCGGGTGGGGCCCACGTGATTTCCGGGTGGGGCCCACGTGATTTCCCCGTGGGGCCCACGTGATTTCCCCGTGGGGCCCACGTGATTTCCGGGTGGGGCCCACGTGATTTCCGGGTGGGGCCCACGTGATTTCCGGGTGGGGCCCACGTGATTTCCGGGTGGGGCCCACGTGATTTCCGGGTTGGCCCCACGTGATTTCCGGGTGGGACCCACGTGATTTCCGGGTGGGGCCCACGTGATTTCCGGGTGGGGCCCACGTGATTTCCGGGTGGGGCCCACGTGATTTCCGGGTGGGGCCCACGTGATTTCCCCGTGGGGCCCACGTGATTTCCCGGTGGGGCCCACGTGATTTCCGGGTGGGGCCCACGTGATTTCCGGGTGGGGCCCACGTGATTTCCGGGTGGGGCCCACGTGATTTCCGGGTGGGGCCCACGTGATTTCCGGGTGGCGCCCACGTGATTTCCGGGTGGGGCCCACGTGATTTCCGGGTGGGGCCCACGTGATTTCCGGGTGGGGCCCACGTGATTTCCCCGTGGGGCCCACGTGATTTCCGGGTGGGGCCCACGTGATTTCCCCGTGAGGCCCACGTGATTTCCCCGTGGGGCCCACGTGATTTCCGGGTGGGGCCCACGTGATTTCCGGGTGGGGCCCACGTGATTTCCGGGTGGGGCCCACGTGATTTCCGGGTGGGGCCCACGTGATTTCCCCGTGGGGCCCACGTGATTTCCGGGTGGGGCCCACGTGATTTCCCCGTGAGGCCCACGTGATTTCCCCGTGGGGCCCACGTGATTTCCGGGTGGGGCCCACGTGATTTCCGGGTGGGGCCCACGTGATTTCCGGGTGGGGCCCACGTGATTTCCGGGTGGGGCCCACGTGATTTCCGGGTGGGGCCCACGTGATTTCCGGGTGGGGCCCACGTGATTTCCCCGTGGGGCCCACGTGATTTCCGGGTGGGGCCCACGTGATTTCCCCGAGGGGCCCACGTGATTTCCGGGTGGGGCCCACGTGATTTCCGGGTGGGGCCCACGTGATTTCCGGGTGGGGCCCACGTGATTTCCGGGTGGGGCCCACGTGATTTCCCCGAGGGGCCCACGTGATTTCCGGGTGGGGCCCACGTGATTTCCGGGTGGGGCCCACGTGATTTCCGGGTGGGGCCCACGTGATTTCCGGGTGGGGCCCACGTGATTTCCGGTTGGGGCCCACGTGATTTCCGGGTGGGGCCCACGTGATTTCCGGGTGGGGCCCACGTGATTTCCGGGTGGGGCCCACGTGATTTCCGGGTGGGGCCCACGTGATTTCCGGGTGGGGCCCACGTGATTTCCGGGTGGGGCCCACGTGATTTCCGCGTGGGGCCCACGTGATTTCCCCGTGGGGCCCACGTGATTTCCCCGTGGGGCCCACGTGATTTCCGGGAGGGGCCCACGTGATTTCCGGGTGGGGCCCACGTGATTTCCGGGTGGGGCCCACGTGATTTCCGGGTGGGGCCCACGTGATTTCCGGGTGGGGCCCACGTGATTTCCCCGTGGGGCCCACGTGATTTCCTGGTGGGGCCCACGTGATTTCCGGGTGGGGCCCACGTGATTTCCGGGTGGGGCCCACGTGATTTCCGGGTGGGGCCCACGTGAATTCCCCATGGGCCCACGTGATTTCCGGGTGGGGCCCACGTGATTTCCGGGTGGGGCCCACGTGATTTCCGGGTGGGGCCCACGTGATTTTCGGGTGGGGCCCACGTGATTTCCGGGTGGGGCCCACGTGATTTCCGGCTGTGGCCCACGTGATTTCCGGGTGGGGCCCACGTGATTTCCGGGTGGGGCCCACGTGATTTCCCCGTGGGGCCCACGTGATTTCCGGGTGGGGCCCACGTGATTTCCGGGTGGGGCCCACGTCATTTCCGGGTGGGGCCCACGTGATTTCCGGGTGGGGCCCACGTGATTTCCCCGTGGGGCCCACGTGATTTCCGGGTGGGGCCCACGTGATTTCCGGGTGGGGCCCACGTGATTTCCGGGTGGGGCCCACGTGATTTCCGGGTGGGGCCCACGTGATTTCCGGGTGGGGCCCACGTGATTTCCGGGTGGGGCCCACGTGATTTCCGGGTGGGGCCCACGTGATTTCCCCGAGGGGCCCACGTGATTTCCGGGTGGGGCCCACGTGATTTCCGGGTGGGGCCCACGTGATTTCCGGGTGGGGCCCACGTGATTTCCGGGTGGGGCCCACGTGATTTCCGGGTGGGGCCCACGTGATTTCCGGGTAGGGCCCACGTGATTTCCGGGTGGGGCCCACGTGATTTCCCCGTGGGGCCCACGTGATTTCCCCATGGGGCCCACGTGATTTCCGGCTGGGGCCCACGTGATTTCCGGGTGGGGTCCACGTGATTTCCGGGTGGGGCCCACGTGATTTCCCCGTGGGGCCCACGTGATTTCCGGGTGGGGCCCACGTGATTTCCGGGTGGGGCCCACGTGATTTCCGGGTGGGGCCCACGTGATTTCCGGGTGGGGCCCACGTGATTTCCGGATGTGGCCCACGTGTTTTCCGGGTGGGGCCCACGTGATTTCCGGGTGGGGCCCACGTGATTTCCGGGTGGGGCCCACGTGATTTCCGGGTGGGCCCCACGTGATTTCCGGGTGGGGCCCACGTGATTTCCGGGTGGGGCCCACGTGATTTCGGGGTGGGGCCCACGTGATTTCCGGGTGGGGCCCACGTGATTTCCGGCTGGGGCCCACGTGATTTCCGGGTGGGGCCCACGTGATTTCCTGGTGGGGCCCACGTGATTTCCGGGTGGGGCCCACGTGATTTCCGGGTGGGGCCCACGTGATTTCCCCGTGGGGCCCACGTGATTTCCGGGTGGGGCCCACGTGATTTCCGGGTGGGGCCCACGTGATTTCCCCGTGGGGCCCACGTGATTTCCGGGTGGGGCCCACGTGATTTCCGGGTGGGGCCCACGTGATTTCCGGGTGGGGCCCACGTGATTTCCGGGTGGGGCCCACGTGATTTCCCCGTGGGGCCCACGTGATTTCCCCGTGGGGCCCACGTGATTTCCGGGTGGGGCCCACGTGATTTCCGGGTGGGGCCCACGTGATTTCCCGGTGGGGCCCACGTGATTTCCGGGTGGGGCCCACGTGATTTCCGGGTGGGGCCCACGTGATTTCCTGGTGGGCCCCACGTGATTTCCGTGTGGGGCCCACGTGATTCCCGGGTGGGGCCCACGTGATTTCCCCGTGGGGCCCACGTGATTTCCGGGTGGGCCCCACGTGATTTCCGGGTGGGGCCCACGTGATTTCCCCGTGGGGCCCACGTGATTTCCGGCTGGGGCCCACGTGATTTCCCCGTGGGGCCCACGTGATTTCCGGCTGGGGCCCACGTGATTTCCGGGTGGGGCCCACGTGATTTCCGGGTGGGGCCCACGTGATTTCCGGGTGGGGCCCACGTGATTTCCGGGTGGGCCCCACGTGATTTCCCCGTGGGGCCCACGTGATTTCCCCGTGGGGCCCACGTGATTTCCGGGTGGGCCCCACGTGATTTCCGTGCGGGGCCCACGTGATTTCCGGGTGGGGCCCACGTGATTTCCGGGTGGGGCCCACGTGATTTCCGGGTGGGGCCCACGTGATTTCCGGGTGGGGCCCACGTGCTTTCCCCGTGGGGCCCACGTGATTTCCGGGTGGGGCCCACGTGATTTCCGGGTGGGGCCCACGTGATTTCCGGGTGGGGCCCACGTGATTTCCGGGTGGGGCCCACGTGATTTCCGGGTGGGGCCCACGTGATTTCCGGGTGGGGCCCACGTGATTTCCCCGTGGGGGCCACGTGATTTCCCCGTGGGGCCCACGTGATTTCCGGGTGGGGCCCACGTGATTTCAGGGTGGGGCCCACGGGATTTCCGGGTGGGGCCCACGTGATTTCCGGGTGGGGCCCACGTGATTTCCGTGTGGGGCCCACGTGATTTCCGGGTGGGGCCCACGTGATTTCCGGGTGGGGCCCACGTGATTTCCGGGTGGGGCCCACGTGATTTCCGGCTGGGGCCCACGTGATTTCCGGGTGGGGCCCACGTGATTTCCGTGTGGGGCCCACGTGATTTCCGGTGGGGCCCACGTGATTTCCGGGTGGGGCCCACGTGATTTCCGGGTGGGGCCCACGTGATTTCCGGGTGGGGCCCACGTGATTTCCGGGTGGTGCCCACGTGATTTCCGGGTGGGGCCCACGTGATTTCCGGGTGGGGCCCACGTGATTTCCGGTTGGGGCCCACGTGATTTCCGGGTGGGGCCCACGTGTTTTCCGGGTGGGGCCCACGTGATTTCCGGGTGGGGCCCACGTGATTTCCGGGTGGGCCCCACGTGATTTCCGGGTGGGCCCCACGTGATTTCCGGGTGGGGCCCACGTGATTTCCGGGTGGGGCCCACGTGATTTCCGGGTGGGGCCCACGTGATTTCCGGGTGGGGCCCACGTGATTTCCGGGTGGGGCCCACGTGATTTCCGGGTGGGGCCCACGTGATTTCCGGGTGGGTCCCACGTGATTTCCCCGTGGGGCCCACGTGATTTCCAGGTGGGCCCCACGTGATTTCCGGGTGGGGCCCACGTGATTTCCGGGTGGGGCCCACGTGATTTCCGGGTGGGGCCCACGTGATTTCCGGGTGGGGCCCACGTGATTTCCGGGTGGGGCCCACGTGATTTCCGGGTGGGGCCCACGTGATTTCCCCGTGGGGCCCACGTGATTTCCGGGTGGGGCCCACGTGATTTCCGGGTGGGGCCCACGTGATTTCCGGGTGGGGCCCACGTGATTTCCGGGTGGGGCCCACGTGATTTCCCCGTGGGGCCCACGTGATTTCCCCGTGGGGCCCACGTGATTTCCGGGTGGGGCCCACGTGATTTCCGGGTGGGGCCCAAGTGATTTCCGGGTGGGGCCCACGTGATTTCCCCGTGGGGCCCACGTGATTTCCGGGTGGGGCCCACGTGATTTCCGGGTGGGGCCCACGTGATTTCCGGGTGGGGCCCACGTGATTTCCGGGTGGGGCCCACGTGATTTCCGGGTGGGGCCCACGTGATTTCCGGCTGTGGCCCACGTGATTTCCGGGTGGGGCCCACGTGATTTCCGGGTGGGGCCCACGTGATTTCCCCGTGGGGCCCACGTGATTTCCGGGTGGGGCCCACGGGATTTCCGGGTGGGGCCCACGTGATTTCCGGGTGGGGGCCCACGTGATTTCCGGGTGGGCCCCACGTGATTTCCGGGAGGGGCCCACGTGATTTCCGGGTGGGGCCCACGTGATTTCCGGGTGGGGCCCACGTGATTTCCGGGTGGGGCCCACGTGATTTCCGGGTGGGCCCCACGTGATTTCCGGGAGGGGCCCACGTGATTTCCGGGTGGGGCCCACGTGATTTCCGGGTGGGGCCCACGTGATTTCCGCGTGGGGCCCACGTGATTTCCCCGTGGGGCCCACGTGATTTCCGGGTGGGGCCCACGTGATTTCCGGGTGGGGCCCACGTGATTTCCGGGTGGGGCCCACGTGATTTCCGCGTGGGGCCCACGTGATTTCCCCGTGGGGCCCACGTGATTTCCGGGTGGGGCCCACGTGATTTCCGGGTGGGGCCCACGTGATTTCCGGGTGGGGCCCACGTGATTTCCGCGTGGGGCCCACGTGATTTCCCCGTGGGGCCCACGTGATTTCCGGGTGGGGCCCACGTGATTTCCGGGTGGGGCCCACGTGATTTCCGGGTGGGGCCCACGTGATTTCCGCGTGGGGCCCACGTGATTTCCCCGTGGGGCCCACGTGATTTCCGGGTGGGGCCCACGTGATTTCCGGGTGGGGCCCACGTGATTTCCGGGTGGGGCCCACGTGATTTCCGCGTGGGGCCCACGTGATTTCCCCGTGGGGCCCACGTGATTTCCGGGTGGGGCCCACGTGATTTCCGGGTGGGGCCCACGTGATTTCCGGGTGGGGCCCACGTGATTTCCGCGTGGGGCCCACGTGATTTCCCCGTGGGGCCCACGTGATTTCCGGGTGGGGCCCACGTGATTTCCGGGTGGGGCCCACGTGATTTCCGGGTGGGGCCCACGTGATTTCCCCGTGGGGCCCACGTGATTTCCCCGTGGGGCCCACGTGATTTCCGGGTGGGGCCCACGTGATTTCCGGGTGGGGCCCACGTGATTTCCGGGTGGGGCCCACGTGATTTCCGGGTGGGGCCCACGTGATTTCCGGGTTGGCCCCACGTGATTTCCGGGTGGGACCCACGTGATTTCCGGGTGGGGCCCACGTGATTTCCGGGTGGGGCCCACGTGATTTCCGGGTGGGGCCCACGTGATTTCCGGGTGGGGCCCACGTGATTTCCCCGTGGGGCCCACGTGATTTCCCGGTGGGGCCCACGTGATTTCCGGGTGGGGCCCACGTGATTTCCGGGTGGGGCCCACGTGATTTCCGGGTGGGGCCCACGTGATTTCCGGGTGGGGCCCACGTGATTTCCGGGTGGGGCCCACGTGATTTCCGGGTGGGGCCCACGTGATTTCCGGGTGGGGCCCACGTGATTTCCGGGTGGGGCCCACGTGATTTCCCCGTGGGGCCCACGTGATTTCCGGGTGGGGCCCACGTGATTTCCCCGTGAGGCCCACGTGATTTCCCCGTGGGGCCCACGTGATTTCCGGGTGGGGCCCACGTGATTTCCGGGTGGGGCCCACGTGATTTCCGGGTGGGGCCCACGTGATTTCCGGGTGGGGCCCACGTGATTTCCCCGTGGGGCCCACGTGATTTCCGGGTGGGGCCCACGTGATTTCCCCGTGAGGCCCACGTGATTTCCCCGTGGGGCCCACGTGATTTCCGGGTGGGGCCCACGTGATTTCCGGGTGGGGCCCACGTGATTTCCGGGTGGGGCCCACGTGATTTCCGGGTGGGGCCCACGTGATTTCCGGGTGGGGCCCACGTGATTTCCGGGTGGGGCCCACGTGATTTCCCCGTGGGGCCCACGTGATTTCCGGGTGGGGCCCACGTGATTTCCCCGAGGGGCCCACGTGATTTCCGGGTGGGGCCCACGTGATTTCCGGGTGGGGCCCACGTGATTTCCGGGTGGGGCCCACGTGATTTCCGGGTGGGGCCCACGTGATTTCCCCGAGGGGCCCACGTGATTTCCGGGTGGGGCCCACGTGATTTCCGGGTGGGGCCCACGTGATTTCCGGGTGGGGCCCACGTGATTTCCGGGTGGGGCCCACGTGATTTCCGGTTGGGGCCCACGTGATTTCCGGGTGGGGCCCACGTGATTTCCGGGTGGGGCCCACGTGATTTCCCCGTGGGGCCCACGTGATTTCCCCATGGGGCCCACGTGATTTCCGGCTGGGGCCCACGTGATTTCCCCGTGGGGCCCACGTGATTTCCGCGTGGGGCCCACGTGATTTCCCCGTGGGGCCCACGTGATTTCCCCGTGGGGCCCACGTGATTTCCGGGAGGGGCCCACGTGATTTCCGGGTGGGGCCCACGTGATTTCCGGGTGGGGCCCACGTGATTTCCGGGTGGGGCCCACGTGATTTCCGGGTGGGGCCCACGTGATTTCCGGGTGGGCCCCACGTGATTTCCGTGTGGGGCCCACGTGATTTCCGGGTGGGGCCCACGTGATTTCCGGGTGGGCCCCACGTGATTTCCGGGTGGGGCCCACGTGATTTCCGGGTGGGGCCCACGTGATTTCCGGGTGGGGCCCACGTGATTTCCGGGTGGGGCCCACGTGATTTCCGGGTGGGGCCCACGTGATTTCCCCGTGGGGCCCACGTGATTTCCGGCTGGGGCCCACGTGATTTCCGGGTGGGGCCCACGTGATTTCCGGGTGGGGCCCACGTGATTTCCGGGTGGGGCCCACGTGATTTCCGGGTGGGCCCCACGTGATTTCCCCGTGGGGCCCACGTGATTTCCCCGTGGGGCCCACGTGATTTCCGGGTGGGCCCCACGTGATTTCCGTGCGGGGCCCACGTGATTTCCGGGTGGGGCCCACGTGATTTCCGGGTGGGGCCCACGTGATTTCCGGGTGGGGCCCACGTGATTTCCGGGTGGGGCCCACGTGATTTCCGGGTGGGGCCCACGTGATTTCCCCGTGGGGCCCACGTGATTTCCGGGTGGGGCCCACGTGATTTCCGGGTGGGGCCCACGTGATTTCCGGGTGGGGCCCACGTGATTTCCGGGTGGGGCCCACGTGATTTCCGGGTGGGGCCCACGTGATTTCCCCGTGGGGCCCACGTGATTTCCGGGTGGGGCCCACGTGATTTCCCCGTGGGGGCCACGTGATTTCCCCGTGGGGCCCACGTGATTTCCGGGTGGGGCCCACGTGATTTCCGGGTGGGGCCCACGTGATTTCAGGGTGGGGCCCACGGGATTTCCGGGTGGGGCCCACGTGATTTCCGGGTGGGGCCCACGTGATTTCCGTGTGGGGCCCACGTGATTTCCGGGTGGGGCCCACGTGATTTCCGGGTGGGGCCCACGTGATTTCCGGGTGGGGCCCACGTGATTTCCGGCTGGGGCCCACGTGATTTCCGGGTGGTGCCCACGTGATTTCCCCGTGGGGCCCACGTGATTTCCCCGTGGGGCCCACGTGATTTCCGGGTGGGCCCCACGTGATTTCCGGGTGGGGCCCACGTGATTTCCCCGTGGGGCCCACGTGATTTCCGGGTGGGGCCCACGTGATTTCCGGGTGGGGCCCACGTGATTTCCGGGTGGGGCCCACGTGATTTCCGGGTGGGGCCCACGTGATTTCCGGGTGGGGCCCACGTGATTTCCGGGTGGGGCCCACGTGATTTCCGGGTGGGGCCCACGTGATTTCCGGGTGGGGCCCACGTGATTTCCCCGTGGGGCCCACGTGATTTCCGGCTGGGGCCCACGTGATTTCCGGCTGGGGCCCACGTGATTTCCGGGTGGGGCCCACGTGATTTCCGGGTGGGGCCCACGTGATTTCCGGGTGGGCCCCACGTGATTTCCCCGTGGGGCCCACGTGATTTCCCCGTGGGGCCCACGTGATTTCCGGGTGGGGCCCACGTGATTTCCGGGTGGGGCCCACGAGATTTCCCCGTGGGGCCCACGTGATTTCCGGGTGGGGCCCACGTGATTTCCGGGTGGGGCCCACGTGATTTCCGGGTGGGGCCCACGTGATTTCCGGGTGGGGCCCACGTGATTTCCGGGTGGGGCCCACGTGATTTCCGGGTGGGCCCCACGTGATTTCCGGGTGGGGCCCACGTGATTTCCGGGTGGGGCCCACGTGATTTCCGGGTGGGCCCCACGTGATTTCCGGGTGGGGCCCACGTGATATCCGGGTGGGGCCCACGTGATTTCCGGGTGGGGCCCACGTGATTTCCGGGTGGGGCCCACGTGATTTCCCCGTGGGGCCCACGTGATTTCCGGGTGGGGCCCACGTGATTTCCGGGTGGGGCCCACGTGATTTCCGGGTGGGGCCCACGTGATTTCCGGGTGGGGCCCACGTGATTTCCCCGTGGGGCCCACGTGATTTCCGGGTGGGGCCCACGTGATTTCCGGGTGGGGCCCACGTGATTTCCGGGTGGGGCCCACGTGATTTCCCCGTGGGGCCCACGTGATTTCCCCGTGGGGCCCACGTGATTTCCGGGTGGGGCCCACGTGATTTCCGGGTGGGGCCCACGTGATTTCCGGGTGGGGCCCACGTGATTTCCGGGTGGGGCCCACGTGATTTCCGGGTTGGCCCCACGTGATTTCCGGGTGGGACCCACGTGATTTCCGGGTGGGGCCCACGTGATTTCCGGGTGGGCCCACGTGATTTCCGGGTGGGGCCCACGTGATTTCCGGGTGGGGCCCACGTGATTTCCCCGTGGGGCCCACGTGATTTCCCGGTGGGGCCCACGTGATTTCCGGGTGGGGCCCACGTGATTTCCGGGTGGGGCCCACGTGATTTCCGGGTGGGGCCCACGTGATTTCCGGGTGGGGCCCACGTGATTTCCGGGTGGGGCCCACGTGATTTCCGGGTGGGGCCCACGTGATTTCCGGGTGGGGCCCACGTGATTTCCGGGTGGGGCCCACGTGATTTCCCCGTGGGGCCCACGTGATTTCCGGGTGGGGCCCACGTGATTTCCCCGTGAGGCCCACGTGATTTCCCCGTGGGGCCCACGTGATTTCCGGGTGGGGCCCACGTGATTTCCGGGTGGGGCCCACGTGATTTCCGGGTGGGGCCCACGTGATTTCCGGGTGGGGCCCACGTGATTTCCCCGTGGGGCCCACGTGATTTCCGGGTGGGGCCCACGTGATTTCCCCGTGAGGCCCACGTGATTTCCCCGTGGGGCCCACGTGATTTCCGGGTGGGGCCCACCTGATTTCCGGGTGGGGCCCACGTGATTTCCGGGTGGGGCCCACGTGATTTTCGGGTGGGGCCCACGTGATTTCCGGGTGGGGCCCACGTGATTTCCGGGTGGGGCCCACGTGATTTCCCCGTGGGGCCCACGTGATTTCCGGGTGGGGCCCACGTGATTTCCCCGAGGGGCCCACGTGATTTCCGGGTGGGGCCCACGTGATTTCCGGGTGGGGCCCACGTGATTTCCGGGTGGGGCCCACGTGATTTCAGGGTGGGGCCCACGGGATTTCCGGGTGGGGCCCACGTGATTTCCGGGTGGGGCCCACGTGATTTCCGTGTGGGGCCCACGTGATTTCCGGGTGGGGCCCACGTGATTTCCGGGTGGGGCCCACGTGATTTCCGGGTGGGGCCCACGTGATTTCCGGCTGGGGCCCACGTGATTTCCGGGTGGTGCCCACGTGATTTCCCCGTGGGGCCCACGTGATTTCCCCGTGGGGCCCACGTGATTTCCGGGTGGGCCCCACGTGATTTCCGGGTGGGGCCCACGTGATTTCCCCGTGGGGCCCACGTGATTTCCGGGTGGGGCCCACGTGATTTCCGGGTGGGGCCCACGTGATTTCCGGGTGGGGCCCACGTGATTTCCGGGTGGGGCCCACGTGATTTCCGGGTGGGGCCCACGTGATTTCCGGGTGGGGCCCACGTGATTTCCGGGTGGGGCCCACGTGATTTCCGGGTGGGGCCCACGTGATTTCCCCGTGGGGCCCACGTGATTTCCGGCTGGGGCCCACGTGATTTCCGGCTGGGGCCCACGTGATTTCCGGGTGGGGCCCACGTGATTTCCGGGTGGGGCCCACGTGATTTCCGGGTGGGCCCCACGTGATTTCCCCGTGGGGCCCACGTGATTTCCCCGTGGGGCCCACGTGATTTCCGGGTGGGGCCCACGTGATTTCCGGGTGGGGCCCACGAGATTTCCCCGTGGGGCCCACGTGATTTCCGGGTGGGGCCCACGTGATTTCCGGGTGGGGCCCACGTGATTTCCGGGTGGGGCCCACGTGATTTCCGGGTGGGGCCCACGTGATTTCCGGGTGGGGCCCACGTGATTTCCGGGTGGGGCCCACGTGATTTCCGGGTGGGCCCCACGTGATTTCCGGGTGGGGCCCACGTGATTTCCGGGTGGGGCCCACGTGATTTCCGGGTGGGCCCCACGTGATTTCCGGGTGGGGCCCACGTGATTTCCGGGTGGGGCCCACGTGATTTCCGGGTGGGGCCCACGTGATTTCCGGGTGGGGCCCACGTGATTTCCCCGTGGGGCCCACGTGATTTCCCCGTGGGGCCCACGTGATTTCCGGGTGGGGCCCACGTGATTTCCGGGTGGGGCCCACGTGATTTCCGGGTGGGGCCCACGTGATTTCCGCGTGGGGCCCACGTGATTTCCCCGTGGGGCCCACGTGATTTCCGGGTGGGGCCCACGTGATTTCCGGGTGGGGCCCACGTGATTTCCGGGTGGGGCCCACGTGATTTCCCCGTGGGGCCCACGTGATTTCCCCGTGGGGCCCACGTGATTTCCGGGTGGGGCCCACGTGATTTCCGGGTGGGGCCCACGTGATTTCCGGGTGGGGCCCACGTGATTTCCGGGTGGGGCCCACGTGATTTCCGGGTTGGCCCCACGTGATTTCCGGGTGGGACCCACGTGATTTCCGGGTGGGGCCCACGTGATTTCCGGGTGGGGCCCACGTGATTTCCGGGTGGGGCCCACGTGATTTCCGGGTGGGGCCCACGTGATTTCCCCGTGGGGCCCACGTGATTTCCCGGTGGGGCCCACGTGATTTCCGGGTGGGGCCCACGTGATTTCCGGGTGGGGCCCACGTGATTTCCGGGTGGGGCCCACGTGATTTCCGGGTGGGGCCCACGTGATTTCCGGGTGGCGCCCACGTGATTTCCGGGTGGGGCCCACGTGATTTCCGGGTGGGGCCCACGTGATTTCCGGGTGGGGCCCACGTGATTTCCCCGTGGGGCCCACGTGATTTCCGGGTGGGGCCCACGTGATTTCCCCGTGAGGCCCACGTGATTTCCCCGTGGGGCCCACGTGATTTCCGGGTGGGGCCCACGTGATTTCCGGGTGGGGCCCACGTGATTTCCGGGTGGGGCCCACGTGATTTCCGGGTGGGGCCCACGTGATTTCCCCGTGGGGCCCACGTGATTTCCGGGTGGGGCCCACGTGATTTCCCCGTGAGGCCCACGTGATTTCCCCGTGGGGCCCACGTGATTTCCGGGTGGGGCCCACGTGATTTCCGGGTGGGGCCCACGTGATTTCCGGGTGGGGCCCACGTGATTTCCGGGTGGGGCCCACGTGATTTCCGGGTGGGGCCCACGTGATTTCCGGGTGGGGCCCACGTGATTTCCCCGTGGGGCCCACGTGATTTCCGGGTGGGGCCCACGTGATTTCCCCGAGGGGCCCACGTGATTTCCGGGTGGGGCCCACGTGATTTCCGGGTGGGGCCCACGTGATTTCCGGGTGGGGCCCACGTGATTTCCGGGTGGGGCCCACGTGATTTCCCCGAGGGGCCCACGTGATTTCCGGGTGGGGCCCACGTGATTTCCGGGTGGGGCCCACGTGATTTCCGGGTGGGGCCCACGTGATTTCCGGGTGGGGCCCACGTGATTTCCGGTTGGGGCCCACGTGATTTCCGGGTGGGGCCCACGTGATTTCCGGGTGGGGCCCACGTGATTTCCCCGTGGGGCCCACGTGATTTCCCCATGGGGCCCACGTGATTTCCGGCTGGGGCCCACGTGATTTCCCCGTGGGGCCCACGTGATTTCCGCGTGGGGCCCACGTGATTTCCCCGTGGGGCCCACGTGATTTCCCCGTGGGGCCCACGTGATTTCCGGGAGGGGCCCACGTGATTTCCGGGTGGGGCCCACGTGATTTCCGGGTGGGGCCCACGTGATTTCCGGGTGGGGCCCACGTGATTTCCGGGTGGGGCCCACGTGATTTCCGGGTGGGGCCCACGTGATTTCCGGGTGGGCCCCACGTGATTTCCGTGTGGGGCCCACGTGATTTCCGGGTGGGGCCCACGTGATTTCCGGGTGGGCCCCACGTGATTTCCGGGTGGGGCCCACGTGATTTCCGGGTGGGGCCCACGTGATTTCCGGGTGGGGCCCACGTGATTTCCGGGTGGGGCCCACGTGATTTCCGGGTGGGGCCCACGTGATTTCCCCGTGGGGCCCACGTGATTTCCGGCTGGGGCCCACGTGATTTCCGGGTGGGGCCCACGTGATTTCCGGGTGGGGCCCACGTGATTTCCGGGTGGGGCCCACGTGATTTCCGGGTGGGCCCCACGTGATTTCCCCGTGGGGCCCACGTGATTTCCCCGTGGGGCCCACGTGATTTCCGGGTGGGCCCCACGTGATTTCCGTGCGGGGCCCACGTGATTTCCGGGTGGGGCCCACGTGATTTCCGGGTGGGGCCCACGTGATTTCCGGGTGGGGCCCACGTGATTTCCGGGTGGGGCCCACGTGATTTCCGGGTGGGGCCCACGTGATTTCCCCGTGGGGCCCACGTGATTTCCGGGTGGGGCCCACGTGATTTCCGGGTGGGGCCCACGTGATTTCCGGGTGGGGCCCACGTGATTTCCGGGTGGGGCCCACGTGATTTCCCCGTGGGGCCCACGTGATTTCCGGGTGGGGCCCACGTGATTTCCCCGTGGGGGCCACGTGATTTCCCCGTGGGGCCCACGTGATTTCCGGGTGGGGCCCACGTGATTTCCGGGTGGGGCCCACGTGATTTCAGGGTGGGGCCCACGGGATTTCCGGGTGGGGCCCACGTGATTTCCGGGTGGGGCCCACGTGATTTCCGTGTGGGGCCCACGTGATTTCCGGGTGGGGCCCACGTGATTTCCGGGTGGGGCCCACGTGATTTCCGGGTGGGGCCCACGTGATTTCCGGCTGGGGCCCACGTGATTTCCGGGTGGTGCCCACGTGATTTCCCCGTGGGGCCCACGTGATTTCCCCGTGGGGCCCACGTGATTTCCGGGTGGGCCCCACGTGATTTCCGGGTGGGGCCCACGTGATTTCCCCGTGGGGCCCACGTGATTTCCGGGTGGGGCCCACGTGATTTCCGGGTGGGGCCCACGTGATTTCCGGGTGGGGCCCACGTGATTTCCGGGTGGGGCCCACGTGATTTCCGGGTGGGGCCCACGTGATTTCCGGGTGGGGCCCACGTGATTTCCGGGTGGGGCCCACGTGATTTCCGGGTGGGGCCCACGTGATTTCCCCGTGGGGCCCACGTGATTTCCGGCTGGGGCCCACGTGATTTCCGGCTGGGGCCCACGTGATTTCCGGGTGGGGCCCACGTGATTTCCGGGTGGGGCCCACGTGATTTCCGGGTGGGCCCCACGTGATTTCCCCGTGGGGCCCACGTGATTTCCCCGTGGGGCCCACGTGATTTCCGGGTGGGGCCCACGTGATTTCCGGGTGGGGCCCACGAGATTTCCCCGTGGGGCCCACGTGATTTCCGGGTGGGGCCCACGTGATTTCCGGGTGGGGCCCACGTGATTTCCGGGTGGGGCCCACGTGATTTCCGGGTGGGGCCCACGTGATTTCCGGGTGGGGCCCACGTGATTTCCGGGTGGGGCCCACGTGATTTCCGGGTGGGCCCCACGTGATTTCCGGGTGGGGCCCACGTGATTTCCGGGTGGGGCCCACGTGATTTCCGGGTGGGCCCCACGTGATTTCCGGGTGGGGCCCACGTGATATCCGGGTGGGGCCCACGTGATTTCCGGGTGGGGCCCACGTGATTTCCGGGTGGGGCCCACGTGATTTCCGGGTGGGGCCCACGTGATTTCCCCGTGGGGCCCACGTGATTTCCGGGTGGGGCCCACGTGATTTCCGGGTGGGGCCCACGTGATTTCCGGGTGGGGCCCACGTGATTTCCGGGTGGGGCCCACGTGATTTCCCCGTGGGGCCCACGTGATTTCCGGGTGGGGCCCACGTGATTTCCGGGTGGGGCCCACGTGATTTCCGGGTGGGGCCCACGTGATTTCCCCGTGGGGCCCACGTGATTTCCCCGTGGGGCCCACGTGATTTCCGGGTGGGGCCCACGTGATTTCCGGGTGGGGCCCACGTGATTTCCGGGTGGGGCCCACGTGATTTCCGGGTGGGGCCCACGTGATTTCCGGGTTGGCCCCACGTGATTTCCGGGTGGGACCCACGTGATTTCCGGGTGGGGCCCACGTGATTTCCGGGTGGGCCCACGTGATTTCCGGGTGGGGCCCACGTGATTTCCGGGTGGGGCCCACGTGATTTCCCCGTGGGGCCCACGTGATTTCCCGGTGGGGCCCACGTGATTTCCGGGTGGGGCCCACGTGATTTCCGGGTGGGGCCCACGTGATTTCCGGGTGGGGCCCACGTGATTTCCGGGTGGGGCCCACGTGATTTCCGGGTGGGGCCCACGTGATTTCCGGGTGGGGCCCACGTGATTTCCGGGTGGGGCCCACGTGATTTCCGGGTGGGGCCCACGTGATTTCCCCGTGGGGCCCACGTGATTTCCGGGTGGGGCCCACGTGATTTCCCCGTGAGGCCCACGTGATTTCCCCGTGGGGCCCACGTGATTTCCGGGTGGGGCCCACGTGATTTCCGGGTGGGGCCCACGTGATTTCCGGGTGGGGCCCACGTGATTTCCGGGTGGGGCCCACGTGATTTCCCCGTGGGGCCCACGTGATTTCCGGGTGGGGCCCACGTGATTTCCCCGTGAGGCCCACGTGATTTCCCCGTGGGGCCCACGTGATTTCCGGGTGGGGCCCACGTGATTTCCGGGTGGGGCCCACGTGATTTCCGGGTGGGGCCCACGTGATTTTCGGGTGGGGCCCACGTGATTTCCGGGTGGGGCCCACGTGATTTCCGGGTGGGGCCCACGTGATTTCCCCGTGGGGCCCACGTGATTTCCGGGTGGGGCCCACGTGATTTCCCCGAGGGGCCCACGTGATTTCCGGGTGGGGCCCACGTGATTTCCGGGTGGGGCCCACGTGATTTCCGGGTGGGGCCCACGTGATTTCCGGGTGGGGCCCACGTGATTTCCCCGAGGGGCCCACGTGATTTCCGGGTGGGGCCCACGTGATTTCCGGGTGGGGCCCACGTGATTTCCGGGTGGGGCCCACGTGATTTCCGGGTGGGGCCCACGTGATTTCCGGTTGGGGCCCACGTGATTTCCGGGTGGGGCCCACGTGATTTCCGGGTGGGGCCCACGTGATTTCCCCGTGGGGCCCACGTGATTTCCCCATGGGGCCCACGTGATTTCCGGCTGGGGCCCACGTGATTCCCGGGTGGGGTCCACGTGATTTCCAGGTGGGGCCCACGTGATTTCCCCGTGGGGCCCACGTGATTTCCGGGTGGGGCCCACGTGATTTCCGGGTGGGGCCCACGTGATTTCCGGGTGGGGCCCACGTGATTTCCGGGTGGGGCCCACGTGATTTCCGGATGTGGCCCACGTGTTTTCCGGGTGGGGCCCACGTGATTTCCGGGTGGGGCCCACGTGATTTCCGGGTGGGGCCCACGTGATTTCCGGGTGGGCCCCACGTGATTTCCGGGTGGGGCCCACGTGATTTCCGGGTGGGGCCCACGTGATTTCCGGGTGGGGCCCACGTGATTTCCGGGTGGGGCCCACGTGATTTCCGGCTGGGGCCCACGTGATTTCCGGGTGGGGCCCACGTGATTTCCGGGTGGGGCCCACGTGATTTCCGGGTGGGGCCCACGTGATTTCCGGGTGGGGCCCACGTGATTTCCGGGTGGGGCCCACGTGATTTACCCGTGGGGCCCACGTGATTTCCGGGTGGGGCCCACGTGATTTCCGGGTGGGGCCCACGTGATTTCCGGGTGGGGCCCACGTGATTTCCGGGTGGGGCCCACGTGATTTCCCCGTGGGGCCCACGTGATTTCTCCGTGGGGCCCACGTGATTTCCGGGTGGGGCCCACGTGATTTCCGGGTGGGGCCCACGTGATTTCCCGGTGGGGCCCACGTGATTTCCGGGTGGGGCCCACGTGATTTCCGGGTGGGGCCCACGTGATTTCCGGGTGGGCCCCACGTGATTTCCGTGTGGGGCCCACGTGATTTCCGGGTGGGGCCCACGTGATTTCTGGGTGGGGCCCACGTGATTTCCGGGTGCGGCCCACGTGATTTCCGGCTGGGGCCCACGTGATTTCCGGGTGGTGCCCACGTGATTTCCCCGTGGGGCCCACGTGATTTCCCCGTGGGGCCCACGTGATTTCCGGGTGGGCCCCAAGTGATTTCCGGGTGGGGCCCACGTGATTTCCCCGTGGGGCCCACGTGATTTCCCCATGGGGCCCACGTGATTTCCGGGTGGGGCCCACGTGATTTCCGGGTGGGGCCCACGTGATTTCCGGGTGGGGCCCACGTGATTTCCGGTTGGGCCCCACGTGATTTCCGTGTGGGGCCCACGTGATTTCCGGGTGGGGCCCACGTGATTTCCGGGTGGGGCCCACGTGATTTCCGGGTGGGGCCCACGTGATTTCCGGGTGGGGCCCACGTGATTTCCGGGTGGGGCCCACGTGATTTCCGGGTGGGGCCCCCGTGATTTCCCCGTGGGGCCCACGTGATTTCCCCGTGGGGCCCACGTGATTTCCGGCTGGGGCCCACGTGATTTCCGGGTGGGGCCCACGTGATTTCCGGGTGGGGCCCACGTGATTTCCGGGTGGGGCCCACGTGATTTCCGGTTGGGGCCCACGTGATTTCCGGTTGGGGCCCACGTGATTTCCGGGTGGGGCCCACGTGATTTCCGGGTGGGGCCCACGTGATTTCCAGGTGGGGCCCACGTGATTTCCGCGTGGGGCCCACGTGATTTCCCCGTGGGGCCCACGTGATTTCCGGGTGGGGCCCACGTGATTTCCGGGTGGGGACCACGTGATTTCCCCGTGGGGCCCACGTGATTTCCCCGTGGGGCCCACGTGATTTCCGGGTGGGGCCCACGTGATTTCCGGGTGGGGCCCACGTGATTTCCCCGTGGGGCCCACGTGATTTCCCCGTGGGGCCCACGTGATTTCCGGGTGGGGCCCACGTGATTTCAGGGTGGGGCCCACGTGATTTCCCCGTGGGGCCCACGTGATTTCCCCGTGGGGCCCACGTGATTTCCCCGTGGGGCCCACGTGATTTCCCCGTGGGGCCCACGTGATTTCCGGCTGGGGCCCACGTGATTTCCGGCTGGGGCCCACGTGATTTCCGGGTGGGGCCCACGTGATTTCCGGGTGGGGCCCACGTGATTTCCGGGTGGGCCCCACGTGATTTCCCCGTGGGGCCCACGTGATTTCCGGGTGGGGCCCACGTGATTTCCGGGTGGGGCCCACGTGATTTCCGGGTGGGGCCCACGTGATTTCCGGGTGGGGCCCACGTGATTTCCCCGTGGGGCCCACGTGATTTCCCGGTGGGGCCCACGTGATTTCCGGGTGGGGCCCACGTGATTTCCGGGTGGGGCCCACGTGATTTCCGGGTGGGGCCCACGTGATTTCCGGGTGGGGCCCACGTGATTTCCGGGTGGGGCCCACGTGATTTCCGGGTGGGGCCCACGTGATTTCCGGGTGGGGCCCACGTGATTTCCGGGTGGGGCCCACGTGATTTCCCCGTGGGGCCCACGTGATTTCCGGGTGGGGCCCACGTGATTTCCCCGTGAGGCCCACGTGATTTCCCCGTGGGGCCCACGTGATTTCCGGGTGGGGCCCACGTGATTTCCGGGTGGGGCCCACGTGATTTCCGGGTGATGCCCACGTGATTTCCGGGTGGGGCCCACGTGATTTCCCCGTGGGGCCCACGTGATTTCCGGGTGGGGCCCACGTGATTTCCCCGTGAGGCCCACGTGATTTCCCCGTGGGGCCCACGTGATTTCCGGGTGGGGCCCACGTGATTTCCGGGTGGGGCCCACGTGATTTCCGGGTGGGGCCCACGTGATTTCCGGGTGGGGCCCACGTGATTTCCGGGTGGGGCCCACGTGATTTCCGGGTGGGGCCCACGTGATTTCCCCGTGGGGCCCACGTGATTTCCGGGTGGGGCCCACGTGATTTCCCCGAGGGGCCCACGTGATTTCCGGGTGGGGCCCACGTGATTTCCGGGTGGGGCCCACGTGATTTCCGGGTGGGGCCCACGTGATTTCCGGGTGGGGCCCACGTGATTTCCCCGAGGGGCCCACGTGATTTCCGGGTGG
This sequence comes from Ovis canadensis, assembly GCF_042477335.2. NCBI lineage: Eukaryota > Metazoa > Chordata > Mammalia > Artiodactyla > Bovidae > Ovis > Ovis canadensis. The sequence continues at coordinate 12,388,767 of NC_091250.1, forward strand.
GGCCCACGTGATTTCCGGGTGGGGCCCACGTGATTTCCGGGTGGGGCCCACCTGATTTCCGGGTGGGGCCCACGTGATTTCCGGTTGGGGCCCACGTGATTTCCGGGTGGGGCCCACGTGATTTCCGGGTGGGGCCCACGTGATTTCCCCGTGGGGCCCACGTGATTTCCCCATGGGGCCCACGTGATTTCCGGCTGGGGCCCACGTGATTCCCGGGTGGGGTCCACGTGATTTCCAGGTGGGGCCCACGTGATTTCCCCGTGGGGCCCACGTGATTTCCGGGTGGGGCCCACGTGATTTCCGGGTGGGGCCCACGTGATTTCCGGGTGGGGCCCACGTGATTTCCGGGTGGGGCCCACGTGATTTCCGGATGTGGCCCACGTGTTTTCCTGGTGGGGCCCACGTGATTTCCGGGTGGGGCCCACGTGATTTCCGGGTGGGGCCCACGTGATTTCCGGGTGGGCCCCACGTGATTTCCGGGTGGGGCCCACGTGATTTCCGGGTGGGGCCCACGTGATTTCCGGGTGGGGCCCACGTGATTTCCGGGTGGGGCCCACGTGATTTCCGGCTGGGGCCCACGTGATTTCCGGGTGGGGCCCACGTGATTTCCGGGTGGGGCCCACGTGATTTCCGGGTGGGGCCCACGTGATTTCCGGGTGGGGCCCACGTGATTTCCGGGTGGGGCCCACGTGATTTCCGGGTGGGGCCCACGTGATTTACCCGTGGGGCCCACGTGATTTCCGGGTGGGGCCCACGTGATTTCCGGGTGGGGCCCACGTGATTTCCGGGTGGGGCCCACGTGATTTCCGGGTGGGGCCCACGTGATTTCCCCGTGGGGCCCACGTGATTTCCCCGTGGGGCCCACGTGATTTCCGGGTGGGGCCCACGTGATTTCCGGGTGGGGCCCACGTGATTTCCCGGTGGGGCCCACGTGATTTCCGGGTGGGGCCCACGTGATTTCCGGGTGGGGCCCACGTGATTTCCGGGTGGGCCCCACGTGATTTCCGTGTGGGGCCCACGTGATTTCCGGGTGGGGCCCACGTGATTTCTGGGTGGGGCCCACGTGATTTCCGGGTGGGGCCCACGTGATTTCCGGCTGGGGCCCACGTGATTTCCGGGTGGTGCCCACGTGATTTCCCCGTGGGGCCCACGTGATTTCCCCGTGGGGCCCACGTGATTTCCGGGTGGGCCCCACGTGATTTCCGGGTGGGGCCCACGTGATTTCCCCGTGGGGCCCACGTGATTTCCCCATGGGGCCCACGTGATTTCCGGGTGGGGCCCACGTGATTTCTGGGTGGGGCCCACGTGATTTCCGGGTGGGGCCCACGTGATTTCCGGTTGGGCCCCACGTGATTTCCGTGTGGGGCCCACGTGATTTCCGGGTGGGGCCCACGTGATTTCCGGGTGGGGCCCACGTGATTTCCGGGTGGGGCCCACGTGATTTCCGGGTGGGGCCCACGTGATTTCCGGGTGGGGCCCACGTGATTTCCGGGTGGGGCCCCCGTGATTTCCCCGTGGGGCCCACGTGATTTCCCCGTGGGGCCCACGTGATTTCCGGCTGGGGCCCACGTGATTTCCGGCTGGGGCCCACGTGATTTCCGGGTGGGGCCCACGTGATTTCCGGGTGGGGCCCACGTGATTTCCGGGTGGGGCCCACGTGATTTCCGGGTGGGGCCCACGTGATTTCCGGTTGGGTCCCACGTGATTTCCGGGTGGGGCCCACGTGATTTCCGGGTGGGGCCCACGTGATTTCCAGGTGGGGCCCACGTGATTTCCGCGTGGGGCCCACGTGATTTCCCCGTGGGGCCCACGTGATTTCCCCGTGGGGCCCACGTGATTTCCGGGTGGGGCCCACGTGATTTCCGGGTGGGGCCCACGTGATTTCCGGGTGGGGCCCACGTGATTTCCGGGTGGGGCCCACGTGATTTCCGGGTGGGCCCCACGTGATTTCCGTGTGGGGCCCACGTGATTTCCGGGTGGGGCCCACGTGATTTCCGGGTGGGGCCCACGTGATTTCCGGGTGGGCCCCACGTGATTTCCGGGTGGGGCCCACGTGATTTCCGGGTGGGGCCCACGTGATTTCCGGGTGGGGCCCACGTGATTTCCGGGTGGGGCCCACGTGATTTCCGGGTGGGGCCCACGTGATTTCCCCGTGGGGCCCACGTGATTTCCGGCTGGGGCCCACGTGATTTCCGGGTGGGGACCACGTGATTTCCCCGTGGGGCCCACGTGATTTCCGGGTGGGGCCCACGTGATTTCCGGGTGGGGCCCACGTGATTTCCGGGTGGGGCCCACGTGATTTCCCCGTAGGGCCCACGTGATTTCCCCGTGGGGCCCACGTGATTTCCGGGTGGGGCCCACGTGATTTCAGGGTGGGGCCCACGTGATTTCCCCGTGGGGCCCACGTGATTTCCCCGTTGGGCCCACGTGATTTCCCCGTGGGGCCCACGTGATTTCCGGGTGGGGCCCACGTGATTTCCGGGTGGGGCCCACGTGATTTCCCCGTGGGGCCCACGTGATTTCCCCGTGGGGCCCACGTGATTTCCCCGTGGGGCCCACGTGATTTCCGGCTGGGGCCCACGTGATTTCCGGCTGGGGCCCACGTGATTTCCGGGTGGGGCCCACGTGATTTCCGGGTGGGGCCCACGTGATTTCCGGGTGGGCCCCACGTGATTTCCCCGTGGGGCCCACGTGATTTCCGGGTGGGGCCCACGTGATTTCCGGGTGGGGCCCACGTGATTTCCGGGTGGGGCCCACGTGATTTCCGGGTGGGGCCCACGTGATTTCCGGGTGGGGCCCACGTGATTTCCGGGTGGGGCCCACGTGATTTCCGGGTGGGGCCCACGTGATTTCCGGGTGGGCCCCACGTGATTTCCGGGTGGGGCCCACGTGATTTCCGGGTGGGGCCCACGTGATTTCCGGGTGGGGCCCACGTGATTTCCGGGTGGGCCCCACGTGATTTCCGGGTGGGGCCCACGTGATTTCCGGGTGGGGCCCACGTGATTTCCGGGTGGGCCCCACGTGATTTCCGGGTGGGGCCCACGTGATTTCCGGGTGGGGCCCACGTGATTTCCGTGTGGGGCCCACGTGATTTCCGGGTGGGGCCCACGTGATTTCCGGGTGGGGCCCACGTGATTTCCGGGTGGGGCCCACGTGATTTCCGGGTGGGGCCCACGTGATTTCCGGGTGGGGCCCACGTGATTTCCGGGTGGGGCCCACGTGATTTCCGGGTGGGGCCCACGTGATTTCCGGGTGGGGCCCACGTGATTTCCCCGTGGGGCCCACGTGATTTCCGGGTGGGGCCCACGTGATTTCCGGGTGGGGCCCACGTGATTTCCGGGTGGGGCCCACGTGATTTCCCCGTGGGGCCAACGTGATTTCCCCGTGGGGCCCACGTGATTTCCGGGTGGGGCCCACGTGATTTCCGGGTGGGGCCCACGTGATTTCCGGGTGGGGCCCATGTGATTTCCGGGTGGGGCCCACGTGATTTCCGGGTGGGGCCCATGTGATTTCCGGGTGGGGCCCACGTGATTTCCGGGTTGGCCCCACGTGATTTCCCGGTGGGGCCCACGTGATTTCCGGGTGGGCCCCACGTGATTTCCCCGTGGGGCCCACGTGATTTCCGGGTGGGGCCCACGTGATTTCCGGGTGGGGCCCACGTGATTTCCGGGTGGGGCCCACGTGATTTCCGGGTGGGGCCCACGTGATTTCCGGGTGGGGCCCACGTGATTTCCGGGTGGGGCCCACGTGATTTCCGGGTGGGGCCCACGTGATTTCCGGGTGGGCCCCACGTGATTTCCGGGTGGGGCCCACGTGATTTCCGGGTGGGGCCCACGTGATTTCCGGGTGGGGCCCACGTGATTTCCGGGTGGGCCCCACGTGATTTCCGGGTGGGGCCCACGTGATTTCCGGGTGGGGCCCACGTGATTTCCGGGTGGGCCCCACGTGATTTCCGGGTGGGGCCCACGTGATTTCCGGGTGGGGCCCACGTGATTTCCGTGTGGGGCCCACGTGATTTCCGGGTGGGGCCCACGTGATTTCCGGGTGGGGCCCACGTGATTTCCGGGTGGGGCCCACGTGATTTCCGGGTGGGGCCCACGTGATTTCCGGGTGGGGCCCACGTGATTTCCGGGTGGGGCCCACGTGATTTCCGGGTGGGGCCCACGTGATTTCCGGGTGGGGCCCACGTGATTTCCCCGTGGGGCCCACGTGATTTCCGGGTGGGGCCCACGTGATTTCCGGGTGGGGCCCACGTGATTTCCGGGTGGGGCCCACGTGATTTCCCCGTGGGGCCAACGTGATTTCCCCGTGGGGCCCACGTGATTTCCGGGTGGGGCCCACGTGATTTCCGGGTGGGGCCCACGTGATTTCCGGGTGGGGCCCATGTGATTTCCGGGTGGGGCCCACGTGATTTCCGGGTTGGCCCCACGTGATTTCCGGGTGGGGCCCACGTGATTTCCGGGTGGGGCCCACGTGATTTCCGGGTGGGGCCCACGTGATTTCCCCGTGGGGCCCACATGATTTCCTGGTGGGGCCCACGTGATTTCCGGGTGGGGCCCACGTGATTTCCGGGTGGGGCCCACGTGATTTCCCCGTGGGGCCCACGTGATTTCCAGGTGGGGCCCACGTGATTTCCGCGTGGGGCCCACGTGATTTCCCCGTGGGGCCCACGTGATTTCCCCGTGGGGCCCACGTGATTTCCGGGTGGGGCCCACGTGATTTCCGGGTGGGGCCCACGTGATTTCCGGGTGGGGCCCACGTGATTTCCGGGTGGGGCCCACGTGATTTCCGGGTGGGCCCCACGTGATTTCCGTGTGGGGCCCACGTGATTTCCGGGTGGGGCCCACGTGATTTCCGGGTGGGGCCCACGTGATTTCCGGGTGGGCCCCACGTGATTTCCGGGTGGGGCCCACGTGATTTCCGGGTGGGGCCCACGTGATTTCCGGGTGGGGCCCACGTGATTTCCGGGTGGGGCCCACGTGATTTCCCCGTGGGGCCCACGTGATTTCCCCGTGGGGCCCACTTGATTTCCGGCTGGGGCCCACGTGATTTCCGGGTGGGGACCACGTGATTTCCCCGTGGGGCCCACGTGATTTCCCCGTGGGGCCCACGTGATTTCCGGGTGGGGCCCACGTGATTTCCGGGTGGGGCCCACGTGATTTCCCCGTGGGGCCCACGTGATTTCCCCGTGGGGCCCACGTGATTTCCGGGTGGGGCCCACGTGATTTCAGGGTGGGGCCCACGTGATTTCCCCGTGGGGCCCACGTGATTTCCCCGTTGGGCCCACGTGATTTCCCCGTGGGGCCCACGTGATTTCCCCGTGGGGCCCACGTGATTTCCGGGTGGGGCCCACGTGATTTCCCCGTGGGGCCCACGTGATTTCCCCGTGGGGCCCACGTGATTTCCCCGTGGGGCCCACGTGATTTCCGGCTGGGGCCCACGTGATTTCCGGCTGGGGCCCACGTGATTTCCGGGTGGGGCCCACGTGATTTCCGGGTGGGGCCCACGTGATTTCCGGGTGGGCCCCACGTGATTTCCCCGTGGGGCCCACGTGATTTCCGGGTGGGGCCCACGTGATTTCCGGGTGGGGCCCACGTGATTTCCGGGTGGGGCCCACGAGATTTCCCCGTGGGGCCCACGTGATTTCCGGGTGGGGCCCACGTGATTTCCGGGTGGGGCCCACGTGATTTCCGGGTGGGGCCCACGTGATTTCCGGGTGGGGCCCACGTGATTTCCGGGTGGGGCCCACGTGATTTCCGGGTGGGGCCCACGTGATTTCCGGGTGGGGCCCACGTGATTTCCGGGTGGGGCCCACGTGATTTCCGGGTGGGCCCCACGTGATTTCCGGGTGGGGCCCACGTGATTTCCGGGTGGGGCCCACGTGATTTCCGGGTGGGGCCCACGTGATTTCCGGGTGGGCCCCACGTGATTTCCGGGTGGGGCCCACGTGATTTCCGGGTGGGGCCCACGTGATTTCCGGGTGGGCCCCACGTGATTTCCGGGTGGGGCCCACGTGATTTCCGGGTGGGGCCCACGTGATTTCCGGGTGGGGCCCACGTGATTTCCGGGTGGGCCCCACGTGATTTCCGGGTGGGGCCCACGTGATTTCCGGGTGGGGCCCACGTGATTTCCGGGTGGGCCCCACGTGATTTCCGGGTGGGGCCCACGTGATTTCCGGGTGGGGCCCACGTGATTTCCGGGTGGGGCCCACGTGATTTCCGGGTGGGGCCCACGTGATTTCCGGGTGGGGCCCACGTGATTTCCCCGTGGGGCCCACGTGATTTCCGGGTGGGGCCCACGTGATTTCCGGGTGGGGCCCACGTGATTTCCGGGTGGGGCCCACGTGATTTCCGGGTGGGGCCCACGTGATTTCCGGGTGGGGCCCACGTGATTTCCCCGTGGGGCCCACGTGATTTCCGGGTGGGGCCCACGTGATTTCCGGGTGGGGCCCACGTGATTTCCGGGTGGGGCCCACGTGATTTCCCCGTGGGGCCAACGTGATTTCCCCGTGGGGCCCACGTGATTTCCGGGTGGGGCCCACGTGATTTCCGGGTGGGGCCCACGTGATTTCCGGGTTGGGCCCATGTGATTTCCGGGTGGGGCCCACGTGATTTCCGGGTTGGCCCCACGTGATTTCCGGGTGGGGCCCACGTGATTTCCGGGTGGGGCCCACGTGATTTCCGGGTGGGGCCCACGTGATTTCCGGGTGGGGCCCACGTGATTTCCGGGTGGGGCCCACGTGATTTCCCCGTGGGGCCCACGTGATTTCCGGGTGGGGCCCACGTGATTTCCGGGTGGGGCCCACGTGATTTCCGGGTGGGGCCCACGTGATTTCCGGGTGGGGCCCACGTGATTTCCGGGTGGGGCCCACGTGATTTCCGGGTGGGGCCCACGTGATTTCCGGGTGGGGCCCACGTGATTTCCGGGTGGGGCCCACGTGATTTCCCCGTGGGGCCCACGTGATTTCCGGGTGGGGCCCACGTGATTTCCCCGTGAGGCCCACGTGATTTCCCCGTGGGGCCCACGTGATTTCCGGGTGGGGCCCACGTGATTTCCGGGTGGGGCCCACGTGATTTCCGGGTGGGGCCCACGTGATTTCCGGTTGGGGCCCACGTGATTTCCGGCTGTGGCCCACGTGATTTCCGGGTGGGGTCCACGTGATTTCCGGGTGGGGCCCACGTGATTTCCCCGTGGGGCCCACGTGATTTCCGGGTGGGGCCCACGTGATTTCCGGGTGGGGCCCACGTGATTTCCGGGTGGGGCCCACGTGATTTCCGGGTGGGGCCCACGTGAATTCCCCATGGGGCCCACGTGATTTCCGGGTGGGGCCCACGTGATTTCCGGGTGGGGCCCACGTGATTTCCGGGTGGGGCCCACGTGATTTTCGGGTGGGGCCCACGTGATTTCCGGGTGGGGCCCACGTGATTTCCGGCTGTGGCCCACGTGATTTCCGGGTGGGGCCCACGTGATTTCCGGGTGGGGCCCACGTGATTTCCCCGTGGGGCCCACGTGATTTCCGGGTGGGGCCCACGTGATTTCCGGGTGGGGCCCACGTGATTTCCCCGTGGGGCCCACGTGATTTCCGGGTGGGGCCCACGTGATTTCCGGGTGGGGCCCACGTGATTTCCGGGTGGGGCCCACGTGATTTCCGGGTGGGGCCCACGTGATTTCCGGGTGGGGCCCACGTGATTTCTGGGTGGGGCCCACGTGATTTCCGGGTGGGGCCCACGTGATTTCCCCGAGGGGCCCACGTGATTTCCGTGTGGGGCCCACGTGATTTCCGGGTGGGGCCCACGTGATTTCCGGGTGGGGCCCACGTGATTTCCGGGTGGGGCCCACGTGATTTCCGGGTGGGGCCCACGTGATTTCCGGGTGGGGCCCACGTGATTTCCGGGTGGGGCCCACGTGATTTCCGGGTGGGGCCCACGTGATTTCCGGGTGGGGCCCACGTGATTTCCCCGTGGGGCCCACGTGATTTCCCCATGGGGCCCACGTGATTTCCGGCTGGGGCCCACGTGATTTCCGGGTGGGGCCCACGTGATTTCCGGGTGGGGCCCACGTGATTTTCGGGTGGGGCCCACGTGATTTCCGGGTGGGGCCCACGTGATTTCCGGCTGTGGCCCACGTGATTTCCGGGTGGGGCCCACGTGATTTCCGGGTGGGGCCCACGTGATTTCCCCGTGGGGCCCACGTGATTTCCGGGTGGGGCCCACGTGATTTCCGGGTGGGGCCCACGTGATTTCCCCGTGGGGCCCACGTGATTTCCGGGTGGGGCCCACGTGATTTCCGGGTGGGGCCCACGTGATTTCCGGGTGGGGCCCACGTGATTTCCGGGTGGGGCCCACGTGATTTCCGGGTGGGGCCCACGTGATTTCCGGGTGGGGCCCACGTGATTTCCGGGTGGGGCCCACGTGATTTCCCCGAGGGGCCCACGTGATTTCCGTGTGGGGCCCACGTGATTTCCGGGTGGGGCCCACGTGATTTCCGGGTGGGGCCCACGTGATTTCCGGGTGGGGCCCACGTGATTTCCGGGTGGGGCCCACGTGATTTCCGGGTGGGGCCCACGTGATTTCCGGGTGGGGCCCACGTGATTTCCGGGTGGGGCCCACGTGATTTCCGGGTGGGGCCCACGTGATTTCCCCGTGGGGCCCACGTGATTTCCCCATGGGGCCCACGTGATTTCCGGCTGGGGCCCACGTGATTTCCGGGTGGGGCCCACGTGATTTCCCCGTGGGGCCCACGTGATTTCCGGGTGGGGCCCACGTGATTTCCGGGTGGGGCCCACGTGATTTCCGGGTGGGGCCCACGTGATTTCCGGGTGGGGCCCACGTGATTTCCGGATGTGGCCCACGTGTTTTCCGGGTGGGGCCCACGTGATTTCCGGGTGGGGCCCACGTGATTTCCGGGTGGGGCCCACGTGATTTCCGGGTGGGCCCCACGTGATTTCCGGGTGGGGCCCACGTGATTTCCGGGTGGGGCCCACGTGATTTCGGGGTGGGGCCCACGTGATTTCCGGGTGGGGCCCACGTGATTTCCGGCTGGGGCCCACGTGATTTCCGGGTGGGGCCCACGTGATTTCCGGGTGGGGCCCACGTGATTTCCGGGTGGGGCCCACGTGATTTCCGGGTGGGGCCCACGTGATTTCCCCGTGGGGCCCACGTGATTTCCGGGTGGGGCCCACGTGATTTCCGGGTGGGGCCCACGTGATTTCCCCGTGGGGCCCACGTGATTTCCGGGTGGGGCCCACGTGATTTCCGGGTGGGGCCCACGTGATTTCCGGGTGGGGCCCATGTGATTTCCGGGTGGGGCCCACGTGATTTCCCCGTGGGGCCCACGTGATTTCCCCGTGGGGCCCACGTGATTTCCGGGTGGGGCCCACGTGATTTCCGGGTGGGGCCCACGTGATTTCCCGGTGGGGCCCACGTGATTTCCGGGTGGGGCCCACATGATTTCCGGGTGGGGCCCACGTGATTTCCTGGTGGGCCCCACGTGATTTCCGTGTGGGGCCCACGTGATTTCCGGGTGGGGCCCACGTGATTTCCCCGTGGGGCCCACGTGATTTCCGGGTGGGCCCCACGTGATTTCCGGGTGGGGCCCACGTGATTTCCCCGTGGGGCCCACGTGATTTCCCCATGGGGCCCACGTGATTTCCGGGTGGGGCCCACGTGATTTCCGGGTGGGGCCCACGTGATTTCCGGGTGGGGCCCACGTGATTTCCGGTTGGGCCCCACGTGATTTCCGTGTGGGGCCCACGTGATTTCCGGGTGGGGCCCACGTGATTTCCGGGTGGGGCCCACGTGATTTCCGGGTGGGGCCCACGTGATTTCCGGGTGGGGCCCACGTGATTTCCGGGTGGGGCCCACGTGATTTCCGGGTGGGGCCCACGTGATTTCCGGGTGGGGCCCACGTGATTTCCGGGTGGGGCCCACGTGATTTCCGGGTGGGGCCCACGTGATTTCCGGGTGGGGCCCACGTGATTTCCGGGTGGGGCCCACGTGATTTCCGGGTGGGGCCCACGTGATTTCCGGGTGGGCCCCACGTGATTTCCGGGTGGGCCCCACGTGATTTCCGGGTGGGGCCCACGTGATTTCCCCGTGGGGCCCACGTGATTTCCAGGTGGGGCCCACGTGATTTCCGGGTGGGGCCCACGTGATTTCCCCGTGGGGCCCACGTGATTTCCCCGTGGGGCCCACGTGATTTCCGGCTGGGGCCCACGTGATTTCCGGGTGGGGCCCACGTGATTTCCGGGTGGGGCCCACGTGATTTCCGGGTGGGGCCCACGTGATTTCCGGGTGGGGCCCACGTGATTTCCGGGTGGGGCCCACGTGATTTCCGGGTGGGGCCCACGTGATTTCCGCGTGGGGCCCACGTGATTTCCGGGTGGGGCCCACGTGATTTCCGGGTGGGGCCCACGTGATTTCCGGGTGGGGCCCACGTGATTTCCGGGTGGGGCCCACGTGATTTCCGGGTGGGGCCCACGTGATTTCCTCGTGGGGCCCACGTGATTTCCGGCTGGGGCCCACGTGATTTCCGGGTGGGGACCACGTGATTTCCCCGTGGGGCCCACGTGATTTCCCCGTGGGGCCCACGTGATTTCCGGGTGGGGCCCACGTGATTTCCGGGTGGGGCCCACGTGATTTCCCCGTGGGGCCCACGTGATTTCCCCGTGGGGCCCACGTGATTTCCGGGTGGGGCCCACGTGATTTCAGGGTGGGGCCCACGTGATTTCCCCGTGGGGCCCACGTGATTTCCCCGTGGGGCCCACGTGATTTCCCCGTGGGGCCCACGTGATTTCCGGGTGGGGCCCACGTGATTTCCGGGTGGGGCCCACGTGATTTCCCCGTGGGGCCCACGTGATTTCCGGGTGGGCCCCACGTGATTACCGGGTGGGGCCCACGTGATTTCCGGGTGGGGCCCACGTGATTTCCGGGTGGGGCCCACGTGATTTCCCCTTGGGGCCCACGTGATTTCCGGGTGGGCCCCACGTGATTTCCGGGTGTGGCCCACGTGATTTCCGGGTGGGGCCCACGTGATTTCCGGTTGGGGCCCACGTGATTTCCGGGTGGGGCCAACGTGATTTCCGGGTGGGGCCCACGTGATTTCCCCGTGGGGCCCACGTGATTTCCGGGTGGGGCCCACGTGATTTCCGGGTGGGGCCCACGTGATTTCCGGGTGGGGCCCACGTGATTTCCGGGTGGGGTCCACGTGATTTCCGGGTGTGGCCCACGTGATTTCCCGGTGGGGCCCACGTGATTTCCGGGTGGGGCCCTCGTGATTTCCGGGTGGGGCCCACGTGATTTCCGGGTGGGGCCCACGTGATTTCCGGGTGGGGCCCACGTGATTTCCGGGTGGGGCCCACGTGATTTCCGGGTGGGGCCCACGTGATTTCCGGGTGGGGCCCACGTGATTTCCGGGTGGGGTCCACGTGATTTCCGGGTGGGGCCCACGTGATTTCCCGGTGGGGCCCACGTGATTTCCGGGTGGGGCCCACGTGATTTCCGGGTGGGGCCCACGTGATTTCCGGGTGGGGCCCACGTGATTTCCCCGAGGGGCCCACGTGATTTCCGGGTGGGGCCCACGTGATTTCCGGGTGGGGCCCACGTGATTTCCGGGTGGGGCCCACGTGATTTCCGGGTGGGGCCCACGTGAATTCCGGGTGGGGCCCACGTGATTTCCGGGTGGGGCCCACGTGATTTCCGGGTGGGGCCCACGTGATTTCCGGGTGGGGCCCACGTGATTTCCGGGTGGGGCCCACGTGATTTCCGGGTGGGGCCCACGTGATTTCCGGGTGGGGCCCACGTGATTTCCCCGTGGGGCCCACGTGATTTCCCCATGGGGCCCACATGATTTCCGGCTGGGGCCCACGTGATTTCCGGGTGGGGTCCACGTGATTTCCAGGTGGGGCCCACGTGATTTCCCCGTGGGGCCCACGTGATTTCCGGGTGGGGCCCACGTGATTTCCGGGTGGGGCCCACGTGATTTCCGGGTGGGGCCCACGTGATTTCCGGGTGGGGCCCACGTGATTTCCGGATGTGGCCCACGTGTTTTCCGGGTGGGGCCCACGTGATTTCCGGGTGGGGCCCACGTGATTTCCGGGTGGGGCCCACGTGATTTCCGGGTGGGCCCCACGTGATTTCCGGGTGGGGCCCACGTGATTTCCGGGTGGGGCCCACGTGATTTCCGGGTGGGGCCCACGTGATTTCCGGCTGGGGCCCACGTGATTTCCGGGTGGGGCCCACGTGATTTCCGGGTGGGGCCCACGTGATTTCCGGGTGGGGCCCACGTGATTTCCGGGTGGGTCCCACGTGATTTCCCGGTGGGGCCCACGTGATTTCCGGGTGGGGCCCACGTGATTTCCGGGTGGGGCCCACGTGATTTCCGGGTGGGGCCCACGTGATTTCCGGCTGGGGCCCACGTGATTTCCGGGTGGGGCCCACGTGATTTCCGGGTGGGGCCCACGTGATTTCCGGGTGGGGCCCACGTGATTTCCGGGTGGGGCCCACGTGATTTCCGGGTGGGGCCCACGTGATTTCCGGGTGGGGCCCACGTGATTTCCCCGTGGGGCCCACGTGATTTCCCCGTGGGGCCCACGTGATTTCCGGGTGGGGCCCACGTGATTTCCGGGTGGGGCCCACGTGATTTCCGGCTGGGGCCCACGTGATTTCCGGGTGGTGCCCACGTGATTTCCCCGTGGGGCCCACGTGATTTCCCCGTGGGGCCCACGTGATTTCCGGGTGGGCCCCACGTGATTTCCGGGTGGGGCCCACGTGATTTCCCCATGGGGCCCACGTGATTTCCCCGTGGGGCCCACGTGATTTCCGGGTGGGGCCCACGTGATTTCCGGGTGGGGCCCACGTGATTTCCGGTTGGGCCCCACGTGATTTCCGTGTGGGGCCCACGTGATTTCCGGGTGGGGCCCACGTGATTTCCGGGTGGGGCCCACGTGATTTCCGGGTGGGGCCCACGTGATTTCCGGGTGGGGCCCACGTGATTTCCGGGTGGGGCCCACGTGATTTCCGGGTGGGGCCCACGTGATTTCCGGGTGGGGCCCACGTGATTTCCCCGTGGGGCCCACGTGATTTCCCCGTGGGGCCCACGTGATTTCCGGCTGGGGCCCACGTGATTTCCGGGTGGGGCCCACGTGATTTCCGGGTGGGGCCCACGTGATTTCCGGGTGGGGCCCACGTGATTTCCGGGTGGGGCCCACGTGATTTCCGGGTGGGGCCCACGTGATTTCCGGGTGGGGCCCACGTGATTTCCGGGTGGGCCCCACGTGATTTCCGTGTGGGGCCCACATGATTTCCGGGTGGGGCCCACGTGATTTCCGGGTGGGGCCCACGTGATTTCCGGGTGGGGCCCACGTGATTTCCGGGTGGGGCCCACGTGATTTCCGGGTGGGGCCCACGTGATTTCCCCGTGGGGCCCACGTGATTTCCCCGTGGGGCCCACGTGATTTCCCCGTGGGGCCCACGTGATTTCCGGCTGGGGCCCACGTGATTTCCGGGTGGGGCCCACGTGATTTCCGGGTGGGGCCCACGTGATTTCCGGGTGGGCCCCACGTGATTTCCGGGTGGGGCCCACGTGATTTCCGGGTGGGGCCCACGTGATTTCCGGGTGGGGCCCACGTGATTTCCGGGTGGGGCCCACGTGATTTCCGGCTGGGGCCCACGTGATTTCCGGGTGGGGCCCACGTGATTTCCGGGTGGGGCCCACGTGATTTCCGGGTGGGGCCCACGTGATTTCCGGGTGGGTCCCACGTGATTTCCCGGTGGGGCCCACGTGATTTCCGGGTGGGGCCCACGTGATTTCCGGGTGGGGCCCACGTGATTTCCGGGTGGGGCCCACGTGATTTCCGGGTGGGGCCCACGTGATTTCCGGCTGGGGCCCACGTGATTTCCGGGTGGGGCCCACGTGATTTCCGGGTGGGGCCCACGTGATTTCCGGGTGGGGCCCACGTGATTTCCGGGTGGGGCCCACGTGATTTCCGGGTGGGGCCCACGTGATTTCCGGGTGGGGCCCAAGTGATTTCCCCGTGGGGCCCACGTGATTTCCCCGTGGGGCCCACGTGATTTCCGGGTGGGGCCCACGTGATTTCCGGGTGGGGCCCACGTGATTTCCGGCTGGGGCCCACGTGATTTCCGGGTGGTGCCCACGTGATTTCCCCGTGGGGCCCACGTGATTTCCCCGTGGGGCCCACGTGATTTCCGGGTGGGCCCCACGTGATTTCCGGGTGGGGCCCACGTGATTTCCCCATGGGGCCCACGTGATTTCCCCGTGGGGCCCACGTGATTTCCGGGTGGGGCCCACGTGATTTCCGGGTGGGGCCCACGTGATTTCCGGTTGGGCCCCACGTGATTTCCGTGTGGGGCCCACGTGATTTCCGGGTGGGGCCCACGTGATTTCCGGGTGGGGCCCACGTGATTTCCGGGTGGGGCCCACGTGATTTCCGGGTGGGGCCCACGTGATTTCCGGGTGGGGCCCACGTGATTTCCGGGTGGGGCCCACGTGATTTCCGGGTGGGGCCCACGTGATTTCCCCGTGGGGCCCACGTGATTTCCCCGTGGGGCCCACGTGATTTCCGGCTGGGGCCCACGTGATTTCCGGGTGGGGCCCACGTGATTTCCGGGTGGGGCCCACGTGATTTCCGGGTGGGGCCCACGTGATTTCCGGGTGGGGCCCACGTGATTTCCGGGTGGGGCCCACGTGATTTCCGGGTGGGGCCCACGTGATTTCCGGGTGGGCCCCACGTGATTTCCGTGTGGGGCCCACGTGATTTCCGGGTGGGGCCCACGTGATTTCCGGGTGGGGCCCACGTGATTTCCGGGTGGGGCCCACGTGATTTCCGGGTGGGGCCCACGTGATTTCCGGGTGGGGCCCACGTGATTTCCGGGTGGGGCCCACGTGATTTCCCCGTGGGGCCCACGTGATTTCCCCGTGGGGCCCACGTGATTTCCGGCTGGGGCCCACGTGATTTCCGGGTGGGGCCCACGTGATTTCCGGGTGGGGCCCACGTGATTTCCGGGTGGGCCCCACGTGATTTCCGGGTGGGGCCCACGTGATTTCCGGGTGGGGCCCACGTGATTTCCGGGTGGGGCCCACGTGATTTCCGGGTGGGGCCCACGTGATTTCCGGGTGGGGCCCACGTGATTTCCCCGTGGGGCCCACGTGATTTCCGGCTGGGGCCCACGTGATTTCCGGGTGGGGACCACGTGATTTCCCCGTGGGGCCCACGTAATTTCCCCGTGGGGCCCACGTGATTTCCGGGTGGGGCCCACGTGATTTCCGGGTGGGGCCCACGTGATTTCCCCGTGGGGCCCACGTGATTTCCCCGTGGGGCCCACGTGATTTCCGGGTGGGGCCCACGTGATTTCAGGGTGGGGCCCACGTGATTTCCCCGTGGGGCCCACGTGATTTCCCCGTTGGGCCCACGTGATTTCCCCGTGGGGCCCACGTGATTTCCGGGTGGGGCCCACGTGATTTCCGGGTGGGGCCCACGTGATTTCCCCGTGGGGCCCACGTGATTTCCGGGTGGGCCCCACGTGAATACCGGGTGGGGCCCACGTGATTTCCGGGTGGGGCCCACGTGATTTCCGGGTGGGGCCCACGTGATTTCCGGGTGGGGCCCACGTGATTTCCGGGTGGGGCCCACGTGATTTCCGGGTGGGGCCCACGTGATTTCCGGGTGGGGCCCACATGATTTCCCCGTGGGGCCCACGTGTTTTCCGGGTGGGGCCCACGTGATTTCCGGGTGGGGCCCACGTGATTTCCGGGTGGGGCCCACGTGATTTCCCCTTGGGGCCCACGTGATTTCCGGGTGGGCCCCACGTGATTTCCGGGTGTGGCCCACGTGATTTCCGGGTGGGGCCCACGTGATTTCCGGGTGGGGCCCACGTGATTTCCGGGTGTGGCCCACGTGATTTCCGGGTGGGGCCCACGTGATTTCCGGGTGGGGCCCACGTGATTTCCGGGTGGGCCCCACGTGATTTCCGGGTGGGGCCCACGTGATTTCCCCATGGGGCCCACGTGATTTCCCCATGGGGCCCACGTGATTTCCGGGTGGGGCCCACGTGATTTCCGGGTGGGGCCCACGTGATTTCCGGGTGGGGCCCACGTGATTTCCGGTTGGGCCCCACGTGATTTCCGTGTGGGGCCCACGTGATTTCCGGGTGGGGCCCACGTGATTTCCGGGTGGGGCCCACGTGATTTCCGGGTGGGGCCCACGTGATTTCCGGGTGGGGCCCACGTGATTTCCGGGTGGGGCCCACGTGATTTCCGGGTGGGGCCCACGTGATTTCCGGGTGGGGCCCACGTGATTTCCCCGTGGGGCCCACGTGATTTCCCCGTGGGGCCCACGTGATTTCCGGGTGGGGCCCACGTGATTTCCGGGTGGGGCCCACGTGATTTCCGGGTGGGCCCCACGTGATTTCCGGGTGGGGCCCACGTGATTTCCGGGTGGGGCCCACGTGATTTCCGGGTGGGGCCCACGTGATTTCCGGGTGGGGCCCACGTGATTTCCGGGTGGGGCCCACGTGATTTCCCCGTGGGGCCCACGTGATTTCCGGCTGGGGCCCACGTGATTTCCGGGTGGGGACCACGTGATTTCCCCGTGGGGCCCACGTAATTTCCCCGTGGGGCCCACGTGATTTCCGGGTGGGGCCCACGTGATTTCCGGGTGGGGCCCACGTGATTTCCCCGTGGGGCCCACGTGATTTCCCCGTGGGGCCCACGTGATTTCCGGGTGGGGCCCACGTGATTTCAGGGTGGGGCCCACGTGATTTCCCCGTGGGGCCCACGTGATTTCCCCGTTGGGCCCACGTGATTTCCCCGTGGGGCCCACGTAATTTCCGGGTGGGGCCCACGTGATTTCCGGGTGGGGCCCACGTGATTTCCCCGTGGGGCCCACGTGATTTCCGGGTGGGCCCCACGTGATTACCGGGTGGGGCCCACGTGATTTCCGGGTGGGGCCCACATGATTTCCGGGTGGGGCCCACGTGATTTCCGGGTGGGGCCCACGTGATTTCCGGGTGGGGCCCACGTGATTTCCGGGTGGGGCCCACGTGATTTCCGGGTGGGGCCCACATGATTTCCCCGTGGGGCCCACGTGTTTTCCGGGTGGGGCCCACGTGATTTCCGGGTGGGGCCCACGTGATTTCCGATTGGGGCCCACGTGATTTCCCCGTGGGGCCCACGTGATTTCCGGGTGGGCCCCACGTGATTTCCGGGTGTGGCCCACGTGATTTCCGGGTGGGGCCCACGTGATTTCCGGGTGGGGCCCACGTGATTTCCGGGTGGGGCCCACGTGATTTCCGGGTGGGGCCCACGTGATTTCCCCGTGGGGCCCACGTGATTTCCGGGTGGGGCCCACGTGATTTCCGGGTGGGGCCCACGTGATTTCCGGGTGGGGCCCACGTGATTTCCGGGTGGGTTCCACGTGATTTCCGGGTGGGGCCCACGTGATTTCCGGGTGGGGCCCACGTGATTTCCGGGTGGGGCCCACGTGATTTTCGGGTGGGGCCCACGTGATTTCCGGGTGGGGCCCACGTGATTTCCGGGTGGGGCCCACGTGATTTCCGGGTGGGGCCCACGTGATTTCCGGGTGGGGCCCACGTGATTTCCGGGTGGGGCCCACGTGATTTCCCCGTGGGGCCCACGTGATTTCCCCGTGGGGCCCACGTGATTTCCGGGTGGGGCCCACGTGATTTCCGGGTGGGGCCCACGTGATTTCCGGGTGGGGCCCACGTGATTTCCCCGTGGGGCCCACGTGATTTCCGGGTGGGGCCCACGTGATTTCCCCGTGGGGCCCACGTGATTTCCGGGTGGGGCCCACGTGATTTCCCCGTGGGGCCCACGTGATTTCCGGGTGGGGCCCATGGGATTTCCCCGTGGGGCCCACGTGATTTCCGGGTGGGGCCCACGTGATTTCCCCGTGAGGCCCACGTGATTTCCCCGTGGGTCCCACGTGATTTCCGGGTGGGGCCCACGTGATTTCCGGGTGGGGCCCACGTGATTTCCGGGTGGGGCCCACGTGATTTCCGGGTGGGGCCCACGTGATTTCCGGCTGTGGCCCACGTGATTTCCGGGTGGGGCCCACGTGATTTCCGGGTGGGGCCCACGTGATTTCCGGGTGGGGCCCACGTGATTTCCGGGTGGGTCCCACGGGATTTCCGGGTGGGGCCCACGTGATTTCCGGGTGGGCCCCACTTGATTTCCGGGTGGGGCCCACGTGATTTCCGGGTGGGGCCCAGGTGATTTGCGGGTGGGGCCCACGTGATTTCCGGGTGGGGCCCACGTGATTTCCGGGTGGGGCCCACGTGATTTCCCCGTGGGGCCCACGTGATTTCCGGGTGGGGCCCACGTGATTTCCGGGTGGGGCCCACGTGATTTCCGGGTGGGGCCCACGTGATTTCCGGGTGGGGCCCACGTGATTTCCGGGTGGGGCCCACGTGATTTCCCCGTGGGGCCCACGTGATTTCCGGGTGGGGCCCACGTGATTTCCGGGTGGGGCCCACGTGATTTCCGGGTGGGGCCCAGGTGATTTCCCCGTGGGGCCAACGTGATTTCCGGGTGGGGCCCACGTGATTTCCGGGTGGGGCCCACGTGATTTCCGGGTGGGGCCCACGTGATTTACGGGTGGGGCCCACGTGATTTCCGGGTGGGGCCCACGTGATTTCCGGGTTGGCCCCACGTGATTTCCGGGTGGGGCCCACGTGATTTCCGGGTGGGGCCCACGTGATTTCCGGGTGGGGCCCACGGGATTTCCGGGTGGGGCCCACGTGATTTCCGGGTGGGGCCCACGTGATTTCCGCGTGGGGCCCACGTGATTTCCCCGTGGGGCCCACGTGATTTCCCCGTGGGGCCCACGTGATTTCCGGGTGGGGCCCACGTGATTTCCGGGTGGGGCCCACGTGATTTCCGGGTGGGGCCCACGTGATTTCCGGGTGGGGCCCACGTGATTTCCGGGTGGGGCCCACGTGATTTCCGGGTGGGCCCCACGTGATTTCCGTGTGGGGCCCACGTGATTTCCGGGTGGGGACCACGTGATTACCCCGTGGGGCCCACGTAATTTCCCCGTGGGGCCCACGTGATTTCCGGGTGGGGCCCACGTGATTTCCGGGTGGGGCCCACGTGATTTCCCCGTGGGGCCCACGTGATTTCCCCGTGGGGCCCACGTGATTTCCGGGTGGGGCCCACGTGATTTCAGGGTGGGGCCCACGTGATTTCCCCGTGGGGCCCACGTGATTTCCCCGTTGGGCCCACGTGATTTCCCCCTGGGGCCCACGTGATTTCCGGGTGGGGCCCACGTGATTTCCCCGTGGGGCCCACGTGATTTCCGGGTGGGCCCCACGTGATTACCGGGTGGGGCCCACGTGATTTCCGGTTGGGGCCCACGTGATTTCCGGGTGGGGCCCACGTGATTTCCGGGTGGGGCCCACGTGATTTCCGGGTGGGGCCCACGGGATTTCCGGGTGGGGCCCACGTGATTTCCGGGTGGGGCCCACATGATTTCCCCGTGGGGCCCATGTGTTTTCCGGGTGGGGCCCACGTGATTTCCGGGTGGGGCCCACGTGATTTCCGGGTGGGGCCCACGTGATTTCCCCGTGGGGCCCACGTGATTTCCGGGTGGGGCCCACGTGATTTCCGGGTGTGGCCCACGTGATTTCCGGGTGGGTTCCACGTGATTTCCGGGTGGGGCCCACGTGATTTCCGGGTGGGGCCCACGTGATTTCCGGGTGGGGCCCACGTGATTTTCGGGTGGGGCCCACGTGATTTCCGGGTGGGGCCCACGTGATTTCCGGGTGGGGCCCACGTGATTTCCGGGTGGGGCCCACGTGATTTCCGGGTGGGGCCCACGTGATTTCCGGGTGGGGCCCACGTGATTTCCCCGTGGGGCCCACGTGATTTCCCCGTGGGGCCCACGTGATTTCCGGGTGGGGCCCACGTGATTTCCGGGTGGGGCCCACGTGATTTCCGGGTGGGGCCCACGTGATTTCCGGGTGGGGCCCACGTGATTTCCCCGTGGGGCCCACGTGATTTCCGGGTGGGGCCCACGTGATTTCCGGGTGGGGCCCACGTGATTTCCGGGTGGGGCCCACGTGATTTCCGGGTGGGGCCCACGTGATTTCCGGGTGGGGCCCACGTGATTTCCCCGTGGGGCCCACGTGATTTCCGGGTGGGGCCCACGTGATTTCCGGGTGGGGCCCACGTGATTTCCGGGTGGGGCCCACGTGATTTCCCCGTGGGGCCAACGTGATTTCCCCGTGGGGCCCACGTGATTTCCGGGTGGGGCCCACGTGATTTCCGGGTGGGGCCCACGTGATTTCCGGGTGGGGCCCATGTGATTTCCGGGTGGGGCCCACGTGATTTCCGGGTTGGCCCCACGTGATTTCCGGGTGGGGCCCACGTGATTTCCGGGTGGGGCCCACGTGATTTCCGGGTGGGGCCCACGTGATTTCCGGGTGGGGCCCACGTGATTTCCGGGTGGGGCCCACGTGATTTCCCCGTGGGGCCCACGTGATTTCCCGGTGGGGCCCACGTGATTTCCGTGTGGGGCCCACGTGATTTCCGAGTGGGGCCCACGTGATTTCCGGGTGGGGCCCACGTGATTTCCGGGTGGGGCCCACGTGATTTCCGGGTGGGGCCCACGTGATTTCCGGGTGGGGCCCACGTGATTTCCGGGTGGGGCCCACGTGATTTCCGGGTGGGGCCCACGTGATTTCCCCGTGGGGCCCACGTGATTTCCGGGTGGGGCCCACGTGATTTCCCCGTGAGGCCCACGTGATTTCCCCGTGGGGCCCACGTGATTTCCGGGTGGGGCCCACGTGATTTCCGGGTGGGGCCCACGTGATTTCCGGGTGGGGCCCACGTGATTTCCGGTTGGGGCCCACGTGATTTCCGGGTGGGGCCCACGTGATTTCCGGGTGGGGCCCACGTGATTTCCGGGTGGGGCCCACGTGATTTCCCCGTGGGGCCCACGTGATTTCCGGGTGGGGCCCACGTGATTTCCGGGTGGGGCCCACGTGATTTCCGGGTGGGGCCCACGTGATTTCCGGGTGGGGCCCACGTGATTTCCGGGTGGGGCCCACGTGATTTCCCCGTGGGGCCCACGTGATTTCCGGGTGGGGCCCACGTGATTTCCGGGTGGGGCCCACGTGATTTCCGGGTGGGGCCCACGTGATTTCCCCGTGGGGCCAACGTGATTTCCCCGTGGGGACCACGTGATTTCCGGGTGGGGCCCACGTGATTTCCGGGTGGGGCCCACGTGATTTACGGGTGGGGCCCACGTGATTTCCGGGTGGGGCCCACGTGATTTCCGGGTTGGGCCCACGTGATTTCCGGGTGGGGCCCACGTGATTTCCGGGTGGGGCCCACGTGATTTCCGGGTGGGGCCCACGTGATTTCCGGGTGGGGCCCACGTGATTTCCGGGTGGGGCCCACGTGATTTCCGCGTGGGGCCCACGTGATTTCCCCGTGGGGCCCACGTGATTTCCCCGTGGGGCCCACGTGATTTCCGGGTGGGGCCCACGTGATTTCCGGGTGGGGCCCACGTGATTTCCGGGTGGGGCCCACGTGATTTCCGGGTGGGGCCCACGTGATTTCCGGGTGGGGCCCACGTGATTTCCGTGTGGGGCCCACGTGATTTCCGGGTGGGGCCCACGTGATTTCCGGGTGGGGCCCACGTGATTTCCGGGTGGGCCCCACGTGATTTCCGGGTGGGGCCCACGTGATTTCCGGGTGGGGCCCACGTGATTTCCGGGTGGGGCCCACGTGATTTCCCCGTGGGGCCCACGTGATTTCCGGGTGGGGACCACGTGATTTCCCCGTGGGGCCCACGTAATTTCCCCGTGGGGCCCACGTGATTTCCGGGTGGGGCCCACGTGATTTCCGGGTGGGGCCCACGTGATTTCCCCGTGGGGCCCACGTGATTTCCCCGTGGGGCCCACGTGATTTCCGGGTGGGGCCCACGTGATTTCAGGGTGGGGCCCACGTGATTTCCCCGTGGGGCCCACGTGATTTCCCCGTTGGGCCCACGTGATTTCCCCCTGGGGCCCACGTGATTTCCGGGTGGGGCCCACGTGATTTCCCCGTGGGGCCCACGTGATTTCCGGGTGGGCCCCACGTGATTACCGGGTGGGGCCCACGTGATTTCCGGGTGGGGCCCACGTGATTTCCGGGTGGGGCCCACGTGATTTCCGGGTGGGGCCCACGTGATTTCCGGGTGGGGCCCACGTGATTTCCGGGTGGGGCCCACGTGATTTCCGGGTGGGGCCCACATGATTTCCCCGTGGGGCCCACGTGTTTTCCGGGTGGGGCCCACGTGATTTCCGGGTGGGGCCCACGTGATTTCCGGGTGTGGCCCACGTGATTTCAGGGTGGGGCCCACGTGATTTCCGGGTGGGGCCCACGTGATTTCCGGGTGGGGCCCACGTGATTTCCGGGTGGGGCCCACGTGATTTCCCCGTGGGGCCCACGTGATTTCCGGGTGGGGCCCACGTGATTTCCGGGTGGGGCCCACGTGATTTCCGGGTGGGGCCCACGTGATTTCCGGGTGGGTTCCACGTGATTTCCGGGTGGGGCCCACGTGATTTCCGGGTGGGGCCCACGTGATTTCCGGGTGGGGCCCACGTGATTTCCGGGTGGGGCCCACGTGATTTCCGGGTGGGGCCCACGTGATTTCCGGGTGGGGCCCACGTGATTTCCGGGTGGGGCCCACGTGATTTCCCCGTGGGGCCCACGTGATTTCCCCGTGGGGCCCACGTGATTTCCGGGTGGGGCCCACGTGATTTCCGGGTGGGGCCCACGTGATTTCCGGGTGGGGCCCACGTGATTTCCGGGTGGGGCCCACGTGATTTCCGGGTGGGGCCCACGTGATTTCCCCGTGGGGCCCACGTGATTTCCGGGTGGGGCCCACGTGATTTCCGGGTGGGGCCCACGTGATTTCCGGGTGGGGCCCACGTGATTTCCGGGTGGGGCCCACGTGATTTCCGGGTGGGGCCCACGTGATTTCCGGGTGGGGCCCACGTGATTTCCGGGTGGGGCCCACGTGATTTCCGGGTGGGGCCCACGTGATTTCCCCGTGGGGCCCACGTGTTTTCCGGGTGGGGCCCACGTGATTTCCGGGTGGGGCCCACGTGATTTCCGGGTGGGGCCCACGTGATTTCCGGGTGGGGCCCACGTGATTTCCGGGTGGGCCCCACGTGATTTCCGGGTGTGGCCCACGTGATTTCCGGGTGTGGCCCACGTGATTTCCGGGTGGGGCCCACGTGATTTCCGGGTGGGGCCCACGTGATTTCCGGGTGGGGCCCACGTGATTTCCGGGTGGGGCCCACGTGATTTCCCCGTGGGGCCCACGTGATTTCCGGGTGGGGCCCACGTGATTTCCGGGTGGGGCCCACGTGATTTCCGGGTGGGGCCCACGTGATTTCCGGGTGGGTTCCACGTGATTTCCGGGTGGGGCCCACGTGATTTCCGGGTGGGGCCCACGTGATTTCCGGGTGGGGCCCACGTGATTTCCGGGTGGGGCCCACGTGATTTCCGGGTGGGGCCCACGTGATTTCCGGGTGGGGCCCACGTGATTTCCGGGTGGGGCCCACGTGATTTCCGGGTGGGGCCCACGTGATTTCCCCGTGGGGCCCACGTGATTTCCCCGTGGGGCCCTCGTGATTTCCGGGTGGGGCCCACGTGATTTCCGGGTGGGGCCCACGTGATTTCCGGGTGGGGCCCACGTGATTTCCGGGTGGGGCCCACGTGATTTCCCCGTGGGGCCCACGTGATTTCCCCGTGGGGCCCACGTGATTTCCGGGTGGGGCCCACGTGATTTCCGGGTGGGGCCCACGTGATTTCCGGGTGGGGCCCACGTGATTTCCGGGTGGGGCCCACGTGATTTCCCCGTGGGGCCCACGTGATTTCCGGGTGGGGCCCACGTGATTTCCGGGTGGGGCCCACGTGATTTCCGGGTGGGGCCCACGTGATTTCCCCGTGGGGCCAACGTGATTTCCCCGTGGGGCCCACGTGATTTCCGGGTGGGGCCCACGTGATTTCCGGGTGGGGCCCACGTGATTTCCGGGTGGGGCCCATGTGATTTCCGGGTGGGGCCCACGTGATTTCCGGGTTGGCCCCACGTGATTTCCGGGTGGGGCCCACGTGATTTCCGGGTGGGGCCCACGTGATTTCCGGGTGGGGCCCACGTGATTTCCGGGTGGGGCCCACGTGATTTCCGGGTGGGGCCCACGTGATTTCCCCGTGGGGCCCACGTGATTTCCCGGTGGGGCCCACGTGATTTCCGGGTGGGGCCCACGTGATTTCCGGGTGGGGCCCACGTGATTTCCGGGTGGGGCCCACGTGATTTCCGGGTGGGGCCCACGTGATTTCCGGGTGGGGCCCACGTGATTTCCGGGTGGGGCCCACGTGATTTCCGGGTGGGGCCCACGTGATTTCCGGGTGGGGCCCACGTGATTTCCCCGTGGGGCCCACGTGATTTCCGGGTGGGGCCCACGTGATTTCCCCGTGAGGCCCACGTGATTTCCCCGTGGGGCCCACGTGATTTCCGGGTGGGGCCCACGTGATTTCCGGGTGGGGCCCACGTGATTTCCGGGTGGGGCCCACGTGATTTCCGGTTGGGGCCCACGTGATTTCCGGCTGTGGCCCACGTGATTTCCGGGTGGGGTCCACGTGATTTCCGGGTGGGGCCCACGTGATTTCCCCGTGGGGCCCACGTGATTTCCGGGTGGGGCCCACGTGATTTCCGGGTGGGGCCCACGTGATTTCCGGGTGGGGCCCACGTGATTTCCGGGTGGGGCCCACGTGATTTCCCCGTGGGGCCCACGTGATTTCCGGGTGGGGCCCACGTGATTTCCGGGTGGGGCCCACGTGATTTCCGGGTGGGGCCCACGTGATTTCCGGGTGGGGCCCACGTGATTTCCGGGTGGGGCCCACGTGATTTCCGGGTGGGGCCCACGTGATTTCCGGGTGGGGCCCACGTGATTTCCCCGTGGGGCCCACGTAATTTCCCCGTGGGGCCCACGTGATTTCCGGGTGGGGCCCACGTGATTTCCGGGTGGGGCCCACGTGATTTCCCCGTGGGGCCCACGTGATTTCCCCGTGGGGCCCACGTGATTTCCGGGTGGGGCCCACGTGATTTCAGGGTGGGGCCCACGTGATTTCCCCGTGGGGCCCACGTGATTTCCCCGTTGGGCCCACGTGATTTCCCCGTGGGGCCCACGTAATTTCCGGGTGGGGCCCACGTGATTTCCGGGTGGGGCCCACGTGATTTCCCCGTGGGGCCCACGTGATTTCCGGGTGGGCCCCACGTGATTACCGGGTGGGGCCCACGTGATTTCCGGGTGGGGCCCACATGATTTCCGGGTGGGGCCCACGTGATTTCCGGGTGGGGCCCACGTGATTTCCGGGTGGGGCCCACGTGATTTCCGGGTGGGGCCCACGTGATTTCCGGGTGGGGCCCACATGATTTCCCCGTGGGGCCCTCGTGTTTTCCGGGTGGGGCCCACGTGATTTCCGGGTGGGGCCCACGTGATTTCCGGGTGGGGCCCACGTGATTTCCCCGTGGGGCCCACGTGATTTCCGGGTGGGCCCCACGTGATTTCCGGGTGTGGCCCACGTGATTTCCGGGTGGGGCCCACGTGATTTCCGGGTGGGGCCCACGTGATTTCCGGGTGGGGCCCACGTGATTTCCGGGTGGGGCCCACGTGATTTCCCCGTGGGGCCCACGTGATTTCCGGGTGGGGCCCACGTGATTTCCGGGTGGGGCCCACGTGATTTCCGGGTGGGGCCCACGTGATTTCCCCGTGGGGCCCACGTGATTTCCGGGTGGGGCCCACGTGATTTCCGGGTGGGGCCCACGTGATTTCCGGGTGGGGCCCACGTGATTTCCGGGTGGGGCCCACGTGATTTCCGGGTGGGGCCCACGTGATTTCCGGGTGGGGCCCACGTGATTTCCGGGTGGGGCCCACGTGATTTCCGGGTGGGGCCCACGTGATTTCCCCGTGGGGCCCACGTGTTTTCCGGGTGGGGCCCACGTGATTTCCGGGTGGGGCCCACGTGATTTCCGGGTGGGGCCCACGTGATTTCCGGGTGGGGCCCACGTGATTTCCGGGTGGGCCCCACGTGATTTCCGGGTGTGGCCCACGTGATTTCCGGGTGTGGCCCACGTGATTTCCGGGTGGGGCCCACGTGATTTCCGGGTGGGGCCCACGTGATTTCCGGGTGGGGCCCACGTGATTTCCGGGTGGGGCCCACGTGATTTCCCCGTGGGGCCCACGTGATTTCCGGGTGGGGCCCACGTGATTTCCGGGTGGGGCCCACGTGATTTCCGGGTGGGGCCCACGTGATTTCCGGGTGGGTTCCACGTGATTTCCGGGTGGGGCCCACGTGATTTCCGGGTGGGGCCCACGTGATTTCCGGGTGGGGCCCACGTGATTTCCGGGTGGGGCCCACGTGATTTCCGGGTGGGGCCCACGTGATTTCCGGGTGGGGCCCACGTGATTTCCGGGTGGGGCCCACGTGATTTCCGGGTGGGGCCCACGTGATTTCCCCGTGGGGCCCACGTGATTTCCCCGTGGGGCCCTCGTGATTTCCGGGTGGGGCCCACGTGATTTCCGGGTGGGGCCCACGTGATTTCCGGGTGGGGCCCACGTGATTTCCGGGTGGGGCCCACGTGATTTCCCCGTGGGGCCCACGTGATTTCCCCGTGGGGCCCACGTGATTTCCGGGTGGGGCCCACGTGATTTCCGGGTGGGGCCCACGTGATTTCCGGGTGGGGCCCACGTGATTTCCGGGTGGGGCCCACGTGATTTCCCCGTGGGGCCCACGTGATTTCCGGGTGGGGCCCACGTGATTTCCGGGTGGGGCCCACGTGATTTCCGGGTGGGGCCCACGTGATTTCCCCGTGGGGCCAACGTGATTTCCCCGTGGGGCCCACGTGATTTCCGGGTGGGGCCCACGTGATTTCCGGGTGGGGCCCACGTGATTTCCGGGTGGGGCCCATGTGATTTCCGGGTGGGGCCCACGTGATTTCCGGGTTGGCCCCACGTGATTTCCGGGTGGGGCCCACGTGATTTCCGGGTGGGGCCCACGTGATTTCCGGGTGGGGCCCACGTGATTTCCGGGTGGGGCCCACGTGATTTCCGGGTGGGGCCCACGTGATTTCCCCGTGGGGCCCACGTGATTTCCCGGTGGGGCCCACGTGATTTCCGGGTGGGGCCCACGTGATTTCCGGGTGGGGCCCACGTGATTTCCGGGTGGGGCCCACGTGATTTCCGGGTGGGGCCCACGTGATTTCCGGGTGGGGCCCACGTGATTTCCGGGTGGGGCCCACGTGATTTCCGGGTGGGGCCCACGTGATTTCCGGGTGGGGCCCACGTGATTTCCCCGTGGGGCCCACGTGATTTCCGGGTGGGGCCCACGTGATTTCCCCGTGAGGCCCACGTGATTTCCCCGTGGGGCCCACGTGATTTCCGGGTGGGGCCCACGTGATTTCCGGGTGGGGCCCACGTGATTTCCGGGTGGGGCCCACGTGATTTCCGGTTGGGGCCCACGTGATTTCCGGCTGTGGCCCACGTGATTTCCGGGTGGGGTCCACGTGATTTCCGGGTGGGGCCCACGTGATTTCCCCGTGGGGCCCACGTGATTTCCGGGTGGGGCCCACGTGATTTCCGGGTGGGGCCCACGTGATTTCCGGGTGGGGCCCACGTGATTTCCGGGTGGGGCCCACGTGATTTCCCCGTGGGGCCCACGTGATTTCCGGGTGGGGCCCACGTGATTTCCGGGTGGGGCCCACGTGATTTCCGGGTGGGGCCCACGTGATTTCCGGGTGGGGCCCACGTGATTTCCGGGTGGGGCCCACGTGATTTCCGGGTGGGGCCCACGTGATTTCCGGGTGGGGCCCACGTGATTTCCCCGTGGGGCCCACGTAATTTCCCCGTGGGGCCCACGTGATTTCCGGGTGGGGCCCACGTGATTTCCGGGTGGGGCCCACGTGATTTCCCCGTGGGGCCCACGTGATTTCCCCGTGGGGCCCACGTGATTTCCGGGTGGGGCCCACGTGATTTCAGGGTGGGGCCCACGTGATTTCCCCGTGGGGCCCACGTGATTTCCCCGTTGGGCCCACGTGATTTCCCCGTGGGGCCCACGTAATTTCCGGGTGGGGCCCACGTGATTTCCGGGTGGGGCCCACGTGATTTCCCCGTGGGGCCCACGTGATTTCCGGGTGGGCCCCACGTGATTACCGGGTGGGGCCCACGTGATTTCCGGGTGGGGCCCACATGATTTCCGGGTGGGGCCCACGTGATTTCCGGGTGGGGCCCACGTGATTTCCGGGTGGGGCCCACGTGATTTCCGGGTGGGGCCCACGTGATTTCCGGGTGGGGCCCACATGATTTCCCCGTGGGGCCCTCGTGTTTTCCGGGTGGGGCCCACGTGATTTCCGGGTGGGGCCCACGTGATTTCCGGGTGGGGCCCACGTGATTTCCCCGTGGGGCCCACGTGATTTCCGGGTGGGCCCCACGTGATTTCCGGGTGTGGCCCACGTGATTTCCGGGTGGGGCCCACGTGATTTCCGGGTGGGGCCCACGTGATTTCCGGGTGGGGCCCACGTGATTTCCGGGTGGGGCCCACGTGATTTCCCCGTGGGGCCCACGTGATTTCCGGGTGGGGCCCACGTGATTTCCGGGTGGGGCCCACGTGATTTCCGGGTGGGTTCCACGTGATTTCCGGGTGGGGCCCACGTGATTTCCGGGTGGGGCCCACGTGATTTCCGGGTGGGGCCCACGTGATTTTCGGGTGGGGCCCACGTGATTTCCGGGTGGGGCCCACGTGATTTCCGGGTGGGGCCCACGTGATTTCCGGGTGGGGCCCACGTGATTTCCGGGTGGGGCCCACGTGATTTCCCCGTGGGGCCCACGTGATTTCCCCGTGGGGCCCACGTGATTTCCGGGTGGGGCCCACGTGATTTCCGGGTGGGGCCCACGTGATTTCCGGGTGGGGCCCACGTGATTTCCGGGTGGGGCCCACGTGATTTCCCCGTGGGGCCCACGTGATTTCCCCGTGGGGCCCACGTGATTTCCCCGTGGGGCCCACGTGATTTCCCCGTGGGGCCCACGTGATTTCCGGGTGGGGCCAATGGGATTTCCCCGTGGGGCCCACGTGATTTCCGGGTGGGGCCCACGTGATTTCCCCGTGAGGCCCACGTGATTTCCCCGTGGGGCCCACGTGATTTCCGGGTGGGGCCCACGTGATTTCCGGGTGGGGCCCACGTGATTTCCGGGTGGGGCCCACGTGATTTCCGGGTGGGGCCCACGTGATTTCCGGCTGTGGCCCACGTGATTTCCGGGTGGGGCCCACGTGATTTCCGGGTGGGGCCCACGTGATTTCCGGGTGGGGCCCACGTGATTTCCGGGTGGGTCCCACGGGATTTCCGGGTGGGGCCCACGTGATTTCCGGGTGGGCCCCACTTGATTTCCGGGTGGGGCCCACGTGATTTCCGGGTGGGGCCCACGTGATTTCCGGGTGGGGCCCACTTGATTTCCGGGTGGGGCCCACGTGATTTCCGGGTGGGGCCCACGTGATTTCCCCGTGGGGCCCACGTGATTTCCGGGTGGGGCCCACGTGATTTCCGGGTGGGGCCCACGTGATTTCCGGGTGGGGCCCACGTGATTTCCGGGTGGGGCCCACGTGATTTCCGGGTGGGGCCCACGTGATTTCCCCGTGGGGCCCACGTGATTTCCGGGTGGGGCCCACGTGATTTCCGGGTGGGGCCCACGTGATTTCCGGGTGGGGCCCACGTGATTTCCCCGTGGGGCCAACGTGATTTCCCCGTGGGGCCCACGTGATTTCCGGGTGGGGCCCACGTGATTTCCGGGTGGGGCCCACGTGATTTACGGGAGGGGCCCACGTGATTTCCGGGTGGGGCCCACGTGATTTCCGGGTTGGCCCCACGTGATTTCCGGGTGGGGCCCACGTGATTTCCGGGTGGGGCCCACGTGATTTCCGGGTGGGGCCCACGTGATTTCCGGGTGGGGCCCACGTGATTTCCGGGTGGGGCCCACGTGATTTCCGCGTGGGGCCCACGTGATTTCCCCGTGGGGCCCACGTGATTTCCCCGTGGGGCCCACGTGATTTCCGGGTGGGGCCCACGTGATTTCCGGGTGGGGCCCACGTGATTTCCGGGTGGGGCCCACGTGATTTCCGGGTGGGGCCCACGTGATTTCCGGGTGGGGCCCACGTGATTTCCGGGTGGGCCCCACGTGATTTCCGTGTGGGGCCCACGTGATTTCCGGGTGGGGACCACGTGATTTCCCCGTGGGGCCCACGTGATTTCCCCGTGGGGCCCACGTGATTTCCGGGTGGGGCCCACGTGATTTCAGGGTGGGGCCCACGTGATTTCCCCGTGGGGCCCACGTGATTTCCCCGTTGGGCCCACGTGATTTCCCCCTGGGGCCCACGTGATTTCCGGGTGGGGCCCACGTGATTTCCCCGTGGGGCCCACGTGATTTCCGGGTGGGCCCCACGTGATTACCGGGTGGGGCCCACGTGATTTCCGGTTGGGGCCCACGTGATTTCCGGGTGGGGCCCACGTGATTTCCGGGTGGGGCCCACGTGATTTCCGGGTGGGGCCCACGTGATTTCCGGGTGGGGCCCACGTGATTTCCGGGTGGGGCCCACATGATTTCCCCGTGGGGCCCACGTGTTTTCCGGGTGGGGCCCACGTGATTTCCGGGTGGGGCCCACGTGATTTCCGGGTGGGGCCCACGTGATTTCCCCGTGGGGCCCACGTGATTTCCGGGTGGGCCCCACGTGATTTCCGGGTGGGGCCCACGTTATTTCCGGGTGGGGCCCACGTGATTTCCGGGTGGGGCCCACGTGATTTCCGGGTGGGGCCCACGTGATTTCCGGGTGGGGCCCACGTGATTTCCGGGTGGGGCCCACGTGATTTCCGGGTGGGGCCCACGTGATTTCCGGGTGGGTTCCACGTGATTTCCGGGTGGGGCCCACGTGATTTCCGGGTGGGGCCCACGTGATTTCCGGGTGGGGCCCACGTGATTTTCGGGTGGGGCCAACGTGATTTCCGGGTGGGGCCCACGTGATTTCCGGGTGGGGCCCACGTGATTTCCGGGTGGGGCCCACGTGATTTCCGGGTGGGGCCCACGTGATTTCCGGGTGGGGCCCACGTGATTTCCCCGTGGGGCCCACGTGATTTCCCCGTGGGGCCCACGTGATTTCCGGGTGGGGCCCACGTGATTTCCGGGTGGGGCCCACGTGATTTCCGGGTGGGGCCCACGTGATTTCCGGGTGGGGCCCACGTGATTTCCGGGTGGGGCCCACGTGATTTCCGGGTTGGCCCCACGTGATTTCCGGGTGGGGCCCACGTGATTTCCGGGTGGGGCCCACGTGATTTCCGGGTGGGGCCCACGTGATTTCCGGGTGGGGCCCACGTGATTTCCGGGTGGGGCCCACGTGATTTCCGCGTGGGGCCCACGTGATTTCCCCGTGGGGCCCACGTGATTTCCCCGTGGGGCCCACGTGATTTCCGGGTGGGGCCCACGTGATTTCCGGGTGGGGCCCACGTGATTTCCGGGTGGGGCCCACGTGATTTCCGGGTGGGGCCCACGTGATTTCCGGGTGGGGCCCACGTGATTTCCGGGTGGGCCCCACGTGATTTCCGTGTGGGGCCCACGTGATTTCCGGGTGGGGCCCACGTGATTTCCGGGTGGGGCCCACGTGATTTCCGGGTGGGCCCCACGTGATTTCCGGGTGGGGCCTACGTGATTTCCGGGTGGGGCCCACGTGATTTCCGGGTGGGGCCCACGTGATTTCCGGGTGGGGCCCACGTGATTTCCGGGTGGGGCCCACGTGATTTCCCCGTGGGGCCCACGTGATTTCCGGCTGGGGCCCACGTGATTTCCGGGTGGGGACCACGTGATTTCCCCGTGGGGCCCACGTAATTTCCCCGTGGGGCCCACGTGATTTCCGGGTGGGGCCCACGTGATTTCCGGGTGGGGCCCACGTGATTTCCCCGTGGGGCCCACGTGATTTCCCCGTGGGGCCCACGTGATTTCCGGGTGGGGCTCACGTGATTTCAGGGTGGGGCCCACGTGATTTCCCCGTGGGGCCCACGTGATTTCCCCGTTGGGCCCACGTGATTTCCCCCTGGGGCCCACGTGATTTCCGGGTGGGGCCCACGTGATTTCCCCGTGGGGCCCACGTGATTTCCGGGTGGGCCCCACGTGATTACCGGGTGGGGCCCACGTGATTTCCGGGTGGGGCCCACGTGATTTCCGGGTGGGGCCCACGTGATTTCCGGGTGGGGCCCACGTGATTTCCGGGTGGGGCCCACGTGATTTCCGGGTGGGGCCCACGTGATTTCCGGGTGGGGCCCACATGATTTCCCCGTGGGGCCCACGTGTTTTCCGGGTGGGGCCCACGTGATTTCCGGGTGGGGCCCACGTGATTTCCGGGTGGGGCCCACGTGATTTCCGGGTGGGGCCCACGTGATTTCCCCGTGGGGCCCACGTGATTTCCGGGTGGGGCCCACGTGATTTCCCCGTGGGGCCCACGTGATTTCCGGGTGGGGCCCACGTGATTTCCGGGTGGGGCCCACGTGATTTCCGGGTGGGGCCCACGTGATTTCCGGGTGGGGCCCACGTGATTTCCGGGTGGGGCCCACGTGATTTCCGGGTGGGGCCCACGTGATTTCCGGGTGGGTTCCACGTGATTTCCGGGTGGGGCCCACGTGATTTCCGGGTGGGGCCCACGTGATTTCCGGGTGGGGCCCACGTGATTTTCGGGTGGGGCCCACGTGATTTCCGGGTGGGGCCCACGTGATTTCCGGGTGGGGCCCACGTGATTTCCGGGTGGGGCCCACGTGATTTCCGGGTGGGGCCCACGTGATTTCCCCGTGGGGCCCACGTGATTTCCCCGTGGGGCCCACGTGATTTCCGGGTGGGGCCCACGTGATTTCCGGGTGGGGCCCACGTGATTTCCGGGTGGGGCCCACGTGATTTCCGGGTGGGGCCCACGTGATTTCCGGGTGGGGCCCACGTGATTTCCGGGTGGGGCCCACGTGATTTCCGGGTGGGGCCCACGTGATTTCCGGGTGCGGCCCACGTGATTTCCGGGTGGGGCCCACGTGATTTCCCCGTGGGGCCCACGTGATTTCCGGGTGGGGCCCACGTGATTTCCGGGTGGGGCCCACGTGATTTCCGGGTGGGGCCCACGTGATTTCCCCGTGGGGCCAACGTGATTTCCCCGTGGGGCCCACGTGATTTCCGGGTGGGGCCCACGTGATTTCCGGGTGGGGCCCACGTGATTTCCGGGTGGGGCCCATGTGATTTCCGGGTGGGGCCCACGTGATTTCCGGGTTGGCCCCACGTGATTTCCGGGTGGGGCCCACGTGATTTCCGGGTGGGGCCCACGTGATTTCCGGGTGGGGCCCACGTGATTTCCGGGTGGGGCCCACGTGATTTCCGGGTGGGGCCCACGTGATTTCCCCGTGGGGCCCACGTGATTTCCCGGTGGGGCCCACGTGATTTCCGGGTGGGGCCCACGTGATTTCCGGGTGGGGCCCACGTGATTTCCGGGTGGGGCCCACGTGATTTCCGGGTGGGGCCCACGTGATTTCCGGGTGGGGCCCACGTGATTTCCGGGTGGGGCCCACGTGATTTCCGGGTGGGGCCCACGTGATTTCCGGGTGGGGCCCACGTGATTTCCCCGTGGGGCCCACGTGATTTCCGGGTGGGGCCCACGTGATTTCCCCGTGAGGCCCACGTGATTTCCCCGTGGGGCCCACGTGATTTCCGGGTGGGGCCCACGTGATTTCCGGGTGGGGCCCACGTGATTTCCGGGTGGGGCCCACGTGATTTCCGGTTGGGGCCCAGGTGATTTCCGGGTGGGGCCCACGTGATTTCCGGGTGGGGCCCACGTGATTTCCGGGTGGGGCCCACGTGATTTCCCCGTGGGGCCCACGTGATTTCCGGGTGGGGCCCACGTGATTTCCGGGTGGGGCCCACGTGATTTCCGGGTGGGGCCCACGTGATTTCCGGGTGGGGCCCACGTGATTTCCGGGTGGGGCCCACGTGATTTCCCCGTGGGGCCCACGTGATTTCCGGGTGGGGCCCACGTGATTTCCGGGTGGGGCCCACGTGATTTCCGGGTGGGGCCCACGTGATTTCCCCGTGGGGCCAACGTGATTTCCCCGTGGGGCCCACGTGATTTCCGGGTGGGGCCCACGTGATTTCCGGGTGGGGCCCACGTGATTTACGGGTGGGGCCCACGTGATTTCCGGGCGGGGCCCACGTGATTTCCGGGTTGGCCCCACGTGATTTCCGGGTGGGGCCCACGTGATTTCCGGGTGGGGCCCACGTGATTTCCGGGTGGGGCCCACGTGATTTCCGGGTGGGGCCCACGTGATTTCCGGGTGGGGCCCACGTGATTTCCTCGTGGGGCCCACGTGATTTCCCCGTGGGGCCCACGTGATTTCCCCGTGGTGCCCACGTGATTTCCGGGTGGGGCCCACGTGATTTCCGGGTGGGGCCCACGTGATTTCCGGGTGGGGCCCACGTGATTTCCGGGTGGGGCCCACGTGATTTCCGGGTGGGGCCCACGTGATTTCCGGGTGGGCCCCACGTGATTTCCGTGTGGGGCCCACGTGATTTCCGGGTGGGGCCCACGTGATTTCCGGGTGGGGCCCACGTGATTTCCGGGTGGGCCCCACGTGATTTCCGGGTGGGGCCCACGTGATTTCCGGGTGGGGCCCACGTGATTTCCGGGTGGGGCCCACGTGATTTCCGGGTGGGGCCCACGTGATTTCCGGGTGGGGCCCACGTGATTTCCCCGTGGGGCCCACGTGATTTCCGGCTGGGGCCCACGTGATTTCCGGGTGGGGACCACGTGATTTCCCCGTGGGGCCCACGTAATTTCCCCGTGGGGCCCACGTGATTTCCGGGTGGGGCCCACGTGATTTCCGGGTGGGGCCCACGTGATTTCCCCGTGGGGCCCACGTGATTTCCCCGTGGGGCCCACGTGATTTCCGGGTGGGGCCCACGTGATTTCAGGGTGGGGCCCACGTGATTTCCCCGTGGGGCCCACGTGATTTCCCCGTTGGGCCCACGTGATTTCCCCCTGGGGCCCACGTGATTTCCGGGTGGGGCCCACGTGATTTCCCCGTGGGGCCCACGTGATTTCCGGGTGGGCCCCACGTGATTACCGGGTGGGGCCCACGTGATTTCCGGGTGGGGCCCACGTGATTTCCGGGTGGGGCCCACGTGATTTCCGGGTGGGGCCCACGTGATTTCCGGGTGGGGCCCACGTGATTTCCGGGTGGGGCCCACGTGATTTCCGGGTGGGGCCCACATGATTTCCCCGTGGGGCCCACGTGTTTTCCGGGTGGGGCCCACGTGATTTCCGGGTGGGGCCCACGTGATTTCCGGGTGGGGCCCACGTGATTTCCCCGTGGGGCCCACGTGATTTCCGGGTGGGCCCCACGTGATTTCCGGGTGTGGCCCACGTGATTTCCGGGTGGGGCCCACGTGATTTCCGGGTGGGGCCCACGTGATTTCCGGGTGGGGCCCACGTGATTTCCGGGTGGGGCCCACGTGATTTCCCCGTGGGGCCCACGTGATTTCCGGGTGGGGCCCACGTGATTTCCGGGTGGGGCCCACGTGATTTCCGGGTGGGGCCCACGTGATTTCCGGGTGGGTTCCACGTGATTTCCGGGTGGGGCCCACGTGATTTCCGGGTGGGGCCCACGTGATTTCCGGGTGGGGCCCACGTGATTTCCGGGTGGGGCCCACGTGATTTCCGGGTGGGGCCCACGTGATTTCCGGGTGGGGCCCACGTGATTTCCGGGTGGGGCCCACGTGATTTCCGGGTGGGGCCCACGTGATTTCCGGGTGGGGCCCACGTGATTTCCCCGTGGGGCCCACGTGATTTCCCCGTGGGGCCCACGTGATTTCCGGGTGGGGCCCACGTGATTTCCGGGTGGGGCCCACGTGATTTCCGGGTGGGGCCAACGTGATTTCCGGGTGGGGCCCACGTGATTTCCGGGTGGGGCCCACGTGATTTCCCCGTGGGGCCCACGTGATTTCCGGGTGGGGCCCACGTGATTTCCGGGTGGGGCCCACGTGATTTCCGGGTGGGGCCCACGTGATTTCCCCGTGGGGCCCACGTGATTTCCGGGTGGGGCCCACGTGATTTCCGGGTGGGGCCCACGTGATTTCCGGGTGGGGCCCACGTGATTTCCCCGTGGGGCCAACGTGATTTCCCCGTGGGGCCCACGTGATTTCCGGGTGGGGCCCACGTGATTTCCGGGTGGGGCCCACGTGATTTCCGGGTGGGGCCCATGTGATTTCCGGGTGGGGCCCACGTGATTTCCGGGTTGGCCCCACGTGATTTCCGGGTGGGGCCCACGTGATTTCCGGGTGGGGCCCACGTGATTTCCAGGTGGGGCCCACGTGATTTCCGGGTGGGGCCCACGTGATTTCCGGGTGGGGCCCACGTGATTTCCCCGTGGGGCCCACGTGATTTCCCGGTGGGGCCCACGTGATTTCCGGGTGGGGCCCACGTGATTTCCGGGTGGGGCCCACGTGATTTCCGGGTGGGGCCCACGTGATTTCCGGGTGGGGCCCACGTGATTTCCGGGTGGGGCCCACGTGATTTCCGGGTGGGGCCCACGTGATTTCCGGGTGGGGCCCACGTGATTTCCGGGTGGGGCCCACGTGATTTCCCCGTGGGGCCCACGTGATTTCCGGGTGGGGCCCACGTGATTTCCCCGTGAGGCCCACGTGATTTCCCCGTGGGGCCCACGTGATTTCCGGGTGGGGCCCACGTGATTTCCGGGTGGGGCCCACGTGATTTCCGGGTGGGGCCCACGTGATTTCCGGTTGGGGCCCACGTGATTTCCGGCTGTGGCCCACGTGATTTCCGGGTGGGGTCCACGTGATTTCCGGGTGGGGCCCACGTGATTTCCCCGTGGGGCCCACGTGATTTCCGGGTGGGGCCCACGTGATTTCCGGGTGGGGCCCACGTGATTTCCGGGTGGGGCCCACGTGATTTCCGGGTGGGGCCCACGTGATTTCCCCGTGGGGCCCACGTGATTTCCGGGTGGGGCCCACGTGATTTCCGGGTGGGGCCCACGTGATTTCCGGGTGGGGCCCACGTGATTTCCGGGTGGGGCCCACGTGATTTCCGGGTGGGGCCCACGTGATTTCCGGGTGGGGCCCACGTGATTTCCGGGTGGGGCCCACGTGATTTCCGGGTGGGGCCCACGTGATTTCCGGGTGGGGCCCACGTGATTTCCCCGAGGGGCCCACGTGATTTCCGGGTGGGGCCCACGTGATTTCCGGGTGGGGCCCACGTGATTTCCGGATGTGGCCCACGTGTTTTCCGGGTGGGGCCCACGTGATTTCCGGGTGGGGCCCACGTGATTTCCGGGTGGGGCCCACGTGATTTCCGGGTGGGCCCCACGTGATTTCCGGGTGGGGCCCACGTGATTTCCGGGTGGGGCCCACGTGATTTCGGGGTGGGGCCCACGTGATTTCCGGGTGGGGCCCACGTGATTTCCGGCTGGGGCCCACGTGATTTCCGGGTGGGGCCCACGTGATTTCCCCGTGGGGCCCACGTGATTTCCGGGTGGGGCCCACGTGATTTCCCCGTGAGGCCCACGTGATTTCCCCGTGGGGCCCACGTGATTTCCGGGGGGGGCCCACGTGATTTCCGGGTGGGGCCCACGTGATTTCCGGTTGGGGCCCACGTGATTTCCGGCTGTGGCGCACGTGATTTCCGGGTGGGGTCCACGTGATTTCCGGGTGGGGCCCACGTGATTTCCCCGTGGGGCCCACGTGATTTCCGGGTGGGGCCCACGTGATTTCCGGGTGGGGCCCACGTGATTTCCGGGTGGGGCCCACGTGATTTCCGGGTGGGGCCCACGTGAATTCCCCATGGGCCCACGTGATTTCCGGGTGGGGCCCACGTGATTTCCGGGTGGGGCCCACGTGATTTCCGGGTGGGGCCCACGTGATTTTCGGGTGGGGCCCACGTGATTTCCGGGTGGGGCCCACGTGATTTCCGGCTGTGGCCCACGTGATTTCCGGGTGGGGCCCACGTGATTTCCGGGTGGGGCCTACGTGATTTCCCCGTGGGGCCCACGTGATTTCCGGGTGGGGCCCACGTGATTTCCGGGTGGGGCCCACGTCATTTCCGGGTGGGGCCCACGTGATTTCCGGGTGGGGCCCACGTGATTTCCCCGTGGGGCCCACGTGATTTCCGGGTGGGGCCCACGTGATTTCCGGGTGGGGCCCACGTGATTTCCGGGTGGGGCCCACGTGATTTCCGGGTGGGGCCCACGTGATTTCCGGGTGGGGCCCACGTGATTTCCGGGTGGGGCCCACGTGATTTCCGGGTGGGGCCCACGTGATTTCCGGGTGGGGCCCACGTGATTTCCCCGAGGGGCCCACGTGATTTCCGGGTGGGGCCCACGTGATTTCCGGGTGGGGCCCACGTGATTTCCGGGTGGGGCCCACGTGATTTCCGGGTGGGGCCCACGTGATTTCCGGGTGGGGCCCACGTGATTTCCGGGTGGGGCCCACGTGATTTCCGGGTGGGGCCCACGTGATTTCCCCGTGGGGCCCACGTGATTTCCCCATGGGGCCCACGTGATTTCCGGCTGGGGCCCACGTGATTTCCGGGTGGGGTCCACGTGATTTCCAGGTGGGGCCCACGTGATTTCCCCGTGGGGCCCACGTGATTTCCGGGTGGGGCCCACGTGATTTCCGGGTGGGGCCCACGTGATTTCCGGGTGGGGCCCACGTGATTTCCGGGTGGGGCCCACGTGATTTCCGGATGTGGCCCACGTGTTTTCCGGGTGGGGCCCACGTGATTTCCGGGTGGGGCCCACGTGATTTCCGGGTGGGGCCCACGTGATTTCCGGGTGGGCCCCACGTGATTTCCGGGTGGGGCCCACGTGATTTCCGGGTGGGGCCCACGTGATTTCGGGGTGGGGCCCACGTGATTTCCGGGTGGGGCCCACGTGATTTCCGGCTGGGGCCCACGTGATTTCCGGGTGGGGCCCACGTGATTTCCGGGTGGGGCCCACGTGATTTCCGGGTGGGGCC
Source organism: Ovis canadensis (assembly GCF_042477335.2). Lineage (NCBI taxonomy): Eukaryota > Metazoa > Chordata > Mammalia > Artiodactyla > Bovidae > Ovis > Ovis canadensis. Next base: position 12,427,886 of record NC_091250.1, read on the forward strand.
CACGTGATTTCCGGGTGGGGCCCACGTGATTTCCCCGTGGGGCCCACGTGATTTCCGGGTGGGGCCCACGTGATTTCCGGGTGGGGCCCACGTGATTTCCCCGTGGGGCCCACGTGATTTCCGGGTGGGGCCCACGTGATTTCCGGGTGGGGCCCACGTGATTTCCGGGTGGGGCCCACGTGATTTCCGGGTGGGGCCCACGTGATTTCCCCGTGGGGCCCACGTGATTTCCCCGTCGGGCCCACGTGATTTCCGGGTGGGGCCCACGTGATTTCCGGGTGGGGCCCACGTGATTTCCCGGTGGGGCCCACGTGATTTCCGGGTGGGGCCCACGTGATTTCCGGGTGGGGCCCACGTGATTTCCTGGTGGGCCCCACGTGATTTCCGTGTGGGGCCCACGTGATTCCCGGGTGGGGCCCACGTGATTTCCCCGTGGGGCCCACGTGATTTCCGGGTGGGCCCCACGTGATTTCCGGGTGGGGCCCACGTGATTTCCCCGTGGGGCCCACGTGATTTCCCCATGGGGCCCACGTGATTTCCGGGTGGGGCCCACGTGATTTCCGGGTGGGGCCCACGTGATTTCCGGGTGGGGCCCACGTGATTTCCGGTTGGGCCCCACGTGATTTCCGGGTGGGGCCCACGTGATTTCCGGGTGGGGCCCACGTGATTTCCGGGTGGGGCCCACGTGATTTCCGGGTGGGGCCCACGTGATTTCCGGGTGGGGCCCACGTGATTTCCGGGTGGGGCCCACGTGATTTCCGGGTGGGGCCCACGTGATTTCCGGGTGGGGCCCACGTGATTTCCGGGTGGGGCCCACGTGATTTCCGGGTGGGGCCCACGTGATTTCCGGGTGGGCCCCACGTGATTTCCGGGTGGGGCCCACGTGATTTCCGGGTGGGGCCCACGTGATTTCCGGGTGGGGCCCACGTGATTTCCGGGTGGGGCCCACGTGATTTCCGGGTGGGCCCCACGTGATTTCCGGGTGGGGCCCACGTGATTTCCGGGTGGGGCCCACGTGATTTCCCCGTGGGGCCCACGTGATTTCCAGGTGGGGCCCACGTGATTTCCGGGTGGGGCCCACGTGATTTCCCCGTGGGGCCCACGTGATTTCCCCGTGGGGCCCACGTGATTTCCCCGTGGGGCCCACGTGATTTCCGGCTGGGGCCCACGTGATTTCCGGGTGGGGCCCACGTGATTTCCGGGTGGGGCCCACGTGATTTCCGGGTGGGGCCCACGTGATTTCCGGGTGGGGCCCACGTGATTTCCGGGTGGGGCCCACGTGATTTCCGCGTGGGGCCCACGTGATTTCCCCGTGGGGCCCACGTGATTTCCCCGTGGGGCCCACGTGATTTCCGGGTGGGGCCCACGTGATTTCCGGGTGGGGCCCACGTGATTTCCGGGTGGGGCCCACGTGATTTCCGGGTGGGGCCCACGTGATTTCCCCGTGGGGCCCACGTGATTTCCGGGTGGGCCCCACGTGATTTCCGTGTGGGGCCCACGTGATTTCCGGGTGGGGCCCACGTGATTTCCGGGTGGGGCCCACGTGATTTCCGGGTGGGCCCACGTGATTTCCGGGTGGGGCCCACGTGATTTCCGGGTGGGGCCCACGTGATTTCCGGGTGGGGCCCACGTGATTTCCGGGTGGGGCCCACGTGATTTCCGGGTGGGGCCCACGTGATTTCCTCGTGGGGCCCACGTGATTTCCGGCTGGGGCCCACGTGATTTCCGGGTGGGGACCACGTGATTTCCCCGTGGGGCCCACGTGATTTCCCCGTGGGGCCCACGTGATTTCCGGGTGGGGCCCACGTGATTTCCGGGTGGGGCCCACGTGATTTCCCCGTGGGGCCCACGTGATTTCCCCGTGGGGCCCACGTGATTTCCGGGTGGGGCCCACGTGATTTCAGGGTGGGGCCCACGTGATTTCCCCGTGGGGCCCACGTGATTTCCCCGTTGGGCCCACGTGATTTCCCCGTGGGGCCCACGTGATTTCCGGGTGGGGCCCACGTGATTTCCGGGTGGGGCCCACGTGATTTCCCCGTGGGGCCCACGTGATTTCCGGGTGGGCCCCACGTGATTACCGGGTGGGGCCCACGTGATTTCCGGGTGGGGCCCACGTGATTTCCGGGTGGGGCCCACGTGATTTCCCCGTGGGGCCCACGTGATTTCCGGGTGGGCCCCACGTGATTTCCGGGTGTGGCCCACGTGATTTCCGGGTGGGGCCCACGTGATTTCCGGGTGGGGCCCACGTGATTTCCGGGTGGGGCCCACGTGATTTCCCCGTGGGGCCCACGTGATTTCCGGGTGGGGCCCACGTGATTTCCGGGTGGGGCCCACGTGATTTCCGGGTGGGGCCCACGTGATTTCCGGGTGGGGTCCACGTGATTTCCAGGTGTGGCCCACGTGATTTCCCGGTGGGGCCCACGTGATTTCCGGGTGGGGCCCTCGTGATTTCCGGGTGGGGCCCACGTGATTTCCGGGTGGGGCCCACGTGATTTCCGGGTGGGGCCCACGTGATTTCCGGGTGGGGCCCACGTGATTTCCGGGTGGGGCCCACGTGATTTCCGGGTGGGGCCCACGTGATTTCCGGGTGGGGTCCACGTGATTTCCGGGTGGGGCCCACGTGATTTCCCGGTGGGGCCCACGTGATTTCCGGGTGGGGCCCACGTGATTTCCGGGTGGGGCCCACGTGATTTCCGAGTGGGGCCCACGTGATTTCCGGGTGGGGCCCACGTGATTTCCGGGTGGGGCCCACGTGATTTCCGGGTGGGGCCCACGTGATTTCCCCGTGGGGCCCACGTGATTTCCGGGTGGGGCCCACGTGATTTCCCCGTGAGGCCCACGTGATTTCCCCGTGGGGCCCACGTGATTTCCGGGTGGGGCCCACGTGATTTCCGGGTGGGGCCCACGTGATTTCCGGGTGGGGCCCACGTGATTTCCGGTTGGGGCCCACGTGATTTCCGGCTGTGGCCCACGTGATTTCCGGGTGGGGTCCACGTGATTTCCGGGTGGGGCCCACGTGATTTCCCCGTGGGGCCCACGTGATTTCCGGGTGGGGCCCACGTGATTTCCGGGTGGGGCCCACGTGATTTCCGGGTGGGGCCCACGTGATTTCCCCGTGGGGCCCACGTGATTTCCGGGTGGGGCCCACGTGATTTCCGGGTGGGGCCCACGTGATTTCCGGGTGGGGCCCACGTGATTTCCGGGTGGGGCTCACGTGATTTCCGGGTGGGGCCCACGTGATTTCCGGGTGGGGCCCACGTGATTTCCGGGTGGGGCCCACGTGATTTCCGGGTGGGGCCCACGTGATTTCCCCGAGGGGCCCACGTGATTTCCGGGTGGGGCCCACGTGATTTCCGGGTGGGGCCCACGTGATTTCCGGGTGGGGCCCACGTGATTTCCGGGTGGGGCCCACGTGAATTCCGGGTGGGGCCCACGTGATTTCCCCGTGGGGCCCACGTGATTTCCCCGTGGGGCCCACGTGATTTCCGGGTGGGGCCCACGTGATTTCCGGGTGGGGCCCACGTGATTTCCGGGTGGGGCCCACGTGATTTCCGGGTGGGGCCCACGTGATTTCCCCGTGGGGCCCACGTGATTTCCCCGTGGGGCCCACGTGATTTCCCCATGGGGCCCACGTGATTTCCGGGTGGGGTCCACGTGATTTCCAGGTGGGGCCCACGTGATTTCCCCGTGGGGCCCACGTGATTTCCGGGTGGGGCCCACGTGATTTCCGGGTGGGGCCCACGTGATTTCCGGGTGGGGCCCACGTGATTTCCGGGTGGGGCCCACGTGATTTCCGGATGTGGCCCACGTGTTTGCCGGGTGGGGCCCACGTGATTTCCTGGTGGGGCCCACGTGATTTCCGGGTGGGGCCCACGTGATTTCCGGGTGGGCCCCACGTGATTTCCGGGTGGGGCCCACGTGATTTCCGGGTGGCGCCCACGTGATTTCCGGGTGGGGCCCACGTGATTTCCGGGTGGGGCCCACGTGATTTCCGGCTGGGGCCCACGTGATTTCCGGGTGGGGCCCACGTGATTTCCGGGTGGGGCCCACGTGATTTCCGGGTGGGGCCCACGTGATTTCCGGGTGGGTCCCACGTGATTTCCCGGTGGGGCCCACGTGATTTCCGGGTGGGGCCCACGTGATTTCCGGGTGGGGCCCACGTGATTTCCGGGTGGGGCCCACGTGATTTCCGGGTGGGGCCCACGTGATTTCCGGCTGGGGCCCACGTGATTTCCGGGTGGGGCCCACGTGATTTCCGGGTGGGGCCCACGTGATTTCCGGGTGGGGCCCACGTGATTTCCGGGTGGGGCCCACGTGATTTCCGGGTGGGGCCCACGTGATTTCCCCGTGGGGCCCACGTGATTTCCGGGTGGGGCCCACGTGATTTCCGGGTGGGGCCCACGTGATTTCCCGGTGGGGCCCACGTGATTTCCCCGTGGGGCCCACGTGATTTCCGGGTGGGGCCCACGTGATTTCCGGGTGGGGCCCACGTGATTTCCCGGTGGGGCCCACGTGATTTCCGGGTGGGGCCCACGTGATTTCCGGGTGGGGCCCACGTGATTTCCGGGTGGGCCCCACGTGATTTCCATGTGGGGCCCACGTGATTTCCGGGTGGGGCCCACGTGATTTCCGGGTGGGGCCCACGTGATTTCCGGGTGGGGCCCACGTGATTTCCGGCTGGGGCCCACGTGATTTCCGGGTGGTGCCCACGTGATTTCCCCGTGGGGCCCACGTGATTTCCCCGTGGGGCCCACGTGATTTCCGGGTGGGCCCCACGTGATTTCCGGGTGGGGCCCACGTGATTTCCCCATGGGGCCCACGTGATTTCCCCATGGGGCCCACGTGATTTCCGGGTGGGGCCCACGTGATTTCCGGGTGGGGCCCACGTGATTTCCGGGTGGGGCCCACGTGATTTCCGGTTGGGCCCCACGTGATTTCCGTGTGGGGCCCACGTGATTTCCGGGTGGGGCCCACGTGATTTCCGGGTGGGGCCCACGTGATTTCCGGGTGGGGCCCACGTGATTTCCGGGTGGGGCCCACGTGATTTCCGGGTGGGGCCCACGTGATTTCCGGGTGGGGCCCACGTGATTTCCGGGTGGGGCCCACGTGATTTCCCCGTGGGGCCCACGTGATTTCCCCGTGGGGCCCACGTGATTTCCGGCTGGGGCCCACGTGATTTCCGGGTGGGGCCCACGTGATTTCCGGGTGGGGCCCACGTGATTTCCGGGTGGGGCCCACGTGATTTCCGGGTGGGGCCCACGTGATTTCCGGGTGGGGCCCACGTGATTTCCGGGTGGGGCCCACGTGATTTCCGGGTGGGGCCCACGTGATTTCCGGGTGGGCCCCACGTGATTTCCGGGTGGGGCCCACGTGATTTCCGGGTGGGGCCCACGTGATTTCCGGGTGGGGCCCACGTGATTTCCGGGTGGGGCCCACGTGATTTCCGGGTGGGGCCCACGTGATTTCCCCGTGGGGCCCACGTGATTTCCCCGTGGGGCCCACGTGATTTCCCCGTGGGGCCCACGTGATTTCCGGCTGGGGCCCACGTGATTTCCGGGTGGGGCCCACGTGATTTCCGGGTGGGGCCCACGTGATTTCCGGGTGGGCCCCACGTGATTTCCGGGTGGGGCCCACGTGATTTCCGGGTGGGGCCCACGTGATTTCCGGGTGGGGCCCACGTGATTTCCGGCTGGGGCCCACGTGATTTCCGGGTGGGGCCCACGTGATTTCCCCGTGGGGCCCACGTGATTTCCGGCTGGGGCCCACGTGATTTCCGGGTGGGGACCACGTGATTTCCCCGTGGGGCCCACGTAATTTCCCCGTGGGGCCCACGTGATTTCCGGGTGGGGCCCACGTGATTTCCGGGTGGGGCCCACGTGATTTCCCCGTGGGGCCCACGTGATTTCCCCGTGGGGCCCACGTGATTTCCGGGTGGGGCCCACGTGATTTCAGGGTGGGGCCCACGTGATTTCCCCGTGGGGCCCACGTGATTTCCCCGTTGGGCCCACGTGATTTCCCCGTGGGGCCCACGTGATTTCCGGGTGGGGCCCACGTGATTTCCGGGTGGGGCCCACGTGATTTCCCCGTGGGGCCCACGTGATTTCCGGGTGGGGCCCACGTGATTTCCGGGTGGGGCCCACGTGATTTCCGGGTGGGGCCCACGTGATTTCCGGGTGGGGCCCACGTGATTTCCGGGTGGGGCCCACGTGATTTCCGGGTGGGGCCCACGTGATTTCCGGGTGGGGCCCACGTGATTTCCCCGTGGGGCCCACGTGATTTCCGGGTGGGCCCCACGTGATTTCCGGGTGGGGCCCACGTGATTTCCGGGTGGGCCCCACGTGATTTCCGGGTGGGCCCCACGTGATTTCCGGGTGGGGCCCACGTGATTTCCCCGTGGGGCCCACGTGATTCTTATTCAGTTACAGCAAGGGTGTGAAGTACCTGTTGGAAGTTCCAGAGGTTAGATGTCATTATCAGTGAGATGCCTCAGCGGAAAACGGCCTCATCTAGCCTGGAGTGGAGAACCTCCTGGATTTTTTCGAGTTGGGGCAGGTGCTCTCGTCTTATGACGGTGACCTATGGGACTCGCTCTGGTGTCCTCAGGACTGGCCAGTCCCCATGCGAGTTGCTCGCGGGCCTTTTGGGATTCCTCTCCCTTCGATGCCAGGGCCAAAGACCTTGTGTGGAGTCGGGGCCGGAACCTGAGGATTCCTCTCCAGTGCTGACATGGAACTTGGGGTACTTCTGGACTCTCCCCAGGGGAGTCAGTACTCGTCTCGAGAGGTGGCATGCATGTGCGCTTTCCTCTCGAGCTGTAGCAGCAGTGTCACGCTTCCGGTCGCGTCGATCATGGGATCAGTGGCTTTCCCTTGAGGATTTCCCACGAGGCTTTTCCACGAGTCTGCGGGGGGCGGGGTCCGGTGGGAGCGGGTGCTGTGCTGGGATGAGGCCCTTTATCCTTACATCTTCCTGTGGGAACGGAATCGGGGAGCTCTGTGGCCTTGCCGCCTTCAGTGGCTTCCTCTGCACAGGGGCCTAGTGCCTTCTGCCTTCTGTCAGGCGTTACGGGGTTTGGGCTTCGCTTTGTCGGCCTTGGCCTTGGCCCTGGCCTGGGCCTTGGCCTTACCCTTGGCGTTGCCCTTGCCCTTGCCCTTGGCCTTGGGCTTGGCCTTCCCTAGGCCTTGTCCTTGGCCTTACCTTGTCCTTGCCCTTACATTGTCCTTGCCCTTAAACTTAAACTTGACCTTGACCTTGACTTTGACCTTGACCTTGGACTTGACTTTGACCTTGAACTTGACCTTGACCTTGAACTTGAACTTGACCAACAAGGGGAGACCAGATTTGCTCAGAGCAGCGGAGGTCCAGAGGCAGGGCCGTGTATCTCCCCTTCCCTTTGTGATCACTGCAAAGACATTCCTAGCTGATAGCGGGAGTGCCCATGAAGAAGCAAGCAGTGGGAGTGTGTTTGACACGACTGTGTGCCTCAACTCCACAAGGGGCCTTTCCTCTTGAAGTAGTCCACTTGTCCCCTTGGGGAGGGTGTCATGCCTCTTTTCTCACACTGCCAAAGGGTGGAGCAAAGCTCGCTCTGTCAGAGGTACAAAAACAGCAACTGAATGGATTTTCAAGCTCTTGCTAGGCTGCACCCTTTCAGGGCCCACTTTACTGAAACAGGTGCTCTGTGGCCCCCGGTTGGGTATGCAGGTTCACAAACAGGGTGAGATCCTGTCCAAGCCAACAATTTTCCTGAAAGACCTAGGCTCACTAAAGCTCTCCTCCAGAGCAAAGGGGATAGAGGAGATGTATGGAGGAGTCTTTGCCTTTCCCTATGAGTGTGGGGCTACTCCCTACAGCCCCAAGCTCAGGGATAACTGCCTCTAAGAAAGGAATGGCAAGAAGTGCTAATCTTGGAGGTTGGGACAGGGAGTTCGCAGCATGTGGGGAAAGAAAGACTTCTTCGGGGAAGAAGAGGCAACCACCGGGGGTGTGTTTGCAAGCCTCTATTTGGAAGGAACAGGTTTGCTTATACAACTCAAGACCTCCAGATCTGCTCAGAGGACTGAAGTTCCAGAGACAGGGCCATGTATCTCCCCTTCCCTTTGAGATCCTTGCCAAGACATTCCTAGCAGATTGTCGGAGTGCCCATGAAGAAGCAAGCAGCGGGAGTGTGCTTGACATCACTGGCTGCCTACCTGGGCTCAGCTCCTCAAGGGGCCTTTCTCTCCTGGTAGGCCCTATGTCCCCTTTGGGAGAGGGTTGTGCCCTCTTCCCTCCACACTGCCAAAGGGTGGAGGTGGAGCAAACTCGTTCTCTCCGAGGTAAAAGAAAGACAAATTGGATGGATTTTTAAGCTCTTGCTATGCTGCACCCCTCCAGGACCCACTCGAGCAAAACAGGTGCCCTGTGGCCCCTAGGTCGGGTATGCAGGTTCACACACTGGGTGTGATCCCGTCAAAGCCAAGAATTTTCCTGACAGACCTAGGCTCACTAGAGCTCTCCTCCAGAGGAAAGGGGACAGAAAAGATGTGTGTGTGGAGGTGGCTCTGCCTTTCCAGGTCCCAATCTCAGGGATAACTGCCCCTAAGAAAGGAACTGCTGCTGCTGCTGCTGCTGCTGCTGCTGCTGCTGCTAAGTTGCTTCAGTCGTGTTCGACTCTGTGCGACGCCATAGACGGTAGCCCACTAGGCTCCCCCGTCCCTGGGATTCTCCAGGCAAGAACAGTAAGTGGGTTGCCATTGCCTTCTCCAATGCATGAAAGTGAAAATGAAAGTGCAGTCGCTCAGTCGTGTCCGACCCTCAGCGACCCCATGGACTGCAGCCTACCAGGCTTCTCTGTCCATAGGATTTTCTGAAAGGAACTGCAAGAAGCACTTTTCCAGGAGGCTGGGAAAGGGAGTTCGCAGGATGTGGGGAAAGAGAGCCTCCTTCGGGGAAGAATAGGCGGCCACTTGTTTTGTGTTGCAAACCTCTATTTGGAAGGAACAGGTTAGCTTATACAAAGGGAGACCTCCAGATCTGCTCAGAGGACCGAAGTTGCAGAGGCAGGTCGGTGTATTTTCCCTTCACTTTGCGATCCTTGCAAAGACATTCCTTGCTGATAGATGACTCAGCAAGGGCCTTTGAGACTGTTGTTTTCTTTCCTAGGTTCAAAGATTCCTTCAGTTCCTAATATAGATATCCTAGAAATTATGTGACATCCGTGAAAATCTGATATGTCCTGGTCAAATGCTGTCAGTTATAATTCTAGTTATCATATTAAAGCATTTCAAGTCGCAGCAGTGACCAGATGACATTGTCAATTTCTATTTCATCAGGTTTTAACCATGTCCTCTATGGTTTCACACTGATGCCTTTGCAGAAATACTGCTACTTCAAGATATATGGAAAATACTTTTTTTAAGCTTACTGATAATTTGTTTGTTTGTTTGCTTGTCTTCTGGTAAGCTGGTACCAGATGCAATTTAGTCTCCTCTCTAGGTTAAGAGAACAAAGTTTTCTTAGAATGCAATTTTTGATCACAGACTATGAGTTTCTCTACCTTTCATTGATTTATAATTGTTTTCATCATCTGTTTTTTTTTTTTTTTACTTCGGTAAAGTAAATAAGCCTTATTTAAGATTTTGGTACATGTAGGATGGACTAAGCTTTCCCCACTCTTGCAAGTTCCCTTAACCCTTCAGATTCTTCTCGTGGGACCAAGATCTCACTTTCCTCCAGAGGGACAATCCAAGCTTTTTATCAGTTGATCTGCCCCTGACATCAGAGTCAAGTTGAGCACGAGTTGGCCTATAATTTAGGCATGAAACTATGACTACATAAAGAAAAGGTGACTTTATGATTCAGGGATGGCCATGATATGCCTTGCACTTCAGAGAAAATGGGTTAAAATGATTTTTTTTTCTTCAGAACTGCACAGCCAGTTCTTTCAGCATATGCAATTGAAAACATCTAGTCATTAGGTCAGTTTTCATTCCAATCCCAAAGAAAGGCAATGACAAAGAATATTCAAGCAGCTGCACAATTGCACTCATCTCACACACTAGTAAAGTAATGTTCAAAATTCTCCAAGTTCACATGAACTGTGAACTTCCAGATGTTCAAGAGGGATTTAAAAAATGCAGAGAAACCAGAGATCAAATTGCCAACATCCACTGGCTCATTGAAAAAGCAAGAGAGTTCCAGAAAAAAAAAATCTATTTCTGCTTTATTGACAATGCCAAAGCCTTTGACTGTGTGGATCACAAGAAACTGGGAAAAATTCTGAAAGAGATGGGAATACCAGACCACCTGACCTGTCTCTTGAGAAACCTGTATGCAGGTCAGGAAGAAACAGTTCGAACTGGACATGGAACAACAGACTGGTTCTAAATAGGAAAAGGAACATGTCAAGGCTGTATATTGTCACCCTGCTTATTTAACTTATATGCAGAGTACAGCATGAGAAACACTGGGCTGGAGGAAGCACACGCTGGAATCAAGGTTGCTGGGAGAAATATCAATAATCTCAGATATTCAGATGACACCACCCTTATGGCAGAAAGTGAAGAAGAGCTAAAGAGTCTCCTGATGAAAGTGAAAGAGGAGAGTGAAAAAGTTAGCTTAAAGCTCAGCATTCAGAAAACTAAAATCATTGCATCCAGTCTCATCACTTCATGGCAAATAGATGGGAAAACATTGGAAACAGCAGCAGACTATTTTTGGGGCTTGGAAATCACTGCAGGTGATGGCTGCCTCCATGAACTTAAAACATATTTATGACTTGGAAGAAAAGTGATGACCAAACTAGACAGCATATTAAAAAGCCGAGACGTTGCTTTGCCAACAAAGATCCATCCGGTCAAGGCTATGGTTTTTCCATATGTCATGGATGGATATGAAAGATGTACTATAAAGAAAGTGACAGCTGAAAATTTGATGCTTTTGAACTGTGGTGTTGGAGAAGATGCTTGTAGGTCGCTTAGACTACAAGGAGACGCACCCACTCCATCCTAAAGGAAATCAGGTCTGAATATCCATTGGAAGGACTAATACTGAACCTGAAACTCCAATACTTTGGCCACTTGATGTGAAGAGCTGACTCACTTGGAAGTTGCTTTGATTTGCCTATGAGTGTGGGAGCCCTCCCTGGGCAAAGGGCCTCAGGGGTCATTGCCACTGAATCACGACATCCAAGCAAGCGCATTCCAGCTGTGTGACATGCAGGAAGCAGGAGACTGGGAAAACTGTCTTCCTTAGAAGAAGGAAAGTCATCCACAGAGAGTGTGTTTTCAGGCCTCTCTTTGCAGCAAGTGTTTTGCTTCTCAGACATCAGAGCTGCAGGCTTGCTCTGAGGGCCTCAATTCCAGAGTCAGGGCTGTGTGTCTCACTGCACTTTCCAAGCATTGCAGACACATTCCTAGGTTGGAGCAGTGCTTCCCGTGAGAAAGAAGCCTCGGGAGTGTGTCTGAGCGGGCTGAGTGCCATGCTAGGGTCACCTAGTCGAGGGCACCTTGCACATCCAATGGGCCCCAGGCGAGTAGCTATGGACCGGCCCCTCGGTTGAGATATCCCAAAGCAGGGAACAAAGCTAGCTCTGTCAGAAGGAGGAAAACGGCAATGGGATGGATTTTCAAGCGGTTGCTAAGTCACACCACGTGAGGGCTCCGCGGGAAAGAAATGCGAATTTTGGCCTCTAGGCCCAGTATCCAGATGTGTGCACAGGATATTTTCCCCACAGGATCCAAGAATGTTCCAGACAGACCTAAGCTCACTAGCTCTCTCCTGCAGAGGAAATGAAATATTGTTGCTGAACCACGAAAAGATGCTGGGATTCTTGGCTCATGGAGGAGAAGAATTCAATCCAGGGCCCAAGATGAGGCTTGATTGCTCAGAGCTTTTGTGCAATCGAGTTTTATTCAAGTAGAAAGGAGATAGAGAAAGCTTCTGACAGAGACATCACAAGGGGCAGAAAGCGTACCCCCTTGCTAGCGTTAGTAATGGAGTTATATACTCTCCAATAAGTTATTACAATGAACAAAAGAATGTGTGGAGGTTGTAAAGACTCACTAGACCTACTCCCATAATTTACATTTTAAGATAACAGGATTAGCCAGAAGGTTTTTCCAGAGACCGTCCTCAAGAAGGATGCATGATTGTTATATAATCCTAAGGAATGTAGAGGGAAAAAAAAGTGTGTCCTTTCTTCCTCCTTGAGAATTCTAGACCCCTCTCTCCTTGGGGACCCTTGAACTTCTTATAAACCTGCCTTGGCAATGACTCTCTCAGAAACATGATTGAACAGCCGTTTGGAGCTTCCTTTGACTTTCCCTGGGAGGGAGGGAGCCCTCCCTGAGCACAGGGCCTCAGGGGCCATGGCCAATGAAAACTCATCTCCCAGTAAGTGCTTTTCAGCCCTGTGTGACTCTCAGCCCACAGGAGGCTGAGAAAACTCTCTTCCTTGGAGGAAGGAAAGGCAGCCCAAGAGTGTGTTTTCAGGCCTGTATCTTGCAGCAAGTGTTTGGCTTGTTAGACATAAGACCTGCAGGCCTGCTCCAACAGACTCCATTCCAGAATCAGGGCCTTGTGTCTCCCTGCAGTTTCCTGGCCTCGCAAACACATTCCTAGGTGAGAGCAGTCCTGCCCATGGGGAAGCAGGCTGCGGGAGTGTGTCTGAGGGGGCCAGGTGCCATGCTGGGGTCACCTGGTCGAGGGCACCTTGCACCTCCAATGGACCCCAGGCAAGGAGTTGCAGGCCACCACCTTGCTTCTGAAATCCCAAAGTGGGGAGCAAAGCTCGCTCTGTCAGAGGGAAGAAAACAGCAACAGGATGGATTTTCAAGCAGTTGCTAGGCTGTACTGCGTTAGGGCTCCAAGGAAGAAAAATGCAAATGTTAGCCCCTACGACTGGTATCCAGGTGGGCTCCCAGGATGATTTCCCCGCAGGATCCAAGAACGTTCCAGACAGACCTGGGCTCACTAGCTCCCTCCTGCAGAGGAAACATGATAGAACAGCTGTTTGGAGGTTGCTTTGACTTCCCCTGGGAGGGTAGGATCCCTCCCTGGGTGCAGGGCCTCAGGGGCCATTGCCGCTGAGAAATGCCCTCTAAGCCAGACCTTTCCAGCCTTGTATGACTCAGCACGGAGGAGACTGGAAAAGCTATCTTCCTTGGAGGAAGGAAAGGCAGCCCCAGAGAGTGTGTTTTCACACCTGTATCTTGCAGCAAGTGTTTGCGTCTCAGACGTCAGACCTCCAGGCCTGCTCCAACGGCCTCAGTTCCAGAGTCAGGGCCGTGTGTCTCCCTGCATTTTCTGAGCCTTGGGAACACATTCCTAGGTCAGAACAGTCCTGCCCATGGGGAAGGAGGCTGCGGGAGTGTGTCTGAGGGGGTCGGGTGCCATGCTGGGGTCCAATAGAGCTGGAACCTCCAATAGACCCCAGGACAACAGCGGTGGGGCTGCCCCTGGCATCCGAAATGCCAAAGTGAGAAGCAAAGCTAGCTCTATCAGAAGGAAGAAAAGAACAATTGGATGCATGTTCAGGCTGTTGTTGGGCCGCACCACTTCAGGGTCCCCCCCGAGAGGAACGGGCGCCCTGTGGCCCCTAGGTCCGATATGCAGGTTAACACACAGGGTGTGTCCCCATAGGAGCCAAGAATTTTCCTGACAGACCTAGGCTCACTAGAGCTCTCCTACAGGGCAAAAGGGATAGAACAGACTGTGGATGTGACTCTGCCTTTCCCAGCGAGCATGGGGCCCTGCCTACAGCCCCGGGCTCCAGGGAAAATTGTCCCTGAAAAATGACCTCCAAGAAGCGCTTTTCCAGCAGGCTGGGATGCAGAGTTCACAGGATGCGGGGAAAGTGATCGTCCTTCAGGGAAGAAGAGGCAGCCACCCAGTGTGTGTTTGCAAGCCTGTATTTGGAAGAAACTGGTTAGCTTCTTCAAGGGGAGACCTCCAGGTCTGCTCAGAGGACCGATATTCCAGAGGCAGCACCGCGGTATTGCTCATGAAGAAGCAGGATGCAGCAATGTGTCAGACATGACTGGGTGCCTTCCTGGGTTCAGCTCCGTGAGGGGCCTTTCCACTCAAAGTAGGTCCCATGCCTCCTTGGGGAGGAAGTGGGGCCCGCTTGCCTCCAAATTGCCAAAGGCTGGAACAAAGCTAGTTCTATCAGAGGTAAGAAAAGAGCAATTGGATGGATGTGGAAGCTGTTGCTGGGCCGCACTGCTTCAGGCCCCCCACCCCTCCGGCCCCGAGAGAAACAGGCGCCCTGTGGCCCCTCGGTCCTGTATGCAGTTTCACACATAGAATGTGTCCCCATAGGAGCCAAGAACTTTCCTGACAGACCTAGGCTCACTAGAGCTCTCCTACAGAGCAAAGGGGATGGGACAGATGTGTGGCTGTGGCTCTGCCTTTCCCTGGGAGTGTGGAGCCGCTCCCTATGGCCCTGGGCTCCAGGGGAAATTGCCCCTGAATAATGACCTCCAAGAAGCGCTTTTCCAACTGGCTGAGACGTGGAGTTCTCAGGATGCAGGGAAAGCGAGTGTCCCTTCAGGGAAGCAAAGGCAGTCACCTGTTATCATTACTTACTAGAATAGTAGGTACCTTCTCTGGTTGGGCAGAGGCCTTCACTACCTGATCTGAAAAAGAAAATGAAGTAGCTCGCTGATTTGAGAAATAATTCACAGACTTGGGTTTCCAACCAGTATAGAATCCGACAATGGCCCTGTCTTTGTAGCCGCGTTAATTAACAGGTATGTGAAGCTCTAAATATCAGTGGAAATTACATACAGCATATAGGCCCCTGTGTTCTGGAATGGTGGAAAGAAACAACCAAACTCTTCAAGAGACTCTTTCAAAATGGATCATAGAGACTGACTGTACATGGATGGGCTTGCTTCTGGCAGACTTACTCATATTACGGGTAACTGCACGTTCCCATAGTTGTTGTCCTTATGAAATTTTCGATGGGAGAACCCCCCACCCCACAATGAGGCAGGTGTTAGCAGATTTGCCACAAGTAAGCAGGTGGGATTTCACAGCAGCTGGAACAATTAGGTAAGGTAATAAATCAGGTAACTAAGTTTGTGTAAAAAAAAATATCATTCCCCCTTGAGGAACAGATTCATGAATTTGTGCTCAGTGATCAGGTGTGGCTCAATGACTGGAAACACAATTCCTTGGCCTGACATCGGAAAGGTCCTTATACTGCTGTTTTAGCCACAATTCTGAAAGAGAAGGGAATACTAGACCACCTAACCTGCCTCTTGAGAAATCTGTATGAAGGTTAGAGCAGGACATGGAACAACAGACTGGTTCCAAAAAGGAAAAGGAGTATGTCAAGGCTGTATATTGTCACCCTGTTTTATTAACTTATATGCAGACTACATCATGAAAAATGCTGGGATGGAAGATACGTGAGCTGGAATCAAGATTCCCGGAAGAAATAGCAATAAACTTAGATATGCAGATGTCATCACAATTATGGCAGAATGGGAAGAGGAACGGGTATGTCGGGGAACTTTTTGAGTTGCAGTAAGGGTGTGAAGGACCTTTTGGAAGTTCCAGAGGTTTGGTGTGATTAGCCTCGAGAAGCCTCAGCGGAATTGGGCCTCATCTCGCCTGGAGGTCAAAACCTCCTGGATTTTCTCTAGTTCTGGCAGGTTCTCTCCACTTAGGACGGGGACCTCAGGGACCCCCTCTGGTGGCCTCAGGAAAGGCCAGTCCCCATGCGAGTTACTAGGAGGCCTCTCGGGATTCCTCTCACTTCGATGCCGGGGCCTAAGACCTTGTGTGGAGTCGGGGCCGGAACGTGAGGATTCCTCTCCAGTGCTGACATGGATCTTGGGGTACTTCTGGAGTCTCCCCAGGGGACTAAGTCCGCGTCTCGAATGGAGGCATGCACGTGCGCTTTCCTCCAGAGCGGTAGCAGCAGTGTCACCCTTCCCGTCGCGTCGATCATGGGATCTTTGTCTTTCCCCTGAGGATTTCCCATGAGGCTTTCCCACGAGGCTTTCCCACAAGGCTATCCCTCAGGGCCGTCCCACGTGCCACCGTGGTGTGAGTCGAAAACAGTTTCCTCTGGACTGTACTGGGACATCTAGAAGACTCTGGGAATGGTGGAACGACCCTGGAGTTCCTCTCGCCTTTCCTATGGAGAGCGCCTCCTATTGAGATGCGACTGTAACGCCCAGAATTCTTTCCCAACCAAGCAGGGAAAGGATCCCTCATCGGGAACTACGATGCGGCAACGGGGCTCCTCTCGATGTGGGCGGGACCATCGTGTTTCCTCTAGAGTGGAGATGGGTAGTTGGGGAACTTCTTGTGTTGCAGCAACTGTGTGAAGGTCCTTTTGGAAGTTCCAGAGGTTCGGTGTGATTAGCCTGGAGAAGCCTCAGCGGAAATGGGCCTCATCTCGCCTGGAGGGCAAAACCTCCTGGATTTTCTCGAGTTGCGGCAGGTGCTCTCGACTTACGATGGGGACCTTAGGGACCCGCTCTGGTGGCCTCAGGAAATCCAGTCCCCATGCGAATTAGTAGGGGGCCTCTCGGGATGCCTCTCCCGTCCATGCTGGGGCCCAAGACATTGTTGGTAGTCATGGCCGGAACCTGAGGATTCCTCTCCAGTGCTGACATTGGTCTTGGGGTACTTCGGGAGTCTCCCCCAGGGAGTCAGTCCTCGTCTCGAGAGGGGGCATGCACGTGCGCTTTCCTCCCGAGTTGTAGCAACAGTGTCACGCTTCCTGTAGGGTGGATCAAGGGATCTGTGGCTTTCCCTAGACTCTTTCCCACGAGGCTTTCCATGAGTCTTACCCACAGCGCTTTCCCACGTGCCACCGTGCTGTGCGTCGATCCTCGGCGTGGAAGTCGATGCAGTGCAGGGAAAACAGGTTCCTCTGGAATGGACTGAGACATCTGGGGGACTCTTGGAATGGAGGCAGGACCCTGGAATTCCTCTCGCCTTTCCTGTGGAGAATGCCTCCTCTTGAGATGCGACGGGAACGCAGGGAATTTTTTCCCTAACAAGCAGGGAAGGGATCCCTCATCTCGAGCTACGAGGCGGAAACGGGGCTCCTCTGGATGTGGGCGGGACCCTCGTGCTTCCTCTCGAGTGGAGACGAGTATGTCGGGAAACTTCTTGAGTTGCAGCAGGGCTTTGAAGGACCTTTAATAAGTTCCAGAGGTTAGGTGTGATTAGCCTCGAGAATCCTCAGTGGAAATGGGCCTCATCTAGCCTGGAGGGGAGAACCTCCTGGATTTTCACGAGTTGCGGCAGGTGCTCTCCACTTACGATGGTGACCTATGGGACCCGCTCTGGTGGCCTCAGGAAAGGCCAGTCCCCATGCGAGTTGCTTGCGGGCCTTTTGGGATTCCTCTCCCTTCGATGCCGGGGCCTTAAACCTTGTGTGGAGGCCGGGCCAGAACCTGAGGATTCCTCTCCAGTGCTGACATGGATCTTGGGGTACTTCTCGAGTCTCCCCAGGGGAGTAAGTCCTCGTCTCGGATGGGGGCATGCACGTGCTCTTTCCTCCAGAGCGGTAGCAGCTGTGTCACGCTTCCCAACGCCTGGATCAAGGGATCTTTGGCTTTCCCTCGAGGCTTTTGCACGACGCTTTCCCACAGGGCTGTCCCACGTGCCCCCGTGGTGGGAGTCAATCCTCGGCGTGAAAGTCGACTCATTGCAGGGAAAACAGGTTCCTCTGGTATGGACTGAGACATCTGGGGGACTCTTGGAATGGTAGCACGACCCTGGAGTTCCTCTCGCCTTTCCTGTGGAGAGCGCCTCCTCTTGAGGTGAGAGGGGAATGCCGGGAACTCTTTCCCGACAAAGAGGCGAAATGTCCCTCATCTCGAGCTACGAGGCGGAAACGGGGCTCCTCTGCATATGCCCGGGACCCTCGTGCTTCCTCTAGAGTGGAGACGGGTATGTCAGGCAACTTCTTGAGTAGCAGTAAGGGTGTGAAGGACCTTTTGGAAGTTCCAGAGGTTAGGTGTGATTAGCTTTGAGAAGCCTCAGCGGAAATGGGTCTCATCTCGCCGGGAGGTTAAAACCTCCTTGATTTTCTCGAGTTGCGGCAGGTGCTCTCGATTTACAACGGGGACCTCAGGGACCCGCTCTGGTGGCCTCAGGAAAGGCCAGTCCACATGCGAGTTGCTCGGGGGCCTCTCGGGATTCCTCTCCCTTTGATGACGGGGCCTTTGACCTTGAGTGGTGTCAGGTCCGGAACCTGAGGATTCCTCTCCAGTGCTCACATGGTTCTTGGGTACTTCTGGAGTCTCCCCAGGGGAGTAACTCCTCGTCTCGAATGGGGGCATGCACGTGCGCTTTCCTCCAGAGCTGTAGCAGTAGTGTCACGCTTCCCATCGCCTGGATCAAGGGATCTGTGGCTTTCCCTCGAGGCTTTCCCACGAGGCTTTCCCACGAGGCTTTCCCACAGGGCTGTCCCTCTTGCCACCGTGGTGTGATTCGATCCTCGGCGTGAAAGTCGACGCAGTGCAGGGAAAACAGGTTCCTCTGGAATGGACTGAGAATTCTGGGGGACTCTTGGATTGGTGGCACGACACTGGAGTTCCTCTCGCCTTTCCTGTGGAGAGGGCCTCCTGTTGAGATGGGACGGGAACGCCGGGAATTCTTTCCCGACCAAGCAGCGAAAGGATCCCTCATCTCGAGCTACGAGGCGGAAACGGGGCTCCTCTGGATGTTTGCAGGACACTCGTGCTTCCTCTAGAGTGGAGCCGGGTATGTCAGGGAACTTCTTGAGTTGCAGCAAGGTTGTGAAGCACCCTTTGGAAGTTCCAGAGGTTAGATGTGATTAGCCTAGAGATGCCTCATCAGAAATGGGCCTCATCAAGCCTGGAGGGGAGAACCTCCTGGATTTTCTCGAGTTGCAGCAGGTTCTCCCGTCTTACGACGGTTACCTTAGGGACCCGCTCTGGTGGCCTCAGGTTTGGCCAGTCCCCAATCGATGCTCATGGGCCTCCTGGATTCCTTTCTCGTCAATGCCTGGGCCTAAGACCTTTTGTGGAGTCGGGCCCAGAACCTGAGGATTCCTCTCCAGTGCTGACATGGATCTTGGGGTACTTCTGGAGTCTCCCCAGGGGAGTCAGTCCTCATCTTGAATGGGGGCATGCACGAGCGCTTTCCTCCAGAGCGGTAGCAGCAGTGTCACGCTTCCCATCGCGTGGATCAAGAGATCTGTGGCTTTCCCTCGATGCTTTCCCACGAGGCTTTCCCACAGGGCTGTCCCAGGTGCCATCGTGGTGGGAGTCGATCCTCGCCATGATAGTCGAGGAAGTCAGGGAAAACAGGTTCCTCTGGAATGGACTGAGACACCTGGGGGACTCTGGGATGGTGGCACGACCCTTGAGTTCCTCTCGCCTTCCTGTGGAGAACGCCTCCTCTTGAGATGTGACGGGAACGTCCAGAATTCTTTCCCGACAAAGCAGCGAAAGGATCCCTCATCTCCAGCTAAGAGGCGGAAACGGGGCTCCTCTGGATGTGGGCGGGACCCTCGTGCTTCCTCTCGAGTGGAGACGGGTATGTCGGGGAACTTCTTGAGCTGCAGCAAGGGTGTGAAGGACCTTTTGGAAGTTCCAGAGGTTAGGTGTGATTAGCCTCGTGAAGCCTCAGTGGAAATGGGCCTCATCTCGCCTGGAGGGCAAAACCTCCTGGATTTTCTCGAGTTGTGGCAGGTGCTCTCGACTTAAGACAGGGACCTCAGGGACCCGCTCTGGTGGCCTCGGGACTGGCCAGTCCCCCAGTGAGTTGCTCGCGGGCCTCTGGGATTCTTCTCCCTTCGATGCCAGGGCCTAAGACATTGTGTGGAGTCGGGGCGGGAACCTGAGGATTCCTCTCCAGTGCTGACTTGGTTCTTGGGGTACTTCTGGAGTCTCCTCAGGGGAGTAAGTCCTCGTCTCGAATGGGGGCATGCACCTGCGGTTTCCTCCAGAGCGGTAGCAGCAGTGTCGCGCTTCCCGGCGCGTGGATCAAGGGATCTGTGGCTTTCCCTCCAGGCTTTCCCACGAGGCTTTCCCACGAGGCTTTCCCACAGGGCTGTCCCACGTGCCACCTTGGTGGGAGTCGATCCTCGGCATGAAAGTCGAGGCAGTGCAGGTAACACAGGTTCCTCTGGAATGGACTGAGACATCTGGGGT
The DNA here is from genome assembly GCF_042477335.2 of Ovis canadensis. NCBI lineage: Eukaryota > Metazoa > Chordata > Mammalia > Artiodactyla > Bovidae > Ovis > Ovis canadensis. The sequence continues at coordinate 12,448,018 of NC_091250.1, forward strand.
CTCTGGGAATGGTGACAAGACCCTGGAGTTCCTGTCGCCTTTCCTGTGGAGAGTGCCTCCTTTTGAGATTCGACAGGTACGCCGGGAATTCTTTCCAGACCAAGCAGAGAAAGAATCCCTCATCTCGAGCTACGAGGCGGAAACGGGGCTCCTCTGGATGTGGGCGGGACCGTCGTGCTTCCTTGAGAGTTAGGCCGGGTATGTCGGGGAACTTCTTGAGTTGCAGCAAGGGTGTGAAGGACCTTTGGAAGTTCCACAGGTTAAGTGTGATTAGCCTCGTGACGCCTCAGCGGAAATGGGCCTCATCTAGCCTGAAGGGCAAAACCTCCTGGATTTTCTCGTGTTGCCGCAGGTACTTTCGTCTTACGACGGTGACCTAAGTGACCCACTCTGGTGGCCTCAGGAAAGGCCAGTCCCCATGCGAGTTGCTCGGGCGCCTCTCGGGGTTCCTCTCCCTTCGATGCCGGGGCCTAAGTCCTTGTGTGGAGTCGGGGCCAGAACCTGAGGATTCCTCTGCAGTGCTGACATGGATCTTGGGTTATTTCTGCAGTCTCCCCATGGGAGTAAGTCCTCATCTCGAATGGGGGCATGCACGTGCGCTTTCCTCCAGTGCCGTAGCAGCAGTGTCACGCTTCCCGTCGCGTCAATCAAGGGATCTGTGGCTTTCCCTCGAGGCTTTCCCACAGGGCTGTCCCACGTGCCACCGTGGTGGGAGTCGATCCTCGGCATGAAAGTTGAGGCAGTGAAGGGAAAACAGGTTCCTCTGGAATGGACTGAAAGATATGTGGGACTCTGGGAATGGAGACAAGACCCTGGAGTTCCTCTCGCCTTTCCTCTGGAGAGCGCCTCCTCTTGAGATGCGCCAGGAATGCCCAGAATTCTTTCCCGACCAAGCAGCGAAAGGATCCCTCATCTCGAGCTAAGAGGTGAAAACTGGGCTCCTCTGGATGTGGGCGTGACCCTCGTGCTTCCTCTAGAATGGAGACGGGTTGTCGGGGAACTTCTTGAGTTGCAGCAAGGTTGTGAAGCACCCTTTGGAAGTTCCAGATGTTAGATGTGATTAGCCTCGAGACGCCTCATCGGAAATGGTCCTCATCTAGCCTGGAGGGCAAAATATCCTGGATTTTCTCGAGTTCCGGCAGATGCTGTCATCTTACGACGGTGACGATAGGGCCCGCTCTGGTGGCCTCAGGACTGCTCAGTCCCCATTCGAGTTGCTCGGGGGTCTCCTGGGATTCCTCTCCCTTTGATGCCGGGGACTAAGACCTTCTGTGGAGTAGAGCCCGGAACATGAGGATTCCTCTCCAGTGCTGACATGGAACTTGGGCTACTTCTGGAGCCTCCCCAGGGCAGTAAGTCCTCTTCTCAAGAGGGGGCATGCACTTTCGCTTTCCTCCAAAGCGGGTGCAGCAGTGTCACGCTTCCCATAGCGTCGATCAAGGGATCTGCGCCTTTCTGTCTAGGCTTTCCCACGAGGCTTTCCCACGAGGCTTTCCCACAGGGCTGTCCCACGTGCCGCCTTGGTGGGAGTCGATCCTTGGCATGAAAGTCGAGGCAGTGCAGGGAACACAGGTTCCTCTGGAATGGACTGAGACATCTGGGGGACTCTGGGAATGGTGACAAGACCCTGGAGTTCCTCTCGCCTTTCCTGTGGAGAGCTCCTCCTTTTGAGATTGGACACGGGAATTCTTTCCAGACCAAGCAGAGAAAGGATCCCTCATCTCGAGCTACGAGGCGGAAACGGGGCTCCTCTGGATGTGAGCGGGACCCTCGTGCTTCCTTTAGGGTTAGGGCGGGTATGTCGGGGAACTTCTTGAGTTGCAGCAAGGGTGTGAAGGACCTTTGGAAGTTCCAGAGGTTAGGTGTGATTAGCCTCGTGAGGCCTCAGCGGAAATGGGCCTCATCTAGCCTGAAGGGCAAAACCTCCTGGATTTTCTCGAGTTGCCGCAGGTCCTTTCGTCTTAGGACGGTGACCTAAGGGACCCGCTCTGGTGGCCTCAGGAAAGGACAGTCCCCATGCGAGTTGCTCGGGGGCCTCTCGTGGTCCTCTCCCTTCGATGCCGGGTCCTAAGACCTTGTGTGGAGTCGGGGTCGGAACCTGAGGATTCCTCTCCAGTGCTGACATGGATCTTAGGGTACTTCTGGAGTCTCCCCAGGGGAGTAAGTCCTCGTCTCGAATGGGGGCATGCACGTTCGCTTTCCACCAGAGCGGTAGCAGCAATGTCATGCACCCGTCGCATGGATCAAGGGATCTGTGGCTTTCCCTCGAGGCTTTCCCCCGAGGTTTTGCAACGAGGCTTTCCCACAGGGCTGTCCCACGTGCCACCGTGGTGGGAGTCGAGCCTTGGCGTGAAAGTCGAGGCAGTGCAGGAAAACAGGTTCCTCTGGAATGGACTGAGACATCTGGGGGTCTCTGGGAATGGTGGCACGACGCTGGAGTTCTCGCCTTTTCTGTGGAGAGCACCTCCTCTTGAGATGCGACAGGAATGCCCAGAATTCTTTCCCGAACAAGCAGCCAAAGGATCCCTCATCACGAGCTACGAGGCGGAAATGGGGCTCCTCTGGATGTGGGCGGGGCCCTCTTGCTTCCTCTCGAGTGGAGACGGGTATGTCGGGGAACTTCTTGAGTTGCAGAAAGGGTGTGAAGGACCCTTTGGACTTTCTAGAGGTTAGATGTGATTAACCTCAACGCCTCAGCGGAAATGGGCCTCATCTAGCCTGGAGGGCAGAACCTCCTGGATTTTCTCGAGATGCAGCAGGTGCTCTCGTCTTACCACGGTGACGAAAGGGACCTGCTCTTATCGCCTTAGGACTGGCCAGTCCCCATGCGAGTTACTCGGGAGCCTCTCGGGATTCCTTTCCCGTCGATGCCGGGCCTAAGACCTTGTGTGGAGTAGTGGCCGGAACCTGAGGATTCCTCTAAAGTGCTGACATGGATCATGGGGTGCTTCTGGAGTCTCCCCAGGGGAGTAAGTCCTCATCTCGAAAGGAGGCATGCACGTGCGCTTCCCTGCAGAGCGGTAGCAGCAGTGTCACGATTCCCGTCACGTGCATCAAGGGAACTGTGGCTTTCCCTCGAGGCTTTCCACAGGGCTGTCCCACGTGCCACCGTGGTGGGAGACGATCCTCGGCGTGAAAGTCGAGGCAGTGCAGGGAAAACAGGTTCCTCTGTAATGGACTGAGACATCTGGGGTACTCTGGGAATGGTGGCACGACCCTGGAGTTCCTCTCGCCTTTCCTGTGGAGAGCGCCTCCCCTTGAGATGCGACGGGGACTCACAGAATTCTTTCCGGACCAAGTAGCAAAAGGATCCCTCATCTCCAGCTATGAGGCGAAACGGGGCTCCTCTGGATGTGGGCGGGACCCTCGTGCTTCCTCTAGAGTGGAGACGGGGATGTCCGGGAACTTCTTGAGTTGCAGCAAAGGTGTGAAGGACCTTTTGGAAGTTCCAGAGTTTAGATGTGATTAGCCTTGAGAAGCCTCAGCGGAAATGGGCCTCATCTCGCCTGGAGGGCAAAACCTCCTGGATTTTCTCGAGTTGCGGCAGGTGCTCTCGACTTACGACGGGGACCTCAGGGACTCGCTCTGGTGGCCTCAGGAAAGGCCAGTCTCCATGCGAGTTGCTCGCGGGCCTCTCGGTATTCCTCTCTCGTCGATGCCGGGGCCCAAGACCTTGTGTGGAGTCGGGGCCGGAACCTGAGGATTCCTCTCCAGTGCTGACATGGATCTTGGGGTACTTCTGGAGTCTCCTCAGGGTAGTGAGTCCTCGTCTCGAGAGGGAGCATTCACGTGGGCTTTCCTCCCGAGCTGTAGCAGCAGTGTCACACTTCCCTTCTCGTCGATCATGGGATCTGTGGCTTTCCCTCGAGGATTTCCCATAAGGCTTTCCCACGAGGCTTTCCCACAGGGCTGTCCCACGTGCCACCGTGGTGGGAGTCGATCCTCAGCGTGAAAGTCGAGGCAGTGCAGGGAAAACAGGTTCCTCTGGAATGGATTGAGACATCTGGGGGACTCTCCGAATGGTGGCACGACCCTGGAGTTCCTCTCGCCTTTCCTGTGGAGAGGACCTCCTCTTGAGATGCGACGGGAATGCCAGGAATTCTTTCCCGACCAAGCAGGGAAAGGATCTCTCATCTCGAGGTACGAGGCGGAAACGGGGCTCCTCTGGATGTGGGCGGGACCCTCGTGCTTCCTCTGTAGTGGAGACGGGTATGTCAGGGAACTTCCTGAGTCGCAGCAATGGTTGAAGGACCTTTTGGAAGTTCCAGAGAGTAGGTGTGATTAACCTCGAGAAGCCTCAGCGGAAATGGGCATCATCTCGCCTGGAGGGCAAAACATCCTGGATTGTCTCGAATTGTGGCAGGTGCTCTGGACTTACGACGGGTACTTCAGGGACCCACTCTGGTGGCCTCACGAAAGGCCAGTCCCCATGCCAGTTGATCGGGGGCCTCTCGGGATTCCTCTCCCGTCGATGTCGAGGCCTAAGAATTGTGTGGAGTCGGGGCCGGAAACTTGAGAATTCCTCTCCAGTGCTGACATGGATCTTGGGGTACTTCTGGAGTCTCCCCAGAGGAGTAAGTACTCGTCTCCAATGGGGGCATGCACGTGCGCTTTACTCCAGAGCGGTAGCAGCAGTGTGACGCTTCCCATCGCCTGGATCAAGGGATCTGTGGCTTTCCCTCGAGGCTTTTCCAGGAGGCTTTCCCACAAGGCTTTCCCACAGGGCTGTCCCACGTGCGACCGTGGTGGTAGTCGATCCTCATCCTGAAAGTCGAGGCAGTGCAGGGAAAACAGGTTCCTCTGGAATGGACTGAGACATCAGGGGAACTCTGGGAATGGTGACACGACCCTGGAGTTCCTCTCGCCTTTCCTGTGGAGAGCGCCTCCTCTTGAGATGCGACGGGAACACCGGCAATTCTTTCCAGACCAAGCAGGGAAAGGATCCCTCATCTCAAGCTTCGAGGCGGAAACGGGGCTCTTCTGGATGTGGGCGGGAACCGCTTGCTTCCTCTAGAGTGGAGACGGGGATGTCAGGGAACTTCTTGAGTTGCAGCAGGGGTGTGAAGGACCTTTTGGAAGTTCCAGAGGTTAGGTGTGATTAGCCTCGAGAAGCCTCAGCGGAAATGGGCCTCATCTCGCCTGGAGGCAGAACCTCCTGGATTTTCTCGAGTTGAGGCAGGTGGTTTCGTGATTTCCGGGTGGGGCCCACGTGATTTCCGGGTGGGGCCCACGTGATTTCCGGGTGGGGCCCACGTGATTTCCGGGTGGGGCCCACGTGATTTCCGGGTGGGGCCCACGTGATTTCCGGGTGGGGCCCACGTGATTTCCGGGTGGGGCCCACGTGATTTCCCCGTGGGGCCCACGTGATTTCCGGCTGGGGCACACGTGATTTCCGGCTGGGGCCCACGTGATTTCCGGGTGGGGCCCACGTGATTTCCCCGTGGGGCCCACGTGATTTCCGGGTGGGGCCCACGTGATTTCCCCGTGGGGCCCACGTGATTTCCGGGTGGGGCCCACGTGACTTCCGTGTGGGGCCCACGTGATTTCCGGGTGGGGCCCACGTGATTTCCGGGTGGGGCCCACGTGATTTCCGGGTGGGCCCCACGTGATTTCCGGGTGGGCCCCACGTGATTTCCGCGTGGGGCCCACGTGATTTCCCCGTGGGGCCCACGTGATTTCCCCGTGGGGCCCACGTGATTTCCGGGTGGGGCTCACGTGATTTCCGGGTGGGGCCCACGTGATTTCCGGGTGGGGCCCACGTGATTTCCGGGTGGGGCCCACGTGATTTCCGGGTGGGGCCCACGTGATTTCCGGGTGGGCCCCACGTGATTTCCGTGTGGGGCCCACGTGATTTCCGGGTGGGGCCCACGTGATTTCCGGGTGGGCCCCACGTGATTTCCGGGTGGGGCCCACGTGATTTCCGGGTGGGGCCCACGTGATTTCCGTGTGGGGCCCACGTGATTTCCGGGTGGGGCCCACGTGATTTCCGGGTGGGGCCCACGTGATTTCCGGGTGGGGCCCACGTGATTTCCGGCTGGGGCCCACGTGATTTCCGGGTGGGGCCCACGTGATTTCCGGGTGGGGCCCACGTGATTTCCGGGTGGGGCCCACGTGATTTCCGGGTGGGGCCCACGTGATTTCCCCGTGGGGCCCACGTGATTTCCGGGTGGGGCCCACGTGATTTCCGGGTGGGGCCCACGTGATTTCCCCGTGGGGCCCACGTGATTTCCCCGTGGGGCCCACGTGATTTCCGGGTGGGCCCCACGTGATTTCCGGGTGGGGCCCACGTGATTTCCGGGTGGGGCCCACGTGATTTCCGGGTGGGGCCCACGTGATTTCCGGGTGGGGCCCACGTGATTTCCGGGTGGGGCCCACGTGATTTCCGGGTGGGGCCCACGTGATTTCCGGGTGGGGCCCACGTGATTTCCGGGTGGGGCCCACGTGATTTCCCCTTGGGGCCCACGTGATTTCCGGGTGGGGCCCACGTGATTTCCCCGTGGGGCCCACGTGATTTCCCCGTGGGGCCCACGTGATTTCCGGGTGGGGCCCACGTGATTTCCGGGTGGGGCCCACGTGATTTCCGGGTGGGGCCCACGTGATTTCCGGCTGGGGCCCACGTGATTTCCGGGTGGGGCCCACGTGATTTCCGGGTGGGGCCCACGTGATTTCCGGCTGGGGCCCACGTGATTTCCGGGTGGGGCCCACGTGACTTCCGGGTGGGGCCCACGTGATTTCCGGCTGGGGCCCACGTGATTTCCGGCTGGGGCCCACGTGATTTCCGGGTGGGGACCACGTGATTTCCGGGTGGGGCCCACGTGATTTCCCCGTGGGGGCCACGTGATTTCCCCGTGGGGCCCACGTGATTTCCGGGTGGGGCCCACGTGATTTCCCCGTGGGGCCCACGTGATTTCCGGGTGGGGCCCACGTGATTTCCGGGTGGGGCCCACGTGATTTCCGGGTGGGGCCCACGTGATTTCCGGGTGGGGCCCACGTGATTTCCGGGTGGGGCCCACGTGATTTCCGGGTGGGGCCCACGTGATTTCCGGGTGGGGCCCACGTGATTTCCGGGTGGGGCCCACGTGATTTCCGGGTGGGGCCCATGTGATTTCCGGCTGGGGTCCACGTGATTTCCGGGTGGTGCCCACGTGATTTCCCCGTGGGGCCCACGTGATTTCCCCGTGGGGCCCACGTGATTTCCGGGTGGGCCCCACGTGATTTCCGGGTGGGGCCCACGTGATTTCCGGCTGGGGCCCACGTGATTTCCGGGTGGGGCCCACGTGATTTCCCCGTGGGGCCCACGTGATTTCCGGGTGGGGCCCACGTGATTTCCCCGTGGGGCCCACGTGATTTCCCCGTGGGGCCCACGTGATTTCCGGGTGGGGCCCACGTGATTTCCGGGTGGGGCCCACGTGATTTCCCCGTGGGGCCCACGTGATTTCCGGGTGGGGCCCACGTGATTTCCGGGTGGGGCCCACGTGATTTCCGGGTGGGGCCCACGTGATTTCCGGGTGGGGCCCACGTGATTTCCGGGTGGGGCCCACGTGATTTCCCGGTGGGGCCCACGTGATTTCCGGGTGGGGCCCACGTGATTTCCGGGTGGGGCCCACGTGATTTCCTGGTGGGCCCCACGTGATTTCCGTGTGGGGCCCACGTGATTCCCGGGTGGGGCCCACGTGATTTCCCCGTGGGGCCCACGTGATTTCCGGGTGGGCCCCACGTGATTTCCGGGTGGGGCCCACGTGATTTCCCCGTGGGGCCCACGTGATTTCCGGCTGGGGCCCACGTGATTTCCCCGTGGGGCCCACGTGATTTCCGGGTGGGGCCCACGTGATTTCCGGGTGGGGCCCACGTGATTTCCGGGTGGGGCCCACGTGATTTCCGGGTGGGGCCCACGTGATTTCCGGGTGGGGCCCACGTGATTTCCCCGTGGGGCCCACGTGATTTCCGGGTGGGGCCCACGTGATTTCCGGGTGGGGCCCAAGTGATTTCCGGGTGGGGCCCACGTGATTTCCCCGTGGGGCCCACGTGATTTCCGGGTGGGGCCCACGTGATTTCCGGGTGGGGCCCACGTGATTTCCGGGTGGGGCCCACGTGATTTCCGGGTGGGGCCCACGTGATTTCCGGGTGGGGCCCACGTGATTTCCGGCTGTGGCCCACGTGATTTCCGGGTGGGGCCCACGTGATTTCCGGGTGGGGCCCACGTGATTTCCCCGTGGGGCCCACGTGATTTCCGGGTGGGGCCCACGGGATTTCCGGGTGGGGCCCACGTGATTTCCGGGTGGGGGCCCACGTGATTTCCGGGTGGGGCCCACGTGATTTCCGGGAGGGGCCCACGTGATTTCCGGGTGGGGCCCACGTGATTTCCGGGTGGGGCCCACGTGATTTCCGGGTGGGGCCCACGTGATTTCCGGGTGGGGCCCACGTGATTTCCCCGTGGGGCCCACGTGATTTCCGGGTGGGGCCCACGGGATTTCCGGGTGGGGCCCACGTGATTTCCGGGTGGGGGCCCACGTGATTTCCGGGTGGGCCCCACGTGATTTCCGGGAGGGGCCCACGTGATTTCCGGGTGGGGCCCACGTGATTTCCGGGTGGGGCCCACGTGATTTCCGGGTGGGGCCCACGTGATTTCCGGGTGGGGCCCACGTGATTTCCGGGTGGGGCCCACGTGATTTCCCCGTGGGGCCCACGTGATTTCCGGGTGGGCCCCACGTGATTTCCGGGTGGGGCCCACGTGATTTCCGGGTGGGGCCCACGTGATTTCCGGGTGGGGCCCATGTGATTTCCGGCTGGGGTCCACGTGATTTCCGGGTGGTGCCCACGTGATTTCCCCGTGGGGCCCACGTGATTTCCCCGTGGGGCCCACGTGATTTCCGGGTGGGCCCCACGTGATTTCCGGGTGGGGCCCACGTGATTTCCGGCTGGGGCCCACGTGATTTCCGGGTGGGGCCCACGTGATTTCCCCGTGGGGCCCACGTGATTTCCGGGTGGGGCCCACGTGATTTCCCCGTGGGGCCCACGTGATTTCCCCGTGGGGCCCACGTGATTTCCGGGTGGGGCCCACGTGATTTCCGGGTGGGGCCCACGTGATTTCCCCGTGGGGCCCACGTGATTTCCGGGTGGGGCCCACGTGATTTCCGGGTGGGGCCCACGTGATTTCCGGGTGGGGCCCACGTGATTTCCGGTTGGGCCCACGTGATTTCCGGGTGGGGCCCACGTGATTTCCCGGTGGGGCCCACGTGATTTCCGGGTGGGGCCCACGTGATTTCCGGGTGGGGCCCACGTGATTTCCTGGTGGGCCCCACGTGATTTCCGTGTGGGGCCCACGTGATTCCCGGGTGGGGCCCACGTGATTTCCCCGTGGGGCCCACGTGATTTCCGGGTGGGCCCCACGTGATTTCCGGGTGGGGCCCACGTGATTTCCCCGTGGGGCCCACGTGATTTCCGGCTGGGGCCCACGTGATTTCCCCGTGGGGCCCACGTGATTTCCGGCTGGGGCCCACGTGATTTCCGGGTGGGGCCCACGTGATTTCCGGGTGGGGCCCACGTGATTTCCGGGTGGGGCCCACGTGATTTCCCCGTGGGGCCCACGTGATTTCCCCGTGGGGCCCACGTGATTTCCGGGTGGGGCCCACGTGATTTCCGGGTGGGGCCCAAGTGATTTCCGGGTGGGGCCCACGTGATTTCCCCGTGGGGCCCACGTGATTTCCGGGTGGGGCCCACGTGATTTCCGGGTGGGGCCCACGTGATTTCCGGGTGGGGCCCACGTGATTTCCGGGTGGGGCCCACGTGATTTCCGGGTGGGGCCCACGTGATTTCCGGCTGTGGCCCACGTGATTTCCGGGTGGGGCCCACGTGATTTCCGGGTGGGGCCCACGTGATTTCCCCGTGGGGCCCACGTGATTTCCGGGTGGGGCCCACGGGATTTCCGGGTGGGGCCCACGTGATTTCCGGGTGGGGGCCCACGTGATTTCCGGGTGGGGCCCACGTGATTTCCGGGTGGGGCCCACGTGATTTCCGGGTGGGCCCCACGTGATTTCCGGGAGGGGCCCACGTGATTTCCGGGTGGGGCCCACGTGATTTCCGGGTGGGGCCCACGTGATTTCCGGGTGGGGCCCACGTGATTTCCGGGTGGGGCCCACGTGATTTCCGGGTGGGGCCCACGTGATTTCCCCGTGGGGCCCACGTGATTTCCGGGTGGGCCCCACGTGATTTCCGGGTGGGGCCCACGTGATTTCCGGGTGGGGCCCACGTGATTTCCGGGAGGGGCCCACGTGATTTCCGGGTGGGGCCCACGTGATTTCCGGGTGGGGCCCACGTGATTTCCGGGTGGGGCCCACGTGATTTCCCCGTGGGGCCCACGTGATTTCCGGGTGGGCCCCACGTGATTTCCGGGTGGGGCCCACGTGATTTCCGGGTGGGCCCCACGTGATTTCCGGGAGGGGCCCACGTGATTTCCGGGTGGGGCCCACGTGATTTCCGGGTGGGGCCCACGTGATTTCCGGGTGGGGCCCACGTGATTTCCGGGTGGGGCCCACGTGATTTCCCCGTGGGGCCCACGTGATTTCCGGGTGGGCCCCACGTGATTTCCGGGTGGGGCCCACGTGATTTCCCCGTGGGGCCCACGTGATTTCCGGGTGGGGCCCACGTGATTTCCGGGTGGGGCCCACGTGATTTCCGGGTGGGGCCCACGTGATTTCCCCGTGGGGCCCACGTGATTTCCGGGTGGGGCCCACGTGATTTCCGGGTGGGGCCCACGTGATTTCCGGGTGGGGCCCACGTGATTTCCGGGTGGGGCCCACGTGATTTCCCCGTGGGGCCCACGTGATTTCCGGGTGGGGCCCACGTGATTTCCCCGTGACGCCCACGTGATTTCCCCGTGGGGCCCACGTGATTTCCGGGTGGGGCCCACGTGATTTCCGGGTGGGGCCCACGTGATTTCCGGGTGGGGCCCACGTGATTTCCGGGTGGGGCCCACGTGATTTCCGGATGTGGCCCACGTGATTTCCGGGTGGGGCCCACGTGATTTCCGGGTGGGGCCCATGTGATTTCCCCGTGGGGCCCACGTGATTTCCGGGTGGGGCCCACGGGATTTCCCGGTGGGGCCCACGTGATTTCCGGGTGGGGGCCCACGTGATTTCCGGGTGGGGCCCACGTGATTTCCGGGTGGGGCCCACGTGATTTCCGGGTGGGCCCCACGTGATTTCCGGGAGGGGCCCACGTGATTTCCGGGTGGGGCCCACGTGATTTCCGGGTGGGGCCCACGTGATTTCCGGGTGGGCCCCACGTGATTTCCGTGTGGGGCCCACGTGATTTCCGGGTGGGGCCCACGTGATTTCCGGGTGGGCCCCACGTGATTTCCGGGTGGGGCCCACGTGATTTCCGGGTGGGGCCCACGTGATTTCCGGGTGGGGCCCACGTGATTTCCGGGTGGGGCCCACGTGATTTCCGGGTGGGGCCCACGTGATTTCCCCGTGGGGCCCACGTGATTTCCGGCTGGGGCCCACGTGATTTCCGGGTGGGGCCCACGTGATTTCCGGGTGGGGCCCACGTGATTTCCGGGTGGGGCCCACGTGATTTCCGGGTGGGCCCCACGTGATTTCCCCGTGGGGCCCACGTGATTTCCCCGTGGGGCCCACGTGATTTCCGGGTGGGCCCCACGTGATTTCCGTGCGGGGCCCACGTGATTTCCGGGTGGGGCCCACGTGATTTCCGGGTGGGGCCCACGTGATTTCCGGGTGGGGCCCACGTGATTTCCGGGTGGGGCCCACGTGATTTCCGGGTGGGGCCCACGTGATTTCCGGGTGGGGCCCACGTGATTTCCGGGTGGGGCCCACGTGATTTCCGGGTGGGGCCCACGTGATTTCCCCGTGGGGGCCACGTGATTTCCCCGTGGGGCCCACGTGATTTCCGGGTGGGGCCCACGTGATTTCCGGGTGGGGCCCACGTGATTTCCGGGTGGGGCCCACGTGATTTCCGGGTGGGGCCCACGTGATTTCCGGGTGGGGCCCACGTGATTTCCGGGTGGGGCCCACGTGATTTCCCCGTGGGGGCCACGTGATTTCCCCGTGGGGCCCACGTGATTTCCGGGTGGGGCCCACGTGATTTCAGGGTGGGGCCCACGGGATTTCCGGGTGGGGCCCACGTGATTTCCGGGTGGGGCCCACGTGATTTCCGTGTGGGGCCCACGTGATTTCCGGGTGGGGCCCACGTGATTTCCGGGTGGGGCCCACGTGATTTCCGGGTGGGGCCCACGTGATTTCCGGCTGGGGCCCACGTGATTTCCGGGTGGGGCCCACGTGATTTCCGTGTGGGGCCCACGTGATTTCCGGTGGGGCCCACGTGATTTCCGGGTGGGGCCCACGTGATTTCCGGGTGGGGCCCACGTGATTTCCGGGTGGGGCCCACGTGATTTCCGGCTGGGGCCCACGTGATTTCCGGGTGGTGCCCACGTGATTTCCGGGTGGGGCCCACGTGATTTCCGGGTGGGGCCCACGTGATTTCCGGGTGGGGCCCACGTGATTTCCGGGTGGGGCCCACGTGTTTTCCGGGTGGGGCCCATGTGATTTCCGGGTGGGGCCCACGTGATTTCCGGGTGGGCCCCACGTGATTTCCGGGTGGGCCCCACGTGATTTCCGGGTGGGGCCCACGTGATTTCCGAGTGGGGCCCACGTGATTTCCGGGTGGGGCCCACGTGATTTCCGGGTGGGGCCCACGTGATTTCCGGGTGGGGCCCACGTGATTTCCGGGTGGGGCCCACGTGATTTCCGGGTGGGGCCCACGTGATTTCCGGGTGGGGCCCACGTGATTTCCCCGTGGGGCCCACGTGATTTCCGGGTGGGCCCCACGTGATTTCCGGGTGGGGCCCACGTGATTTCCGGGTGGGGCCCACGTGATTTCCGGGTGGGGCCCACGTGATTTCCGGGTGGGGCCCACGTGATTTCCGGGTGGGGCCCACGTGATTTCCGGGTGGGGCCCACGTGATTTCCCCGTGGGGCCCACGTGATTTCCGGGTGGGGCCCACGTGATTTCCGGGTGGGGCCCACGTGATTTCCGGGTGGGGCCCACGTGATTTCCCCGTGGGGCCCACGTGATTTCCCCGTGGGGCCCACGTGATTTCCGGGTGGGGCCCACGTGATTTCCGGGTGGGGCCCACGTGATTTCCGGGTGGGGCCCACGTGATTTCCCCGTGGGGCCCACGTGATTTCCGGGTGGGGCCCACGTGATTTCCGGGTGGGGCCCACGTGATTTCCGGGTGGGGCCCACGTGATTTCCGGGTGGGGCCCACGTGATTTCCGGGTGGGGCCCACGTGATTTCCGGCTGTGGCCCACGTGATTTCCGGGTGGGGCCCACGTGATTTCCGGGTGGGGCCCACGTGATTTCCCCGTGGGGCCCACGTGATTTCCGGGTGGGGCCCACGGGATTTCCGGGTGGGGCCCACGTGATTTCCGGGTGGGGGCCCACGTGATTTCCGGGTGGGGCCCACGTGATTTCCGGGTGGGGCCCACGTGATTTCCGGGTGGGCCCCACGTGATTTCCGGGAGGGGCCCACGTGATTTCCGGGTGGGGCCCACGTGATTTCCGGGTGGGGCCCACGTGATTTCCGGGTGGGGCCCACGTGATTTCCGGGTGGGGCCCACGTGATTTCCGGGTGGGGCCCACGTGATTTCCCCGTGGGGCCCACGTGATTTCCGGGTGGGCCCCACGTGATTTCCGGGTGGGGCCCACGTGATTTCCGGGTGGGGCCCACGTGATTTCCGGGAGGGGCCCACGTGATTTCCGGGTGGGGCCCACGTGATTTCCGGGTGGGGCCCACGTGATTTCCGGGTGGGGCCCACGTGATTTCCCCGTGGGGCCCACGTGATTTCCGGGTGGGCCCCACGTGATTTCCGGGTGGGGCCCACGTGATTTCCGGGTGGGCCCCACGTGATTTCCGGGTGGGGCCCACGTGATTTCCGGGTGGGGCCCACGTGATTTCCGGGTGGGGCCCACGTGATTTCCGGGTGGGGCCCACGTGATTTCCCCGTGGGGCCCACGTGATTTCCGGGTGGGGCCCACGTGATTTCCGGGTGGGGCCCACGTGATTTCCGGGTGGGGCCCACGTGATTTCCGGGTGGGGCCCACGTGATTTCCCCGTGGGGCCCACGTGATTTCCGGGTGGGGCCCACGTGATTTCCCCGTGACGCCCACGTGATTTCCCCGTGGGGCCCACGTGATTTCCGGGTGGGGCCCACGTGATTTCCGGGTGGGGCCCACGTGATTTCCGGGTGGGGCCCACGTGATTTCCGGGTGTGGCCCACGTGATTTCCGGATGTGGCCCACGTGATTTCCGGGTGGGGCCCACGTGATTTCCGGGTGGGGCCCACGTGATTTCCCCGTGGGGCCCACGTGATTTCCGGGTGGGGCCCACGGGATTTCCCGGTGGGGCCCACGTGATTTCCGGGTGGGGGCCCACGTGATTTCCGGGTGGGGCCCACGTGATTTCCGGGTGGGGCCCACGTGATTTCCGGGTGGGCCCCACGTGATTTCCGGGAGGGGCCCACGTGATTTCCGGGTGGGGCCCACGTGATTTCCGGGTGGGGCCCACGTGATTTCCGGGTGGGGCCCACGTGATTTCCGGGTGGGGCCCACGTGATTTCCGGGTGGGCCCCACGTGATTTCCGTGTGGGGCCCACGTGATTTCCGGGTGGGGCCCACGTGATTTCCGGGTGGGCCCCACGTGATTTCCGGGTGGGGCCCACGTGATTTCCGGGTGGGGCCCACGTGATTTCCGGGTGGGGCCCACGTGATTTCCGGGTGGGGCCCACGTGATTTCCGGGTGGGGCCCACGTGATTTCCGGGTGGGGCCCACGTGATTTCCCCGTGGGGCCCACGTGATTTCCGGCTGGGGCCCACGTGATTTCCGGGTGGGGCCCACGTGATTTCCGGGTGGGGCCCACGTGATTTCCGGGTGGGGCCCACGTGATTTCCGGGTGGGCCCCACGTGATTTCCCCGTGGGGCCCACGTGATTTCCCCGTGGGGCCCACGTGATTTCCGGGTGGGCCCCACGTGATTTCCGTGCGGGGCCCACGTGATTTCCGGGTGGGGCCCACGTGATTTCCGGGTGGGGCCCACGTGATTTCCGGGTGGGGCCCACGTGATTTCCGGGTGGGGCCCACGTGATTTCCGGGTGGGGCCCACGTGATTTCCCCGTGGGGCCCACGTGATTTCCGGGTGGCGCCCACGTGATTTCCGGGTGGGGCCCACGTGATTTCCGGGTGGGGCCCACGTGATTTCCGGGTGGGGCCCACGTGATTTCCGGGTGGGGCCCACGTGATTTCCCCGTGGGGCCCACGTGATTTCCGGGTGGGGCCCACGTGATTTCCCCGTGGGGGCCACGTGATTTCCCCGTGGGGCCCACGTGATTTCCGGGTGGGGCCCACGTGATTTCCGGGTGGGGCCCACGTGATTTCAGGGTGGGGCCCACGGGATTTCCGGGTGGGGCCCACGTGATTTCCGGGTGGGGCCCACGTGATTTCCGTGTGGGGCCCACGTGATTTCCGGGTGGGGCCCACGTGATTTCCGGGTGGGGCCCACGTGATTTCCGGCTGGGGCCCACGTGATTTCCGGGTGGTGCCCACGTGATTTCCCCGTGGGGCCCACGTGATTTCCCCGTGGGGCCCACGTGATTTCCGGGTGGGCCCCACGTGATTTCCGGGTGGGGCCCACGTGATTTCCCCGTGGGGCCCACGTGATTTCCGGGTGGGGCCCACGTGATTTCCGGGTGGGGCCCACGTGATTTCCGGGTGGGGCCCACGTGATTTCCGGGTGGGGCCCACGTGATTTCCGGGTGGGGCCCACGTGATTTCCGGGTGGGGCCCACGTGATTTCCGGGTGGGGCCCACGTGATTTCCCCGTGGGGCCCACGTGATTTCCGGCTGGGGCCCACGTGATTTCCGGCTGGGGCCCACGTGATTTCCGGGTGGGGCCCACGTGATTTCCGGGTGGGGCCCACGTGATTTCCGGGTGGGCCCCACGTGATTTCCCCGTGGGGCCCACGTGATTTCCCCGTGGGGCCCACGTGATTTCCGGGTGGGGCCCACGTGATTTCCGGGTGGGGCCCACGAGATTTCCCCGTGGGGCCCACGTGATTTCCGGGTGGGGCCCACGTGATTTCCGGGTGGGGCCCACGTGATTTCCGGGTGGGGCCCACGTGATTTCCGGGTGGGGCCCACGTGATTTCCGGGTGGGGCCCACGTGATTTCCGGGTGGGGCCCACGTGATTTCCGGGTGGGCCCCACGTGATTTCCGGGTGGGGCCCACGTGATTTCCGGGTGGGGCCCACGTGATTTCCGGGTGGGCCCCACGTGATTTCCGGGTGGGGCCCACGTGATTTCCGGGTGGGGCCCACGTGATTTCCGGGTGGGGCCCACGTGATTTCCGGGTGGGGCCCACGTGATTTCCCCGTGGGGCCCACGTGATTTCCCCGTGGGGCCCACGTGATTTCCGGGTGGGGCCCACGTGATTTCCGGGTGGGGCCCACGTGATTTCCGGGTGGGGCCCACGTGATTTCCGCGTGGGGCCCACGTGATTTCCCCGTGGGGCCCACGTGATTTCCGGGTGGGGCCCACGTGATTTCCGGGTGGGGCCCACGTGATTTCCGGGTGGGGCCCACGTGATTTCCCCGTGGGGCCCACGTGATTTCCCCGTGGGGCCCACGTGATTTCCGGGTGGGGCCCACGTGATTTCCGGGTGGGGCCCACGTGATTTCCGGGTGGGGCCCACGTGATTTCCGGGTGGGGCCCACGTGATTTCCGGGTTGGCCCCACGTGATTTCCGGGTGGGACCCACGTGATTTCCGGGTGGGGCCCACGTGATTTCCGGGTGGGGCCCACGTGATTTCCGGGTGGGGCCCACGTGATTTCCGGGTGGGGCCCACGTGATTTCCCCGTGGGGCCCACGTGATTTCCCGGTGGGGCCCACGTGATTTCCGGGTGGGGCCCACGTGATTTCCGGGTGGGGCCCACGTGATTTCCGGGTGGGGCCCACGTGATTTCCGGGTGGGGCCCACGTGATTTCCGGGTGGGGCCCACGTGATTTCCGGGTGGGGCCCACGTGATTTCCGGGTGGGGCCCACGTGATTTCTGGGTGGGGCCCACGTGATTTCCCCGTGGGGCCCACGTGATTTCCGGGTGGGGCCCACGTGATTTCCCCGTGAGGCCCACGTGATTTCCCCGTGGGGCCCACGTGATTTCCGGGTGGGGCCCACGTGATTTCCGGGTGGGGCCCACGTGATTTCCGGGTGGGGCCCACGTGATTTCCGGGTGGGGCCCACGTGATTTCCCCGTGGGGCCCACGTGATTTCCGGGTGGGGCCCACGTGATTTCCCCGTGAGGCCCACGTGATTTCCCCGTGGGGCCCACGTGATTTCCGGGTGGGGCCCACGTGATTTCCGGGTGGGGCCCACGTGATTTCCGGGTGGGGCCCACGTGATTTCCGGGTGGGGCCCACGTGATTTCCGGGTGGGGCCCACGTGATTTCCGGGTGGGGCCCACGTGATTTCCCCGTGGGGCCCACGTGATTTCCGGGTGGGGCCCACGTGATTTCCCCGAGGGGCCCACGTGATTTCCGGGTGGGGCCCACGTGATTTCCGGGTGGGGCCCACGTGATTTCCGGGTGGGGCCCACGTGATTTCCGGGTGGGGCCCACGTGATTTCCCCGAGGGGCCCATGTGATTTCCGGGTGGGGCCCACGTGATTTCCGGGTGGGGCCCACGTGATTTCCGGGTGGGGCCCACGTGATTTCCGGGTGGGGCCCACGTGATTTCCGGTTGGGGCCCACGTGATTTCCGGGTGGGGCCCACGTGATTTCCGGGTGGGGCCCACGTGATTTCCCCGTGGGGCCCACGTGATTTCCCCATGGGGCCCACGTGATTTCCGGCTGGGGCCCACGTGATTTCCCCGTGGGGCCCACGTGATTTCCGCGTGGGGCCCACGTGATTTCCCCGTGGGGCCCACGTGATTTCCCCGTGGGGCCCACGTGATTTCCGGGAGGGGCCCACGTGATTTCCGGGTGGGGCCCACGTGATTTCCGGGTGGGGCCCACGTGATTTCCGGGTGGGGCCCACGTGATTTCCGGGTGGGGCCCACGTGATTTCCGGGTGGGGCCCACGTGATTTCCGGGTGGGCCCCACGTGATTTCCGTGTGGGGCCCACGTGATTTCCGGGTGGGGCCCACGTGATTTCCGGGTGGGCCCCACGTGATTTCCGGGTGGGGCCCACGTGATTTCCGGGTGGGGCCCACGTGATTTCCGGGTGGGGCCCACGTGATTTCCGGGTGGGGCCCACGTGATTTCCGGGTGGGGCCCACGTGATTTCCCCGTGGGGCCCACGTGATTTCCGGCTGGGGCCCACGTGATTTCCGGGTGGGGCCCACGTGATTTCCGGGTGGGGCCCACGTGATTTCCGGGTGGGGCCCACGTGATTTCCGGGTGGGCCCCACGTGATTTCCCCGTGGGGCCCACGTGATTTCCCCGTGGGGCCCACGTGATTTCCGGGTGGGCCCCACGTGATTTCCGTGCGGGGCCCACGTGATTTCCGGGTGGGGCCCACGTGATTTCCGGGTGGGGCCCACGTGATTTCCGGGTGGGGCCCACGTGATTTCCGGGTGGGGCCCACGTGATTTCCGGGTGGGGCCCACGTGATTTCCCCGTGGGGCCCACGTGATTTCCGGGTGGGGCCCACGTGATTTCCGGGTGGGGCCCACGTGATTTCCGGGTGGGGCCCACGTGATTTCCGGGTGGGGCCCACGTGATTTCCGGGTGGGGCCCACGTGATTTCCCCGTGGGGCCCACGTGATTTCCGGGTGGGGCCCACGTGATTTCCCCGTGGGGGCCACGTGATTTCCCCGTGGGGCCCACGTGATTTCCGGGTGGGGCCCACGTGATTTCCGGGTGGGGCCCACGTGATTTCCGGGTGGGGCCCACGTGATTTCCCCGTGGGGCCCACGTGATTTCCGGGTGGGGCCCACGTGATTTCCGGGTGGGGCCCACGTGATTTCCGGGTGGGGCCCACGTGATTTCCGGGTGGGGCCCACGTGATTTCCGGGTGGGGCCCACGTGATTTCCGGCTGTGGCCCACGTGATTTCCGGGTGGGGCCCACGTGATTTCCGGGTGGGGCCCACGTGATTTCCCCGTGGGGCCCACGTGATTTCCGGGTGGGGCCCACGGGATTTCCGGGTGGGGCCCACGTGATTTCCGGGTGGGGGCCCACGTGATTTCCGGGTGGGGCCCACGTGATTTCCGGGTGGGGCCCACGTGATTTCCGGGTGGGCCCCACGTGATTTCCGGGAGGGGCCCACGTGATTTCCGGGTGGGGCCCACGTGATTTCCGGGTGGGGCCCACGTGATTTCCGGGTGGGGCCCACGTGATTTCCGGGTGGGGCCCACGTGATTTCCGGGTGGGGCCCACGTGATTTCCCCGTGGGGCCCACGTGATTTCCGGGTGGGCCCCACGTGATTTCCGGGTGGGGCCCACGTGATTTCCGGGTGGGGCCCACGTGATTTCCGGGAGGGGCCCACGTGATTTCCGGGTGGGGCCCACGTGATTTCCGGGTGGGGCCCACGTGATTTCCGGGTGGGGCCCACGTGATTTCCCCGTGGGGCCCACGTGATTTCCGGGTGGGCCCCACGTGATTTCCGGGTGGGGCCCACGTGATTTCCGGGTGGGCCCCACGTGATTTCCGGGTGGGGCCCACGTGATTTCCGGGTGGGGCCCACGTGATTTCCGGGTGGGGCCCACGTGATTTCCGGGTGGGGCCCACGTGATTTCCCCGTGGGGCCCACGTGATTTCCGGGTGGGGCCCACGTGATTTCCGGGTGGGGCCCACGTGATTTCCGGGTGGGGCCCACGTGATTTCCGGGTGGGGCCCACGTGATTTCCCCGTGGGGCCCACGTGATTTCCGGGTGGGGCCCACGTGATTTCCCCGTGACGCCCACGTGATTTCCCCGTGGGGCCCACGTGATTTCCGGGTGGGGCCCACGTGATTTCCGGGTGGGGCCCACGTGATTTCCGGGTGGGGCCCACGTGATTTCCGGGTGTGGCCCACGTGATTTCCGGATGTGGCCCACGTGATTTCCGGGTGGGGCCCACGTGATTTCCGGGTGGGGCCCACGTGATTTCCCCGTGGGGCCCACGTGATTTCCGGGTGGGGCCCACGGGATTTCCCGGTGGGGCCCACGTGATTTCCGGGTGGGGGCCCACGTGATTTCCGGGTGGGGCCCACGTGATTTCCGGGTGGGGCCCACGTGATTTCCGGGTGGGCCCCACGTGATTTCCGGGAGGGGCCCACGTGATTTCCGGGTGGGGCCCACGTGATTTCCGGGTGGGGCCCACGTGATTTCCGGGTGGGGCCCACGTGATTTCCGGGTGGGGCCCACGTGATTTCCGGGTGGGCCCCACGTGATTTCCGTGTGGGGCCCACGTGATTTCCGGGTGGGGCCCACGTGATTTCCGGGTGGGCCCCACGTGATTTCCGGGTGGGGCCCACGTGATTTCCGGGTGGGGCCCACGTGATTTCCGGGTGGGGCCCACGTGATTTCCGGGTGGGGCCCACGTGATTTCCGGGTGGGGCCCACGTGATTTCCGGGTGGGGCCCACGTGATTTCCCCGTGGGGCCCACGTGATTTCCGGCTGGGGCCCACGTGATTTCCGGGTGGGGCCCACGTGATTTCCGGGTGGGGCCCACGTGATTTCCGGGTGGGGCCCACGTGATTTCCGGGTGGGCCCCACGTGATTTCCCCGTGGGGCCCACGTGATTTCCCCGTGGGGCCCACGTGATTTCCGGGTGGGCCCCACGTGATTTCCGTGCGGGGCCCACGTGATTTCCGGGTGGGGCCCACGTGATTTCCGGGTGGGGCCCACGTGATTTCCGGGTGGGGCCCACGTGATTTCCGGGTGGGGCCCACGTGATTTCCGGGTGGGGCCCACGTGATTTCCCCGTGGGGCCCACGTGATTTCCGGGTGGCGCCCACGTGATTTCCGGGTGGGGCCCACGTGATTTCCGGGTGGGGCCCACGTGATTTCCGGGTGGGGCCCACGTGATTTCCGGGTGGGGCCCACGTGATTTCCCCGTGGGGCCCACGTGATTTCCGGGTGGGGCCCACGTGATTTCCCCGTGGGGGCCACGTGATTTCCCCGTGGGGCCCACGTGATTTCCGGGTGGGGCCCACGTGATTTCCGGGTGGGGCCCACGTGATTTCAGGGTGGGGCCCACGGGATTTCCGGGTGGGGCCCACGTGATTTCCGGGTGGGGCCCACGTGATTTCCGTGTGGGGCCCACGTGATTTCCGGGTGGGGCCCACGTGATTTCCGGGTGGGGCCCACGTGATTTCCGGGTGGGGCCCACGTGATTTCCGGCTGGGGCCCACGTGATTTCCGGGTGGTGCCCACGTGATTTCCCCGTGGGGCCCACGTGATTTCCCCGTGGGGCCCACGTGATTTCCGGGTGGGCCCCACGTGATTTCCGGGTGGGGCCCACGTGATTTCCCCGTGGGGCCCACGTGATTTCCGGGTGGGGCCCACGTGATTTCCGGGTGGGGCCCACGTGATTTCCGGGTGGGGCCCACGTGATTTCCGGGTGGGGCCCACGTGATTTCCGGGTGGGGCCCACGTGATTTCCGGGTGGGGCCCACGTGATTTCCGGGTGGGGCCCACGTGATTTCCCCGTGGGGCCCACGTGATTTCCGGCTGGGGCCCACGTGATTTCCGGCTGGGGCCCACGTGATTTCCGGGTGGGGCCCACGTGATTTCCGGGTGGGGCCCACGTGATTTCCGGGTGGGCCCCACGTGATTTCCCCGTGGGGCCCACGTGATTTCCCCGTGGGGCCCACGTGATTTCCGGGTGGGGCCCACGTGATTTCCGGGTGGGGCCCACGAGATTTCCCCGTGGGGCCCACGTGATTTCCGGGTGGGGCCCACGTGATTTCCGGGTGGGGCCCACGTGATTTCCGGGTGGGGCCCACGTGATTTCCGGGTGGGGCCCACGTGATTTCCGGGTGGGGCCCACGTGATTTCCGGGTGGGGCCCACGTGATTTCCGGGTGGGCCCCACGTGATTTCCGGGTGGGGCCCACGTGATTTCCGGGTGGGGCCCACGTGATTTCCGGGTGGGCCCCACGTGATTTCCGGGTGGGGCCCACGTGATTTCCGGGTGGGGCCCACGTGATTTCCGGGTGGGGCCCACGTGATTTCCGGGTGGGGCCCACGTGATTTCCCCGTGGGGCCCACGTGATTTCCCCGTGGGGCCCACGTGATTTCCGGGTGGGGCCCACGTGATTTCCGGGTGGGGCCCACGTGATTTCCGGGTGGGGCCCACGTGATTTCCGCGTGGGGCCCACGTGATTTCCCCGTGGGGCCCACGTGATTTCCGGGTGGGGCCCACGTGATTTCCGGGTGGGGCCCACGTGATTTCCGGGTGGGGCCCACGTGATTTCCCCGTGGGGCCCACGTGATTTCCCCGTGGGGCCCACGTGATTTCCGGGTGGGGCCCACGTGATTTCCGGGTGGGGCCCACGTGATTTCCGGGTGGGGCCCACGTGATTTCCGGGTGGGGCCCACGTGATTTCCGGGTTGGCCCCACGTGATTTCCGGGTGGGACCCACGTGATTTCCGGGTGGGGCCCACGTGATTTCCGGGTGGGGCCCACGTGATTTCCGGGTGGGGCCCACGTGATTTCCGGGTGGGGCCCACGTGATTTCCCCGTGGGGCCCACGTGATTTCCCGGTGGGGCCCACGTGATTTCCGGGTGGGGCCCACGTGATTTCCGGGTGGGGCCCACGTGATTTCCGGGTGGGGCCCACGTGATTTCCGGGTGGGGCCCACGTGATTTCCGGGTGGGGCCCACGTGATTTCCGGGTGGGGCCCACGTGATTTCCGGGTGGGGCCCACGTGATTTCTGGGTGGGGCCCACGTGATTTCCCCGTGGGGCCCACGTGATTTCCGGGTGGGGCCCACGTGATTTCCCCGTGAGGCCCACGTGATTTCCCCGTGGGGCCCACGTGATTTCCGGGTGGGGCCCACGTGATTTCCGGGTGGGGCCCACGTGATTTCCGGGTGGGGCCCACGTGATTTCCGGGTGGGGCCCACGTGATTTCCCCGTGGGGCCCACGTGATTTCCGGGTGGGGCCCACGTGATTTCCCCGTGAGGCCCACGTGATTTCCCCGTGGGGCCCACGTGATTTCCGGGTGGGGCCCACGTGATTTCCGGGTGGGGCCCACGTGATTTCCGGGTGGGGCCCACGTGATTTCCGGGTGGGGCCCACGTGATTTCCGGGTGGGGCCCACGTGATTTCCGGGTGGGGCCCACGTGATTTCCCCGTGGGGCCCACGTGATTTCCGGGTGGGGCCCACGTGATTTCCCCGAGGGGCCCACGTGATTTCCGGGTGGGGCCCACGTGATTTCCGGGTGGGGCCCACGTGATTTCCGGGTGGGGCCCACGTGATTTCCGGGTGGGGCCCACGTGATTTCCCCGAGGGGCCCATGTGATTTCCGGGTGGGGCCCACGTGATTTCCGGGTGGGGCCCACGTGATTTCCGGGTGGGGCCCACGTGATTTCCGGGTGGGGCCCACGTGATTTCCGGTTGGGGCCCACGTGATTTCCGGGTGGGGCCCACGTGATTTCCGGGTGGGGCCCACGTGATTTCCCCGTGGGGCCCACGTGATTTCCCCATGGGGCCCACGTGATTTCCGGCTGGGGCCCACGTGATTTCCCCGTGGGGCCCACGTGATTTCCGCGTGGGGCCCACGTGATTTCCCCGTGGGGCCCACGTGATTTCCCCGTGGGGCCCACGTGATTTCCGGGAGGGGCCCACGTGATTTCCGGGTGGGGCCCACGTGATTTCCGGGTGGGGCCCACGTGATTTCCGGGTGGGGCCCACGTGATTTCCGGGTGGGGCCCACGTGATTTCCGGGTGGGGCCCACGTGATTTCCGGGTGGGCCCCACGTGATTTCCGTGTGGGGCCCACGTGATTTCCGGGTGGGGCCCACGTGATTTCCGGGTGGGCCCCACGTGATTTCCGGGTGGGGCCCACGTGATTTCCGGGTGGGGCCCACGTGATTTCCGGGTGGGGCCCACGTGATTTCCGGGTGGGGCCCACGTGATTTCCGGGTGGGGCCCACGTGATTTCCCCGTGGGGCCCACGTGATTTCCGGCTGGGGCCCACGTGATTTCCGGGTGGGGCCCACGTGATTTCCGGGTGGGCCCCACGTGATTTCCCCGTGGGGCCCACGTGATTTCCGGGTGGGCCCCACGTGATTTCCCCGTGGGGCCCACGTGATTTCCCCGTGGGGCCCACGTGATTTCCGGGTGGGCCCCACGTGATTTCCGTGCGGGGCCCACGTGATTTCCGGGTGGGGCCCACGTGATTTCCGGGTGGGGCCCACGTGATTTCCGGGTGGGGCCCACGTGATTTCCGGGTGGGGCCCACGTGATTTCCGGGTGGGGCCCACGTGATTTCCCCGTGGGGCCCACGTGATTTCCGGGTGGGGCCCACGTGATTTCCGGGTGGGGCCCACGTGATTTCCGGGTGGGGCCCACGTGATTTCCGGGTGGGGCCCACGTGATTTCCGGGTGGGGCCCACGTGATTTCCCCGTGGGGCCCACGTGATTTCCGGGTGGGGCCCACGTGATTTCCCCGTGGGGGCCACGTGATTTCCCCGTGGGGCCCACGTGATTTCCGGGTGGGGCCCACGTGATTTCCGGGTGGGGCCCACGTGATTTCAGGGTGGGGCCCACGGGATTTCCGGGTGGGGCCCACGTGATTTCCGGGTGGGGCCCACGTGATTTCCGTGTGGGGCCCACGTGATTTCCGGGTGGGGCCCACGTGATTTCCGGGTGGGGCCCACGTGATTTCCGGGTGGGGCCCACGTGATTTCCGGCTGGGGCCCACGTGATTTCCGGGTGGTGCCCACGTGATTTCCCCGTGGGGCCCACGTGATTTCCCCGTGGGGCCCACGTGATTTCCGGGTGGGCCCCACGTGATTTCCGGGTGGGGCCCACGTGATTTCCCCGTGGGGCCCACGTGATTTCCGGGTGGGGCCCACGTGATTTCCGGGTGGGGCCCACGTGATTTCCGGGTGGGGCCCACGTGATTTCCGGGTGGGGCCCACGTGATTTCCGGGTGGGGCCCACGTGATTTCCGGGTGGGGCCCACGTGATTTCCGGGTGGGGCCCACGTGATTTCCGGGTGGGGCCCACGTGATTTCCCCGTGGGGCCCACGTGATTTCCGGCTGGGGCCCACGTGATTTCCGGCTGGGGCCCACGTGATTTCCGGGTGGGGCCCACGTGATTTCCGGGTGGGGCCCACGTGATTTCCGGGTGGGCCCCACGTGATTTCCCCGTGGGGCCCACGTGATTTCCCCGTGGGGCCCACGTGATTTCCGGGTGGGGCCCACGTGATTTCCGGGTGGGGCCCACGAGATTTCCCCGTGGGGCCCACGTGATTTCCGGGTGGGGCCCACGTGATTTCCGGGTGGGGCCCACGTGATTTCCGGGTGGGGCCCACGTGATTTCCGGGTGGGGCCCACGTGATTTCCGGGTGGGGCCCACGTGATTTCCGGGTGGGGCCCACGTGATTTCCGGGTGGGCCCCACGTGATTTCCGGGTGGGGCCCACGTGATTTCCGGGTGGGGCCCACGTGATTTCCGGGTGGGCCCCACGTGATTTCCGGGTGGGGCCCACGTGATATCCGGGTGGGGCCCACGTGATTTCCGGGTGGGGCCCACGTGATTTCCGGGTGGGGCCCACGTGATTTCCGGGTGGGGCCCACGTGATTTCCCCGTGGGGCCCACGTGATTTCCGGGTGGGGCCCACGTGATTTCCGGGTGGGGCCCACGTGATTTCCGGGTGGGGCCCACGTGATTTCCGGGTGGGGCCCACGTGATTTCCCCGTGGGGCCCACGTGATTTCCGGGTGGGGCCCACGTGATTTCCGGGTGGGGCCCACGTGATTTCCGGGTGGGGCCCACGTGATTTCCCCGTGGGGCCCACGTGATTTCCCCGTGGGGCCCACGTGATTTCCGGGTGGGGCCCACGTGATTTCCGGGTGGGGCCCACGTGATTTCCGGGTGGGGCCCACGTGATTTCCGGGTGGGGCCCACGTGATTTCCGGGTTGGCCCCACGTGATTTCCGGGTGGGACCCACGTGATTTCCGGGTGGGGCCCACGTGATTTCCGGGTGGGCCCACGTGATTTCCGGGTGGGGCCCACGTGATTTCCGGGTGGGGCCCACGTGATTTCCCCGTGGGGCCCACGTGATTTCCCGGTGGGGCCCACGTGATTTCCGGGTGGGGCCCACGTGATTTCCGGGTGGGGCCCACGTGATTTCCGGGTGGGGCCCACGTGATTTCCGGGTGGGGCCCACGTGATTTCCGGGTGGGGCCCACGTGATTTCCGGGTGGGGCCCACGTGATTTCCGGGTGGGGCCCACGTGATTTCCGGGTGGGGCCCACGTGATTTCCCCGTGGGGCCCACGTGATTTCCGGGTTGGGCCCACGTGATTTCCCCGTGAGGCCCACGTGATTTCCCCGTGGGGCCCACGTGATTTCCGGGTGGGGCCCACGTGATTTCCGGGTGGGGCCCACGTGATTTCCGGGTGGGGCCCACGTGATTTCCGGGTGGGGCCCACGTGATTTCCCCGTGGGGCCCACGTGATTTCCGGGTGGGGCCCACGTGATTTCCCCGTGAGGCCCACGTGATTTCCCCGTGGGGCCCACGTGATTTCCGGGTGGGGCCCACGTGATTTCCGGGTGGGGCCCACGTGATTTCCGGGTGGGGCCCACGTGATTTTCGGGTGGGGCCCACGTGATTTCCGGGTGGGGCCCACGTGATTTCCGGGTGGGGCCCACGTGATTTCCCCGTGGGGCCCACGTGATTTCCGGGTGGGGCCCACGTGATTTCCCCGAGGGGCCCACGTGATTTCCGGGTGGGGCCCACGTGATTTCCGGGTGGGGCCCACGTGATTTCCGGGTGGGGCCCACGTGATTTCCGGGTGGGGCCCACGTGATTTCCCCGAGGGGCCCACGTGATTTCCGGGTGGGGCCCACGTGATTTCCGGGTGGGGCCCACGTGATTTCCGGGTGGGGCCCACGTGATTTCCGGGTGGGGCCCACGTGATTTCCGGTTGGGGCCCACGTGATTTCCGGGTGGGGCCCACGTGATTTCCGGGTGGGGCCCACGTGATTTCCCCGTGGGGCCCACGTGATTTCCCCATGGGGCCCACGTGATTTCCGGCTGGGGCCCACGTGATTCCCGGGTGGGGTCCACGTGATTTCCAGGTGGGGCCCACGTGATTTCCCCGTGGGGCCCACGTGATTTCCGGGTGGGGCCCACGTGATTTCCGGGTGGGGCCCACGTGATTTCCGGGTGGGGCCCACGTGATTTCCGGGTGGGGCCCACGTGATTTCCGGATGTGGCCCACGTGTTTTCCGGGTGGGGCCCACGTGATTTCCGGGTGGGGCCCACGTGATTTCCGGGTGGGGCCCACGTTATTTCCGGGTGGGCCCCACGTGATTTCCGGGTGGGGCCCACGTGATTTCCGGGTGGGGCCCACGTGATTTCCGGGTGGGGCCCACGTGATTTCCGGGTGGGGCCCACGTGATTTCCGGCTGGGGCCCACGTGATTTCCGGGTGGGGCCCACGTGATTTCCGGGTGGGGCCCACGTGATTTCCGGGTGGGGCCCACGTGATTTCCGGGTGGGGCCCACGTGATTTCCGGGTGGGGCCCACGTGATTTCCGGGTGGGGCCCACGTGATTTACCCGTGGGGCCCACGTGATTTCCGGGTGGGGCCCACGTGATTTCCGGGTGGGGCCCACGTGATTTCCGGGTGGGGCCCACGTGATTTCCGGGTGGGGCCCACGTGATTTCCCCGTGGGGCCCACGTGATTTCTCCGTGGGGCCCACGTGATTTCCGGGTGGGGCCCACGTGATTTCCGGGTGGGGCCCACGTGATTTCCCGGTGGGGCCCAGGTGATTTCCGGGTGGGGCCCACGTGATTTCCGGGTGGGGCCCACGTGATTTCCGGGTGGGCCCCACGTGATTTCCGTGTGGGGCCCACGTGATTTCCGGGTGGGGCCCACGTGATTTCTGGGTGGGGCCCACGTGATTTCCGGGTGCGGCCCACGTGATTTCCGGCTGGGGCCCACGTGATTTCCGGGTGGTGCCCACGTGATTTCCCCGTGGGGCCCACGTGATTTCCCCGTGGGGCCCACGTGATTTCCGGGTGGGCCCCAAGTGATTTCCGGGTGGGGCCCACGTGATTTCCCCGTGGGGCCCACGTGATTTCCCCATGGGGCCCACGTGATTTCCGGGTGGGGCCCACGTGATTTCCGGGTGGGGCCCACGTGATTTCCGGGTGGGGCCCACGTGATTTCCGGTTGGGCCCCACGTGATTTCCGTGTGGGGCCCACGTGATTTCCGGGTGGGGCCCACGTGATTTCCGGGTGGGGCCCACGTGATTTCCGGGTGGGGCCCACGTGATTTCCGGGTGGGGCCCACGTGATTTCCGGGTGGGGCCCACGTGATTTCCGGGTGGGGCCCCCGTGATTTCCCCGTGGGGCCCACGTGATTTCCCCGTGGGGCCCACGTGATTTCCGGCTGGGGCCCACGTGATTTCCGGGTGGGGCCCACGTGATTTCCGGGTGGGGCCCACGTGATTTCCGGGTGGGGCCCACGTGATTTCCGGGTGGGGCCCACGTGATTTCCGGTTGGGGCCCACGTGATTTCCGGGTGGGGCCCACGTGATTTCCGGGTGGGGCCCACGTGATTTCCAGGTGGGGCCCACGTGATTTCCGCGTGGGGCCCACGTGATTTCCCCGTGGGGCCCACGTGATTTCCGGGTGGGGCCCACGTGATTTCCGGGTGGGGCCCACGTGATTTCCCCGTGGGGCCCACGTGATTTCCCCGTGGGGCCCACGTGATTTCCGGGTGGGGCCCACGTGATTTCAGGGTGGGGCCCACGTGATTTCCCCGTGGGGCCCACGTGATTTCCCCGTTGGGCCCACGTGATTTCCCCGTGGGGCCCACGTGATTTCCGGGTGGGGCCCACGTGATTTCCGGGTGGGGCCCACGTGATTTCCCCGTGGGGCCCACGTGATTTCCCCGTGGGGCCCACGTGATTTCCCCGTGGGGCCCACGTGATTTCCGGCTGGGGCCCACGTGATTTCCGGCTGGGGCCCACGTGATTTCCGGGTGGGGCCCACGTGATTTCCGGGTGGGGCCCACGTGATTTCCGGGTGGGCCCCACGTGATTTCCCCGTGGGGCCCACGTGATTTCCGGGTGGGGCCCACGTGATTTCCGGGTGGGGCCCACGTGATTTCCGGGTGGGGCCCACGTGATTTCCGGGTGGGGCCCACGTGATTTCCCCGTGGGGCCCACGTGATTTCCCGGTGGGGCCCACGTGATTTCCGGGTGGGGCCCACGTGATTTCCGGGTGGGGCCCACGTGATTTCCGGGTGGGGCCCACGTGATTTCCGGGTGGGGCCCACGTGATTTCCGGGTGGGGCCCACGTGATTTCCGGGTGGGGACGACGTGATTTCCGGGTGGGGCCCACGTGATTTCCGGGTGGGGCCCACGTGATTTCCGGGTGGGGCCCACGTGATTTCCGGGTGGGGCCCACGTGATTTCCCCGTGAGGCCCACGTGATTTCCCCGTGGGGCCCACGTGATTTCCGGGTGGGGCCCACGTGATTTCCGGGTGGGGCCCACGTGATTTCCGGGTGATGCCCACGTGATTTCCGGGTGGGGCCCACGTGATTTCCCCGTGGGGCCCACGTGATTTCCGGGTGGGGCCCACGTGATTTCCCCGTGAGGCCCACGTGATTTCCCCGTGGGGCCCACGTGATTTCCGGGTGGGGCCCACGTGATTTCCGGGTGGGGCCCACGTGATTTCCGGGTGGGGCCCACGTGATTTCCGGGTGGGGCCCACGTGATTTCCGGGTGGGGCCCACGTGATTTCCGGGTGGGGCCCACGTGATTTCCCCGTGGGGCCCACGTGATTTCCGGGTGGGGCCCACGTGATTTCCCCGAGGGGCCCACGTGATTTCCGGGTGGGGCCCACGTGATTTCCGGGTGGGGCCCACGTGATTTCCGGGTGGGGCCCACGTGATTTCCGGGTGGGGCCCACGTGATTTCCCCGAGGGGCCCACGTGATTTCCGGGTGGGGCCCACGTGATTTCCGGGTGGGGCCCACGTGATTTCCGGGTGGGGCCCACCTGATTTCCGGGTGGGGCCCACGTGATTTCCGGTTGGGGCCCACGTGATTTCCGGGTGGGGCCCACGTGATTTCCGGGTGGGGCCCACGTGATTTCCCCGTGGGGCCCACGTGATTTCCCCATGGGGCCCACGTGATTTCCGGCTGGGGCCCACGTGATTCCCGGGTGGGGTCCACGTGATTTCCAGGTGGGGCCCACGTGATTTCCCCGTGGGGCCCACGTGATTTCCGGGTGGGGCCCACGTGATTTCCGGGTGGGGCCCACGTGATTTCCGGGTGGGGCCCACGTGATTTCCGGGTGGGGCCCACGTGATTTCCGGATGTGGCCCACGTGTTTTCCTGGTGGGGCCCACGTGATTTCCGGGTGGGGCCCACGTGATTTCCGGGTGGGGCCCACGTGATTTCCGGGTGGGCCCCACGTGATTTCCGGGTGGGGCCCACGTGATTTCCGGGTGGGGCCCACGTGATTTCCGGGTGGGGCCCACGTGATTTCCGGGTGGGGCCCACGTGATTTCCGGCTGGGGCCCACGTGATTTCCGGGTGGGGCCCACGTGATTTCCGGGTGGGGCCCACGTGATTTCCGGGTGGGGCCCACGTGATTTCCGGGTGGGGCCCACGTGATTTCCGGGTGGGGCCCACGTGATTTCCGGGTGGGGCCCACGTGATTTACCTGTGGGGCCCACGTGATTTCCGGGTGGGGCCCACGTGATTTCCGGGTGGGGCCCACGTGATTTCCGGGTGGGGCCCACGTGATTTCCGGGTGGGGCCAACGTGATTTCCCCGTGGGGCCCACGTGATTTCCCCGTGGGGCCCACGTGATTTCCGGGTGGGGCCCACGTGATTTCCGGGTGGGGCCCACGTGATTTCCCGGTGGGGCCCACGTGATTTCCGGGTGGGGCCCACGTGATTTCCGGGTGGGGCCCACGTGATTTCCGGGTGGGCCCCACGTGATTTCCGTGTGGGGCCCACGTGATTTCCGGGTGGGGCCCACGTGATTTCTGGGTGGGGCCCACGTGATTTCCGGGTGGGGCCCACGTGATTTCCGGCTGGGGCCCACGTGATTTCCGGGTGGTGCCCACGTGATTTCCCCGTGGGGCCCACGTGATTTCCCCGTGGGGCCCACGTGATTTCCGGGTGGGCCCCACGTGATTTCCGGGTGGGGCCCACGTGATTTCCCCGTGGGGCCCACGTGATTTCCCCATGGGGCCCACGTGATTTCCGGGTGGGGCCCACGTGATTTCTGGGTGGGGCCCACGTGATTTCCGGGTGGGGCCCACGTGATTTCCGGTTGGGCCCCACGTGATTTCCGTGTGGGGCCCACGTGATTTCCGGGTGGGGCCCACGTGATTTCCGGGTGGGGCCCACGTGATTTCCGGGTGGGGCCCACGTGATTTCCGGGTGGGGCCCACGTGATTTCCGGGTGGGGCCCACGTGATTTCCGGGTGGGGCCCCCGTGATTTCCCCGTGGGGCCCACGTGATTTCCCCGTGGGGCCCACGTGATTTCCGGCTGGGGCCCACGTGATTTCCGGGTGGGGCCCACGTGATTTCCGGGTGGGGCCCACGTGATTTCCGGGTGGGGCCCACGTGATTTCCGGTTGGGTCCCACGTGATTTCCGGGTGGGGCCCACGTGATTTCCGGGTGGGGCCCACGTGATTTCCAGGTGGGGCCCACGTGATTTCCGCGTGGGGCCCACGTGATTTCCGCGTGGGGCCCACGTGATTTCCCCGTGGGGCCCACGTGATTTCCGGGTGGGGCCCACGTGATTTCCGGGTGGGGCCCACGTGATTTCCGGGTGGGGCCCACGTGATTTCCGGGTGGGGCCCACGTGATTTCCGGGTGGGCCCCACGTGATTTCCGTGTGGGGCCCACGTGATTTCCGGGTGGGGCCCACGTGATTTCCGGGTGGGGCCCACGTGATTTCCGGGTGGGCCCCACGTGATTTCCGGGTGGGGCCCACGTGATTTCCGGGTGGGGCCCACGTGATTTCCGGGTGGGGCCCACGTGATTTCCGGGTGGGGCCCACGTGATTTCCGGGTGGGGCCCACGTGATTTCCCCGTGGGGCCCACGTGATTTCCGGCTGGGGCCCACGTGATTTCCGGGTGGGGACCACGTGATTTCCCCGTGGGGCCCACGTGATTTCCCCGTGGGGCCCACGTGATTTCCGGGTGGGGCCCACGTGATTTCCGGGTGGGGCCCACGTGATTTCCCCGTAGGGCCCACGTGATTTCCCCGTGGGGCCCACGTGATTTCCGGGTGGGGCCCACGTGATTTCAGGGTGGGGCCCACGTGATTTCCCCGTGGGGCCCACGTGATTTCCCCGTTGGGCCCACGTGATTTCCCCGTGGGGCCCACGTGATTTCCGGGTGGGGCCCACGTGATTTCCGGGTGGGGCCCACGTGATTTCCCCGTGGGGCCCACGTGATTTCCCCGTGGGGCCCACGTGATTTCCCCGTGGGGCCCACGTGATTTCCGGCTGGGGCCCACGTGATTTCCGGCTGGGGCCCACGTGATTTCCGGGTGGGGCCCACGTGATTTCCGGGTGGGGCCCACGTGATTTCCGGGTGGGCCCCACGTGATTTCCCCGTGGGGCCCACGTGATTTCCGGGTGGGGCCCACGTGATTTCCGGGTGGGGCCCACGTGATTTCCGGGTGGGGCCCACGTGATTTCCGGGTGGGGCCCACGTGATTTCCGGGTGGGGCCCACGTGATTTCTGGGTGGGGCCCACGTGATTTCCGGGTGGGGCCCACGTGATTTCCGGGTGGGCCCCACGTGATTTCCGGGTGGGGCCCACGTGATTTCCGGGTGGGGCCCACGTGATTTCCGGGTGGGGCCCACGTGATTTCCGGGTGGGGCCCACGTGATTTCCGGGTGGGGCCCACGTGATTTCCGGGTGGGGCCCACGTGATTTCCGGGTGGGGCCCACGTGATTTCCGGGTGGGGCCCACGTGATTTCCCCGTGGGGCCCACGTGATTTCCGGGTGGGGCCCACGTGATTTCCGGGTGGGGCCCACGTGATTTCCGGGTGGGGCCCACGTGATTTCCCCGTGGGGCCAACGTGATTTCCCCGTGGGGCCCACGTGATTTCCGGGTGGGGCCCACGTGATTTCCGGGTGGGGCCCACGTGATTTCCGGGTGGGGCCCATGTGATTTCCGGGTGGGGCCCACGTGATTTCCGGGTTGGCCCCACGTGATTTCCGGGTGGGGCCCACGTGATTTCCGGGTGGGGCCCACGTGATTTCCGGGTGGGGCCCACGTGATTTCCCCGTGGGGCCCACATGATTTCCTGGTGGGGCCCACGTGATTTCCGGGTGGGGCCCACGTGATTTCCGGGTGGGGCCCACGTGATTTCCCCGTGGGGCCCACGTGATTTCCAGGTGGGGCCCACGTGATTTCCGCGTGGGGCCCACGTGATTTCCCCGTGGGGCCCACGTGATTTCCCCGTGGGGCCCACGTGATTTCCGGGTGGGGCCCACGTGATTTCCGGGTGGGGCCCACGTGATTTCCGGGTGGGGCCCACGTGATTTCCGGGTGGGGCCCACGTGATTTCCGGGTGGGCCCCACGTGATTTCCGTGTGGGGCCCACGTGATTTCCGGGTGGGGCCCACGTAATTTCCGGGTGGGGCCCACGTGATTTCCGGGTGGGCCCCACGTGATTTCCGGGTGGGGCCCACGTGATTTCCGGGTGGGGCCCACGTGATTTCCGGGTGGGGCCCACGTGATTTCCGGGTGGGGCCCACGTGATTTCCCCGTGGGGCCCACGTGATTTCCCCGTGGGGCCCACTTGATTTCCGGCTGGGGCCCACGTGATTTCCGGGTGGGGACCACGTGATTTCCCCGTGGGGCCCACGTGATTTCCCCGTGGGGCCCACGTGATTTCCGGGTGGGGCCCACGTGATTTCCGGGTGGGGCCCACGTGATTTCCCCGTGGGGCCCACGTGATTTCCCCGTGGGGCCCACGTGATTTCCGGGTGGGGCCCACGTGATTTCAGGGTGGGGCCCACGTGATTTCCCCGTGGGGCCCACGTGATTTCCCCGTTGGGCCCACGTGATTTCCCCGTGGGGCCCACGTGATTTCCCCGTGGGGCCCACGTGATTTCCGGGTGGGGCCCACGTGATTTCCCCGTGGGGCCCACGTGATTTCCCCGTGGGGCCCACGTGATTTCCCCGTGGGGCCCACGTGATTTCCGGCTGGGGCCCACGTGATTTCCGGCTGGGGCCCACGTGATTTCCGGGTGGGGCCCACGTGATTTCCGGGTGGGGCCCACGTGATTTCCGGGTGGGCCCCACGTGATTTCCCCGTGGGGCCCACGTGATTTCCGGGTGGGGCCCACGTGATTTCCGGGTGGGGCCCACGTGATTTCCGGGTGGGGCCCACGAGATTTCCCCGTGGGGCCCACGTGATTTCCGGGTGGGGCCCACGTGATTTCCGGGTGGGGCCCACGTGATTTCCGGGTGGGGCCCACGTGATTTCCGGGTGGGGCCCACGTGATTTCCGGGTGGGGCCCACGTGATTTCCGGGTGGGGCCCACGTGATTTCCGGGTGGGGCCCACGTGATTTCCGGGTGGGGCCCACGTGATTTCCGGGTGGGCCCCACGTGATTTCCGGGTGGGGCCCACGTGATTTCCGGGTGGGGCCCACGTGATTTCCGGGTGGGGCCCACGTGATTTCCGGGTGGGCCCCACGTGATTTCCGGGTGGGGCCCACGTGATTTCCGGGTGGGGCCCACGTGATTTCCGGGTGGGCCCCACGTGATTTCCGGGTGGGGCCCACGTGATTTCCGGGTGGGGCCCACGTGATTTCCGGGTGGGGCCCACGTGATTTCCGGGTGGGCCCCACGTGATTTCCGGGTGGGGCCCACGTGATTTCCGGGTGGGGCCCACGTGATTTCCGGGTGGGCCCCACGTGATTTCCGGGTGGGGCCCACGTGATTTCCGGGTGGGGCCCACGTGATTTCCGGGTGGGGCCCACGTGATTTCCGGGTGGGGCCCACGTGATTTCCGGGTGGGGCCCACGTGATTTCCCCGTGGGGCCCACGTGATTTCCGGGTGGGGCCCACGTGATTTCCGGGTGGGGCCCACGTGATTTCCGGGTGGGGCCCACGTGATTTCCGGGTGGGGCCCACGTGATTTCCGGGTGGGGCCCACGTGATTTCCCCGTGGGGCCCACGTGATTTCCGGGTGGGGCCCACGTGATTTCCGGGTGGGGCCCACGTGATTTCCGGGTGGGGCCCACGTGATTTCCCCGTGGGGCCAACGTGATTTCCCCGTGGGGCCCACGTGATTTCCGGGTGGGGCCCACGTGATTTCCGGGTGGGGCCCACGTGATTTCCGGGTTGGGCCCATGTGATTTCCGGGTGGGGCCCACGTGATTTCCGGGTTGGCCCCACGTGATTTCCGGGTGGGGCCCACGTGATTTCCGGGTGGGGCCCACGTGATTTCCGGGTGGGGCCCACGTGATTTCCGGGTGGGGCCCACGTGATTTCCGGGTGGGGCCCACGTGATTTCCCCGTGGGGCCCACGTGATTTCCGGGTGGGGCCCACGTGATTTCCGGGTGGGTTCCACGTGATTTCCGGGTGGGGCCCACGTGATTTCCGGGTGGGGCCCACGTGATTTCCGGGTGGGGCCCACGTGATTTCCGGGTGGGGCCCACGTGATTTCCGGGTGGGGCCCACGTGATTTCCGGGTGGGGCCCACGTGATTTCCCCGTGGGGCCCACGTGATTTCCGGGTGGGGCCCACGTGATTTCCCCGTGAGGCCCACGTGATTTCCCCGTGGGGCCCACGTGATTTCCGGGTGGGGCCCACGTGATTTCCGGGTGGGGCCCACGTGATTTCCGGGTGGGGCCCACGTGATTTCCGGTTGGGGCCCACGTGATTTCCGGCTGTGGCCCACGTGATTTCCGGGTGGGGTCCACGTGATTTCCGGGTGGGGCCCACGTGATTTCCCCGTGGGGCCCACGTGATTTCCGGGTGGGGCCCACGTGATTTCCGGGTGGGGCCCACGTGATTTCCGGGTGGGGCCCACGTGATTTCCGGGTGGGGCCCACGTGAATTCCCCATGGGGCCCACGTGATTTCCGGGTGGGGCCCACGTGATTTCCGGGTGGGGCCCACGTGATTTCCGGGTGGGGCCCACGTGATTTTCGGGTGGGGCCCACGTGATTTCCGGGTGGGGCCCACGTGATTTCCGGCTGTGGCCCACGTGATTTCCGGGTGGGGCCCACGTGATTTCCGGGTGGGGCCCACGTGATTTCCCCGTGGGGCCCACGTGATTTCCGGGTGGGGCCCACGTGATTTCCGGGTGGGGCCCACGTGATTTCCCCGTGGGGCCCACGTGATTTCCGGGTGGGGCCCACGTGATTTCCGGGTGGGGCCCACGTGATTTCCGGGTGGGGCCCACGTGATTTCCGGGTGGGGCCCACGTGATTTCCGGGTGGGGCCCACGTGATTTCCGGTGGGGCCCACGTGATTTCCGGGTGGGGCCCACGTGATTTCCCCGAGGGGCCCACGTGATTTCCGGGTGGGGCCCACGTGATTTCCGGGTGGGGCCCACGTGATTTCCGGGTGGGGCCCACGTGATTTCCGGGTGGGGCCCACGTGATTTCCGGGTGGGGCCCACGTGATTTCCGGGTGGGGCCCACGTGATTTCCGGGTGGGGCCCACGTGATTTCCCCGTGGGGCCCACGTGATTTCCCCATGGGGCCCACGTGATTTCCGGCTGGGGCCCACGTGATTTCCGGGTGGGGTCCACGTGATTTCCAGGTGGGGCCCACGTGATTTCCCCGTGGGGCCCACGTGATTTCCGGGTGGGGCCCACGTGATTTCCGGGTGGGGCCCACGTGATTTCCGGGTGGGGCCCACGTGATTTCCGGGTGGGGCCCACGTGATTTCCGGATGTGGCCCACGTGTTTTCCGGGTGGGGCCCACGTGATTTCCGGGTGGGGCCCACGTGATTTCCGGGTGGGGCCCACGTGATTTCCGGGTGGGCCCCACGTGATTTCCGGGTGGGGCCCACGTGATTTCCGGGTGGGGCCCACGTGATTTCGGGGTGGGGCCCACGTGATTTCCGGGTGGGGCCCACGTGATTTCCGGCTGGGGCCCACGTGATTTCCGGGTGGGGCCCACGTGATTTCCGGGTGGGGCCCACGTGATTTCCGGGTGGGGCCCACGTGATTTCCGGGTGGGGCCCACGTGATTTCCCCGTGGGGCCCACGTGATTTCCGGGTGGGGCCCACGTGATTTCCGGGTGGGGCCCACGTGATTTCCCCGTGGGGCCCACGTGATTTCCGGGTGGGGCCCACGTGATTTCCGGGTGGGGCCCACGTGATTTCCGGGTGGGGCCCATGTGATTTCCGGGTGGGGCCCACGTGATTTCCCCGTGGGGCCCACGTGATTTCCCCGTGGGGCCCACGTGATTTCCGGGTGGGGCCCACGTGATTTCCGGGTGGGGCCCACGTGATTTCCCGGTGGGGCCCACGTGATTTCCGGGTGGGGCCCACATGATTTCCGGGTGGGGCCCACGTGATTTCCTGGTGGGCCCCACGTGATTTCCGTGTGGGGCCCACGTGATTTCCGGGTGGGGCCCACGTGATTTCCCCGTGGGGCCCACGTGATTTCCGGGTGGGCCCCACGTGATTTCCGGGTGGGGCCCACGTGATTTCCCCGTGGGGCCCACGTGATTTCCCCATGGGGCCCACGTGATTTCCGGGTGGGGCCCACGTGATTTCCGGGTGGGGCCCACGTGATTTCCGGGTGGGGCCCACGTGATTTCCGGTTGGGCCCCACGTGATTTCCGTGTGGGGCCCACGTGATTTCCGGGTGGGGCCCACGTGATTTCCGGGTGGGGCCCACGTGATTTCCGGGTGGGGCCCACGTGATTTCCGGGTGGGGCCCACGTGATTTCCGGGTGGGGCCCACGTGATTTCCGGGTGGGGCCCACGTGATTTCCGGGTGGGGCCCACGTGATTTCCGGGTGGGGCCCACGTGATTTCCGGGTGGGGCCCACGTGATTTCCGGGTGGGGCCCACGTGATTTCCGGGTGGGGCCCACGTGATTTCCGGGTGGGCCCCACGTGTTTTCCGGGTGGGCCCCACGTGATTTCCGGGTGGGGCCCACGTGATTTCCCCGTGGGGCCCACGTGATTTCCAGGTGGGGCCCACGTGATTTCCGGGTGGGGCCCACGTGATTTCCCCGTGGGGCCCACGTGATTTCCCCGTGGGGCCCACGTGATTTCCCCGTGGGGCCCACGTGATTTCCGGCTGGGGCCCACGTGATTTCCGGGTGGGGCCCACGTGATTTCCGGGTGGGGCCCACGTGATTTCCGGGTGGGGCCCACGTGATTTCCGGGTGGGGCCCACGTGATTTCCGGGTGGGGCCCACGTGATTTCCGGGTGGGGCCCACGTGATTTCCGCGTGGGGCCCACGTGATTTCCGGGTGGGGCCCACGTGATTTCCGGGTGGGGCCCACGTGATTTCCGGGTGGGGCCCACGTGATTTCCGGGTGGGGCCCACGTGATTTCCGGGTGGGGCCCACGTGATTTCCTCGTGGGGCCCACGTGATTTCCGGCTGGGGCCCACGTGATTTCCGGGTGGGGACCACGTGATTTCCCCGTGGGGCCCACGTGATTTCCCCGTGGGGCCCACGTGATTTCCGGGTGGGGCCCACGTGATTTCCGGGTGGGGCCCACGTGATTTCCCCGTGGGGCCCACGTGATTTCCCCGTGGGGCCCACGTGATTTCCGGGTGGGGCCCACGTGATTTCAGGGTGGGGCCCACGTGATTTCCCCGTGGGGCCCACGTGATTTCCCCGTGGGGCCCACGTGATTTCCCCGTGGGGCCCACGTGATTTCCGGGTGGGGCCCACGTGATTTCCGGGTGGGGCCCACGTGATTTCCCCGTGGGGCCCACGTGATTTCCGGGTGGGCCCCACGTGATTACCGGGTGGGGCCCACGTGATTTCCGGGTGGGGCCCACGTGATTTCCGGGTGGGGCCCACGTGATTTCCCCTTGGGGCCCACGTGATTTCCGGGTGGGCCCCACGTGATTTCCGGGTGTGGCCCACGTGATTTCCGGGTGGGGCCCACGTGATTTCCGGGTGGGGCCCACGTGATTTCCGGGTGGGGCCCACGTGATTTCCGGGTGGGGCCCACGTGATTTCCCCGTGGGGCCCACGTGATTTCCGGGTGGGGCCCACGTGATTTCCGGGTGGGGCCCACGTGATTTCCGGGTGGGGCCCACGTGATTTCCGGGTGGGGTCCACGTGATTTCCAGGTGTGGCCCACGTGATTTCCCGGTGGGGCCCACGTGATTTCCGGGTGGGGCCTTCGTGATTTCCGGGTGGGGCCCACGTGATTTCCGGGTGGGGCCCACGTGATTTCCGGGTGGGGCCCACGTGATTTCCGGGTGGGGCCCACGTGATTTCCGGGTGGGGCCCACGTGATTTCCGGGTGGGGCCCACGTGATTTCCGGGTGGGGTCCACGTGATTTCCGGGTGGGGCCCACGTGATTTCCCGGTGGGGCCCACGTGATTTCCGGGTGGGGCCCACGTGATTTCCGGGTGGGGCCCACGTGATTTCCGGGTGGGGCCCACGTGATTTCCGGGTGGGGCCCACGTGATTTCCGGGTGGGGCCCACGTGATTTCCGGGTGGGGCCCACGTGATTTCCCCGTGGGGCCCACGTGATTTCCGGGTGGGGCCCACGTGATTTCCCCGTGAGGCCCACGTGATTTCCCCGTGGGGCCCACGTGATTTCCGGGTGGGGCCCACGTGATTTCCGGGTGGGGCCCACGTGATTTCCGGGTGGGGCCCACGTGATTTCCGGGTGGGGCCCACGTGATTTCCGGGTGGGGCCCACGTGATTTCCGGGTGGGGCCCACGTGATTTCCCCGAGGGGCCCACGTGATTTCCGGGTGGGGCCCACGTGATTTCCGGGTGGGGCCCACGTGATTTCCGGGTGGGGCCCACGTGATTTCCGGGTGGGGCCCACGTGAATTCCGGGTGGGGCCCACGTGATTTCCGGGTGGGGCCCACGTGATTTCCGGGTGGGGCCCACGTGATTTCCGGGTGGGGCCCACGTGATTTCCGGATGTGGCCCACGTGTTTTCCGGGTGGGGCCCACGTGATTTCCGGGTGGGGCCCACGTGATTTCCGGGTGGGGCCCACGTGATTTCCGGGTGGGCCCCACGTGATTTCCGGGTGGGGCCCACGTGATTTCCGGGTGGGGCCCACGTGATTTCCGGGTGGGGCCCACGTGATTTCCGGCTGGGGCCCACGTGATTTCCGGGTGGGGCCCACGTGATTTCCGGGTGGGTCCCACGTGATTTCCCGGTGGGGCCCACGTGATTTCCGGGTGGGGCCCACGTGATTTCCGGGTGGGGCCCACGTGATTTCCGGGTGGGGCCCACGTGATTTCCGGGTGGGGCCCACGTGATTTCCGGCTGGGGCCCACGTGATTTCCGGGTGGGGCCCACGTGATTTCCGGGTGGGGCCCACGTGATTTCCGGGTGGGGCCCACGTGATTTCCGGGTGGGGCCCACGTGATTTCCGGGTGGGGCCCACGTGATTTCCGGGTGGGGCCCACGTGATTTCCCCGTGGGGCCCACGTGATTTCCCCGTGGGGCCCACGTGATTTCCGGGTGGGGCCCACGTGATTTCCGGGTGGGGCCCACGTGATTTCCGGCTGGGGCCCACGTGATTTCCGGGTGGTGCCCACGTGATTTCCCCGTGGGGCCCACGTGATTTCCCCGTGGGGCCCACGTGATTTCCGGGTGGGCCCCACGTGATTTCCGGGTGGGGCCCACGTGATTTCCCCATGGGGCCCACGTGATTTCCCCGTGGGGCCCACGTGATTTCCGGGTGGGGCCCACGTGATTTCCGGGTGGGGCCCACGTGATTTCCGGTTGGGCCCCACGTGATTTCCGTGTGGGGCCCACGTGATTTCCGGGTGGGGCCCACGTGATTTCCGGGTGGGGCCCACGTGATTTCCGGGTGGGGCCCACGTGATTTCCGGGTGGGGCCCACGTGATTTCCGGGTGGGGCCCACGTGATTTCCGGGTGGGGCCCACGTGATTTCCGGGTGGGGCCCACGTGATTTCCCCGTGGGGCCCACGTGATTTCCCCGTGGGGCCCACGTGATTTCCGGCTGGGGCCCACGTGATTTCCGGGTGGGGCCCACGTGATTTCCGGGTGGGGCCCACGTGATTTCCGGGTGGGGCCCACGTGATTTCCGGGTGGGGCCCACGTGATTTCCGGGTGGGGCCCACGTGATTTCCGGGTGGGGCCCACGTGATTTCCGGGTGGGCCCCACGTGATTTCCGTGTGGGGCCCACATGATTTCCGGGTGGGGCCCACGTGATTTCCGGGTGGGGCCCACGTGATTTCCGGGTGGGGCCCACGTGATTTCCGGGTGGGGCCCACGTGATTTCCGGGTGGGGCCCACGTGATTTCCCCGTGGGGCCCACGTGATTTCCCCGTGGGGCCCACGTGATTTCCCCGTGGGGCCC
Organism: Ovis canadensis; assembly: GCF_042477335.2. Taxonomy (NCBI): domain Eukaryota; kingdom Metazoa; phylum Chordata; class Mammalia; order Artiodactyla; family Bovidae; genus Ovis; species Ovis canadensis. Next base: position 12,489,771 of record NC_091250.1, read on the forward strand.
ACGTGATTTCCGGCTGGGGCCCACGTGATTTCCGGGTGGGGCCCACGTGATTTCCGGGTGGGGCCCACGTGATTTCCGGGTGGGCCCCACGTGATTTCCGGGTGGGGCCCACGTGATTTCCGGGTGGGGCCCACGTGATTTCCGGGTGGGGCCCACGTGATTTCCGGGTGGGGCCCACGTGATTTCCGGCTGGGGCCCACGTGATTTCCGGGTGGGGCCCACGTGATTTCCGGGTGGGGCCCACGTGATTTCCGGGTGGGGCCCACGTGATTTCCGGGTGGGTCCCACGTGATTTCCCGGTGGGGCCCACGTGATTTCCGGGTGGGGCCCACGTGATTTCCGGGTGGGGCCCACGTGATTTCCGGGTGGGGCCCACGTGATTTCCGGGTGGGGCCCACGTGATTTCCGGCTGGGGCCCACGTGATTTCCGGGTGGGGCCCACGTGATTTCCGGGTGGGGCCCACGTGATTTCCGGGTGGGGCCCACGTGATTTCCGGGTGGGGCCCACGTGATTTCCGGGTGGGGCCCACGTGATTTCCGGGTGGGGCCCACGTGATTTCCCCGTGGGGCCCACGTGATTTCCCCGTGGGGCCCACGTGATTTCCGGGTGGGGCCCACGTGATTTCCGGGTGGGGCCCACGTGATTTCCGGCTGGGGCCCACGTGATTTCCGGGTGGTGCCCACGTGATTTCCCCGTGGGGCCCACGTGATTTCCCCGTGGGGCCCACGTGATTTCCGGGTGGGCCCCACGTGATTTCCGGGTGGGGCCCACGTGATTTCCCCATGGGGCCCACGTGATTTCCCCGTGGGGCCCACGTGATTTCCGGGTGGGGCCCACGTGATTTCCGGGTGGGGCCCACGTGATTTCCGGTTGGGCCCCACGTGATTTCCGTGTGGGGCCCACGTGATTTCCGGGTGGGGCCCACGTGATTTCCGGGTGGGGCCCACGTGATTTCCGGGTGGGGCCCACGTGATTTCCGGGTGGGGCCCACGTGATTTCCGGGTGGGGCCCACGTGATTTCCGGGTGGGGCCCACGTGATTTCCCCGTGGGGCCCACGTGATTTCCCCGTGGGGCCCACGTGATTTCCGGCTGGGGCCCACGTGATTTCCGGGTGGGGCCCACGTGATTTCCGGGTGGGGCCCACGTGATTTCCGGGTGGGGCCCACGTGATTTCCGGGTGGGGCCCACGTGATTTCCGGGTGGGGCCCACGTGATTTCCGGGTGGGGCCCACGTGATTTCCGGGTGGGCCCCACGTGATTTCCGTGTGGGGCCCACATGATTTCCGGGTGGGGCCCACGTGATTTCCGGGTGGGGCCCACGTGATTTCCGGGTGGGGCCCACGTGATTTCCGGGTGGGGCCCACGTGATTTCCGGGTGGGGCCCACGTGATTTCCCCGTGGGGCCCACGTGATTTCCCCGTGGGGCCCACGTGATTTCCCCGTGGGGCCCACGTGATTTCCGGCTGGGGCCCACGTGATTTCCGGGTGGGGCCCACGTGATTTCCGGGTGGGGCCCACGTGATTTCCGGGTGGGCCCCACGTGATTTCCGGGTGGGGCCCACGTGATTTCCGGGTGGGGCCCACGTGATTTCCGGGTGGGGCCCACGTGATTTCCGGGTGGGGCCCACGTGATTTCCGGGTGGGGCCCACGTGATTTCCCCGTGGGGCCCACGTGATTTCCGGCTGGGGCCCACGTGATTTCCGGGTGGGGACCACGTGATTTCCCCGTGGGGCCCACGTAATTTCCCCGTGGGGCCCACGTGATTTCCGGGTGGGGCCCACGTGATTTCCGGGTGGGGCCCACGTGATTTCCCCGTGGGGCCCACGTGATTTCCCCGTGGGGCCCACGTGATTTCCGGGTGGGGCCCACGTGATTTCAGGGTGGGGCCCACGTGATTTCCCCGTGGGGCCCACGTGATTTCCCCGTTGGGCCCACGTGATTTCCCCGTGGGGCCCACGTGATTTCCGGGTGGGGCCCACGTGATTTCCGGGTGGGGCCCACGTGATTTCCCCGTGGGGCCCACGTGATTTCCGGGTGGGCCCCACGTGATTACCGGGTGGGGCCCACGTGATTTCCGGGTGGGGCCCACGTGATTTCCGGGTGGGGCCCACGTGATTTCCGGGTGGGGCCCACGTGATTTCCGGGTGGGGCCCACGTGATTTCCGGGTGGGGCCCACGTGATTTCCGGGTGGGGCCCACATGATTTCCCCGTGGGGCCCACGTGTTTTCCGGGTGGGGCCCACGTGATTTCCGGGTGGGGCCCACGTGATTTCCGGGTGGGGCCCACGTGATTTCCCCGTGGGGCCCACGTGATTTCCGGGTGGGCCCCACGTGATTTCCGGGTGTGGCCCACGTGATTTCCGGGTGGGGCCCACGTGATTTCCGGGTGGGGCCCACGTGATTTCCGGGTGTGGCCCACGTGATTTCCGGGTGGGGCCCACGTGATTTCCGGGTGGGGCCCACGTGATTTCCGGGTGGGCCCCACGTGATTTCCGGGTGGGGCCCACGTGATTTCCCCATGGGGCCCACGTGATTTCCCCATGGGGCCCACGTGATTTCCGGGTCGGGCCCACGTGATTTCCGGGTGGGGCCCACGTGATTTCCGGGTGGGGCCCACGTGATTTCCGGTTGGGCCCCACGTGATTTCCGTGTGGGGCCCACGTGATTTCCGGGTGGGGCCCACGTGATTTCCGGGTGGGGCCCACGTGATTTCCGGGTGGGGCCCACGTGATTTCCGGGTGGGGCCCACGTGATTTCCGGGTGGGGCCCACGTGATTTCCGGGTGGGGCCCACGTGATTTCCGGGTGGGGCCCACGTGATTTCCCCGTGGGGCCCACGTGATTTCCCCGTGGGGCCCACGTGATTTCCGGGTGGGGCCCACGTGATTTCCGGGTGGGGCCCACGTGATTTCCGGGTGGGGCCCACGTGATTTCCGGGTGGGGCCCACGTGATTTCCGGGTGGGGCCCACGTGATTTCCGGGTGGGGCCCACGTGATTTCCGGGTGGGCCCCACGTGATTTCCGTGTGGGGCCCACGTGATTTCCGGGTGGGGCCCACGTGATTTCCGGGTGGGGCCCACGTGATTTCCGGGTGGGGCCCACGTGATTTCCGGGTGGGGCCCACGTGATTTCCGGGTGGGGCCCACGTGATTTCCCCGTGGGGCCCACGTGATTTCCCCGTGGGGCCCACGTGATTTCCCCGTGGGGCCCACGTGATTTCCGGCTGGGGCCCACGTGATTTCCGGGTGGGGCCCACGTGATTTCCGGGTGGGGCCCACGTGATTTCCGGGTGGGGCCCACGTGATTTCCGGGTGGGGCCCACGTGATTTCCGGGTGGGGCCCACGTGATTTCCGGGTGGGGCCCACGTGATTTCCGGGTGGGGCCCACGTGATTTCCGGGTGGGGCCCACGTGATTTCCGGGTGGGGCCCACGTGATTTCCCCGTGGGGCCCACGTGATTTCCCCGTGGGGCCCACGTGATTTCCGGGTGGGGCCCACGTGATTTCCGGGTGGGGCCCACGTGATTTCCGGGTGGGGCCCACGTGATTTCCGGGTGGGGCCCACGTGATTTCCGGGTGGGGCCCACGTGATTTCCGGGTGGGCCCCACGTGATTTCCGTGTGGGGCCCACGTGATTTCCGGGTGGGGCCCACGTGATTTCCGGGTGGGGCCCACGTGATTTCCGGGTGGGCCCCACGTGATTTCCGGGTGGGGCCCACGTGATTTCCGGGTGGGGCCCACGTGATTTCCGGGTGGGGCCCACGTGATTTCCGGGTGGGGCCAACGTGATTTCCGGGTGGGGCCCACGTGATTTCCCCGTGGGGCCCACGTGATTTCCGGCTGGGGCCCACGTGATTTCCGGGTGGGGACCACGTGATTTCCCCGTGGGGCCCACGTAATTTCCCCGTGGGGCCCACGTGATTTCCGGGTGGGGCCCACGTGATTTCCGGGTGGGGCCCACGTGATTTCCCCGTGGGGCCCACGTGATTTCCCCGTGGGGCCCACGTGATTTCCGGGTGGGGCCCACGTGATTTCAGGGTGGGGCCCACGTGATTTCCCCGTGGGGCCCACGTGATTTCCCCGTTGGGCCCACGTGATTTCCCCGTGGGGCCCACGTAATTTCCGGGTGGGGCCCACGTGATTTCCGGGTGGGGCCCACGTGATTTCCCCGTGGGGCCCACGTGATTTCCGGGTGGGCCCCACGTGATTACCGGGTGGGGCCCACGTGATTTCCGGGTGGGGCCCACGTGATTTCCGGGTGGGGCCCACGTGATTTCCGGGTGGGGCCCACGTGATTTCCGGGTGGGGCCCACGTGATTTCCGGGTGGGGCCCACGTGATTTCCGGGTGGGGCCCACATGATTTCCCCGTGGGGCCCACGTGTTTTCCGGGTGGGGCCCACGTGATTTCCGGGTGGGGCCCACGTGATTTCCGATTGGGGCCCACGTGATTTCCCCGTGGGGCCCACGTGATTTCCGGGTGGGCCCCACGTGATTTCCGGGTGTGGCCCACGTGATTTCCGGGTGGGGCCCACGTGATTTCCGGGTGGGGCCCACGTGATTTCCGGGTGGGGCCCACGTGATTTCCGGGTGGGGCCCACGTGATTTCCCCGTGGGGCCCACGTGATTTCCGGGTGGGGCCCACGTGATTTCCGGGTGGGGCCCACGTGATTTCCGGGTGGGGCCCACGTGATTTCCGGGTGGGTTCCACGTGATTTCCGGGTGGGGCCCACGTGATTTCCGGGTGGGGCCCACGTGATTTCCGGGTGGGGCCCACGTGATTTTCGGGTGGGGCCCACGTGATTTCCGGGTGGGGCCCACGTGATTTCCGGGTGGGGCCCACGTGATTTCCGGGTGGGGCCCACGTGATTTCCGGGTGGGGCCCACGTGATTTCCGGGTGGGGCCCACGTGATTTCCCCGTGGGGCCCACGTGATTTCCCCGTGGGGCCCACGTGATTTCCGGGTGGGGCCCACGTGATTTCCGGGTGGGGCCCACGTGATTTCCGGGTGGGGCCCACGTGATTTCCGGGTGGGGCCCACGTGATTTCCCCGTGGGGCCCACGTGATTTCCGGGTGGGGCCCACGTGATTTCCCCGTGGGGCCCACGTGATTTCCGGGTGGGGCCCACGTGATTTCCCCGTGGGGCCCACGTGATTTCCGGGTGGGGCCCATGGGATTTCCCCGTGGGGCCCACGTGATTTCCGGGTGGGGCCCACGTGATTTCCCCGTGAGGCCCACGTGATTTCCCCGTGGGGCCCACGTGATTTCCGGGTGGGGCCCACGTGATTTCCGGGTGGGGCCCACGTGATTTCCGGGTGGGGCCCACGTGATTTCCGGGTGGGGCCCACGTGATTTCCGGCTGTGGCCCACGTGATTTCCGGGTGGGGCCCACGTGATTTCCGGGTGGGGCCCACGTGATTTCCGGGTGGGGCCCACGTGATTTCCGGGTGGGTCCCACGGGATTTCCGGGTGGGGCCCACGTGATTTCCGGGTGGGCCCCACTTGATTTCCGGGTGGGGCCCACGTGATTTCCGGGTGGGGCCCACGTGATTTCCGGGTGGGGCCCACGTGATTTCCGGGTGGGGCCCACGTGATTTCCCCGTGGGGCCCACGTGATTTCCCCGTGGGGCCCACGTGATTTCCGGGTGGGGCCCACGTGATTTCCGGGTGGGGCCCACGTGATTTCCGGGTGGGGCCCACGTGATTTCCGGGTGGGGCCCACGTGATTTCCGGGTGGGGCCCACGTGATTTCCCCGTGGGGCCCACGTGATTTCCGGGTGGGGCCCACGTGATTTCCGGGTGGGGCCCACGTGATTTCCGGGTGGGGCCCAGGTGATTTCCCCGTGGGGCCAACGTGATTTCCCCGTGGGGCCCACGTGATTTCCGGGTGGGGCCCACGTGATTTCCGGGTGGGGCCCACGTGATTTACGGGTGGGGCCCACGTGATTTCCGGGTGGGGCCCACGTGATTTCCGGGTTGGCCCCACGTGATTTCCGGGTGGGGCCCACGTGATTTCCGGGTGGGGCCCACGTGATTTCCGGGTGGGGCCCACGTCATTTCCGGGTGGGGCCCACGTGATTTCCGGGTGGGGCCCACGTGATTTCCGCGTGGGGCCCACGTGATTTCCCCGTGGGGCCCACGTGATTTCCCCGTGGGGCCCACGTGATTTCCGGGTGGGGCCCACGTGATTTCCGGGTGGGGCCCACGTGATTTCCGGGTGGGGCCCACGTGATTTCCGGGTGGGGCCCACGTGATTTCCGGGTGGGGCCCACGTGATTTCCGGGTGGGCCCCACGTGATTTCCGTGTGGGGCCCACGTGATTTCCGGGTGGGGACCACGTGATTTCCCCGTGGGGCCCACGTAATTTCCCCGTGGGGCCCACGTGATTTCCGGGTGGGGCCCACGTGATTTCCGGGTGGGGCCCACGTGATTTCCCCGTGGGGCCCACGTGATTTCCCCGTGGGGCCCACGTGATTTCCGGGTGGGGCCCACGTGATTTCAGGGTGGGGCCCACGTGATTTCCCCGTGGGGCCCACGTGATTTCCCCGTTGGGCCCACGTGATTTCCCCCTGGGGCCCACGTGATTTCCGGGTGGGGCCCACGTGATTTCCCCGTGGGGCCCACGTGATTTCCGGGTGGGCCCCACGTGATTACCGGGTGGGGCCCACGTGATTTCCGGGTGGGGCCCACGGGATTTCCGGGTGGGGCCCACGTGATTGCCGGGTGGGGCCCACGTGATTTCCGGGTGGGGCCCACGGGATTTCCGGGTGGGGCCCACGTGATTTCCTGGTGGGGCCCACATGATTTCCCCGTGGGGCCCACGTGTTTTCCGGGTGGGGCCCACGTGATTTCCGGGTGGGGCCCACGTGATTTCCGGGTGGGGCCCACGTGATTTCCCCGTGGGGCCCACGTGATTTCCGGGTGGGGCCCACGTGATTTCCGGGTGTGGCCCACGTGATTTCCGGGTGGGTTCCACGTGATTTCCGGGTGGGGCCCACGTGATTTCCGGGTGGGGCCCACGTGATTTCCGGGTGGGGCCCACGTGATTTTCGGGTGGGGCCCACGTGATTTCCGGGTGGGGCCCACGTGATTTCCGGGTGGGGCCCACGTGATTTCCGGGTGGGGCCCACGTGATTTCCGGGTGGGGCCCACGTGATTTCCGGGTGGGGCCCACGTGATTTCCCCGTGGGGCCCACGTGATTTCCCCGTGGGGCCCACGTGATTTCCGGGTGGGGCCCACGTGATTTCCGGGTGGGGCCCACGTGATTTCCGGGTGGGGCCCACGTGATTTCCGGGTGGGGCCCACGTGATTTCCCCGTGGGGCCCACGTGATTTCCGGGTGGGGCCCACGTGATTTCCGGGTGGGGCCCACGTGATTTCCGGGTGGGGCCCACGTGATTTCCGGGTGGGGCCCACGTGATTTCCGGGTGGGGCCCACGTGATTTCCCCGTGGGGCCCACGTGATTTCCGGGTGGGGCCCACGTGATTTCCGGGTGGGGCCCACGTGATTTCCGGGTGGGGCCCACGTGATTTCCCCGTGGGGCCAACGTGATTTCCCCGTGGGGCCCACGTGATTTCCGGGTGGGGCCCACGTGATTTCCGGGTGGGGCCCACGTGATTTCCGGGTGGGGCCCATGTGATTTCCGGGTGGGGCCCACGTGATTTCCGGGTTGGCCCCACGTGATTTCCGGGTGGGGCCCACGTGATTTCCGGGTGGGGCCCACGTGATTTCCGGGTGGGGCCCACGTGATTTCCGGGTGGGGCCCACGTGATTTCCGGGTGGGGCCCACGTGATTTCCCCGTGGGGCCCACGTGATTTCCCGGTGGGGCCCACGTGATTTCCGTGTGGGGCCCACGTGATTTCCGAGTGGGGCCCACGTGATTTCCGGGTGGGGCCCACGTGATTTCCGGGTGGGGCCCACGTGATTTCCGGGTGGGGCCCACGTGATTTCCGGGTGGGGCCCACGTGATTTCCGGGTGGGGCCCACGTGATTTCCGGGTGGGGCCCACGTGATTTCCCCGTGGGGCCCACGTGATTTCCGGGTGGGGCCCACGTGATTTCCCCGTGAGGCCCACGTGATTTCCCCGTGGGGCCCACGTGATTTCCGGGTGGGGCCCACGTGATTTCCGGGTGGGGCCCACGTGATTTCCGGGTGGGGCCCACGTGATTTCCGGTTGGGGCCCACGTGATTTCCGGGTGGGGCCCACGTGATTTCCGGGTGGGGCCCACGTGATTTCCGGGTGGGGCCCACGTGATTTCCCCGTGGGGCCCACGTGATTTCCGGGTGGGGCCCACGTGATTTCCGGGTGGGGCCCACGTGATTTCCGGGTGGGGCCCACGTGATTTCCGGGTGGGGCCCACGTGATTTCCGGGTGGGGCCCACGTGATTTCCCCGTGGGGCCCACGTGATTTCCGGGTGGGGCCCACGTGATTTCCGGGTGGGGCCCACGTGATTTCCGGGTGGGGCCCACATGATTTCCCCGTGGGGCCAACGTGATTTCCCCGTGGGGACCACGTGATTTCCGGGTGGGGCCCACGTGATTTCCGGGTGGGGCCCACGTGATTTACGGGTGGGGCCCACGTGATTTCCGGGTGGGGCCCACGTGATTTCCGGGTTGGCCCCACGTGATTTCCGGGTGGGGCCCACGTGATTTCCGGGTGGGGCCCACGTGATTTCCGGGTGGGGCCCACGTGATTTCCGGGTGGGGCCCACGTGATTTCCGGGTGGGGCCCACGTGATTTCCGCGTGGGGCCCACGTGATTTCCCCGTGGGGCCCACGTGATTTCCCCGTGGGGCCCACGTGATTTCCGGGTGGGGCCCACGTGATTTCCGGGTGGGGCCCACGTGATTTCCGGGTGGGGCCCACGTGATTTCCGGGTGGGGCCCACGTGATTTCCGGGTGGGGCCCACGTGATTTCCGTGTGGGGCCCACGTGATTTCCGGGTGGGGCCCACGTGATTTCCGGGTGGGGCCCACGTGATTTCCGGGTGGGCCCCACGTGATTTCCGGGTGGGGCCCACGTGATTTCCGGGTGGGGCCCACGTGATTTCCGGGTGGGGCCCACGTGATTTCCCCGTGGGGCCCACGTGATTTCCGGCTGGGGCCCACGTGATTTCCGGGTGGGGACCACGTGATTTCCCCGTGGGGCCCACGTAATTTCCCCGTGGGGCCCACGTGATTTCCGGGTGGGGCCCACGTGATTTCCGGGTGGGGCCCACGTGATTTCCCCGTGGGGCCCACGTGATTTCCCCGTGGGGCCCACGTGATTTCCGGGTGGGGCCCACGTGATTTCAGGGTGGGGCCCACGTGATTTCCCCGTGGGGCCCACGTGATTTCCCCGTTGGGCCCACGTGATTTCCCCCTGGGGCCCACGTGATTTCCGGGTGGGGCCCACGTGATTTCCCCGTGGGGCCCACGTGATTTCCGGGTGGGCCCCACGTGATTACCGGGTGGGGCCCACGTGATTTCCGGGTGGGGCCCACGTGATTTCCGGGTGGGGCCCACGTGATTTCCGGGTGGGGCCCACGTGATTTCCGGGTGGGGCCCACGTGATTTCCGGGTGGGGCCCACGTGATTTCCGGGTGGGGCCCACATGATTTCCCCGTGGGGCCCACGTGTTTTCCGGGTGGGGCCCACGTGATTTCCGGGTGGGGCCCACGTGATTTCCGGGTGGGGCCCACGTGATTTCCCCGTGGGGCCCACGTGATTTCCGGGTGGGCCCCACGTGATTTCCGGGTGTGGCCCACGTGATTTCCGGGTGGGGCCCACGTGATTTCCGGGTGGGGCCCACGTGATTTCCGGGTGGGGCCCACGTGATTTCCGGGTGGGGCCCACGTGATTTCCCCGTGGGGCCCACGTGATTTCCGGGTGGGGCCCACGTGATTTCCGGGTGGGGCCCACGTGATTTCCGGGTGGGGCCCACGTGATTTCCGGGTGGGTTCCACGTGATTTCCGGGTGGGGCCCACGTGATTTCCGGGTGGGGCCCACGTGATTTCCGGGTGGGGCCCACGTGATTTCCGGGTGGGGCCCACGTGATTTCCGGGTGGGGCCCACGTGATTTCCGGGTGGGGCCCACGTGATTTCCGGGTGGGGCCCACGTGATTTCCCCGTGGGGCCCACGTGATTTCCCCGTGGGGCCCACGTGATTTCCGGGTGGGGCCCACGTGATTTCCGGGTGGGGCCCACGTGATTTCCGGGTGGGGCCCACGTGATTTCCGGGTGGGGCCCACGTGATTTCCGGGTGGGGCCCACGTGATTTCCCCGTGGGGCCCACGTGATTTCCGGGTGGGGCCCACGTGATTTCCGGGTGGGGCCCACGTGATTTCCGGGTGGGGCCCACGTGATTTCCGGGTGGGGCCCACGTGATTTCCGGGTGGGGCCCACGTGATTTCCGGGTGGGGCCCACGTGATTTCCGGGTGGGGCCCACGTGATTTCCGGGTGGGGCCCACGTGATTTCCGGGTGGGGCCCACATGATTTCCCCGTGGGGCCCACGTGTTTTCCGGGTGGGGCCCACGTGATTTCCGGGTGGGGCCCACGTGATTTCCGGGTGGGGCCCACGTGATTTCCCCGTGGGGCCCACGTGATTTCCGGGTGGGCCCCACGTGATTTCCGGGTGTGGCCCACGTGATTTCCGGGTGGGGCCCACGTGATTTCCGGGTGGGGCCCACGTGATTTCCGGGTGGGGCCCACGTGATTTCCGGGTGGGGCCCACGTGATTTCCCCGTGGGGCCCACGTGATTTCCGGGTGGGGCCCACGTGATTTCCGGGTGGGGCCCACGTGATTTCCGGGTGGGGCCCACGTGATTTCCGGGTGGGTTCCACGTGATTTCCGGGTGGGGCCCACGTGATTTCCGGGTGGGGCCCACGTGATTTCCGGGTGGGGCCCACGTGATTTCCGGGTGGGGCCCACGTGATTTCCGGGTGGGGCCCACGTGATTTCCGGGTGGGGCCCACGTGATTTCCGGGTGGGGCCCACGTGATTTCCGGGTGGGGCCCACGTGATTTCCGGGTGGGGCCCACGTGATTTCCCCGTGGGGCCCACGTGATTTCCCCGTGGGGCCCACGTGATTTCCGGGTGGGGCCCACGTGATTTCCGGGTGGGGCCCACGTGATTTCCGGGTGGGGCCCACGTGATTTCCGGGTGGGGCCCACGTGATTTCCGGGTGGGGCCCACGTGATTTCCCCGTGGGGCCCACGTGATTTCCGGGTGGGGCCCACGTGATTTCCGGGTGGGGCCCACGTGATTTCCGGGTGGGGCCCACGTGATTTCCGGGTGGGGCCCACGTGATTTCCGGGTGGGGCCCACGTGATTTCCCCGTGGGGCCCACGTGATTTCCGGGTGGGGCCCACGTGATTTCCGGGTGGGGCCCACGTGATTTCCGGGTGGGGCCCACGTGATTTCCCCGTGGGGCCAACGTGATTTCCCCGTGGGGCCCACGTGATTTCCGGGTGGGGCCCACGTGATTTCCGGGTGGGGCCCACGTGATTTCCGGGTGGGGCCCACGTGATTTCCGGGTGGGGCCCACGTGATTTCCGGGTTGGCCCCACGTGATTTCCGGGTGGGGCCCACGTGATTTCCGGGTGGGGCCCACGTGATTTCCGGGTGGGGCCCACGTGATTTCCGGGTGGGGCCCACGTGATTTCCGGGTGGGGCCCACGTGATTTCCCCGTGGGGCCCACGTGATTTCCCGGTGGGGCCCACGTGATTTCCGGGTGGGGCCCACGTGATTTCCGGGTGGGGCCCACGTGATTTCCGGGTGGGGCCCACGTGATTTCCGGGTGGGGCCCACGTGATTTCCGGGTGGGGCCCACGTGATTTCCGGGTGGGGCCCACGTGATTTCCGGGTGGGGCCCACGTGATTTCCGGGTGGGGCCCACGTGATTTCCCCGTGGGGCCCACGTGATTTCCGGGTGGGGCCCACGTGATTTCCCCGTGAGGCCCACGTGATTTCCCCGTGGGGCCCACGTGATTTCCGGGTGGGGCCCACGTGATTTCCGGGTGGGGCCCACGTGATTTCCGGGTGGGGCCCACGTGATTTCCGGTTGGGGCCCACGTGATTTCCGGCTGTGGCCCACGTGATTTCCGGGTGGGGTCCACGTGATTTCCGGGTGGGGCCCACGTGATTTCCCCGTGGGGCCCACGTGATTTCCGGGTGGGGCCCACGTGATTTCCGGGTGGGGCCCACGTGATTTCCGGGTGGGGCCCACGTGATTTCCGGGTGGGGCCCACGTGATTTCCCCGTGGGGCCCACGTGATTTCCGGGTGGGGCCCACGTGATTTCCGGGTGGGGCCCACGTGATTTCCGGGTGGGGCCCACGTGATTTCCGGGTGGGGCCCACGTGATTTCCGGGTGGGGCCCACGTGATTTCCGGGTGGGGCCCACGTGATTTCCCCGTGGGGCCCACGTAATTTCCCCGTGGGGCCCACGTGATTTCCGGGTGGGGCCCACGTGATTTCCGGGTGGGGCCCACGTGATTTCCCCGTGGGGCCCACGTGATTTCCCCGTGGGGCCCACGTGATTTCCGGGTGGGGCCCACGTGATTTCAGGGTGGGGCCCACGTGATTTCCCCGTGGGGCCCACGTGATTTCCCCGTTGGGCCCACGTGATTTCCCCGTGGGGCCCACGTAATTTCCGGGTGGGGCCCACGTGATTTCCGGGTGGGGCCCACGTGATTTCCCCGTGGGGCCCACGTGATTTCCGGGTGGGCCCCACGTGATTACCGGGTGGGGCCCACCTGATTTCCGGGTGGGGCCCACATGATTTCCGGGTGGGGCCCACGTGATTTCCGGGTGGGGCCCACGTGATTTCCGGGTGGGGCCCACGTGATTTCCGGGTGGGGCCCACGTGATTTCCGGGTGGGGCCCACATGATTTCCCCGTGGGGCCCTCGTGTTTTCCGGGTGGGGCCCACGTGATTTCCGGGTGGGGCCCACGTGATTTCCGGGTGGGGCCCACGTGATTTCCCCGTGGGGCCCACGTGATTTCCGGGTGGGCCCCACGTGATTTCCGGGTGTGGCCCACGTGATTTCCGGGTGGGGCCCACGTGATTTCCGGGTGGGGCCCACGTGATTTCCGGGTGGGGCCCACGTGATTTCCGGGTGGGGCCCACGTGATTTCCCCGTGGGGCCCACGTGATTTCCGGGTGGGGCCCACGTGATTTCCGGGTGGGGCCCACGTGATTTCCGGGTGGGTTCCACGTGATTTCCGGGTGGGGCCCACGTGATTTCCGGGTGGGGCCCACGTGATTTCCGGGTGGGGCCCACGTGATTTCCGGGTGGGGCCCACGTGATTTCCGGGTGTGGCCCACGTGATTTCCGGGTGGGGCCCACGTGATTTCCGGGTGGGGCCCACGTGATTTCCGGGTGGGGCCCACGTGATTTCCCCGTGGGGCCCACGTGATTTCCCCGTGGGGCCCACGTGATTTCCGGGTGGGGCCCACGTGATTTCCGGGTGGGGCCCACGTGATTTCCGGGTGGGGCCCACGTGATTTCCGGGTGGGGCCCACGTGATTTCCGGGTGGGGCCCACGTGATTTCCCCGTGGGGCCCACGTGATTTCCCCGTGGGGCCCACGTGATTTCCCCGTGGGGCCCACGTGATTTCCGGGTGAGGCCCACGTGATTTCCCAGTGGGGCCCACGTGATTTCCGGGTGGGGCCCACGTGATTTCCGGGTGGGGCCCACGTGATTTCCGGGTGGGGCCCACGTGATTTCCGGGTGGGGCCCACGTGATTTCCGGCTGTGGCCCACGTGATTTCCGGGTGGGGCCCACGTGATTTCCGGGTGGGGCCCACGTGATTTCCGGGTGGGGCCCACGTGATTTCCGGGTGGGTCCCACGGGATTTCCGGGTGGGGCCCACGTGATTTCCGGGTGGGCCCCACTTGATTTCCGGGTGGGGCCCACGTGATTTCCGGGTGGGGCCCACGTGATTTCCGGGTGGGGCCCACGTGATTTCCGGGTGGGGCCCACGTGATTTCCGGGTGGGGCCCACGTGATTTCCGGGTGGGGCCCACGTGATTTCCGGGTGGGGCCCACGTGATTTCCGGGTGGGGCCCACGTGATTTCCGGGTGGGGCCCACGTGATTTCCGGGTGGGGCCCACGTGATTTCCGGGTGGGGCCCACGTGATTTCCCCGTGGGGCCCACGTGATTTCCGGGTGGGGCCCACGTGATTTCCGGGTGGGGCCCACGTGATTTCCGGGTGGGGCCCACGTGATTTCCCCGTGGGGCCAACGTGATTTCCCCGTGGGGCCCACGTGATTTCCGGGTGGGGCCCACGTGATTTCCGGGTGGGGCCCACGTGATTTACGGGTGGGGCCCACGTGATTTCCGGGTGGGGCCCACGTGATTTCCGGGTTGGCCCCACGTGATTTCCGGGTGGGGCCCACGTGATTTCCGGGTGGGGCCCACGTGATTTCCGGGTGGGGCCCACGTGATTTCCGGGTGGGGCCCACGTGATTTCCGGGTGGGGCCCACGTGATTTCCGCGTGGGGCCCACGTGATTTCCCCGTGGGGCCCACGTGATTTCCCCGTGGGGCCCACGTGATTTCCGGGTGGGGCCCACGTGATTTCCGGGTGGGGCCCACGTGATTTCCGGGTGGGGCCCACGTGATTTCCGGGTGGGGCCCACGTGATTTCCGGGTGGGCCCCACGTGATTTCCGTGTGGGGCCCACGTGATTTCCGGGTGGGGACCACGTGATTTCCCCGTGGGGCCCACGTGATTTCCCCGTGGGGCCCACGTGATTTCCGGGTGGGGCCCACGTGATTTCAGGGTGGGGCCCACGTGATTTCCCCGTGGGGCCCACGTGATTTCCCCGTTGGGCCCACGTGATTTCCCCCTGGGGCCCACGTGATTTCCGGGTGGGGCCCACGTGATTTCCCCGTGGGGCCCACGTGATTTCCGGGTGGGCCCCACGTGATTACCGGGTGGGGCCCACGTGATTTCCGGTTGGGGCCCACGTGATTTCCGGGTGGGGCCCACGTGATTTCCGGGTGGGGCCCACGTGATTTCCGGGTGGGGCCCACGTGATTTCCGGGTGGGGCCCACGTGATTTCCGGGTGGGGCCCACATGATTTCCCCGTGGGGCCCACGTGTTTTCCGGGTGGGGCCCACGTGATTTCCGGGTGGGGCCCACGTGATTTCCGGGTGGGGCCCACGTGATTTCCCCGTGGGGCCCACGTGATTTCCGGGTGGGCCCCACGTGATTTCCGGGTGGGGCCCACGTTATTTCCGGGTGGGGCCCACGTGATTTCCGGGTGGGGCCCACGTGATTTCCGGGTGGGGCCCACGTGATTTCCGGGTGGGTTCCACGTGATTTCCGGGTGGGGCCCACGTGATTTCCGGGTGGGGCCCACGTGATTTCCGGGTGGGGCCCACGTGATTTTCGGGTGGGGCCAACGTGATTTCCGGGTGGGGCCCACGTGATTTCCGGGTGGGGCCCACGTGATTTCCGGGTGGGGCCCACGTGATTTCCGGGTGGGGCCCACGTGATTTCCGGGTGGGGCCCACGTGATTTCCCCGTGGGGCCCACGTGATTTCCCCGTGGGGCCCACGTGATTTCCGGGTGGGGCCCACGTGATTTCCGGGTGGGGCCCACGTGATTTCCGGGTGGGGCCCACGTGATTTCCGGGTGGGGCCCACGTGATTTCCGGGTGGGGCCCACGTGATTTCCGGGTTGGCCCCACGTGATTTCCGGGTGGGGCCCACGTGATTTCCGGGTGGGGCCCACGTGATTTCCGGGTGGGGCCCACGTGATTTCCGGGTGGGGCCCACGTGATTTCCGGGTGGGGCCCACGTGATTTCCGCGTGGGGCCCACGTGATTTCCCCGTGGGGCCCACGTGATTTCCCCGTGGGGCCCACGTGATTTCCGGGTGGGGCCCACGTGATTTCCGGGTGGGGCCCACGTGATTTCCGGGTGGGGCCCACGTGATTTCCGGGTGGGGCCCACGTGATTTCCGGGTGGGGCCCACGTGATTTCCGGGTGGGCCCCACGTGATTTCCGTGTGGGGCCCACGTGATTTCCGGGTGGGGTCCACGTGATTTCCGGGTGGGGCCCACGTGATTTCCGGGTGGGCCCCACGTGATTTCCGGGTGGGGCCCACGTGATTTCCGGGTGGGGCCCACGTGATTTCCGGGTGGGGCCCACGTGATTTCCGGGTGGGGCCCACGTGATTTCCGGGTGGGGCCCACGTGATTTCCCCGTGGGGCCCACGTGATTTCCGGCTGGGGCCCACGTGATTTCCGGGTGGGGACCACGTGATTTCCCCGTGGGGCCCACGTAATTTCCCCGTGGGGCCCACGTGATTTCCGGGTGGGGCCCACGTGATTTCCGGGTGGGGCCCACGTGATTTCCCCGTGGGGCCCACGTGATTTCCCCGTGGGGCCCACGTGATTTCCGGGTGGGGCTCACGTGATTTCAGGGTGGGGCCCACGTGATTTCCCCGTGGGGCCCACGTGATTTCCCCGTTGGGCCCACGTGATTTCCCCCTGGGGCCCACGTGATTTCCGGGTGGGGCCCACGTGATTTCCCCGTGGGGCCCACGTGATTTCCGGGTGGGCCCCACGTGATTACCGGGTGGGGCCCACGTGATTTCCGGGTGGGGCCCACGTGATTTCCGGGTGGGGCCCACGTGATTTCCGGGTGGGGCCCACGTGATTTCCGGGTGGGGCCCACGTGATTTCCGGGTGGGGCCCACGTGATTTCCGGGTGGGGCCCACATGATTTCCCCGTGGGGCCCACGTGTTTTCCGGGTGGGGCCCACGTGATTTCCGGGTGGGGCCCACGTGATTTCCGGGTGGGGCCCACGTGATTTCCGGGTGGGGCCCACGTGATTTCCCCGTGGGGCCAACGTGATTTCCGGGTGGGCCCCACGTGATTTCCGGGTGTGGCCCACGTGATTTCCGGGTGGGGCCCACGTGATTTCCGGGTGGGGCCCACGTGATTTCCGGGTGGGGCCCACGTGATTTCCGGGTGGGGCCCACGTGATTTCCGGGTGGGGCCCACGTGATTTCCGGGTGGGGCCCACGTGATTTCCGGGTGGGTTCCACGTGATTTCCGGGTGGGGCCCACGTGATTTCCGGGTGGGGCCCACGTGATTTCCGGGTGGGGCCCACGTGATTTTCGGGTGGGGCCCACGTGATTTCCGGGTGGGGCCCACGTGATTTCCGGGTGGGGCCCACGTGATTTCCGGGTGGGGCCCACGTGATTTCCGGGTGGGGCCCACGTGATTTCCCCGTGGGGCCCACGTGATTTCCCCGTGGGGCCCACGTGATTTCCGGGTGGGGCCCACGTGATTTCCGGGTGGGGCCCACGTGATTTCCGGGTGGGGCCCACGTGATTTCCGGGTGGGGCCCACGTGATTTCCGGGTGGGGCCCACGTGATTTCCGGGTGGGGCCCACGTGATTTCCGGGTGGGGCCCACGTGATTTCCGGGTGGGGCCCACGTGATTTCCGGGTGCGGCCCACGTGATTTCCGGGTGGGGCCCACGTGATTTCCCCGTGGGGCCCACGTGATTTCCGGGTGGGGCCCACGTGATTTCCGGGTGGGGCCCACGTGATTTCCGGGTGGGGCCCACGTGATTTCCCCGTGGGGCCAACGTGATTTCCCCGTGGGGCCCACGTGATTTCCGGGTGGGGCCCACGTGATTTCCGGGTGGGGCCCACGTGATTTCCGGGTGGGGCCCATGTGATTTCCGGGTGGGGCCCACGTGATTTCCGGGTTGGCCCCACGTGATTTCCGGGTGGGGCCCACGTGATTTCCGGGTGGGGCCCACGTGATTTCCGGGTGGGGCCCACGTGATTTCCGGGTGGGGCCCACGTGATTTCCGGGTGGGGCCCACGTGATTTCCCCGTGGGGCCCACGTGATTTCCCGGTGGGGCCCACGTGATTTCCGGGTGGGGCCCACGTGATTTCCGGGTGGGGCCCACGTGATTTCCGGGTGGGGCCCACGTGATTTCCGGGTGGGGCCCACGTGATTTCCGGGTGGGGCCCACGTGATTTCCGGGTGGGGCCCACGTGATTTCCGGGTGGGGCCCACGTGATTTCCGGGTGGGGCCCACGTGATTTCCCCGTGGGGCCCACGTGATTTCCGGGTGGGGCCCACGTGATTTCCCCGTGAGGCCCACGTGATTTCCCCGTGGGGCCCACGTGATTTCCGGGTGGGGCCCACGTGATTTCCGGGTGGGGCCCACGTGATTTCCGGGTGGGGCCCACGTGATTTCCGGTTGGGGCCCACGTGATTTCCGGGTGGGGCCCACGTGATTTCCGGGTGGGGCCCACGTGATTTCCGGGTGGGGCCCACGTGATTTCCCCGTGGGGCCCACGTGATTTCCGGGTGGGGCCCACGTGATTTCCGGGTGGGGCCCACGTGATTTCCGGGTGGGGCCCACGTGATTTCCGGGTGGGGCCCACGTGATTTCCGGGTGGGGCCCACGTGATTTCCCCGTGGGGCCCACGTGATTTCCGGGTGGGGCCCACGTGATTTCCGGGTGGGGCCCACGTGATTTCCGGGTGGGGCCCACGTGATTTCCCCGTGGGGCCAACGTGATTTCCCCGTGGGGCCCACGTGATTTCCGGGTGGGGCCCACGTGATTTCCGGGTGGGGCCCACGTGATTTACGGGTGGGGCCCACGTGATTTCCGGGCGGGGCCCACGTGATTTCCGGGTTGGCCCCACGTGATTTCCGGGTGGGGCCCACGTGATTTCCGGGTGGGGCCCACGTGATTTCCGGGTGGGGCCCACGTGATTTCCGGGTGGGGCCCACGTGATTTCCGGGTGGGGCCCACGTGATTTCCGCGTGGGGCCCACGTGATTTCCCCGTGGGGCCCACGTGATTTCCCCGTGGGGCCCACGTGATTTCCGGGTGGGGCCCACGTGATTTCCGGGTGGGGCCCACGTGATTTCCGGGTGGGGCCCACGTGATTTCCGGGTGGGGCCCACGTGATTTCCGGGTGGGGCCCACGTGATTTCCGGGTGGGCCCCACGTGATTTCCGTGTGGGGCCCACGTGATTTCCGGGTGGGGCCCACGTGATTTCCGGGTGGGGCCCACGTGATTTCCGGGTGGGCCCCACGTGATTTCCGGGTGGGGCCCACGTGATTTCCGGGTGGGGCCCACGTGATTTCCGGGTGGGGCCCACGTGATTTCCGGGTGGGGCCCACGTGATTTCCGGGTGGGGCCCACGTGATTTCCCCGTGGGGCCCACGTGATTTCCGGCTGGGGCCCACGTGATTTCCGGGTGGGGACCACGTGATTTCCCCGTGGGGCCCACGTAATTTCCCCGTGGGGCCCACGTGATTTCCGGGTGGGGCCCACGTGATTTCCGGGTGGGGCCCACGTGATTTCCCCGTGGGGCCCACGTGATTTCCCCGTGGGGCCCACGTGATTTCCGGGTGGGGCCCACGTGATTTCAGGGTGGGGCCCACGTGATTTCCCCGTGGGGCCCACGTGATTTCCCCTTGGGCCCACGTGATTTCCCCCTGGGGCCCACGTGATTTCCGGGTGGGGCCCACGTGATTTCCCCGTGGGGCCCACGTGATTTCCGGGTGGGCCCCACGTGATTACCGGGTGGGGCCCACGTGATTTCCGGGTGGGGCCCACGTGATTTCCGGGTGGGGCCCACGTGATTTCCGGGTGGGGCCCACGTGATTTCCGGGTGGGGCCCACGTGATTTCCGGGTGGGGCCCACGTGATTTCCGGGTGGGGCCCACATGATTTCCCCGTGGGGCCCACGTGTTTTCCGGGTGGGGCCCACGTGATTTCCGGGTGGGGCCCACGTGATTTCCGGGTGGGGCCCACGTGATTTCCCCGTGGGGCCCACGTGATTTCCGGGTGGGCCCCACGTGATTTCCGGGTGTGGCCCACGTGATTTCCGGGTGGGGCCCACGTGATTTCCGGGTGGGGCCCACGTGATTTCCGGGTGGGGCCCACGTGATTTCCGGGTGGGGCCCACGTGATTTCCCCGTGGGGCCCACGTGATTTCCGGGTGGGGCCCACGTGATTTCCGGGTGGGGCCCACGTGATTTCCGGGTGGGGCCCACGTGATTTCCGGGTGGGTTCCACGTGATTTCCGGGTGGGGCCCACGTGATTTCCGGGTGGGGCCCACGTGATTTCCGGGTGGGGCCCACGTGATTTCCGGGTGGGGCCCACGTGATTTCCGGGTGGGGCCCACGTGATTTCCGGGTGGGGCCCACGTGATTTCCGGGTGGGGCCCACGTGATTTCCGGGTGGGGCCCACGTGATTTCCCCGTGGGGCCCACGTGATTTCCCCGTGGGGCCCACGTGATTTCCGGGTGGGGCCCACGTGATTTCCGGGTGGGGCCCACGTGATTTCCGGGTGGGGCCCACGTGATTTCCGGGTGGGGCCCACGTGATTTCCGGGTGGGGCCCACGTGATTTCCCCGTGGGGCCCACGTGATTTCCGGGTGGGGCCCACGTGATTTCCGGGTGGGGCCCACGTGATTTCCGGGTGGGGCCCACGTGATTTCCGGGTGGGGCCCACGTGATTTCCGGGTGGGGCCCACGTGATTTCCCCGTGGGGCCCACGTGATTTCCGGGTGGGGCCCACGTGATTTCCGGGTGGGGCCCACGTGATTTCCGGGTGGGGCCCACGTGATTTCCCCGTGGGGCCAAGGTGATTTCCCCGTGGGGCCCACGTGATTTCCGGGTGGGGCCCACGTGATTTCCGGGTGGGGCCCACGTGATTTCCGGGTGGGGCCCATGTGATTTCCGGGTGGGGCCCACGTGATTTCCGGGTTGGCCCCACGTGATTTCCGGGTGGGGCCCACGTGATTTCCGGGTGGGGCCCACGTGATTTCCAGGTGGGGCCCACGTGATTTCCGGGTGGGGCCCACGTGATTTCCGGGTGGGGCCCACGTGATTTCCCCGTGGGGCCCACGTGATTTCCCGGTGGGGCCCACGTGATTTCCGGGTGGGGCCCACGTGATTTCCGGGTGGGGCCCACGTGATTTCCGGGTGGGGCCCACGTGATTTCCGGGTGGGGCCCACGTGATTTCCGGGTGGGGCCCACGTGATTTCCGGGTGGGGCCCACGTGATTTCCGGGTGGGGCCCACGTGATTTCCGGGTGGGGCCCACGTGATTTCCCCGTGGGGCCCACGTGATTTCCGGGTGGGGCCCACGTGATTTCCCCGTGAGGCCCACGTGATTTCCCCGTGGGGCCCACGTGATTTCCGGGTGGGGCCCACGTGATTTCCGGGTGGGGCCCACGTGATTTCCGGGTGGGGCCCACGTGATTTCCGGTTGGGGCCCACGTGATTTCCGGCTGTGGCCCACGTGATTTCCGGGTGGGGTCCACGTGATTTCCGGGTGGGGCCCACGTGATTTCCCCGTGGGGCCCACGTGATTTCCGGGTGGGGCCCACGTGATTTCCGGGTGGGGCCCACGTGATTTCCGGGTGGGGCCCACGTGATTTCCTTGTGGGGCCCACGTGATTTCCCCGTGGGGCCCACGTGATTTCCGGGTGGGGCCCACGTGATTTCCGGGTGGGGCCCACGTGATTTCCGGGTGGGGCCCACGTGATTTCCGGGTGGGGCCCACGTGATTTCCGGGTGGGGCCCACGTGATTTCCGGGTGGGGCCCACGTGATTTCCGGGTGGGGCCCACGTGATTTCCGGGTGGGGCCCACGTGATTTCCGGGTGGGGCCCACGTGATTTCCCCGAGGGGCCCACGTGATTTCCGGGTGGGGCCCACGTGATTTCCGGGTGGGGCCCACGTGATTTCCGGATGTGGCCCACGTGTTTTCCGGGTGGGGCCCACGTGATTTCCGGGTGGGGCCCACGTGATTTCCGGGTGGGGCCCACGTGATTTCCGGGTGGGCCCCACGTGATTTCCGGGTGGGGCCCACGTGATTTCCGGGTGGGGCCCACGTGATTTCGGGGTGGGGCCCACGTGATTTCCGGGTGGGGCCCACGTGATTTCCGGCTGGGGCCCACGTGATTTCCGGGTGGGGCCCACGTGATTTCCCCGTGGGGCCCACGTGATTTCCGGGTGGGGCCCACGTGATTTCCCCGTGAGGCCCACGTGATTTCCCCGTGGGGCCCACGTGATTTCCGGGTGGGGCCCACGTGATTTCCGGGTGGGGCCCACGTGATTTCCGGTTGGGGCCCACGTGATTTCCGGCTGTGGCGCACGTGATTTCCGGGTGGGGTCCACGTGATTTCCGGGTGGGGCCCACGTGATTTCCCCGTGGGGCCCACGTGATTACCGGGTGGGGCCCACGTGATTTCCGGGTGGGGCCCACGTGATTTCCGGGTGGGGCCCACGTGATTTCCGGGTGGGGCCCACGTGAATTCCCCATGGGCCCACGTGATTTCCGGGTGGGGCCCACGTGATTTCCGGGTGGGGCCCACGTGATTTCCGGGTGGGGCCCACGTGATTTTCGGGTGGGGCCCACGTGATTTCCGGGTGGGGCCCACGTGATTTCCGGCTGTGGCCCACGTGATTTCCGGGTGGGGCCCACGTGATTTCCGGGTGGGGCCCACGTGATTTCCCCGTGGGGCCCACGTGATTTCCGGGTGGGGCCCACGTGATTTCCGGGTGGGGCCCACGTCATTTCCGGGTGGGGCCCACGTGATTTCCGGGTGGGGCCCACGTGATTTCCCCGTGGGGCCCACGTGATTTCCGGGTGGGGCCCACGTGATTTCCGGGTGGGGCCCACGTGATTTCCGGGTGGGGCCCACGTGATTTCCGGGTGGGGCCCACGTGATTTCCGGGTGGGGCCCACGTGATTTCCGGGTGGGGCCCACGTGATTTCCGGGTGGGGCCCACGTGATTTCCGGGTGGGGCCCACGTGATTTCCCCGAGGGGCCCACGTGATTTCCGGGTGGGGCCCACGTGATTTCCGGGTGGGGCCCACGTGATTTCCGGGTGGGGCCCACGTGATTTCCGGGTGGGGCCCACGTGATTTCCGGGTGGGGCCCACGTGATTTCCGGGTGGGGCCCACGTGATTTCCGGGTGGGGCCCACGTGATTTCCCCGTGGGGCCCACGTGATTTCCCCATGGGGCCCACGTGATTTCCGGCTGGGGCCCACGTGATTTCCGGGTGGGGTCCACGTGATTTCCAGGTGGGGCCCACGTGATTTCCCCGTGGGGCCCACGTGATTTCCGGGTGGGGCCCACGTGATTTCCGGGTGGGGCCCACGTGATTTCCGGGTGGGGCCCACGTGATTTCCGGGTGGGGCCCACGTGATTTCCGGATGTGGCCCACGTGTTTTCCGGGTGGGGCCCACGTGATTTCCGGGTGGGGCCCACGTGATTTCCGGGTGGGGCCCACGTGATTTCCGGGTGGGCCCCACGTGATTTCCGGGTGGGGCCCACGTGATTTCCGGGTGGGGCCCACGTGATTTCGGGGTGGGGCCCACGTGATTTCCGGGTGGGGCCCACGTGATTTCCGGCTGGGGCCCACGTGATTTCCGGGTGGGGCCCACGTGATTTCCGGGTGGGGCCCACGTGATTTCCGGGTGGGGCCCACGTGATTTCCGGGTGGGGCCCACGTGATTTCCCCGTGGGGCCCACGTGATTTCCGGGTGGGGCCCACGTGATTTCCGGGTGGGGCCCACGTGATTTCCCCGTGGGGCCCACGTGATTTCCGGGTGGGGCCCACGTGATTTCCGGGTGGGGCCCACGTGATTTCCGGGTGGGGCCCACGTGATTTCCGGGTGGGGCCCACGTGATTTCCCCGTGGGGCCCACGTGATTTCCCCGTCGGGCCCACGTGATTTCCGGGTGGGGCCCACGTGATTTCCGGGTGGGGCCCACGTGATTTCCCGGTGGGGCCCACGTGATTTCCGGGTGGGGCCCACGTGATTTCCGGGTGGGGCCCACGTGATTTCCTGGTGGGCCCCACGTGATTTCCGTGTGGGGCCCACGTGATTCCCGGGTGGGGCCCACGTGATTTCCCCGTGGGGCCCACGTGATTTCCGGGTGGGCCCCACGTGATTTCCGGGTGGGGCCCACGTGATTTCCCCGTGGGGCCCACGTGATTTCCCCATGGGGCCCACGTGATTTCCGGGTGGGGCCCACGTGATTTCCGGGTGGGGCCCACGTGATTTCCGGGTGGGGCCCACGTGATTTCCGGTTGGGCCCCACGTGATTTCCGGGTGGGGCCCACGTGATTTCCGGGTGGGGCCCACGTGATTTCCGGGTGGGGCCCACGTGATTTCCGGGTGGGGCCCACGTGATTTCCGGGTGGGGCCCACGTGATTTCCGGGTGGGGCCCACGTGATTTCCGGGTGGGGCCCACGTGATTTCCGGGTGGGGCCCACGTGATTTCCGGGTGGGGCCCACGTGATTTCCGGGTGGGGCCCACGTGATTTCCGGGTGGGCCCCACGTGATTTCCGGGTGGGGCCCACGTGATTTCCGGGTGGGGCCCACGTGATTTCCGGGTGGGGCCCACGTGATTTCCGGGTGGGGCCCACGTGATTTCCGGGTGGGCCCCACGTGATTTCCGGGTGGGGCCCACGTGATTTCCGGGTGGGGCCCACGTGATTTCCCCGTGGGGCCCACGTGATTTCCAGGTGGGGCCCACGTGATTTCCGGGTGGGGCCCACGTGATTTCCCCGTGGGGCCCACGTGATTTCCCCGTGGGGCCCACGTGATTTCCCCGTGGGGCCCACGTGATTTCCGGCTGGGGCCCACGTGATTTCCGGGTGGGGCCCACGTGATTTCCGGGTGGGGCCCACGTGATTTCCGGGTGGGGCCCACGTGATTTCCGGGTGGGGCCCACGTGATTTCCGGGTGGGGCCCACGTGATTTCCGCGTGGGGCCCACGTGATTTCCCCGTGGGGCCCACGTGATTTCCCCGTGGGGCCCACGTGATTTCCGGGTGGGGCCCACGTGATTTCCGGGTGGGGCCCACGTGATTTCCGGGTGGGGCCCACGTGATTTCCGGGTGGGGCCCACGTGATTTCCCCGTGGGGCCCACGTGATTTCCGGGTGGGCCCCACGTGATTTCCGTGTGGGGCCCACGTGATTTCCGGGTGGGGCCCACGTGATTTCCGGGTGGGGCCCACGTGATTTCCGGGTGGGCCCACGTGATTTCCGGGTGGGGCCCACGTGATTTCCGGGTGGGGCCCACGTGATTTCCGGGTGGGGCCCACGTGATTTCCGGGTGGGGCCCACGTGATTTCCGGGTGGGGCCCACGTGATTTCCTCGTGGGGCCCACGTGATTTCCGGCTGGGGCCCACGTGATTTCCGGGTGGGGACCACGTGATTTCCCCGTGGGGCCCACGTGATTTCCCCGTGGGGCCCACGTGATTTCCGGGTGGGGCCCACGTGATTTCCGGGTGGGGCCCACGTGATTTCCCCGTGGGGCCCACGTGATTTCCCCGTGGGGCCCACGTGATTTCCGGGTGGGGCCCACGTGATTTCAGGGTGGGGCCCACGTGATTTCCCCGTGGGGCCCACGTGATTTCCCCGTTGGGCCCACGTGATTTCCCCGTGGGGCCCACGTGATTTCCGGGTGGGGCCCACGTGATTTCCGGGTGGGGCCCACGTGATTTCCCCGTGGGGCCCACGTGATTTCCGGGTGGGCCCCACGTGATTACCGGGTGGGGCCCACGTGATTTCCGGGTGGGGCCCACGTGATTTCCGGGTGGGGCCCACGTGATTTCCCCGTGGGGCCCACGTGATTTCCGGGTGGGCCCCACGTGATTTCCGGGTGTGGCCCACGTGATTTCCGGGTGGGGCCCACGTGATTTCCGGGTGGGGCCCACGTGATTTCCGGGTGGGGCCCACGTGATTTCCGGGTGGGGCCCACGTGATTTCCGGGTGGGGCCCACGTGATTTCCGGGTGGGGCCCACGTGATTTCCGGGTGGGGCCCACGTGATTTCCGGGTGGGGCCCACGTGATTTCCGGGTGGGGCCCACGTGATTTCCGGGTGGGGCCCACGTGATTTCCGGGTGGGGCCCACGTGATTTCCCCGTGGGGGCCACGTGATTTCCCCGTGGGGCCCACGTGATTTCCGGGTGGGGCCCACGTGATTTCCGGGTGGGGCCCACGTGATTTCAGGGTGGGGCCCACGGGATTTCCGGGTGGGGCCCACGTGATTTCCGGGTGGGGCCCACGTGATTTCCGTGTGGGGCCCACGTGATTTCCGGGTGGGGCCCACGTGATTTCCGGGTGGGGCCCACGTGATTTCCGGGTGGGGCCCACGTGATTTCCGGCTGGGGCCCACGTGATTTCCGGGTGGTGCCCACGTGATTTCCCCGTGGGGCCCACGTGATTTCCCCGTGGGGCCCACGTGATTTCCGGGTGGGCCCCACGTGATTTCCGGGTGGGGCCCACGTGATTTCCCCGTGGGGCCCACGTGATTTCCGGGTGGGGCCCACGTGATTTCCGGGTGGGGCCCACGTGATTTCCGGGTGGGGCCCACGTGATTTCCGGTTGGGGCCCACGTGATTTCCGGGTGGGACCCACGTGTTTTCCGGGTGGGGCCCACGTGATTTCCGGGTGGGGCCCACGTGATTTCCGGGTGGGCCCCACGTGATTTCCGGGTGGGGCCCACGTGATTTCCGGGTGGGGCCCACGTGATTTCCGGGTGGGGCCCACGTGATTTCCGGGTGGGGCCCACGTGATTTCCGGGTGGGGCCCACGTGATTTCCGGGTGGGGCCCACGTGATTTCCGGGTGGGGCCCACGTGATTTCCGGGTGGGGCCCACGTGATTTCCGGGTGGGGCCCACGTGATTTCCGGGTGGGGCCCACGTGATTTCCCCGTGGGGCCCACGTGATTTCCGGGTGGGGCCCACGTGATTTCCGGGTGGGGCCCACGTGATTTCCCCGTGGGGCCCACGTGATTTCCGGGTGGGGCCCACGTGATTTCCGGGTGGGGCCCACGTGATTTCCGGGTGGGGCCCACGTGATTTCCGGGTGGGGCCCACGTGATTTCCGGGTGGGGCCCACGTGATTTCCGGGTGGGGCCCACGTGATTTCCGGGTGGGGCCCACGTGATTTCCGGGTGGGCCCCACGTGATTTCCGGGTGGGGCCCACGTGATTTCCGGGTGGGGCCCACGTGATTTCCCCGTGGGGCCCACGTGATTTCCGGGTGGGGCCCACGTGATTTCCGGGTGGGGCCCACGTGATTTCCGGGTGGGGCCCACGTGATTTCCGGGTGGGGCCCACGTGATTTCCGGGTGGGGCCCACGTGATTTCCGGGTGGGGCCCACGTGATTTCCGGGTGGGGCCCACGTGATTTCCGGGTGGGGCCCACGTGATTTCCGGGTGGGGCCCACGTGATTTCCCCGTGGGGCCCACGTGATTTCCGGGTGGGGCCCACGTGATTTCCGGGTGGGGCCCACGTGATTTCCGGGTGGGGCCCACGTGATTTCCGGGTGGGGCCCACGTGATTTCCGGGTGGGGCCCACGTGATTTCCGGGTGGGGCCCACGTGATTTCCCCGTGGGGCCCACGTGATTTCCGGGTGGGGCCCACGTGATTTCCGGGTGGGGCCCACGTGATTTCCGGGTGGGGCCCACGTGATTTCCGGGTGGGGCCCACGTGATTTCCGGGTGGGGCCCACGTGATTTCCGGGTGGGCCCCACGTGATTTCCGGGTGGGGCCCACGTGATTTCCGGGTGGGGCCCACGTGATTTCCGGGTGGGGCCCACGTGATTTCCGGGTGGGGCCCACGTGATTTCCGGGTGGGGCCCACGTGATTTCCGGGTGGGCCCCACGTGATTTCCGGGTGGGGCCCACGTGATTTCCGGGTGGGGCCCACGTGATTTCCGGGTGGGGCCCACGTGATTTCCGGGTGGGGCCCACGTGATTTCCGGGTGGGGCCCACGTGATTTCCGGGTGGGCCCCACGTGATTTCCGGGTGGGGCCCACGTGATTTCCGGGTGGGGCCCACGTGATTTCCGGGTGGGGCCCACGTGATTTCCCCGTGGGGCCCACGTGATTTCCCGGTGGGGCCCACGTGATTTCCCCGTGGGGCCCACGTGATTTCCGGGTGGGGCCCATGTGATTTCCCCGTGGGGCCCACGTGATTTCCGGGTGGGGCCCACGTGATTTCCCCGTGGGGCCCACGTGATTTCCCGGTGGGGCCCACGTGATTTCCCCGTGGGGCCCACGTGATTTCCGGGTGGGGCCCACGTGATTTCCGGGTGGGGCCCACGTGATTTCCGGGTGGGGCCCACGTGATTTCCGGGTGGGGCCCACGTGATTTCCGTGTGGGGCCCACGTGATTTCCGGGTGGGCCCCACGTGATTTCCGGGTGGGGCCCACGTGATTTCCGGGTGGGGCCCACGTGATTTCCGAGTGGGCCCCACGTGATTTCCGGGTGGGCCCCACGTGATTTCCGCGTGGGGCCCACGTGATTTCCCCGTGGGGCCCACGTGATTTCCCCGTGGGGCCCACGTGATTTCCGGGTGGGGCTCACGTGATTTCCGGGTGGGGCCCACGTGATTTCCGGGTGGGGCCCACGTGATTTCCGGGTGGGGCCCACGTGATTTCCGGGTGGGGCCCACGTGATTTCCGGGTGGGCCCCACGTGATTTCCGTGTGGGGCCCACGTGATTTCCGGGTGGTGCCCACGTGATTTCCCCGTGGGGCCCACGTGATTTCCCCGTGGGGCCCACGTGATTTCCGGGTGGGCCCCACGTGATTTCCGGGTGGGGCCCACGTGATTTCCGGGTGGGGCCCACGTGATTTCCGGGTGGGGCCCACGTGATTTCCCCGTGGGGCCCACGTGATTTCCGGGTGGGGCCCACGTGATTTCCCCGTGGGGCCCACGTGATTTCCCCGTGGGGCCCACGTGATTTCCGGGTGGGGCCCACGTGATTTCCGGGTGGGGCCCACGTGATTTCCGGGTGGGGCCCACGTGATTTCCGGGTGGGGCCCACGTGATTTCCCCGTGGGGCCCACGTGATTTCCCCGTGGGGCCCACGTGATTTCCGGGTGGGGCCCACGTGATTTCCGGGTGGGGCCCACGTGATTTCCGGGTGGGGCCCACGTGATTTCCGGCTGGGGCCCACGTGATTTCCGGGTGGGGCCCACGTGATTTCCGGGCGGGGCCCACGTGATTTCCGGGTGGGGCCCACGTGATTTCCGGGTGGGGCCCACGTGATTTCCGGGTGGGGCCCACGTGATTTCCGGGTGGGGCCCACGTGATTTCCCCGTGGGGGCCACGTGATTTCCCCGTGGGGCCCACGTGATTTCCGGGTGGGGCCCACGTGATTTCCGGGTGGGGCCCACGTGATTTCAGGGTGGGGCCCACGGGATTTCCGGGTGGGGCCCACGTGATTTCCGGGTGGGGCCCACGTGATTTCCGGGTGGGGGCCCACGTGATTTCCGGGTGGGGCCCACGTGATTTCTGGGTGGGGCCCACGTGATTTCCGGGTGGGCCCCACGTGATTTCCGGGTGGGGCCCACGTGATTTCCGGGTGGGGCCCACGTGATTTCCGGGTGGGGCCCACGTGATTTCCGGGTGGGGCCCACGTGATTTCCGGGTGGGGCCCACGTGATTTCCCCGTGGGGCCCACGTGATTTCCGGCTGGGGCCCACGTGATTTCCGGGTGGGGCCCACGTGATTTCCGGGTGGGGCCCACGTGATTTCCGGGTGGGGCCCACGTGATTTCCCCGTGGGGCCCACGTGATTTCCGGGTGGGCCCCACGTGATTTCCGGGTGGGGCCCACGTGATTTCCGGGTGGGGCCCACGTGATTTCCGGGTGGGGCCCACGTGATTTCCGGGTGGGGCCCACGTGATTTCCGGGTGGGGCCCACGTGATTTCCGGGTGGGGCCCACGTGATTTCCCCGTGGGGCCCACGTGATTTCCGGGTGGGGCCCACGTGATTTCCGGGTGGGGCCCACGTGATTTCCGGGTGGGGCCCACGTGATTTCCCCGTGGGGCCCACGTGATTTCCCCGTGGGGCCCACGTGATTTCCGGGTGGGGCCCACGTGATTTCCGGGTGGGGCCCACGTGATTTCCGGGTGGGGCCCACGTGATTTCCGGGTGGGGCCCACGTGATTTCCCCGTGGGGCCCACGTGATTTCCCCGTGGGGCCCACGTGATTTCCGGGTGGGGCCCACGTGATTTCCGGGTGGGGCCCACGTGATTTCCGGGTGGGGCCCACGTGATTTCCGGGTGGGGCCCACGTGATTTCCCCGTGGGGCCCACGTGATTTCCCCGTGGGGCCCACGTGATTTCCGGGTGGGGCCCACGTGATTTCCGGGTGGGGCCCACGTGATTTCCGGGTGGGGCCCACGTGATTTCCGGCTGGGGCCCACGTGATTTCCGGGTGGGGCCCACGTGATTTCCGGGTGGGGCCCACGTGATTTCCGGGTGGGGCCCACGTGATTTCCGGGTGGGGCCCACGTGATTTCCGGGTGGGGCCCACGTGATTTCCGGGTGGGGCCCACGTGATTTCCGGGTGGGGCCCACGTGATTTCCGGGTGGGGCCCACGTGATTTCCGGGTGGGGCCCACGTGATTTCCCCGTGGGGGCCACGTGATTTCCCCGTGGGGCCCACGTGATTTCCGGGTGGGGCCCACGTGATTTCCGGGTGGGGCCCACGTGATTTCCCCGTGGGGCCCACGTGATTTCCCCGTGGGGCCCACGTGATTTCCGGGTGGGGCCCACGTGATTTCCGGGTGGGGCCCACGTGATTTCCGGGTGGGGCCCACGTGATTTCCGGGTGGGGCCCACGTGATTTCCGGCTGGGGCCCACGTGATTTCCGGGTGGGGCCCACGTGATTTCCGGGTGGGGCCCACGTGATTTCCGGCTGGGGCCCACGTGATTTCCGGGTGGGGACCACGTGATTTCCCCGTGGGGCCCACGTAATTTCCCCGTGGGGCCCACGTGATTTCCGGGTGGGGCCCACGTGATTTCCGGGTGGGGCCCACGTGATTTCCCCGTGGGGCCCACGTGATTTCCCCGTGGGGCCCACGTGATTTCCGGGTGGGGCCCACGTGATTTCAGGGTGGGGCCCACGTGATTTCCCCGTGGGGCCCACGTGATTTCCCCGTTGGGCCCACGTGATTTCCCCGTGGGGCCCACGTGATTTCCGGGTGGGGCCCACGTGATTTCCGGGTGGGGCCCACGTGATTTCCCCGTGGGGCCCACGTGATTTCCGGGTGGGGCCCACGTGATTTCCGGGTGGGGCCCACGTGATTTCCGGGTGGGGCCCACGTGATTTCCGGGTGGGGCCCACGTGATTTCCGGGTGGGGCCCACGTGATTTCCGGGTGGGGCCCACGTGATTTCCGGGTGGGGCCCACGTGATTTCCCCGTGGGGCCCACGTGATTTCCGGGTGGGCCCCACGTGATTTCCGGGTGGGGCCCACGTGATTTCCGGGTGGGCCCCACGTGATTTCCGGGTGGGCCCCACGTGATTTCCGGGTGGGGCCCACGTGATTTCCCCGTGGGGCCCACGTGATTCTTATTCAGTTACAGCAAGGGTGTGAAGTACCTGTTGGAAGTTCCAGAGGTTAGATGTCATTATCAGTGAGATGCCTCAGCGGAAAACGGCCTCATCTAGCCTGGAGTGGAGAACCTCCTGGATTTTTTCGAGTTGGGGCAGGTGCTCTCGTCTTATGACGGTGACCTATGGGACTCGCTCTGGTGTCCTCAGGACTGGCCAGTCCCCATGCGAGTTGCTCGCGGGCCTTTTGGGATTCCTCTCCCTTCGATGCCAGGGCCAAAGACCTTGTGTGGAGTCGGGGCCGGAACCTGAGGATTCCTCTCCAGTGCTGACATGGAACTTGGGGTACTTCTGGACTCTCCCCAGGGGAGTCAGTACTCGTCTCGAGAGGTGGCATGCATGTGCGCTTTCCTCTCGAGCTGTAGCAGCAGTGTCACGCTTCCGGTCGCGTCGATCATGGGATCAGTGGCTTTCCCTTGAGGATTTCCCACGAGGCTTTTCCACGAGTCTGCGGGGGGCGGGGTCCGGTGGGAGCGGGTGCTGTGCTGGGATGAGGCCCTTTATCCTTACATCTTCCTGTGGGAACGGAATCGGGGAGCTCTGTGGCCTTGCCGCCTTCAGTGGCTTCCTCTGCACAGGGGCCTAGTGCCTTCTGCCTTCTGTCAGGCGTTACGGGGTTTGGGCTTCGCTTTGTCGGCCTTGGCCTTGGCCCTGGCCTGGGCCTTGGCCTTACCCTTGGCGTTGCCCTTGCCCTTGCCCTTGGCCTTGGGCTTGGCCTTCCCTAGGCCTTGTCCTTGGCCTTACCTTGTCCTTGCCCTTACATTGTCCTTGCCCTTAAACTTAAACTTGACCTTGACCTTGACTTTGACCTTGACCTTGGACTTGACTTTGACCTTGAACTTGACCTTGACCTTGAACTTGAACTTGACCAACAAGGGGAGACCAGATTTGCTCAGAGCAGCGGAGGTCCAGAGGCAGGGCCGTGTATCTCCCCTTCCCTTTGTGATCACTGCAAAGACATTCCTAGCTGATAGCGGGAGTGCCCATGAAGAAGCAAGCAGTGGGAGTGTGTTTGACACGACTGTGTGCCTCAACTCCACAAGGGGCCTTTCCTCTTGAAGTAGTCCACTTGTCCCCTTGGGGAGGGTGTCATGCCTCTTTTCTCACACTGCCAAAGGGTGGAGCAAAGCTCGCTCTGTCAGAGGTACAAAAACAGCAACTGAATGGATTTTCAAGCTCTTGCTAGGCTGCACCCTTTCAGGGCCCACTTTACTGAAACAGGTGCTCTGTGGCCCCCGGTTGGGTATGCAGGTTCACAAACAGGGTGAGATCCTGTCCAAGCCAACAATTTTCCTGAAAGACCTAGGCTCACTAAAGCTCTCCTCCAGAGCAAAGGGGATAGAGGAGATGTATGGAGGAGTCTTTGCCTTTCCCTATGAGTGTGGGGCTACTCCCTACAGCCCCAAGCTCAGGGATAACTGCCTCTAAGAAAGGAATGGCAAGAAGTGCTAATCTTGGAGGTTGGGACAGGGAGTTCGCAGCATGTGGGGAAAGAAAGACTTCTTCGGGGAAGAAGAGGCAACCACCGGGGGTGTGTTTGCAAGCCTCTATTTGGAAGGAACAGGTTTGCTTATACAACTCAAGACCTCCAGATCTGCTCAGAGGACTGAAGTTCCAGAGACAGGGCCATGTATCTCCCCTTCCCTTTGAGATCCTTGCCAAGACATTCCTAGCAGATTGTCGGAGTGCCCATGAAGAAGCAAGCAGCGGGAGTGTGCTTGACATCACTGGCTGCCTACCTGGGCTCAGCTCCTCAAGGGGCCTTTCTCTCCTGGTAGGCCCTATGTCCCCTTTGGGAGAGGGTTGTGCCCTCTTCCCTCCACACTGCCAAAGGGTGGAGGTGGAGCAAACTCGTTCTCTCCGAGGTAAAAGAAAGACAAATTGGATGGATTTTTAAGCTCTTGCTATGCTGCACCCCTCCAGGACCCACTCGAGCAAAACAGGTGCCCTGTGGCCCCTAGGTCGGGTATGCAGGTTCACACACTGGGTGTGATCCCGTCAAAGCCAAGAATTTTCCTGACAGACCTAGGCTCACTAGAGCTCTCCTCCAGAGGAAAGGGGACAGAAAAGATGTGTGTGTGGAGGTGGCTCTGCCTTTCCAGGTCCCAATCTCAGGGATAACTGCCCCTAAGAAAGGAACTGCTGCTGCTGCTGCTGCTGCTGCTGCTGCTGCTGCTAAGTTGCTTCAGTCGTGTTCGACTCTGTGCGACGCCATAGACGGTAGCCCACTAGGCTCCCCCGTCCCTGGGATTCTCCAGGCAAGAACAGTAAGTGGGTTGCCATTGCCTTCTCCAATGCATGAAAGTGAAAATGAAAGTGCAGTCGCTCAGTCGTGTCCGACCCTCAGCGACCCCATGGACTGCAGCCTACCAGGCTTCTCTGTCCATAGGATTTTCTGAAAGGAACTGCAAGAAGCACTTTTCCAGGAGGCTGGGAAAGGGAGTTCGCAGGATGTGGGGAAAGAGAGCCTCCTTCGGGGAAGAATAGGCGGCCACTTGTTTTGTGTTGCAAACCTCTATTTGGAAGGAACAGGTTAGCTTATACAAAGGGAGACCTCCAGATCTGCTCAGAGGACCGAAGTTGCAGAGGCAGGTCGGTGTATTTTCCCTTCACTTTGCGATCCTTGCAAAGACATTCCTTGCTGATAGATGACTCAGCAAGGGCCTTTGAGACTGTTGTTTTCTTTCCTAGGTTCAAAGATTCCTTCAGTTCCTAATATAGATATCCTAGAAATTATGTGACATCCGTGAAAATCTGATATGTCCTGGTCAAATGCTGTCAGTTATAATTCTAGTTATCATATTAAAGCATTTCAAGTCGCAGCAGTGACCAGATGACATTGTCAATTTCTATTTCATCAGGTTTTAACCATGTCCTCTATGGTTTCACACTGATGCCTTTGCAGAAATACTGCTACTTCAAGATATATGGAAAATACTTTTTTTAAGCTTACTGATAATTTGTTTGTTTGTTTGCTTGTCTTCTGGTAAGCTGGTACCAGATGCAATTTAGTCTCCTCTCTAGGTTAAGAGAACAAAGTTTTCTTAGAATGCAATTTTTGATCACAGACTATGAGTTTCTCTACCTTTCATTGATTTATAATTGTTTTCATCATCTGTTTTTTTTTTTTTTTACTTCGGTAAAGTAAATAAGCCTTATTTAAGATTTTGGTACATGTAGGATGGACTAAGCTTTCCCCACTCTTGCAAGTTCCCTTAACCCTTCAGATTCTTCTCGTGGGACCAAGATCTCACTTTCCTCCAGAGGGACAATCCAAGCTTTTTATCAGTTGATCTGCCCCTGACATCAGAGTCAAGTTGAGCACGAGTTGGCCTATAATTTAGGCATGAAACTATGACTACATAAAGAAAAGGTGACTTTATGATTCAGGGATGGCCATGATATGCCTTGCACTTCAGAGAAAATGGGTTAAAATGATTTTTTTTTCTTCAGAACTGCACAGCCAGTTCTTTCAGCATATGCAATTGAAAACATCTAGTCATTAGGTCAGTTTTCATTCCAATCCCAAAGAAAGGCAATGACAAAGAATATTCAAGCAGCTGCACAATTGCACTCATCTCACACACTAGTAAAGTAATGTTCAAAATTCTCCAAGTTCACATGAACTGTGAACTTCCAGATGTTCAAGAGGGATTTAAAAAATGCAGAGAAACCAGAGATCAAATTGCCAACATCCACTGGCTCATTGAAAAAGCAAGAGAGTTCCAGAAAAAAAAAATCTATTTCTGCTTTATTGACAATGCCAAAGCCTTTGACTGTGTGGATCACAAGAAACTGGGAAAAATTCTGAAAGAGATGGGAATACCAGACCACCTGACCTGTCTCTTGAGAAACCTGTATGCAGGTCAGGAAGAAACAGTTCGAACTGGACATGGAACAACAGACTGGTTCTAAATAGGAAAAGGAACATGTCAAGGCTGTATATTGTCACCCTGCTTATTTAACTTATATGCAGAGTACAGCATGAGAAACACTGGGCTGGAGGAAGCACACGCTGGAATCAAGGTTGCTGGGAGAAATATCAATAATCTCAGATATTCAGATGACACCACCCTTATGGCAGAAAGTGAAGAAGAGCTAAAGAGTCTCCTGATGAAAGTGAAAGAGGAGAGTGAAAAAGTTAGCTTAAAGCTCAGCATTCAGAAAACTAAAATCATTGCATCCAGTCTCATCACTTCATGGCAAATAGATGGGAAAACATTGGAAACAGCAGCAGACTATTTTTGGGGCTTGGAAATCACTGCAGGTGATGGCTGCCTCCATGAACTTAAAACATATTTATGACTTGGAAGAAAAGTGATGACCAAACTAGACAGCATATTAAAAAGCCGAGACGTTGCTTTGCCAACAAAGATCCATCCGGTCAAGGCTATGGTTTTTCCATATGTCATGGATGGATATGAAAGATGTACTATAAAGAAAGTGACAGCTGAAAATTTGATGCTTTTGAACTGTGGTGTTGGAGAAGATGCTTGTAGGTCGCTTAGACTACAAGGAGACGCACCCACTCCATCCTAAAGGAAATCAGGTCTGAATATCCATTGGAAGGACTAATACTGAACCTGAAACTCCAATACTTTGGCCACTTGATGTGAAGAGCTGACTCACTTGGAAGTTGCTTTGATTTGCCTATGAGTGTGGGAGCCCTCCCTGGGCAAAGGGCCTCAGGGGTCATTGCCACTGAATCACGACATCCAAGCAAGCGCATTCCAGCTGTGTGACATGCAGGAAGCAGGAGACTGGGAAAACTGTCTTCCTTAGAAGAAGGAAAGTCATCCACAGAGAGTGTGTTTTCAGGCCTCTCTTTGCAGCAAGTGTTTTGCTTCTCAGACATCAGAGCTGCAGGCTTGCTCTGAGGGCCTCAATTCCAGAGTCAGGGCTGTGTGTCTCACTGCACTTTCCAAGCATTGCAGACACATTCCTAGGTTGGAGCAGTGCTTCCCGTGAGAAAGAAGCCTCGGGAGTGTGTCTGAGCGGGCTGAGTGCCATGCTAGGGTCACCTAGTCGAGGGCACCTTGCACATCCAATGGGCCCCAGGCGAGTAGCTATGGACCGGCCCCTCGGTTGAGATATCCCAAAGCAGGGAACAAAGCTAGCTCTGTCAGAAGGAGGAAAACGGCAATGGGATGGATTTTCAAGCGGTTGCTAAGTCACACCACGTGAGGGCTCCGCGGGAAAGAAATGCGAATTTTGGCCTCTAGGCCCAGTATCCAGATGTGTGCACAGGATATTTTCCCCACAGGATCCAAGAATGTTCCAGACAGACCTAAGCTCACTAGCTCTCTCCTGCAGAGGAAATGAAATATTGTTGCTGAACCACGAAAAGATGCTGGGATTCTTGGCTCATGGAGGAGAAGAATTCAATCCAGGGCCCAAGATGAGGCTTGATTGCTCAGAGCTTTTGTGCAATCGAGTTTTATTCAAGTAGAAAGGAGATAGAGAAAGCTTCTGACAGAGACATCACAAGGGGCAGAAAGCGTACCCCCTTGCTAGCGTTAGTAATGGAGTTATATACTCTCCAATAAGTTATTACAATGAACAAAAGAATGTGTGGAGGTTGTAAAGACTCACTAGACCTACTCCCATAATTTACATTTTAAGATAACAGGATTAGCCAGAAGGTTTTTCCAGAGACCGTCCTCAAGAAGGATGCATGATTGTTATATAATCCTAAGGAATGTAGAGGGAAAAAAAAGTGTGTCCTTTCTTCCTCCTTGAGAATTCTAGACCCCTCTCTCCTTGGGGACCCTTGAACTTCTTATAAACCTGCCTTGGCAATGACTCTCTCAGAAACATGATTGAACAGCCGTTTGGAGCTTCCTTTGACTTTCCCTGGGAGGGAGGGAGCCCTCCCTGAGCACAGGGCCTCAGGGGCCATGGCCAATGAAAACTCATCTCCCAGTAAGTGCTTTTCAGCCCTGTGTGACTCTCAGCCCACAGGAGGCTGAGAAAACTCTCTTCCTTGGAGGAAGGAAAGGCAGCCCAAGAGTGTGTTTTCAGGCCTGTATCTTGCAGCAAGTGTTTGGCTTGTTAGACATAAGACCTGCAGGCCTGCTCCAACAGACTCCATTCCAGAATCAGGGCCTTGTGTCTCCCTGCAGTTTCCTGGCCTCGCAAACACATTCCTAGGTGAGAGCAGTCCTGCCCATGGGGAAGCAGGCTGCGGGAGTGTGTCTGAGGGGGCCAGGTGCCATGCTGGGGTCACCTGGTCGAGGGCACCTTGCACCTCCAATGGACCCCAGGCAAGGAGTTGCAGGCCACCACCTTGCTTCTGAAATCCCAAAGTGGGGAGCAAAGCTCGCTCTGTCAGAGGGAAGAAAACAGCAACAGGATGGATTTTCAAGCAGTTGCTAGGCTGTACTGCGTTAGGGCTCCAAGGAAGAAAAATGCAAATGTTAGCCCCTACGACTGGTATCCAGGTGGGCTCCCAGGATGATTTCCCCGCAGGATCCAAGAACGTTCCAGACAGACCTGGGCTCACTAGCTCCCTCCTGCAGAGGAAACATGATAGAACAGCTGTTTGGAGGTTGCTTTGACTTCCCCTGGGAGGGTAGGATCCCTCCCTGGGTGCAGGGCCTCAGGGGCCATTGCCGCTGAGAAATGCCCTCTAAGCCAGACCTTTCCAGCCTTGTATGACTCAGCACGGAGGAGACTGGAAAAGCTATCTTCCTTGGAGGAAGGAAAGGCAGCCCCAGAGAGTGTGTTTTCACACCTGTATCTTGCAGCAAGTGTTTGCGTCTCAGACGTCAGACCTCCAGGCCTGCTCCAACGGCCTCAGTTCCAGAGTCAGGGCCGTGTGTCTCCCTGCATTTTCTGAGCCTTGGGAACACATTCCTAGGTCAGAACAGTCCTGCCCATGGGGAAGGAGGCTGCGGGAGTGTGTCTGAGGGGGTCGGGTGCCATGCTGGGGTCCAATAGAGCTGGAACCTCCAATAGACCCCAGGACAACAGCGGTGGGGCTGCCCCTGGCATCCGAAATGCCAAAGTGAGAAGCAAAGCTAGCTCTATCAGAAGGAAGAAAAGAACAATTGGATGCATGTTCAGGCTGTTGTTGGGCCGCACCACTTCAGGGTCCCCCCCGAGAGGAACGGGCGCCCTGTGGCCCCTAGGTCCGATATGCAGGTTAACACACAGGGTGTGTCCCCATAGGAGCCAAGAATTTTCCTGACAGACCTAGGCTCACTAGAGCTCTCCTACAGGGCAAAAGGGATAGAACAGACTGTGGATGTGACTCTGCCTTTCCCAGCGAGCATGGGGCCCTGCCTACAGCCCCGGGCTCCAGGGAAAATTGTCCCTGAAAAATGACCTCCAAGAAGCGCTTTTCCAGCAGGCTGGGATGCAGAGTTCACAGGATGCGGGGAAAGTGATCGTCCTTCAGGGAAGAAGAGGCAGCCACCCAGTGTGTGTTTGCAAGCCTGTATTTGGAAGAAACTGGTTAGCTTCTTCAAGGGGAGACCTCCAGGTCTGCTCAGAGGACCGATATTCCAGAGGCAGCACCGCGGTATTGCTCATGAAGAAGCAGGATGCAGCAATGTGTCAGACATGACTGGGTGCCTTCCTGGGTTCAGCTCCGTGAGGGGCCTTTCCACTCAAAGTAGGTCCCATGCCTCCTTGGGGAGGAAGTGGGGCCCGCTTGCCTCCAAATTGCCAAAGGCTGGAACAAAGCTAGTTCTATCAGAGGTAAGAAAAGAGCAATTGGATGGATGTGGAAGCTGTTGCTGGGCCGCACTGCTTCAGGCCCCCCACCCCTCCGGCCCCGAGAGAAACAGGCGCCCTGTGGCCCCTCGGTCCTGTATGCAGTTTCACACATAGAATGTGTCCCCATAGGAGCCAAGAACTTTCCTGACAGACCTAGGCTCACTAGAGCTCTCCTACAGAGCAAAGGGGATGGGACAGATGTGTGGCTGTGGCTCTGCCTTTCCCTGGGAGTGTGGAGCCGCTCCCTATGGCCCTGGGCTCCAGGGGAAATTGCCCCTGAATAATGACCTCCAAGAAGCGCTTTTCCAACTGGCTGAGACGTGGAGTTCTCAGGATGCAGGGAAAGCGAGTGTCCCTTCAGGGAAGCAAAGGCAGTCACCTGTTATCATTACTTACTAGAATAGTAGGTACCTTCTCTGGTTGGGCAGAGGCCTTCACTACCTGATCTGAAAAAGAAAATGAAGTAGCTCGCTGATTTGAGAAATAATTCACAGACTTGGGTTTCCAACCAGTATAGAATCCGACAATGGCCCTGTCTTTGTAGCCGCGTTAATTAACAGGTATGTGAAGCTCTAAATATCAGTGGAAATTACATACAGCATATAGGCCCCTGTGTTCTGGAATGGTGGAAAGAAACAACCAAACTCTTCAAGAGACTCTTTCAAAATGGATCATAGAGACTGACTGTACATGGATGGGCTTGCTTCTGGCAGACTTACTCATATTACGGGTAACTGCACGTTCCCATAGTTGTTGTCCTTATGAAATTTTCGATGGGAGAACCCCCCACCCCACAATGAGGCAGGTGTTAGCAGATTTGCCACAAGTAAGCAGGTGGGATTTCACAGCAGCTGGAA
Organism: Ovis canadensis; assembly: GCF_042477335.2. Classification (NCBI taxonomy): domain Eukaryota; kingdom Metazoa; phylum Chordata; class Mammalia; order Artiodactyla; family Bovidae; genus Ovis; species Ovis canadensis. Next base: position 12,529,790 of record NC_091250.1, read on the forward strand.
CAATTAGGTAAGGTAATAAATCAGGTAACTAAGTTTGTGTAAAAAAAAATATCATTCCCCCTTGAGGAACAGATTCATGAATTTGTGCTCAGTGATCAGGTGTGGCTCAATGACTGGAAACACAATTCCTTGGCCTGACATCGGAAAGGTCCTTATACTGCTGTTTTAGCCACAATTCTGAAAGAGAAGGGAATACTAGACCACCTAACCTGCCTCTTGAGAAATCTGTATGAAGGTTAGAGCAGGACATGGAACAACAGACTGGTTCCAAAAAGGAAAAGGAGTATGTCAAGGCTGTATATTGTCACCCTGTTTTATTAACTTATATGCAGACTACATCATGAAAAATGCTGGGATGGAAGATACGTGAGCTGGAATCAAGATTCCCGGAAGAAATAGCAATAAACTTAGATATGCAGATGTCATCACAATTATGGCAGAATGGGAAGAGGAACGGGTATGTCGGGGAACTTTTTGAGTTGCAGTAAGGGTGTGAAGGACCTTTTGGAAGTTCCAGAGGTTTGGTGTGATTAGCCTCGAGAAGCCTCAGCGGAATTGGGCCTCATCTCGCCTGGAGGTCAAAACCTCCTGGATTTTCTCTAGTTCTGGCAGGTTCTCTCCACTTAGGACGGGGACCTCAGGGACCCCCTCTGGTGGCCTCAGGAAAGGCCAGTCCCCATGCGAGTTACTAGGAGGCCTCTCGGGATTCCTCTCACTTCGATGCCGGGGCCTAAGACCTTGTGTGGAGTCGGGGCCGGAACGTGAGGATTCCTCTCCAGTGCTGACATGGATCTTGGGGTACTTCTGGAGTCTCCCCAGGGGACTAAGTCCGCGTCTCGAATGGAGGCATGCACGTGCGCTTTCCTCCAGAGCGGTAGCAGCAGTGTCACCCTTCCCGTCGCGTCGATCATGGGATCTTTGTCTTTCCCCTGAGGATTTCCCATGAGGCTTTCCCACGAGGCTTTCCCACAAGGCTATCCCTCAGGGCCGTCCCACGTGCCACCGTGGTGTGAGTCGAAAACAGTTTCCTCTGGACTGTACTGGGACATCTAGAAGACTCTGGGAATGGTGGAACGACCCTGGAGTTCCTCTCGCCTTTCCTATGGAGAGCGCCTCCTATTGAGATGCGACTGTAACGCCCAGAATTCTTTCCCAACCAAGCAGGGAAAGGATCCCTCATCGGGAACTACGATGCGGCAACGGGGCTCCTCTCGATGTGGGCGGGACCATCGTGTTTCCTCTAGAGTGGAGATGGGTAGTTGGGGAACTTCTTGTGTTGCAGCAACTGTGTGAAGGTCCTTTTGGAAGTTCCAGAGGTTCGGTGTGATTAGCCTGGAGAAGCCTCAGCGGAAATGGGCCTCATCTCGCCTGGAGGGCAAAACCTCCTGGATTTTCTCGAGTTGCGGCAGGTGCTCTCGACTTACGATGGGGACCTTAGGGACCCGCTCTGGTGGCCTCAGGAAATCCAGTCCCCATGCGAATTAGTAGGGGGCCTCTCGGGATGCCTCTCCCGTCCATGCTGGGGCCCAAGACATTGTTGGTAGTCATGGCCGGAACCTGAGGATTCCTCTCCAGTGCTGACATTGGTCTTGGGGTACTTCGGGAGTCTCCCCCAGGGAGTCAGTCCTCGTCTCGAGAGGGGGCATGCACGTGCGCTTTCCTCCCGAGTTGTAGCAACAGTGTCACGCTTCCTGTAGGGTGGATCAAGGGATCTGTGGCTTTCCCTAGACTCTTTCCCACGAGGCTTTCCATGAGTCTTACCCACAGCGCTTTCCCACGTGCCACCGTGCTGTGCGTCGATCCTCGGCGTGGAAGTCGATGCAGTGCAGGGAAAACAGGTTCCTCTGGAATGGACTGAGACATCTGGGGGACTCTTGGAATGGAGGCAGGACCCTGGAATTCCTCTCGCCTTTCCTGTGGAGAATGCCTCCTCTTGAGATGCGACGGGAACGCAGGGAATTTTTTCCCTAACAAGCAGGGAAGGGATCCCTCATCTCGAGCTACGAGGCGGAAACGGGGCTCCTCTGGATGTGGGCGGGACCCTCGTGCTTCCTCTCGAGTGGAGACGAGTATGTCGGGAAACTTCTTGAGTTGCAGCAGGGCTTTGAAGGACCTTTAATAAGTTCCAGAGGTTAGGTGTGATTAGCCTCGAGAATCCTCAGTGGAAATGGGCCTCATCTAGCCTGGAGGGGAGAACCTCCTGGATTTTCACGAGTTGCGGCAGGTGCTCTCCACTTACGATGGTGACCTATGGGACCCGCTCTGGTGGCCTCAGGAAAGGCCAGTCCCCATGCGAGTTGCTTGCGGGCCTTTTGGGATTCCTCTCCCTTCGATGCCGGGGCCTTAAACCTTGTGTGGAGGCCGGGCCAGAACCTGAGGATTCCTCTCCAGTGCTGACATGGATCTTGGGGTACTTCTCGAGTCTCCCCAGGGGAGTAAGTCCTCGTCTCGGATGGGGGCATGCACGTGCTCTTTCCTCCAGAGCGGTAGCAGCTGTGTCACGCTTCCCAACGCCTGGATCAAGGGATCTTTGGCTTTCCCTCGAGGCTTTTGCACGACGCTTTCCCACAGGGCTGTCCCACGTGCCCCCGTGGTGGGAGTCAATCCTCGGCGTGAAAGTCGACTCATTGCAGGGAAAACAGGTTCCTCTGGTATGGACTGAGACATCTGGGGGACTCTTGGAATGGTAGCACGACCCTGGAGTTCCTCTCGCCTTTCCTGTGGAGAGCGCCTCCTCTTGAGGTGAGAGGGGAATGCCGGGAACTCTTTCCCGACAAAGAGGCGAAATGTCCCTCATCTCGAGCTACGAGGCGGAAACGGGGCTCCTCTGCATATGCCCGGGACCCTCGTGCTTCCTCTAGAGTGGAGACGGGTATGTCAGGCAACTTCTTGAGTAGCAGTAAGGGTGTGAAGGACCTTTTGGAAGTTCCAGAGGTTAGGTGTGATTAGCTTTGAGAAGCCTCAGCGGAAATGGGTCTCATCTCGCCGGGAGGTTAAAACCTCCTTGATTTTCTCGAGTTGCGGCAGGTGCTCTCGATTTACAACGGGGACCTCAGGGACCCGCTCTGGTGGCCTCAGGAAAGGCCAGTCCACATGCGAGTTGCTCGGGGGCCTCTCGGGATTCCTCTCCCTTTGATGACGGGGCCTTTGACCTTGAGTGGTGTCAGGTCCGGAACCTGAGGATTCCTCTCCAGTGCTCACATGGTTCTTGGGTACTTCTGGAGTCTCCCCAGGGGAGTAACTCCTCGTCTCGAATGGGGGCATGCACGTGCGCTTTCCTCCAGAGCTGTAGCAGTAGTGTCACGCTTCCCATCGCCTGGATCAAGGGATCTGTGGCTTTCCCTCGAGGCTTTCCCACGAGGCTTTCCCACGAGGCTTTCCCACAGGGCTGTCCCTCTTGCCACCGTGGTGTGATTCGATCCTCGGCGTGAAAGTCGACGCAGTGCAGGGAAAACAGGTTCCTCTGGAATGGACTGAGAATTCTGGGGGACTCTTGGATTGGTGGCACGACACTGGAGTTCCTCTCGCCTTTCCTGTGGAGAGGGCCTCCTGTTGAGATGGGACGGGAACGCCGGGAATTCTTTCCCGACCAAGCAGCGAAAGGATCCCTCATCTCGAGCTACGAGGCGGAAACGGGGCTCCTCTGGATGTTTGCAGGACACTCGTGCTTCCTCTAGAGTGGAGCCGGGTATGTCAGGGAACTTCTTGAGTTGCAGCAAGGTTGTGAAGCACCCTTTGGAAGTTCCAGAGGTTAGATGTGATTAGCCTAGAGATGCCTCATCAGAAATGGGCCTCATCAAGCCTGGAGGGGAGAACCTCCTGGATTTTCTCGAGTTGCAGCAGGTTCTCCCGTCTTACGACGGTTACCTTAGGGACCCGCTCTGGTGGCCTCAGGTTTGGCCAGTCCCCAATCGATGCTCATGGGCCTCCTGGATTCCTTTCTCGTCAATGCCTGGGCCTAAGACCTTTTGTGGAGTCGGGCCCAGAACCTGAGGATTCCTCTCCAGTGCTGACATGGATCTTGGGGTACTTCTGGAGTCTCCCCAGGGGAGTCAGTCCTCATCTTGAATGGGGGCATGCACGAGCGCTTTCCTCCAGAGCGGTAGCAGCAGTGTCACGCTTCCCATCGCGTGGATCAAGAGATCTGTGGCTTTCCCTCGATGCTTTCCCACGAGGCTTTCCCACAGGGCTGTCCCAGGTGCCATCGTGGTGGGAGTCGATCCTCGCCATGATAGTCGAGGAAGTCAGGGAAAACAGGTTCCTCTGGAATGGACTGAGACACCTGGGGGACTCTGGGATGGTGGCACGACCCTTGAGTTCCTCTCGCCTTCCTGTGGAGAACGCCTCCTCTTGAGATGTGACGGGAACGTCCAGAATTCTTTCCCGACAAAGCAGCGAAAGGATCCCTCATCTCCAGCTAAGAGGCGGAAACGGGGCTCCTCTGGATGTGGGCGGGACCCTCGTGCTTCCTCTCGAGTGGAGACGGGTATGTCGGGGAACTTCTTGAGCTGCAGCAAGGGTGTGAAGGACCTTTTGGAAGTTCCAGAGGTTAGGTGTGATTAGCCTCGTGAAGCCTCAGTGGAAATGGGCCTCATCTCGCCTGGAGGGCAAAACCTCCTGGATTTTCTCGAGTTGTGGCAGGTGCTCTCGACTTAAGACAGGGACCTCAGGGACCCGCTCTGGTGGCCTCGGGACTGGCCAGTCCCCCAGTGAGTTGCTCGCGGGCCTCTGGGATTCTTCTCCCTTCGATGCCAGGGCCTAAGACATTGTGTGGAGTCGGGGCGGGAACCTGAGGATTCCTCTCCAGTGCTGACTTGGTTCTTGGGGTACTTCTGGAGTCTCCTCAGGGGAGTAAGTCCTCGTCTCGAATGGGGGCATGCACCTGCGGTTTCCTCCAGAGCGGTAGCAGCAGTGTCGCGCTTCCCGGCGCGTGGATCAAGGGATCTGTGGCTTTCCCTCCAGGCTTTCCCACGAGGCTTTCCCACGAGGCTTTCCCACAGGGCTGTCCCACGTGCCACCTTGGTGGGAGTCGATCCTCGGCATGAAAGTCGAGGCAGTGCAGGTAACACAGGTTCCTCTGGAATGGACTGAGACATCTGGGGTCTCTGGGAATGGTGACAAGACCCTGGAGTTCCTGTCGCCTTTCCTGTGGAGAGTGCCTCCTTTTGAGATTCGACAGGTACGCCGGGAATTCTTTCCAGACCAAGCAGAGAAAGAATCCCTCATCTCGAGCTACGAGGCGGAAACGGGGCTCCTCTGGATGTGGGCGGGACCGTCGTGCTTCCTTGAGAGTTAGGCCGGGTATGTCGGGGAACTTCTTGAGTTGCAGCAAGGGTGTGAAGGACCTTTGGAAGTTCCACAGGTTAAGTGTGATTAGCCTCGTGACGCCTCAGCGGAAATGGGCCTCATCTAGCCTGAAGGGCAAAACCTCCTGGATTTTCTCGTGTTGCCGCAGGTACTTTCGTCTTACGACGGTGACCTAAGTGACCCACTCTGGTGGCCTCAGGAAAGGCCAGTCCCCATGCGAGTTGCTCGGGCGCCTCTCGGGGTTCCTCTCCCTTCGATGCCGGGGCCTAAGTCCTTGTGTGGAGTCGGGGCCAGAACCTGAGGATTCCTCTGCAGTGCTGACATGGATCTTGGGTTATTTCTGCAGTCTCCCCATGGGAGTAAGTCCTCATCTCGAATGGGGGCATGCACGTGCGCTTTCCTCCAGTGCCGTAGCAGCAGTGTCACGCTTCCCGTCGCGTCAATCAAGGGATCTGTGGCTTTCCCTCGAGGCTTTCCCACAGGGCTGTCCCACGTGCCACCGTGGTGGGAGTCGATCCTCGGCATGAAAGTTGAGGCAGTGAAGGGAAAACAGGTTCCTCTGGAATGGACTGAAAGATATGTGGGACTCTGGGAATGGAGACAAGACCCTGGAGTTCCTCTCGCCTTTCCTCTGGAGAGCGCCTCCTCTTGAGATGCGCCAGGAATGCCCAGAATTCTTTCCCGACCAAGCAGCGAAAGGATCCCTCATCTCGAGCTAAGAGGTGAAAACTGGGCTCCTCTGGATGTGGGCGTGACCCTCGTGCTTCCTCTAGAATGGAGACGGGTTGTCGGGGAACTTCTTGAGTTGCAGCAAGGTTGTGAAGCACCCTTTGGAAGTTCCAGATGTTAGATGTGATTAGCCTCGAGACGCCTCATCGGAAATGGTCCTCATCTAGCCTGGAGGGCAAAATATCCTGGATTTTCTCGAGTTCCGGCAGATGCTGTCATCTTACGACGGTGACGATAGGGCCCGCTCTGGTGGCCTCAGGACTGCTCAGTCCCCATTCGAGTTGCTCGGGGGTCTCCTGGGATTCCTCTCCCTTTGATGCCGGGGACTAAGACCTTCTGTGGAGTAGAGCCCGGAACATGAGGATTCCTCTCCAGTGCTGACATGGAACTTGGGCTACTTCTGGAGCCTCCCCAGGGCAGTAAGTCCTCTTCTCAAGAGGGGGCATGCACTTTCGCTTTCCTCCAAAGCGGGTGCAGCAGTGTCACGCTTCCCATAGCGTCGATCAAGGGATCTGCGCCTTTCTGTCTAGGCTTTCCCACGAGGCTTTCCCACGAGGCTTTCCCACAGGGCTGTCCCACGTGCCGCCTTGGTGGGAGTCGATCCTTGGCATGAAAGTCGAGGCAGTGCAGGGAACACAGGTTCCTCTGGAATGGACTGAGACATCTGGGGGACTCTGGGAATGGTGACAAGACCCTGGAGTTCCTCTCGCCTTTCCTGTGGAGAGCTCCTCCTTTTGAGATTGGACACGGGAATTCTTTCCAGACCAAGCAGAGAAAGGATCCCTCATCTCGAGCTACGAGGCGGAAACGGGGCTCCTCTGGATGTGAGCGGGACCCTCGTGCTTCCTTTAGGGTTAGGGCGGGTATGTCGGGGAACTTCTTGAGTTGCAGCAAGGGTGTGAAGGACCTTTGGAAGTTCCAGAGGTTAGGTGTGATTAGCCTCGTGAGGCCTCAGCGGAAATGGGCCTCATCTAGCCTGAAGGGCAAAACCTCCTGGATTTTCTCGAGTTGCCGCAGGTCCTTTCGTCTTAGGACGGTGACCTAAGGGACCCGCTCTGGTGGCCTCAGGAAAGGACAGTCCCCATGCGAGTTGCTCGGGGGCCTCTCGTGGTCCTCTCCCTTCGATGCCGGGTCCTAAGACCTTGTGTGGAGTCGGGGTCGGAACCTGAGGATTCCTCTCCAGTGCTGACATGGATCTTAGGGTACTTCTGGAGTCTCCCCAGGGGAGTAAGTCCTCGTCTCGAATGGGGGCATGCACGTTCGCTTTCCACCAGAGCGGTAGCAGCAATGTCATGCACCCGTCGCATGGATCAAGGGATCTGTGGCTTTCCCTCGAGGCTTTCCCCCGAGGTTTTGCAACGAGGCTTTCCCACAGGGCTGTCCCACGTGCCACCGTGGTGGGAGTCGAGCCTTGGCGTGAAAGTCGAGGCAGTGCAGGAAAACAGGTTCCTCTGGAATGGACTGAGACATCTGGGGGTCTCTGGGAATGGTGGCACGACGCTGGAGTTCTCGCCTTTTCTGTGGAGAGCACCTCCTCTTGAGATGCGACAGGAATGCCCAGAATTCTTTCCCGAACAAGCAGCCAAAGGATCCCTCATCACGAGCTACGAGGCGGAAATGGGGCTCCTCTGGATGTGGGCGGGGCCCTCTTGCTTCCTCTCGAGTGGAGACGGGTATGTCGGGGAACTTCTTGAGTTGCAGAAAGGGTGTGAAGGACCCTTTGGACTTTCTAGAGGTTAGATGTGATTAACCTCAACGCCTCAGCGGAAATGGGCCTCATCTAGCCTGGAGGGCAGAACCTCCTGGATTTTCTCGAGATGCAGCAGGTGCTCTCGTCTTACCACGGTGACGAAAGGGACCTGCTCTTATCGCCTTAGGACTGGCCAGTCCCCATGCGAGTTACTCGGGAGCCTCTCGGGATTCCTTTCCCGTCGATGCCGGGCCTAAGACCTTGTGTGGAGTAGTGGCCGGAACCTGAGGATTCCTCTAAAGTGCTGACATGGATCATGGGGTGCTTCTGGAGTCTCCCCAGGGGAGTAAGTCCTCATCTCGAAAGGAGGCATGCACGTGCGCTTCCCTGCAGAGCGGTAGCAGCAGTGTCACGATTCCCGTCACGTGCATCAAGGGAACTGTGGCTTTCCCTCGAGGCTTTCCACAGGGCTGTCCCACGTGCCACCGTGGTGGGAGACGATCCTCGGCGTGAAAGTCGAGGCAGTGCAGGGAAAACAGGTTCCTCTGTAATGGACTGAGACATCTGGGGTACTCTGGGAATGGTGGCACGACCCTGGAGTTCCTCTCGCCTTTCCTGTGGAGAGCGCCTCCCCTTGAGATGCGACGGGGACTCACAGAATTCTTTCCGGACCAAGTAGCAAAAGGATCCCTCATCTCCAGCTATGAGGCGAAACGGGGCTCCTCTGGATGTGGGCGGGACCCTCGTGCTTCCTCTAGAGTGGAGACGGGGATGTCCGGGAACTTCTTGAGTTGCAGCAAAGGTGTGAAGGACCTTTTGGAAGTTCCAGAGTTTAGATGTGATTAGCCTTGAGAAGCCTCAGCGGAAATGGGCCTCATCTCGCCTGGAGGGCAAAACCTCCTGGATTTTCTCGAGTTGCGGCAGGTGCTCTCGACTTACGACGGGGACCTCAGGGACTCGCTCTGGTGGCCTCAGGAAAGGCCAGTCTCCATGCGAGTTGCTCGCGGGCCTCTCGGTATTCCTCTCTCGTCGATGCCGGGGCCCAAGACCTTGTGTGGAGTCGGGGCCGGAACCTGAGGATTCCTCTCCAGTGCTGACATGGATCTTGGGGTACTTCTGGAGTCTCCTCAGGGTAGTGAGTCCTCGTCTCGAGAGGGAGCATTCACGTGGGCTTTCCTCCCGAGCTGTAGCAGCAGTGTCACACTTCCCTTCTCGTCGATCATGGGATCTGTGGCTTTCCCTCGAGGATTTCCCATAAGGCTTTCCCACGAGGCTTTCCCACAGGGCTGTCCCACGTGCCACCGTGGTGGGAGTCGATCCTCAGCGTGAAAGTCGAGGCAGTGCAGGGAAAACAGGTTCCTCTGGAATGGATTGAGACATCTGGGGGACTCTCCGAATGGTGGCACGACCCTGGAGTTCCTCTCGCCTTTCCTGTGGAGAGGACCTCCTCTTGAGATGCGACGGGAATGCCAGGAATTCTTTCCCGACCAAGCAGGGAAAGGATCTCTCATCTCGAGGTACGAGGCGGAAACGGGGCTCCTCTGGATGTGGGCGGGACCCTCGTGCTTCCTCTGTAGTGGAGACGGGTATGTCAGGGAACTTCCTGAGTCGCAGCAATGGTTGAAGGACCTTTTGGAAGTTCCAGAGAGTAGGTGTGATTAACCTCGAGAAGCCTCAGCGGAAATGGGCATCATCTCGCCTGGAGGGCAAAACATCCTGGATTGTCTCGAATTGTGGCAGGTGCTCTGGACTTACGACGGGTACTTCAGGGACCCACTCTGGTGGCCTCACGAAAGGCCAGTCCCCATGCCAGTTGATCGGGGGCCTCTCGGGATTCCTCTCCCGTCGATGTCGAGGCCTAAGAATTGTGTGGAGTCGGGGCCGGAAACTTGAGAATTCCTCTCCAGTGCTGACATGGATCTTGGGGTACTTCTGGAGTCTCCCCAGAGGAGTAAGTACTCGTCTCCAATGGGGGCATGCACGTGCGCTTTACTCCAGAGCGGTAGCAGCAGTGTGACGCTTCCCATCGCCTGGATCAAGGGATCTGTGGCTTTCCCTCGAGGCTTTTCCAGGAGGCTTTCCCACAAGGCTTTCCCACAGGGCTGTCCCACGTGCGACCGTGGTGGTAGTCGATCCTCATCCTGAAAGTCGAGGCAGTGCAGGGAAAACAGGTTCCTCTGGAATGGACTGAGACATCAGGGGAACTCTGGGAATGGTGACACGACCCTGGAGTTCCTCTCGCCTTTCCTGTGGAGAGCGCCTCCTCTTGAGATGCGACGGGAACACCGGCAATTCTTTCCAGACCAAGCAGGGAAAGGATCCCTCATCTCAAGCTTCGAGGCGGAAACGGGGCTCTTCTGGATGTGGGCGGGAACCGCTTGCTTCCTCTAGAGTGGAGACGGGGATGTCAGGGAACTTCTTGAGTTGCAGCAGGGGTGTGAAGGACCTTTTGGAAGTTCCAGAGGTTAGGTGTGATTAGCCTCGAGAAGCCTCAGCGGAAATGGGCCTCATCTCGCCTGGAGGCAGAACCTCCTGGATTTTCTCGAGTTGAGGCAGGTGGTTTCGTGATTTCCGGGTGGGGCCCACGTGATTTCCGGGTGGGGCCCACGTGATTTCCGGGTGGGGCCCACGTGATTTCCGGGTGGGGCCCACGTGATTTCCGGGTGGGGCCCACGTGATTTCCGGGTGGGGCCCACGTGATTTCCGGGTGGGGCCCACGTGATTTCCCCGTGGGGCCCACGTGATTTCCGGCTGGGGCACACGTGATTTCCGGCTGGGGCCCACGTGATTTCCGGGTGGGGCCCACGTGATTTCCCCGTGGGGCCCACGTGATTTCCGGGTGGGGCCCACGTGATTTCCCCGTGGGGCCCACGTGATTTCCGGGTGGGGCCCACGTGACTTCCGTGTGGGGCCCACGTGATTTCCGGGTGGGGCCCACGTGATTTCCGGGTGGGGCCCACGTGATTTCCGGGTGGGCCCCACGTGATTTCCGGGTGGGCCCCACGTGATTTCCGGGTGGGGCCCACGTGATTTCCCCGTGGGGCCCACGTGATTTCCCCGTGGGGCCCACGTGATTTCCGGGTGGGGCCCACGTGATTTCCGGGTGGGGCCCACGTGATTTCCGGGTGGGGCCCACGTGATTTCCGGGTGGGGCCCACGTGATTTCCGGTGGGGCCCACGTGATTTCCGGGTGGGGCCCACGTGATTTCCGGGTGGGGCCCACGTGATTTCCGGCTGGGGCCCACGTGATTTCCGGGTGGTGCCCACGTGATTTCCGGGTGGGGCCCACGTGATTTCCGGGTGGGGCCCACGTGATTTCCGGTTGGGGCCCACGTGATTTCCGGGTGGGGCCCACGTGTTTTCCGGGTGGGGCCCACGTGATTTCCGGGTGGGGCCCACGTGATTTCCGGGTGGGCCCCACGTGATTTCCGGGTGGGCCCCACGTGATTTCCGGGTGGGGCCCACGTGATTTCCGGGTGGGGCCCACGTGATTTCCGGGTGGGGCCCACGTGATTTCCGGGTGGGGCCCACGTGATTTCCGGGTGGGGCCCACGTGATTTCCGGGTGGGGCCCACGTGATTTCCGGGTGGGGCCCACGTGATTTCCCCGTGGGGCCCACGTGATTTCCGGGTGGGGCCCACGTGATTTCCGGGTGGGGCCCACGTGATTTCCGGGTGGGGCCCACGTGATTTCCGGGTGGGGCCCACGTGATTTCCCCGTGGGGCCCACGTGATTTCCCCGTGGGGCCCACGTGATTTCCCCGTGGGGCCCACGTGATTTCCGGGTGGGGCCCACGTGATTTCCGGGTGGGGCCCACGTGATTTCCCCGTGGGGCCCACGTGATTTCCGGGTGGGGCCCACGTGATTTCCGGGTGGGGCCCACGTGATTTCCGGGTGGGGCCCACGTGATTTCCGGGTGGGGCCCACGTGATTTCCGGGTGGGGCCCACGTGATTTCCCCGTGGGGCCCACGTGATTTCCGGGTGGGCCCCACGTGATTTCCGGGTGGGGCCCACGTGATTTCCGGGTGGGGCCCACGTGATTTCCGGGAGGGGCCCACGTGATTTCCGGGTGGGGCCCACGTGATTTCCGGGTGGGGCCCACGTGATTTCCGGGTGGGGCCCACGTGATTTCCCCGTGGGGCCCACGTGATTTCCGGGTGGGCCCCACGTGATTTCCGGGTGGGGCCCACGTGATTTCCGGGTGGGCCCCACGTGATTTCCGGGTGGGGCCCACGTGATTTCCGGGTGGGGCCCACGTGATTTCCGGGTGGGGCCCACGTGATTTCCGGGTGGGGCCCACGTGATTTCCCCGTGGGGCCCACGTGATTTCCGGGTGGGGCCCACGTGATTTCCGGGTGGGGCCCACGTGATTTCCGGGTGGGGCCCACGTGATTTCCGGGTGGGGCCCACGTGATTTCCCCGTGGGGCCCACGTGATTTCCGGGTGGGGCCCACGTGATTTCCCCGTGACGCCCACGTGATTTCCCCGTGGGGCCCACGTGATTTCCGGGTGGGGCCCACGTGATTTCCGGGTGGGTCCCACGTGATTTCCGGGTGGGGCCCACGTGATTGCCGGGTGGGGCCCACGTGATTTCCGGATGTGGCCCACGTGATTTCCGGGTGGGGCCCACGTGATTTCCGGGTGGGGCCCACGTGATTTCCCCGTGGGGCCCACGTGATTTCCGGGTGGGGCCCACGGGATTTCCCGGTGGGGCCCACGTGATTTCCGGGTGGGGGCCCACGTGATTTCCGGGTGGGGCCCACGTGATTTCCGGGTGGGGCCCACGTGATTTCCGGGTGGGCCCCACGTGATTTCCGGGAGGGGCCCACGTGATTTCCGGGTGGGGCCCACGTGATTTCCGGGTGGGGCCCACGTGATTTCCGGGTGGGGCCCACGTGATTTCCGGGTGGGGCCCACGTGATTTCCGGGTGGGCCCCACGTGATTTCCCCGTGGGGCCCACGTGATTTCCGGGTGGGGCCCACGTGATTTCCCCGTGGGGCCCACGTGATTTCCGGGTGGGGCCCACGTGATTTCCCCGTGGGGCCCACGTGATTTCCCCGTGGGGCCCACGTGATTTCCGGGTGGGGCCCACGTGATTTCCGGGTGGGGCCCACGTGATTTCCGGGTGGGGCCCACGTGATTTCCGGGTGGGGCCCACGTGATTTCCCCGTGGGGCCCACGTGATTTCCCCGTGGGGCCCACGTGATTTCCGGGTGGGGCCCACGTGATTTCCGGGTGGGGCCCACGTGATTTCCGGGTGGGGCCCACGTGATTTCCGGCTGGGGCCCACGTGATTTCCGGGTGGGGCCCACGTGATTTCCGGGTGGTGCCCACGTGATTTCCGGGTGGGGCCCACGTGATTTCCGGGTGGGGCCCACGTGATTTCCGGGTGGGGCCCACGTGATTTCCGGGTGGGGCCCACGTGATTTCCCCGTGGGGGCCACGTGATTTCCCCGTGGGGCCCACGTGATTTCCGGGTGGGGCCCACGTGATTTCCGGGTGGGGCCCACGTGATTTCAGGGTGGGGCCCACGGGATTTCCGGGTGGGGCCCACGTGATTTCCGGGTGGGGCCCACGTGATTTCCGGGTGGGGGCCCACGTGATTTCCGGGTGGGGCCCACGTGATTTCTGGGTGGGGCCCACGTGATTTCCGGGTGGGCCCCACGTGATTTCCGGGTGGGGCCCACGTGATTTCCGGGTGGGGCCCACGTGATTTCCGGGTGGGGCCCACGTGATTTCCGGGTGGGGCCCACGTGATTTCCGGGTGGGGCCCACGTGATTTCCCCGTGGGGCCCACGTGATTTCCGGCTGGGGCCCACGTGATTTCCGGGTGGGGCCCACGTGATTTCCGGGTGGGGCCCACGTGATTTCCGGGTGGGGCCCACGTTATTTCCCCGTGGGGCCCACGTGATTTCCGGGTGGGCCCCACGTGATTTCCGGGTGGGGCCCACGTGATTTCCGGGTGGGGCCCACGTGATTTCCGGGTGGGGCCCACGTGATTTCCGGGTGGGGCCCACGTGATTTCCGGGTGGGGCCCACGTGATTTCCGGGTGGGGCCCACGTGATTTCCCCGTGGGGCCCACGTGATTTCCGGGTGGGGCCCACGTGATTTCCGGGTGGGGCCCACGTGATTTCCCCGTGGGGCCCACGTGATTTCCCCGTGGGGCCCACGTGATTTCCGGGTGGGGCCCACGTGATTTCCGGGTGGGGCCCACGTGATTTCCGGGTGGGGCCCACGTGATTTCCGGGTGGGGCCCACGTGATTTCCCCGTGGGGCCCACGTGATTTCCCCGTGGGGCCCACGTGATTTCCGGGTGGGGCCCACGTGATTTCCGGGTGGGGCCCACGTGATTTCCGGGTGGGGCCCACGTGATTTCCGGGTGGGGCCCACGTGATTTCCCCGTGGGGCCCACGTGATTTCCCCGTGGGGCCCACGTGATTTCCGGGTGGGGCCCACGTGATTTCCGGGTGGGGCCCACGTGATTTCCGGGTGGGGCCCACGTGATTTCCGGCTGGGGCCCACGTGATTTCCGGGTGGGGCCCACGTGATTTCCGGGTGGGGCCCACGTGATTTCCGGGTGGGGCCCACGTGATTTCCGGGTGGGGCCCACGTGATTTCCGGGTGGGGCCCACGTGATTTCCGGGTGGGGCCCACGTGATTTCCGGGTGGGGCCCACGTGATTTCCGGGTGGGGCCCACGTGATTTCCGGGTGGGGCCCACGTGATTTCCCCGTGGGGGCCACGTGATTTCCCCGTGGGGCCCACGTGATTTCCGGGTGGGGCCCACGTGATTTCCGGGTGGGGCCCACGTGATTTCAGGGTGGGGCCCACGGGATTTCCGGGTGGGGCCCACGTGATTTCCGGGTGGGGCCCACGTGATTTCCGTGTGGGGCCCACGTGATTTCCGGGTGGGGCCCACGTGATTTCCGGGTGGGGCCCACGTGATTTCCGGGTGGGGCCCACGTGATTTCCGGCTGGGGCCCACGTGATTTCCGGGTGGTGCCCACGTGATTTCCCCGTGGGGCCCACGTGATTTCCCCGTGGGGCCCACGTGATTTCCGGGTGGGCCCCACGTGATTTCCGGGTGGGGCCCACGTGATTTCCCCGTGGGGCCCACGTGATTTCCGGGTGGGGCCCACGTGATTTCCGGGTGGGGCCCACGTGATTTCCGGGTGGGGCCCACGTGATTTCCGGTTGGGGCCCACGTGATTTCCGGGTGGGGCCCACGTGTTTTCCGGGTGGGGCCCACGTGATTTCCGGGTGGGGCCCACGTGATTTCCGGGTGGGCCCCACGTGATTTCCGGGTGGGGCCCACGTGATTTCCGGGTGGGGCCCACGTGATTTCCGGGTGGGGCCCACGTGATTTCCGGGTGGGGCCCACGTGATTTCCGGGTGGGGCCCACGTGATTTCCGGGTGGGGCCCACGTGATTTCCGGGTGGGGCCCACGTGATTTCCGGGTGGGGCCCACGTGATTTCCGGGTGGGGCCCACGTGATTTCCGGGTGGGGCCCACGTGATTTCCCCGTGGGGCCCACGTGATTTCCGGGTGGGGCCCACGTGATTTCCGGGTGGGGCCCACGTGATTTCCGGGTGGGGCCCACGTGATTTCCGGGTGGGGCCCACGTGATTTCCGGGTGGGGCCCACGTGATTTCCGGGTGGGGCCCACGTGATTTCCGGGTGGGGCCCACGTGATTTCCGGGTGGGGCCCACGTGATTTCCGGCTGTGGCCCACGTGATTTCCGGGTGGGGCCCACGTGATTTCCGGGTGGGGCCCACGTGATTTCCCCGTGGGGCCCACGTGATTTCCGGGTGGGGCCCACGTGATTTCCGGGTGGGGCCCACGTGATTTCCGGGTGGGGCCCACGTGATTTCCGGGTGGGGCCCACGTGATTTCCCCGTGGGGCCCACGTGATTTCCGGGTGGGGCCCACGTGATTTCCGGGTGGGGCCCACGTGATTTCCGGGTGGGGCCCACGTGATTTCCGGGTGGGGCCCACGTGATTTCCGGGTGGGGCCCACGTGATTTCCGGGTGGGGCCCACGTGATTTCCCCGTGGGGCCCACGTGATTTCCGGGTGGGGCCCACGTGATTTCCGGGTGGGGCCCACGTGATTTCCGGGTGGGGCCCACGTGATTTCCGGGTGGGGCCCACGTGATTTCCGGGTGGGGCCCACGTGATTTCCGGGTGGGCCCCACGTGATTTCCGGGTGGGGCCCACGTGATTTCCGGGTGGGGCCCACGTGATTTCCGGGTGGGGCCCACGTGATTTCCGGGTGGGGCCCACGTGATTTCCGGGTGGGGCCCACGTGATTTCCGGGTGGGGACCACGTGATTTCCGGGTGGGCCCCACGTGATTTCCGGGTGGGGCCCACGTGATTTCCGGGTGGGGCCCACGTGATTTCCGGGTGGGCCCCACGTGATTTCCGGGTGGGGCCCACGTGATTTCCGGGTGGGGCCCACGTGATTTCCGGGTGGGGCCCACGTGATTTCCGGGTGGGGCCCACGTGATTTCCGGGTGGGGCCCACGTGATTTCCGGGTGGGCCCCACGTGATTTCCGGGTGGGGCCCACGTGATTTCCGGGTGGGCCCCACGTGATTTCCGGGTGGGGCCCACGTGATTTCCCCGTGGGGCCCACGTGATTTCCGGGTGGGGCCCACGTGATTTCCGGGTGGGGCCCACGTGATTTCCGGGTGGGGCCCACGTGATTTCCCGGTGGGGCCCACGTGATTTCCCCGTGGGGCCCACGTGATTTCCGGGTGGGGCCCATGTGATTTCCCCGTGGGGCCCACGTGATTTCCGGGTGGGGCCCACGTGATTTCCCCGTGGGGCCCACGTGATTTCCCGGTGGGGCCCACGTGATTTCCCCGTGGGGCCCACGTGATTTCCGGGTGGGGCCCACGTGATTTCCGGGTGGGGCCCACGTGATTTCCGGGTGGGGCCCACGTGATTTCCGTGTGGGGCCCACGTGATTTCCGGGTGGGCCCCACGTGATTTCCGGGTGGGGCCCACGTGATTTCCGGGTGGGGCCCACGTGATTTCCGAGTGGGCCCCACGTGATTTCCGGGTGGGCCCCACGTGATTTCCGCGTGGGGCCCACGTGATTTCCCCGTGGGGCCCACGTGATTTCCCCGTGGGGCCCACGTGATTTCCGGGTGGGGCCCACGTGATTTCCGGGTGGGGCCCACGTGATTTCCGGGTGGGGCCCACGTGATTTCCGGGTGGGGCCCACGTGATTTCCGGGTGGGGCCCACGTGATTTCCGGGTGGGCCCCACGTGATTTCCGTGTGGGGCCCACGTGATTTCCGGGTGGTGCCCACGTGATTTCCCCGTGGGGCCCACGTGATTTCCCCGTGGGGCCCACGTGATTTCCGGGTGGGCCCCACGTGATTTCCGGGTGGGGCCCACGTGATTTCCGGGTGGGGCCCACGTGATTTCCGGGTGGGGCCCACGTGATTTCCCCGTGGGGCCCACGTGATTTCCGGGTGGGGCCCACGTGATTTCCCCGTGGGGCCCACGTGATTTCCCCGTGGGGCCCACGTGATTTCCGGGTGGGGCCCACGTGATTTCCGGGTGGGGCCCACGTGATTTCCGGGTGGGGCCCACGTGATTTCCCCGTGGGGCCCACGTGATTTCCCCGTGGGGCCCACGTGATTTCCGGGTGGGGCCCACGTGATTTCCGGGTGGGGCCCACGTGATTTCCGGGTGGGGCCCACGTGATTTCCGGCTGGGGCCCACGTGATTTCCGGGTGGGGCCCACGTGATTTCCGGGTGGGGCCCACGTGATTTCCGGGTGGGGCCCACGTGATTTCCGGGTGGGGCCCACGTGATTTCCGGGTGGGGCCCACGTGATTTCCGGGTGGGGCCCACGTGATTTCCCCGTGGGGGCCACGTGATTTCCCCGTGGGGCCCACGTGATTTCCGGGTGGGGCCCACGTGATTTCCGGGTGGGGCCCACGTGATTTCAGGGTGGGGCCCACGGGATTTCCGGGTGGGGCCCACGTGATTTCCGGGTGGGGCCCACGTGATTTCCGTGTGGGGCCCACGTGATTTCCGGGTGGGGCCCACGTGATTTCCGGGTGGGGCCCACGTGATTTCCGGGTGGGGCCCACGTTATTTCCGGCTGGGGCCCACGTGATTTCCGGGTGGTGCCCACGTGATTTCCCCGTGGGGCCCACGTGATTTCCCCGTGGGGCCCACGTGATTTCCGGGTGGGCCCCACGTGATTTCCGGGTGGGGCCCACGTGATTTCCCCGTGGGGCCCACGTGATTTCCGGGTGGGGCCCACGTGATTTCCGGGTGGGGCCCACGTGATTTCCGGGTGGGGCCCACGTGATTTCCGGTTGGGGCCCACGTGATTTCCGGGTGGGGCCCACGTGTTTTCCGGGTGGGGCCCACGTGATTTCCGGGTGGGGCCCACGTGATTTCCGGGTGGGCCCCACGTGATTTCCGGGTGGGGCCCACGTGATTTCCGGGTGGGGCCCACGTGATTTCCGGGTGGGGCCCACGTGATTTCCGGGTGGGGCCCACGTGATTTCCGGGTGGGGCCCACGTGATTTCCGGGTGGGGCCCACGTGATTTCCGGGTGGGGCCCACGTGATTTCCGGGTGGGGCCCACGTGATTTCCCCGTGGGGCCCACGTGATTTCCGGGTGGGGCCCACGTGATTTCCGGGTGGGGCCCACGTGATTTCCGGGTGGGGCCCACGTGATTTCCGGCTGGGGCCCACGTGATTTCCGGGTGGGGCCCACGTGATTTCCGGGTGGGGCCCACGTGATTTCCCCGTGGGGCCCACGTGATTTCCGGGTGGGGCCCACGTGATTTCCGGGTGGGGCCCACGTGATTTCCGGGTGGGGCCCACGTGATTTCCGGGTGGGGCCCACGTGATTTCCGGGTGGGGCCCACGTGATTTCCCCGTGGGGGCCACGTGATTTCCCCGTGGGGCCCACGTGATTTCCGGGTGGGGCCCACGTGATTTCCGGGTGGGGCCCACGTGATTTCCGGGTGGGGCCCACGTGATTTCCGGGTGGGGCCCACGTGATTTCCCCGTGGGGCCCACGTGATTTCCGGGTGGGGCCCACGTGATTTCCGGCTGGGGCCCACGTGATTTCCGGGTGGTGCCCACGTGATTTCCCCGTGGGGCCCACGTGATTTCCCCGTGGGGCCAACGTGATTTCCGGGTGGGCCCCACGTGATTTCCGGGTGGGGCCCATGTGATTTCCCCGTGGGGCCCACGTGATTTCCGGGTGGGGCCCACGTGATTTCCGGGTGGGGCCCACGTGATTTCCGGGTGGGGCCCACGTGATTTCCGGTTGGGGCCCACGTGATTTCCGGGTGGGGCCCACGTGTTTTCCGGGTGGGGCCCATGTGATTTCCGGGTGGGGCCCACGTGATTTCCGGGTGGGCCCCACGTGATTTCCGGGTGGGGCCCACGTGATTTCCGGGTGGGGCCCACGTGATTTCCGGGTGGGGCCCACGTGATTTCCGGGTGGGGCCCACGTGATTTCCGGGTGGGGCCCACGTGATTTCCGGGTGGGGCCCACGTGATTTCCGGGTGGGGCCCACGTGATTTCCGGGTGGGGCCCACGTGATTTCCCCGTGGGGCCCACGTGATTTCCCCGTGGGGCCCACGTGATTTCCGGGTGGGGCCCACGTGATTTCCGGGTGGGGCCCACGTGATTTCCGGGTGGGGCCCACGTGATTTCCGGGTGGGGCCCACGTGATTTCCGGGTGGGGCCCACGTGATTTCCGGGTGGGGCCCACGTGATTTCCCCGTGGGGCCCACGTGATTTCCGGGTGGGGCCCACGTGATTTCCGGGTGGGGCCCACGTGATTTCCGGGTGGGGCCCACGTGATTTCCGGGTGGGGCCCACGTGATTTCCGCGTGGGGCCCACGTGATTTCCCCGTGGGGCCCACGTGATTTCCCCGTGAGGCCCACGTGATTTCCCCGTGGGGCCCACGTGATTTCCGGGTGGGGCCCACGTGATTTCCGGGTGGGGCCCACGTGATTTCCGGGTGGGGCCCACGTGATTTCCGGGTGGGGCCCACGTGATTTCCGGATGTGGCCCACGTGATTTCCGGGTGGGGCCCACGTGATTTCCGGGTGGGGCCCACGTGATTTCCCCGTGGGGCCCACGTGATTTCCGGGTGGGGCCCACGGGATTTCCGGGTGGGGCCCACGTGATTTCCGGGTGGGGGCCCACGTGATTTCCGGGTGGGGCCCACGTGATTTCCGGGTGGGGCCCACGTGATTTCCGGGTGGGCCCCACGTGATTTCCGGGAGGGGCCCACGTGATTTCCGGGTGGGGCCCACGTCATTTCCGGGTGGGGCCCACGTGATTTCCGGGTGGGGCCCACGTGATTTCCGGGTGGGGCCCACGTGATTTCCGGGTGGGGCCCACGTGATTTCCGGGTGGGCCCCACGTGATTTCCGTGTGGGGCCCACGTGATTTCCGGGTGGGGCCCACGTGATTTCCGGGTGGGCCCCACGTGATTTCCGGGTGGGGCCGACGTGATTTCCGGGTGGGGCCCACGTGATTTCCGGGTGGGGCCCACGTGATTTCCGGGTGGGGCCCACGTGATTTCCGGGTGGGGCCCACGTGATTTCCCCGTGGGGCCCACGTGATTTCCGGCTGGGGCCCACGTGATTTCCGGGTGGGGCCCACGTGATTTCCGGGTGGGGCCCACGTGATTTCCGGGTGGGGCCCACGTGATTTCCGGGTGGGCCCCACGTGATTTCCCCGTGGGGCCCACGTGATTTCCCCGTGGGGCCCACGTGATTTCCGGGTGGGCCCCACGTGATTTCCGTGCGGGGCCCACGTGATTTCCGGGTGGGGCCCACGTGATTTCCGGGTGGGGCCCACTTGATTTCCGGGTGGGGCCCACGTGATTTCCGGGTGGGGCCCACGTGATTTCCGGGTGGGTCCCACGTGATTTCCCCGTGGGGCCCACGTGATTTCCGGGTGGGGCCCACGTGATTACCGGGTGGGGCCCACGTGATTTCCGGGTGGGGCCCACGTGATTTCCGGGTGGGGCCCACGTGATTTCCCCGTGGGGCCCACGTGATTTCCGGGTGGGGCCCACGTGATTTCCGGGTGGGGCCCACGTGATTTCCGGGTGGGGCCCACGTGATTTCCGGGTGGGGCCCACGTGATTTCCCCGTGGGGCCCACGTGATTTCCCCGTGGGGCCCACGTGATTTCCGGGTGGGGCCCACGTGATTTCCGGGTGGGGCCCACGTGATTTCCGGGTGGGGCCCACGTGATTTCCGGGTGGGGCCCACGTGATTTCCGGGTGGGGCCCACGTGATTTCCGGGTGGGCCCCACGTGATTTCCGGGTGGGGCCCACGTGATTTCCGGGTGGGGCCCACGTGATTTCCGGGTGGGGCCCACGTGATTTCCGGGTGGGGCCCACGTGATTTCCGGGTGGGGCCCACGTGATTTCCGGGTGGGGCCCACGTGATTTCCGGGTGGGGCCCACGTGATTTCCGGGTGGGGCCCACGTGATTTCCGGGTGGGGCCCACGTGATTTCCGGGTGGGGCCCACGTGATTTCCGGGTGGGCCCCACGTGATTTCCGGGTGGGGCCCACGTGATTTCCGGGTGGGGCCCACGTGATTTCCGGGTGGGGCCCACGTGATTTCCGGGTGGGGCCCACGTGATTTCCGGGTGGGGCCCACGTGATTTCCGGGTGGGCCCCACGTGATTTCCGGGTGGGGCCCACGTGATTTCCGGGTGGGCCCCACGTGATTTCCGGGTGGGGCCCACGTGATTTCCGGGTGGGGCCCACGTGATTTCCCCGTGGGGCACACGTGATTTCCGGGTGGGGCCCACGTGATTTCCGGGTGGGGCCCACGTGATTTCCGGGTGGGGCCCACGTGATTTCCCGGTGGGGCCCACGTGATTTCCCCGTGGGGCCCACGTGATTTCCGGGTGGGGCCCATGTGATTTCCCCGTGGGGCCCACGTGATTTCCGGGTGGGGCCCACGTGATTTCCCCGTGGGGCCCACGTGATTTCCCGGTGGGGCCCACGTGATTTCCCCGTGGGGCCCACGTGATTTCCGGGTGGGGCCCACGTGATTTCCGGGTGGGGCCCACGTGATTTCCGGGTGGGGCCCACGTGATTTCCGGGTGGGGCCCACGTGATTTCCGGGTTGGCCCCACGTGATTTCCGGGTGGGGCCCACGTGATTTCCGGGTGGGGCCCACGTGATTTCCGGGTGGGGCCCACGTGATTTCCGGGTGGGGCCCACGTGATTTCCGCGTGGGGCCCACGTGATTTCCGCGTGGGGCCCACGTGATTTCCCCGTGGGGCCCACGTGATTTCCGGGTGGGGCTCACGTGATTTCCGGGTGGGGCCCACGTGATTTCCGGGTGGGGCCCCCGTGATTTCCGGGTGGGGCCCACGTGATTTCCGGGTGGGGCCCACGTGATTTCCGGGTGGGCCCCACGTGATTTCCGTGTGGGGCCCACGTGATTTCCGGGTGGTGCCCACGTGATTTCCCCGTGGGGCCCACGTGATTTCCCCGTGGGGCCCACGTGATTTCCGGGTGGGCCCCACGTGATTTCCCGGTGGGGCCCACGTGATTTCCGGGTGGGGCCCACGTGATTTCCGGGTGGGGCCCACGTGATTTCCCCGTGGGGCCCACGTGATTTCCGGGTGGGGCCCACGTGATTTCCCCGTGGGGCCCACGTGATTTCCCCGTGGGGCCCACGTGATTTCCGGGTGGGGCCCACGTGATTTCCGGGTGGGGCCCACGTGATTTCCGGGTGGGGCCCACGTGATTTCCGGGTGGGGCCCACGTGATTTCCCCGTGGGGCCCACGTGATTTCCCCGTGGGGCCCACGTGATTTCCGGGTGGGGCCCACGTGATTTCCGGGTGGGGCCCACGTGATTTCCGGGTGGGGCCCACGTGATTTCCGGCTGGGGCCCACGTGATTTCCGGGTGGGGCCCACGTGATTTCCGGGTGGGGCCCACGTGATTTCCGGGTGGTGCCCACGTGATTTCCGGGTGGGGCCCACGTGATTTCCGGGTGGGGCCCACGTGATTTCCGGGTGGGGCCCACGTGATTTCCGGGTGGGGCCCACGTGATTTCCGGGTGGGGCCCACGTGATTTCCGGGTGGGGCCCACGTGATTTCCCCGTGGGGGCCACGTGATTTCCCCGTGGGGCCCACGTGATTTCCGGGTGGGGCCCACGTGATTTCCGGGTGGGGCCCACGTGATTTCAGGGTGGGGCCCACGGGATTTCCGGGTGGGGCCCACGTGATTTCCGGGTGGGGCCCACGTGATTTCCGTGTGGGGCCCACGTGATTTCCGGGTGGGGCCCACGTGATTTCCGGGTGGGGCCCACGTGATTTCCGGGTGGGGCCCACGTGATTTCCGGCTGGGGCCCACGTGATTTCCGGGTGGTGCCCACGTGATTTCCCCGTGGGGCCCACGTGATTTCCCCGTGGGGCCCACGTGATTTCCGGGTGGGCCCCACGTGATTTCCGGGTGGGGCCCACGTGATTTCCCCGTGGGGCCCACGTGATTTCCGGGTGGGGCCCACGTGATTTCCGGGTGGGGCCCACGTGATTTCCGGGTGGGGCCCACGTGATTTCCGGTTGGGGCCCACGTGATTTCCGGGTGGGGCCCACGTGTTTTCCGGGTGGGGCCCACGTGATTTCAGGGTGGGGCCCACGTGATTTCCGGGTGGGCCCCACGTGATTTCCGGGTGGGCCCCACGTGATTTCCGGGTGGGGCCCACGTTATTTCCGGGTGGGGCCCACGTGATTTCCGGGTGGGGCCCACGTGATTTCCGGGTGGGGCCCACGTGATTTCCGGGTGGGGCCCACGTGATTTCCGGGTGGGGCCCACGTGATTTCCGGGTGGGGCCCACGTGATTTCCGGGTGGGGCCCACGTGATTTCCCCGTGGGGCCCACGTGATTTCCGGGTGGGCCCCACGTGATTTCCGGGTGGGGCCCACGTGATTTCAGGGTGGGGCCCACGTGATTTCCGGGTGGGGCCCACGTGATTTCCGGGTGGGGCCCACGTGATTTCCGGGTGGGGCCCACGTGATTTCCGGGTGGGGCCCACGTGATTTCCCCGTGGGGCCCACGTGATTTCCGGGTGGGGCCCACGTGATTTCCGGGTGGGGCCCACGTGATTTCCGGGTGGGGCCCACGTGATTTCCGGGTGGGGCCCACGTGATTTCCCCGTGGGGCCCACGTGATTTCCCCGTGGGGCCCACGTGATTTCCGGGTGGGGCCCACGTGATTTCCGGGTTGGGCCCACGTGATTTCCGGGTGGGGCCCACGTGATTTCCCCGTGGGGCCCACGTGATTTCCGGGTGGGGCCCACGTGATTTCCGGGTGGGGCCCACGTGATTTCCGGGTGGGGCCCACGGGATTTCCGGGTGGGGCCCACGTGATGGCCGGGTGGGGCCCACGTGATTTCCGGCTGTGGCCCACGTGATTTTCGGGTGGGGCCCACGTGATTTCCGGGTGGGGCCCACGTGATTTCCCCGTGGGGCCCACGTGATTTCCGGGTGGGGCCCTCGGGATTTCCGGGTGGGGCCCACGTGATTTCCGGGTGGGGGCCCACGTGATTTCCGGGTGGGGCCCACGTGATTTCCGGGTGGGGCCCACGTGATTTCCGGGTGGGCCCCACGTGATTTCCGGGAGGGGCCCACGTGATTTCCGGGTGGGGCCCACGTGATTTCCGGGTGGGGCCCACGTGATTTCCGGGTGGGGCCCACGTGATTTCCGGGTGGGGCCCACGTGATTTCCGGGTGGGGCCCACGTGATTTCCCCGTGGGGCCCACGTGATTTCCGGGTGGGCCCCACGTGATTTCCGGGTGGGGCCCACGTGATTTCCGGGTGGGGCCCACGTGATTTCCGGGAGGGGCCCACGTGATTTCCGGGTGGGGCCCACGTGATTTCCGGGTGGGGCCCACGTGATTTCCGGGTGGGGCCCACGTGATTTCCCCGTGGGGCCCACGTGATTTCCGGGTGGGCCCCACGTGATTTCCGGGTGGGGCCCACGTGATTTCCGGGTGGGCCCCACGTGATTTCCGGGAGGGGCCCACGTGATTTCCGGGTGGGGCCCACGTGATTTCCGGGTGGGGCCCACGTGATTTCCGGGTGGGGCCCACGTGATTTCCGGGTGGGGCCCACGTGATTTCCGGGTGGGGCCCACGTGATTTCCCCGTGGGGCCCACGTGATTTCCGGGTGGGCCCCACGTGATTTCCGGGTGGGGCCCACGTGATTTCCCCGTGGGGCCCACGTGATTTCCGGGTGGGGCCCACGTGATTTCCGGGTGGGGCCCACGTGATTTCCGGGTGGGGCCCACGTGATTTCCCCGTGGGGCCCACGTGATTTCCGGGTGGGGCCCACGTGATTTCCGGGTGGGGCCCACGTGATTTCCGGGTGGGGCCCACGTGATTTCCGGGTGGGGCCCACGTGATTTCCCCGTGGGGCCCACGTGATTTCCGGGTGGGGCCCACGTGATTTCCCCGTGACGCCCACGTGATTTCCCCGTGGGGCCCACGTGATTTCCGGGTGGGGCCCACGTGATTTCCGGGTGGGGCCCACGTGATTTCCGGGTGGGGCCCACGTGATTTCCGGGTGGGGCCCACGTGATTTCCGGATGTGGCCCACGTGATTTCCGGGTGGGGCCCACGTGATTTCCGGGTGGGGCCCACGTGATTTCCCCGTGGGGCCCACGTGATTTCCGGGTGGGGCCCACGGGATTTCCCGGTGGGGCCCACGTGATTTCCGGGTGGGGGCCCACGTGATTTCTGGGTGGGGCCCACGTGATTTCCGGGTGGGGCCCACGTGATTTCCGGGTGGGCCCCACGTGATTTCCGGGAGGGGCCCACGTGATTTCCGGGTGGGGCCCACGTGATTTCCGGGTGGGGCCCACGTGATTTCCGGGTGGGCCCCACGTGATTTCCGGGAGGGGCCCACGTGATTTCCGGGTGGGGCCTACGTGATTTCCGGGTGGGGCCCACGTGATTTCCGGGTGGGGCCCACGTGATTTCCGGGTGGGGCCCACGTGATTTCCGGGTGGGGCCCACGTGATTTCCGGGTGGGCCCCACGTGATTTCCGTGTGGGGCCCACGTGATTTCCGGGTGGGGCCCACGTGATTTCCGGGTGGGCCCCACGTGATTTCCGGGTGGGGCCCACGTGATTTCCGGGTGGGGCCCACGTGATTTCCGGGTGGGGCCCACGTGATTTCCGGGTGGGGCCCACGTGATTTCCGGGTGGGGCCCACGTGATTTCCCCGTGGGGCCCACGTGATTTCCGGGTGGGGCCCACGTGATTTCCGGGTGGGGCCCACGTGATTTCCGGGTGGGGCCCACGTGATTTCCGGGTGGGGCCCACGTGATTTCCGGGTGGGCCCCACGTGATTTCCCCGTGGGGCCCACGTGATTTCCCCGTGGGGCCCACGTGATTTCCGGGTGGGCCCCACGTGATTTCCGTGCGGGGCCCACGTGATTTCCGGGTGGGGCCCACGTGATTTCCGGGTGGGGCCCACGTGATTTCCGGGTGGGGCCCACGTGATTTCCGGGTGGGGCCCACGTGCTTTACCCGTGGGGCCCACGTGATTTCCGGGTGGGGCCCACGTGATTTCCGGGTGGGGCCCACGTGATTTCCGGGTGGGGCCCACGTGATTTCCGGGTGGGGCCCACGTGATTTCCGGGTGGGGCCCACGTGATTTCCGGGTGGGGCCCACGTGATTTCCCCGTGGGGGCCACGTGATTTCCCCGTGGGGCCCACGTGATTTCCGGGTGGGGCCCACGTGATTTCAGGGTGGGGCCCACGGGATTTCCGGGTGGGGCCCACGTGATTTCCGGGTGGGGCCTACGTGATTTCCGTGTGGGGCCCACGTGATTTCCGGGTGGGGCCCACGTGATTTCCGGGTGGGGCCCACGTGATTTCCGGGTGGGGCCCACGTGATTTCCGGCTGGGGCCCACGTGATTTCCGGGTGGGGCCCACGTGATTTCCGTGTGGGGCCCACGTGATTTCCGGTGGGGCCCACGTGATTTCCGGGTGGGGCCCACGTGATTTCCGGGTGGGGCCCACGTGATTTCCGGGTGGGGCCCACGTGATTTCCGGGTGGTGCCCACGTGATTTCCGGGTGGGGCCCACGTGATTTCCGGGTGGGGCCCACGTGATTTCCGGTTGGGGCCCACGTGATTTCCGGGTGGGGCCCACGTGTTTTCCGGGTTGGGCCCACGTGATTTCCGGGTGGGGCCCACGTGATTTCCGGGTGGGCCCCACGTGATTTCCGGGTGGGCCCCACGTGATTTCCGGGTGGGGCCCACGTGATTTCCGGGTGGGGCCCACGTGATTTCCGGGTGGGGCCCACGTGATTTCCGGGTGGGGCCCACGTGATTTCCGGGTGGGGCCCACGTGATTTCCGGGTGGGGCCCACGTGATTTCCGGGTGGGGCCCACGTGATTTCCGGGTGGGGCCCACGTGATTTCCCCGTGGGGCCCACCTGATTTCCGGGTGAGCCCCACGTGATTTCCGGGTGGGGCCCACGTGATTTCCGGGTGGGGCCCACGTGATTTCCGGGTGGGGCCCACGTGATTTCCGGGTGGGGCCCACGTGATTTCCGGGTGGGGCCCACGTGATTTCCGGGTGGGGCCCACGTGATTTCCCCGTGGGGCCCACGTGATTTCCGGGTGGGGCCCACGTGATTTCCGGGTGGGGCCCACGTGATTTCCGGGTGGGGCCCACGTGATTTCCGGGTGGGGCCCACGTGATTTCCCCGTGGGGCCCACGTGATTTCCCCGTGGGGCCCACGTGATTTCCGGGTGGGGCCCACGTGATTTCCGGGTGGGGCCCAAGTGATTTCCGGGTGGGGCCCACGTGATTTCCCCGTGGGGCCCACGTGATTTCCGGGTGGGGCCCACGTGATTTCCGGGTGGGGCCCACGTGATTTCCGGGTGGGGCCCACGTGATTTCCGGGTGGGGCCCACGTGATTTCCGGGTGGGGCCCACGTGATTTCCGGCTGTGGCCCACGTGATTTCCGGGTGGGGCCCACGTGATTTCCGGGTGGGGCCCACGTGATTTCCCCGTGGGGCCCACGTGATTTCCGGGTGGGGCCCACGGGATTTCCGGGTGGGGCCCACGTGATTTCCGGGTGGGGGCCCACGTGATTTCCGGGTGGGGCCCACGTGATTTCCGGGTGGGGCCCACGTGATTTCCGGGTGGGCCCCACGTGATTTCCGGGAGGGGCCCACGTGATTTCCGGGTGGGGCCCACGTGATTTCCGGGTGGGGCCCACGTGATTTCCGGGTGGGGCCCACGTGATTTCCGGGTGGGGCCCACGTGATTTCCGGGTGGGGCCCACGTGATTTCCCCGTGGGGCCCACGTGATTTCCGGGTGGGCCCCACGTGATTTCCGGGTGGGGCCCACGTGATTTCCGGGTGGGGCCCACGTGATTTCCGGGAGGGGCCCACGTGATTTCCGGGTGGGGCCCACGTGATTTCCGGGTGGGGCCCACGTGATTTCCGGGTGGGGCCCACGTGATTTCCCCGTGGGGCCCACGTGATTTCCGGGTGGGCCCCACGTGATTTCCGGGTGGGGCCCACGTGATTTCCGGGTGGGCCCCACGTGATTTCCGGGAGGGGCCCACGTGATTTCCGGGTGGGGCCCACGTGATTTCCGGGTGGGGCCCACGTGATTTCCAGGTGGGGCCCACGTGATTTCCGGGTGGGGCCCACGTGATTTCCGGGTGGGGCCCACGTGATTTCCCCGTGGGGCCCACGTGATTTCCGGGTGGGCCCCACATGATTTCCGGGTGGGGCCCACGTGATTTCCCCGTGGGGCCCACGTGATTTCCGGGTGGGGCCCACGTGATTTCCGGGTGGGGCCCACGTGATTTCCGGGTGGGGCCCACGTGATTTCCCCGTGGGGCCCACGTGATTTCCGGGTGGGGCCCACGTGATTTCCGGGTGGGGCCCACGTGATTTCCGGGTGGGGCCCACGTGATTTCCGGGTGGGGCCCACGTGATTTCCCCGTGGGGCCCACGTGATTTCCGGGTGGGGCCCACGTGATTTCCCCGTGACGCCCACGTGATTTCCCCGTGGGGCCCACGTGATTTCCGGGTGGGGCCCACGTGATTTCCGGGTGGGGCCCACGTGATTTCCGGGTGGGGCCCACGTGATTTCCGGGTGGGGCCCACGTGATTTCCGGATGTGGCCCACGTGATTTCCGGGTGGGGCCCACGTGATTTCCGGGTGGGGCCCATGTGATTTCCCCGTGGGGCCCACGTGATTTCCGGGTGGGGCCCACGGGATTTCCCGGTGGGGCCCACGTGATTTCCGGGTGGGGGCCCACGTGATTTCCGGGTGGGGCCCACGTGATTTCCGGGTGGGGCCCACGTGATTTCCGGGTGGGCCCCACGTGATTTCCCCGTGGGGCCCACGTGATTTCCGGGAGGGGCCCACGTGATTTCCGGGTGGGGCCCACGTGATTTCCGGGTGGGCCCCACGTGATTTCCGTGTGGGGCCCACGTGATTTCCGGGTGGGGCCCACGTGAGTTCCGGGTGGGCCCCACGTGATTTCCCCGTGGGGCCCACGTGATTTCCCCGTGGGGCCCACGTGATTTCCGGGTGGGCCCCACGTGATTTCCGGGTGGGCCCCACGTGATTTCCGTGCGGGGCCCACGTGATTTCCGGGTGGGGCCCACGTGATTTCCGGGTGGGGCCCACGTGATTTCCGGGTGGGGCCCACGTGATTTCCGGGTGGGGCCCACGTGATTTCCGGGTGGGGCCCACGTGATTTCCGGGTGGGGCCCACGTGATTTCCGGGTGGGGCCCACGTGATTTCCGGGTGGGGCCCACGTGATTTCCGGGTGGGGCCCACGTGATTTCCGGGTGGGGCCCACGTGATTTCCCCGTGGGGGCCACGTGATTTCCCCGTGGGGCCCACGTGATTTCCGGGTGGGGCCCACGTGATTTCAGGGTGGGGCCCACGGGATTTCCGGGTGGGGCCCACGTGATTTCCGGGTGGGGCCCACGTGATTTCCGTGTGGGGCCCACGTGATTTCCGGGTGGGGCCCACGTGATTTCCGGGTGGGGCCCACGTGATTTCCGGGTGGGGCCCACGTGATTTCCGGCTGGGGCCCACGTGATTTCCGGGTGGGGCCCACGTGATTTCCGTGTGGGGCCCACGTGATTTCCGGTGGGGCCCACGTGATTTCCGGGTGGGGCCCACGTGATTTCCGGGTGGGGCCCACGTGATTTCCGGCTGGGGCCCACGTGATTTCCGGGTGGTGCCCACGTGATTTCCGGGTGGGGCCCACGTGATTTCCGGGTGGGGCCCACGTGATTTCCGGTTGGGGCCCACGTGATTTCCGGGTGGGGCCCACGTGTTTTCCGGGTGGGGCCCATGTGATTTCCGGGTGGGGCCCACGTGATTTCCGGGTGGGCCCCACGTGATTTCCGGGTGGGCCCCACGTGATTTCCGGGTGGGGCCCACGTGATTTCCGGGTGGGGCCCACGTGATTTCCGGGTGGGCCCCACGTGATTTCCGGGTGGGGCCCACGTGATTTCCGGGTGGGGCCCACGTGATTTCCGGGTGGGGCCCACGTGATTTCCGGGTGGGGCCCACGTGATTTCCGGGTGGGGCCCACGTGATTTCCGGGTGGGCCCCACGTGATTTCCGGGTGGGGCCCACGTGATTTCCGGGTGGGGCCCACGTGATTTCCGGGTGGGGCCCACGTGATTTCCGGGTGGGGCCCACGTGATTTCCGGGTGGGGCCCACGTGATTTCCGGGTGGGGCCCACGTGATTTCCCCGTGGGGCCCACGTGATTTCCGGGTGGGGCCCACGTGATTTCCGGGTGGGGCCCACGTGATTTCCGGGTGGGGCCCACGTGATTTCCGGGTGGGGCCCACGTGATTTCCCCGTGGGGCCCACGTGATTTCCCCGTGGGGCCCACGTGATTTCCGGGTGGGGCCCACGTGATTTCCGGGTGGGGCCCACGTGATTTCCGGGTGGGGCCCACGTGATTTCCCCGTGGGGCCCACGTGATTTCCGGGTGGGGCCCACGTGATTTCCGGGTGGGGCCCACGTGATTTCCGGGTGGGGCCCACGTGATTTCCGGGTGGGGCCCACGTGATTTCCGGGTGGGGCCCACGTGATTTCCGGCTGTGGCCCACGTGATTTCCGGGTGGGGCCCACGTGATTTCCGGGTGGGGCCCACGTGATTTCCCCGTGGGGCCCACGTGATTTCCGGGTGGGGCCCACGGGATTTCCGGGTGGGGCCCACGTGATTTCCGGGTGGGGGCCCACGTGATTTCCGGGTGGGGCCCACGTGATTTCCGGGTGGGGCCCACGTGATTTCCGGGTGGGCCCCACGTGATTTCCGGGAGGGGCCCACGTGATTTCCGGGTGGGGCCCACGTGATTTCCGGGTGGGGCCCACGTGATTTCCGGGTGGGGCCCACGTGATTTCCGGGTGGGGCCCACGTGATTTCCGGGTGGGGCCCACGTGATTTCCCCGTGGGGCCCACGTGATTTCCGGGTGGGCCCCACGTGATTTCCGGGTGGGGCCCACGTGATTTCCGGGTGGGGCCCACGTGATTTCCGGGAGGGGCCCACGTGATTTCCGGGTGGGGCCCACGTGATTTCCGGGTGGGGCCCACGTGATTTCCGGGTGGGGCCCACGTGATTTCCCCGTGGGGCCCACGTGATTTCCGGGTGGGGCCCACGTGATTTCCGGGTGGGGCCCACGTGATTTCCCCGTGACGCCCACGTGATTTCCCCGTGGGGCCCACGTGATTTCCGGGTGGGGCCCACGTGATTTCCGGGTGGGGCCCACGTGATTTCCGGCTGGGGCCCACGTGATTTCCGGGTGGTGCCCACGTGATTTCCCCGTGGGGGCCACGTGATTTCCCCGTGGGGCCCACGTGATTTCCGGGTGGGGCCCACGTGATTTCCGGGTGGGGCCCACGTGATTTCCGGGTGGGCCCCACGTGATTTCCAGGTGGGGCCCACGTGATTTCCGGGTGGGGCCCACGTGATTTCCGGGTGGGCCCCACGTGATTTCCGGGTGGGGCCCACGTGATTTCCGGGTGGGGCCCACGTGATTTCCGGGTGGGGCCCACGTGATTTCCGGGTGGGGCCCACGTGATTTCCGGGTGGGGCCCACGTGATTTCCCCGTGGGGCCCACGTGATTTCCGGGTGGGGCCCACGTGATTTCCGGGTGGGGCCCACGTGATTTCCGGGTGGGGCCCACGTGATTTCCGGGTGGGGCCCACGTGATTTCCCCGTGGGGCCCACGTGATTTCCGGGTGGGGCCCACGTGATTTCCGGGTGGGGCCCACGTGATTTCCGGGTGGGGCCCACGTGATATCCGGGTGGGGCCCACGTGATTTCCCCGTGGGGCCCACGTGATTTCCGGGTGGGGCCCACGTGATTTCCGGGTGGGGCCCACGTGATTTCCGGGTGGGGCCCACGTGATTTCCGGGTGGGGCCCACGTGATTTCCGGGTTGGCCCCACGTGATTTCCGGGTGGGACCCACGTGATTTCCGGGTGGGGCCCACGTGATTTCCGGGTGGGGCCCACGTGATTTCCGGGTGGGGCCCACGTGATTTCCGGGTGGGGCCCACGTGATTTCCCCGTGGGGCCCACGTGATTTCCCGGTGGGGCCCACGTGATTTCCGGGTGGGGCCCACGTGATTTCCGGGTGGGGCCCACGTGATTTCCGGGTGGGGCCCACGTGATTTCCGGGTGGGGCCCACGTGATTTCCGGGTGGGGCCCACGTGATTTCCGGGTGGGGCCCAGGTGATTTCCGGGTGGGGCCCACGTGATTTCCGGGTGGGGCCCACGTGATTTCCCCGTGGGGCCCACGTGATTTCCGGGTGGGGCCCACGTGATTTCCCCGTGAGGCCCACGTGATTTCCCCGTGGGGCCCACGTGATTTCCGGGTGGGGCCCACGTGATTTCCGGGTGGGGCCCACGTGATTTCCGGGTGGGGCCCACGTGATTTCCGGGTGGGGCCCACGTGATTTCCCCGTGGGGCCCACGTGATTTCCGGGTGGGGCCCACGTGATTTCCCCGTGAGGCCCACGTGATTTCCCCGTGGGGCCCACGTGATTTCCGGGTGGGGCCCACGTGATTTCCGGGTGGGGCCCACGTGATTTCCGGGTGGGGCCCACGTGATTTCCGGGTGGGGCCCACGTGATTTCCGGGTGGGGCCCACGTGATTTCCGGGTGGGGCCCACGTGATTTCCCCGTGGGGCCCACGTGATTTCCGGGTGGGGCCCACGTGATTTCCCCGAGGGGCCCACGTGATTTCCGGGTGGGGCCCACGTGATTTCCGGGTGGGGCCCACGTGATTTCCCCGAGGGGCCCACGTGATTTCCGGGTGGGGCCCACGTGATTTCCCCGAGGGGCCCACGTGATTTCCGGGTGGGGCCCACGTGATTTCCGGGTGGGGCCCACGTGATTTCCGGGTGGGGCCCACGTGATTTCCGGGTGGGGCCCACGTGATTTCCGGTTGGGGCCCACGTGATTTCCGGGTGGGGCCCACGTGATTTCCGGGTGGGGCCCACGTGATTTCCCCGTGGGGCCCACGTGATTTCCCCATGGGGCCCACGTGATTTCCGGCTGGGGCCCACGTGATTTCCCCGTGGGGCCCACGTGATTTCCGCGTGGGGCCCACGTGATTTCCCCGTGGGGCCCACGTGATTTCCCCGTGGGGCCCACGTGATTTCCGGGAGGGGCCCACGTGATTTCCGGGTGGGGCCCACGTGATTTCCGGGTGGGGCCCACGTGATTTCCGGGTGGGGCCCACGTGATTTCCGGGTGGGGCCCACGTGATTTCCGGGTGGGGCCCACGTGATTTCCGGGTGGGCCCCACGTGATTTCCGTGTGGGGCCCACGTGATTTCCGGGTGGGGCCCACGTGATTTCCGGGTGGGCCCCACGTGATTTCCGGGTGGGGCCCACGTGATTTCCGGGTGGGGCCCACGTGATTTCCGGGTGGGGCCCACGTGATTTCCGGGTGGGGCCCACGTGATTTCCGGGTGGGGCCCACGTGATTTCCCCGTGGGGCCCACGTGATTTCCGGCTGGGGCCCACGTGATTTCCGGGTGGGGCCCACGTGATTTCCGGGTGGGGCCCACGTGATTTCCGGGTGGGGCCCACGTGATTTCCGGGTGGGCCCCACGTGATTTCCCCGTGGGGCCCACGTGATTTCCCCGTGGGGCCCACGTGATTTCCGGGTGGGCCCCACGTGATTTCCGTGCGGGGCCCACGTGATTTCCGGGTGGGGCCCACGTGATTTCCGGGTGGGGCCCACGTGATTTCCGGGTGGGGCCCACGTGATTTCCGGGTGGGGCCCACGTGATTTCCGGGTGGGGCCCACGTGATTTCCCCGTGGGGCCCACGTGATTTCCGGGTGGGGCCCACGTGATTTCCGGGTGGGGCCCACGTGATTTCCGGGTGGGGCCCACGTGATTTCCGGGTGGGGCCCACGTGATTTCCGGGTGGGGCCCACGTGATTTCCCCGTGGGGCCCACGTGATTTCCGGGTGGGGCCCACGTGATTTCCCCGTGGGGGCCACGTGATTTCCCCGTGGGGCCCACGTGATTTCCGGGTGGGGCCCACGTGATTTCCGGGTGGGGCCCACGTGATTTCAGGGTGGGGCCCACGGGATTTCCGGGTGGGGCCCACGTGATTTCCGGGTGGGGCCCACGTGATTTCCGTGTGGGGCCCACGTGATTTCCGGGTGGGGCCCACGTGATTTCCGGGTGGGGCCCACGTGATTTCCGGGTGGGGCCCACGTGATTTCCGGCTGGGGCCCACGTGATTTCCGGGTGGTGCCCACGTGATTTCCCCGTGGGGCCCACGTGATTTCCCCGTGGGGCCCACGTGATTTCCGGGTGGGCCCCACGTGATTTCCGGGTGGGGCCCACGTGATTTCCCCGTGGGGCCCACGTGATTTCCGGGTGGGGCCCACGTGATTTCCGGGTGGGGCCCACGTGATTTCCGGGTGGGGCCCACGTGATTTCCGGGTGGGGCCCACGTGATTTCCGGGTGGGGCCCACGTGATTTCCGGGTGGGGCCCACGTGATTTCCGGGTGGGGCCCACGTGATTTCCGGGTGGGGCCCACGTGATTTCCCCGTGGGGCCCACGTGATTTCCGGCTGGGGCCCACGTGATTTCCGGCTGGGGCCCACGTGATTTCCGGGTGGGGCCCACGTGATTTCCGGGTGGGGCCCACGTGATTTCCGGGTGGGCCCCACGTGATTTCCCCGTGGGGCCCACGTGATTTCCCCGTGGGGCCCACGTGATTTCCGGGTGGGGCCCACGTGATTTCCGGGTGGGGCCCACGAGATTTCCCCGTGGGGCCCACGTGATTTCCGGGTGGGGCCCACGTGATTTCCGGGTGGGGCCCACGTGATTTCCGGGTGGGGCCCACGTGATTTCCGGGTGGGGCCCACGTGATTTCCGGGTGGGGCCCACGTGATTTCCGGGTGGGGCCCACGTGATTTCCGGGTGGGCCCCACGTGATTTCCGGGTGGGGCCCACGTGATTTCCGGGTGGGGCCCACGTGATTTCCGGGTGGGCCCCACGTGATTTCCGGGTGGGGCCCACGTGATTTCCGGGTGGGGCCCACGTGATTTCCGGGTGGGGCCCACGTGATTTCCGGGTGGGGCCCACGTGATTTCCGGGTGGGGCCCACGTGATTTCCCCGTGGGGCCCACGTGATTTCCGGGTGGGGCCCACGTGATTTCCGGGTGGGGCCCACGTGATTTCCGGGTGGGGCCCACGTGATTTCCGGGTGGGGCCCACGTGATTTCCCCGTGGGGCCCACGTGATTTCCGGGTGGGGCCCACGTGATTTCCGGGTGGGGCCCACGTGATTTCCGGGTGGGGCCCACGTGATTTCCCCGTGGGGCCCACGTGATTTCCCCGTGGGGCCCACGTGATTTCCGGGTGGGGCCCACGTGATTTCCGGGTGGGGCCCACGTGATTTCCGGGTGGGGCCCACGTGATTTCCGGGTGGGGCCCACGTGATTTCCGGGTTGGCCCCACGTGATTTCCGGGTGGGACCCACGTGATTTCCGGGTGGGGCCCACGTGATTTCCGGGTGGGCCCACGTGATTTCCGGGTGGGGCCCACGTGATTTCCGGGTGGGGCCCACGTGATTTCCCCGTGGGGCCCACGTGATTTCCCGGTGGGGCCCACGTGATTTCCGGGTGGGGCCCACGTGATTTCCGGGTGGGGCCCACGTGATTTCCGGGTGGGGCCCACGTGATTTCCGGGTGGGGCCCACGTGATTTCCGGGTGGGGCCCACGTGATTTCCGGGTGGGGCCCACGTGATTTCCCCGTGGGGCCCACGTGATTTCCGGGTGGGGCCCACGTGATTTCCCCGTGAGGCCCACGTGATTTCCCCGTGGGGCCCACGTGATTTCCGGGTGGGGCCCACGTGATTTCCGGGTGGGGCCCACGTGATTTCCGGGTGGGGCCCACGTGATTTCCGGGTGGGGCCCACGTGATTTCCCCGTGGGGCCCACGTGATTTCCGGGTGGGGCCCACGTGATTTCCCCGTGAGGCCCACGTGATTTCCCCGTGGGGCCCACGTGATTTCCGGGTGGGGCCCACGTGATTTCCGGGTGGGGCCCACGTGATTTCCGGGTGGGGCCCACGTGATTTTCGGGTGGGGCCCACGTGATTTCCGGGTGGGGCCCACGTGATTTCCGGGTGGGGCCCACGTGATTTCCCCGTGGGGCCCACGTGATTTCCGGGTGGGGCCCACGTGATTTCCCCGAGGGGCCCACGTGATTTCCGGGTGGGGCCCACGTGATTTCCGGGTGGGGCCCACGTGATTTCCGGGTGGGGCCCACGTGATTTCCGGGTGGGGCCCACGTGATTTCCCCGAGGGGCCCACGTGATTTCCGGGTGGGGCCCACGTGATTTCCGGGTGGGGCCCACGTGATTTCCGGGTGGGGCCCACGTGATTTCCGGGTGGGGCCCACGTGATTTCCGGTTGGGGCCCACGTGATTTCCGGGTGGGGCCCACGTGATTTCCGGGTGGGGCCCACGTGATTTCCCCGTGGGGCCCACGTGATTTCCCCATGGGGCCCACGTGATTTCCGGCTGGGGCCCACGTGATTCCCGGGTGGGGTCCACGTGATTTCCAGGTGGGGCCCACGTGATTTCCCCGTGGGGCCCACGTGATTTCCGGGTGGGGCCCACGTGATTTCCGGGTGGGGCCCACGTGATTTCCGGGTGGGGCCCACGTGATTTCCGGGTGGGGCCCACGTGATTTCCGGATGTGGCCCACGTGTTTTCCGGGTGGGGCCCACGTGATTTCCGGGTGGGGCCCACGTGATTTCCGGGTGGGGCCCACGTGATTTCCGGGTGGGCCCCACGTGATTTCCGGGTGGGGCCCACGTGATTTCCGGGTGGGGCCCACGTGATTTCCGGGTGGGGCCCACGTGATTTCCGGGTGGGGCCCACGTGATTTCCGGCTGGGGCCCACGTGATTTCCGGGTGGGGCCCACGTGATTTCCGGGTGGGGCCCACGTGATTTCCGGGTGGGGCCCACGTGATTTCCGGGTGGGGCCCACGTGATTTCCGGGTGGGGCCCACGTGATTTACCCGTGGGGCCCACGTGATTTACCCGTGGGGCCCACGTGATTTCCGGGTGGGGCCCACGTGATTTCCGGGTGGGGCCCACGTGATTTCCGGGTGGGGCCCACGTGATTTCCCCGTGGGGCCCACGTGATTTCCCCGTGGGGCCCACGTGATTTCCCCGTGGGGCCCACGTGATTTCCGGGTGGGGCCCACGTGATTTCCGGGTGGGGCCCACGTGATTTCCCGGTGGGGCCCACGTGATTTCCGGGTGGGCCCCACGTGATTTCCGTGTGGGGCCCACGTGATTTCCGGGTGGGGCCCACGTGATTTCTGGGTGGGGCCCACGTGATTTCCCCGTGCGGCCCACGTGATTTCCGGCTGGGGCCCACGTGATTTCCGGGTGGTGCCCACGTGATTTCCCCGTGGGGCCCACGTGATTTCCCCGTGGGGCCCACGTGATTTCCGGGTGGGCCCCAAGTGATTTCCGGGTGGGGCCCACGTGATTTCCCCGTGGGGCCCACGTGATTTCCCCATGGGGCCCACGTGATTTCCGGGTGGGGCCCACGTGATTTCCGGGTGGGGCCCACGTGATTTCCGGGTGGGGCCCACGTGATTTCCGGTTGGGCCCCACGTGATTTCCGTGTGGGCCCCACGTGATTTCCGTGTGGGGCCCACGTGATTTCCGGGTGGGGCCCACGTGATTTCCGGGTGGGGCCCACGTGATTTCCGGGTGGGGCCCACGTGATTTCCGGGTGGGGCCCACGTGATTTCCGGGTGGGGCCCACGTGATTTCCGGGTGGGGCCCCCGTGATTTCCCCGTGGGGCCCACGTGATTTCCCCGTGGGGCCCACGTGATTTCCGGCTGGGGCCCACGTGATTTCCGGGTGGGGCCCACGTGATTTCCGGGTGGGGCCCACGTGATTTCCGGGTGGGGCCCACGTGATTTCCGGGTGGGGCCCACGTGATTTCCGGTTGGGGCCCACGTGATTTCCGGGTGGGGCCCACGTGATTTCCGGGTGGGGCCCACGTGATTTCCAGGTGGGGCCCACGTGATTTCCGCGTGGGGCCCACGTGATTTCCCCGTGGGGCCCACGTGATTTCCCCGTGGGGCCCACGTGATTTCCGGGTGGGGCCCACGTGATTTCCGGGTGGGGCCCACGTGATTTCCGGGTGGGGCCCACGTGATTTCCGGGTGGGGCCCACGTGATTTCCGGGTGGGCCCCACGTGATTTCCGTGTGGGGCCCACGTGATTTCCGGGTGGGGCCCACGTGATTTCCGGGTGGGGCCCACGTGATTTCCGGGTGGGCCCCACGTGATTTCCGGGTGGGGCCCACGTGATTTCCGGGTGGGGCCCACGTGATTTCCGGGTGGGGCCCACGTGATTTCCGGGTGGGGCCCACGTGATTTCCGGGTGGGGCCCACGTGATTTCCCCGTGGGGCCCACGTGATTTCCGGCTGGGGCCCACGTGATTTCCGGGTGGGGACCACGTGATTTCCCCGTGGGGCCCACGTGATTTCCCGGTGGGGCCCACGTGATTTCCGGGTGGGGCCCACGTGATTTCCGGGTGGGGCCCACGTGATTTCCCCGTGGGGCCCACGTGATTTCCCCGTGGGGCCCACGTGATTTCCGGGTGGGGCCCACGTGATTTCAGGGTGGGGCCCATGTGATTTCCCCGTGTGGCCCACGTGATTTCCCCGTTGGGCCCACGTGATTTCCCCGTGGGGCCCACGTGATTTCC
The DNA here is from genome assembly GCF_042477335.2 of Ovis canadensis. NCBI lineage: Eukaryota > Metazoa > Chordata > Mammalia > Artiodactyla > Bovidae > Ovis > Ovis canadensis. The sequence continues at coordinate 12,568,847 of NC_091250.1, forward strand.
GGGTGGGGCCCACGTGATTTCCGGGTGGGGCCCACGTGATTTCCCCGTGGGGCCCACGTGATTTCCCCGTGGGGCCCACGTGATTTCCCCGTGGGGCCCACGTGATTTCCGGCTGGGGCCCACGTGATTTCCGGCTGGGGCCCACGTGATTTCCGGGTGGGGCCCACGTGATTTCCGGGTGGGGCCCACGTGATTTCCGGGTGGGCCCCACGTGATTTCCCCGTGGGGCCCACGTGATTTCCGGGTGGGGCCCACGTGATTTCCGGGTGGGGCCCACGTGATTTCCGGGTGGGGCCCACGTGATTTCCGGGTGGGGCCCACGTGATTTCCCCGTGGGGCCCACGTGATTTCCCGGTGGGGCCCACGTGATTTCCGGGTGGGGCCCACGTGATTTCCGGGTGGGGCCCACGTGATTTCCGGGTGGGGCCCACGTGATTTCCGGGTGGGGCCCACGTGATTTCCGGGTGGGGCCCACGTGATTTCCGGGTGGGGCCCACGTGATTTCCGGGTGGGGCCCACGTGATTTCCGGGTGGGGCCCACGTGATTTCCCCGTGGGGCCCATGTGATTTCCGGGTGGGGCCCACGTGATTTCCCCGTGAGGCCCACGTGATTTCCCCGTGGGGCCCACGTGATTTCCGGGTGGGGCCCACGTGATTTCCGGGTGGGGCCCACGTGATTTCCGGGTGGTGCCCACGTGATTTCCGGGTGGGGCCCACGTGATTTCCCCGTGGGGCCCACGTGATTTCCGGGTGGGGCCCACGTGATTTCCCCGTGAGGCCCACGTGATTTCCCCGTGGGGCCCACGTGATTTCCGGGTGGGGCCCACGTGATTTCCGGGTGGGGCCCACGTGATTTCCGGGTGGGGCCCACGTGATTTCCGGGTGGGGCCCACGTGATTTCCGGGTGGGGCCCACGTGATTTCCGGGTGGGGCCCACGTGATTTCCCCGTGGGGCCCACGTGATTTCCGGGTGGGGCCCACGTGATTTCCCCGAGGGGCCCACGTGATTTCCGGGTGGGGCCCACGTGATTTCCGGGTGGGGCCCACGTGATTTCCGGGTGGGGCCCACGTGATTTCCGGGTGGGGCCCACGTGATTTCCCCGAGGGGCCCACGTGATTTCCGGGTGGGGCCCACGTGATTTCCGGGTGGGGCCCACGTGATTTCCGGGTGGGGCCCACGTGATTTCCGGGTGGGGCCCACGTGATTTCCGGTTGGGGCCCACGTGATTTCCGGGTGGGGCCCACGTGATTTCCGGGTGGGGCCCACGTGATTTCCCCGTGGGGCCCACGTGATTTCCCCATGGGGCCCACGTGATTTCCGGCTGGGGCCCACGTGATTCCCGGGTGGGGTCCACGTGATTTCCAGGTGGGGCCCACGTGATTTCCCCGTGGGGCCCACGTGATTTCCGGGTGGGGCCCACGTGATTTCCGGGTGGGGCCCACGTGATTTCCGGGTGGGGCCCACGTGATTTCCGGGTGGGGCCCACGTGATTTCCGGATGTGGCCCACGTGTTTTCCGGGTGGGGCCCACGTGATTTCCGGGTGGGGCCCACGTGATTTCCGGGTGGGGCCCACGTGATTTCCGGGTGGGCCCCACGTGATTTCCGGGTGGGGCCCACGTGATTTCCGGGTGGGGCCCACGTGATTTCCGGGTGGGGCCCACGTGATTTCCGGGTGGGGCCCACGTGATTTCCGGGTGGGGCCCACGTGATTTCCGGGTGGGGCCCACGTGATTTCCGGTTGGGGCCCACGTGATTTCCGGGTGGGGCCCACGTGATTTCCGGGTGGGGCCCACGTGATTTCCGGGTGGGGCCCACGTGATTTCCGGGTGGGGCCCACGTGATTTACCCGTGGGGCCCACGTGATTTCCGGGTGGGGCCCACGTGATTTCCGGGTGGGGCCCACGTGATTTCCGGGTGGGGCCCACGTGATTTCCGGGTGGGGCCCACGTGATTTCCCCGTGGGGCCCACGTGATTTCCCCGTGGGGCCCACGTGATTTCCGGGTGGGGCCCACGTGATTTCCGGGTGGGGCCCACGTGATTTCCCGGTGGGGCCCACGTGATTTCCGGGTGGGGCCCACGTGATTTCCGGGTGGGGCCCACGTGATTTCCGGGTGGGCCCCACGTGATTTCCGTGTGGGGCCCACGTGATTTCCGGGTGGGGCCCACGTGATTTCTGGGTGGGGCCCACGTGATTTCCGGGTGGGGCCCACGTGATTTCCGGCTGGGGCCCACGTGATTTCGGGTGGTGCCCACGTGATTTCCCCGTGGGGCCCACGTGATTTCCCCGTGGGGCCCACGTGATTTCCGGGTGGGCCCCACGTGATTTCCGGGTGGGGCCCACGTGATTTCCCCGTGGGGGCCACGTGATTTCCCCATGGGGCCCACGTGATTTCCGGGTGGGGCCCACGTGATTTCCGGGTGGGGCCCACGTGATTTCCGGGTGGGGCCCACGTGATTTCCGGTTGGGCCCCACGTGATTTCCGTGTGGGGCCCACGTGATTTCCGGGTGGGGCCCACGTGATTTCCGGGTGGGGCCCACGTGATTTCCGGGTGGGGCCCACGTGATTTCCGGGTGGGGCCCACGTGATTTCCGGGTGGGGCCCACGTGATTTCCGGGTGGGGCCCCCGTGATTTCCCCGTGGGGCCCACGTGATTTCCCCGTGGGGCCCACGTGATTTCCGGCTGGGGCCCACGTGATTTCCGGGTGGGGCCCACGTGATTTCCGGGTGGGGCCCACGTGATTTCCGTGTGGGGCCCACGTGATTTCCGGGTGGGGCCCACGTGATTTCCGGTTGGGGCCCACGTGATTTCCGGGTGCGGCCCACGTGATTTCCGGGTGGGGCCCACGTGATTTCCGGGTGGGGCCCACGTGATTTCCGCGTGGGGCCCACGTGATTTCCGGGTGGGGCCCACGTGATTTCCCCGTGGGGCCCACGTGATTTCCGGGTGGGGCCCACGTGATTTCCGGGTGGGGCCCACGTGATTTCCGGGTGGGGCCCACGTGATTTCCGGGTGGGGCCCACGTGATTTCCGGGTGGGCCCCACGTGATTTCCGTGTGGGGCCCACGTGATTTCCGGGTGGGGCCCACGTGATTTCCGGGTGGGGCCCACGTGATTTCCGGGTGGGCCCCACGTGATTTCCCTGTGGGGCCCACGTGATTTCCGGGTGGGGCCCACGTGATTTCCGGGTGGGGCCCACGTGATTTCCGGGTGGGGCCCACGTGATTTCCGGGTGGGGCCCACGTGATTTCCCCGTGGGGCCCACGTGATTTCCGGCTGGGGCCCACGTGATTTCCGGGTGGGGACCACGTGATTTCCCCGTGGGGCCCACGTGATTTCCCCGTGGGGCCCACGTGATTTCCGGGTGGGGCCCACGTGATTTCCGGGTGGGGCCCACGTGATTTCCCCGTAGGGCCCACGTGATTTCCCCGTGGGGCCCACGTGATTTCCGGGTGGGGCCCACGTGATTTCAGGGTGGGGCCCACGTGATTTCCCCGTGGGGCCCACGTGATTTCCCCGTTGGGCCCACGTGATTTCCCCGTGGGGCCCACGTGATTTCCGGGTGGGGCCCACGTGATTTCCGGGTGGGGCCCACGTGATTTCCCCGTGGGGCCCACGTGATTTCCCCGTGGGGCCCACGTGATTTCCCCGTGGGGCCCACGTGATTTCCGGCTGGGGCCCACGTGATTTCCGGCTGGGGCCCACGTGATTTCCGGGTGGGGCCCACGTGATTTCCGGGTGGGGCCCACGTGATTTCCGGGTGGGCCCCACGTGATTTCCCCGTGGGGCCCACGTGATTTCCGGGTGGGGCCCACGTGATTTCCGGGTGGGGCCCACGTGATTTCCGGGTGGGGCCCACGTGATTTCCGGGTGGGGCCCACGTGATTTCCGGGTGGGGCCCACGTGATTTCTGGGTGGGGCCCACGTGATTTCCGGGTGGGGCCCACGTGATTTCCGGGTGGGCCCCACGTGATTTCCGGGTGGGGCCCACGTGATTTCCGGGTGGGGCCCACGTGATTTCCGGGTGGGGCCCACGTGATTTCCGGGTGGGCCCCACGTGATTTCTGGGTGGGGCCCACGTGATTTCCGGGTGGGGCCCACGTGATTTCCGGGTGGGCCCCACGTGATTTCCGGGTGGGGCCCACGTGATTTCCGGGTGGGGCCCACGTGATTTCAGTGTGGGGCCCACGTGATTTCCGGGTGGGGCCCACGTGATTTCCGGGTGGGGCCCACGTGATTTCCGGGTGGGGCCCACGTGATTTCCGGGTGGGGCCCACGTGATTTCCGGGTGGGGCCCACGTGATTTCCGGGTGGGGCCCACGTGATTTCCGGGTGGGGCCCACGTGATTTCCGGGTGGGGCCCACGTGATTTCCCGGCTGGGGCCCACGTGATTTCCGGGTGGGGCCCACGTGTTTTCCGGGTGGGGCCCACGTGATTTCCGGGTGGGGCCCACGTGATTTCCCCGTGGGGCCCACGTGATTTCCCCGTGGGGCCCACGTGATTTCCGGGTGGGGCCCACGTGATTTCCGGGTGGGGCCCACGTGATTTCCGGGTGGGGCCCATGTGATTTCCGGGTGGGGCCCACGTGATTTCCCCGGTTGGCCCACGTGATTTCCGGGTGGGGCCCACGTGATTTCCGGGTGGGGCCCACGTGATTTCCGGGTGGGGCCCACGTGATTTCCCCGTGGGGCCCACATGATTTCCTGGTGGGGCCCACGTGATTTCCGGGTGGGGCCCACGTGATTTCCGGGTGGGGCCCACGTGATTTCCCCGTGGGGCCCACGTGATTTCCAGGTGGGGCCCACGTGATTTCCCCGTGGGGCCCACGTGATTTCCCCGTGGGGCCCACGTGATTTCCCCGTGGGGCCCACGTGATTTCCCGGGTGGGGCCCACGTGATTTCCGGGTGGGGCCCACGTGATTTCCGGGTGGGGCCCACGTGATTTCCGGGTGGGGCCCACGTGATTTCCGGGTGGGCCCCACGTGATTTCCCCGTGGGGCCCACGTGATTTCCGGGTGGGGCCCACGTGATTTCCGGGTGGGGCCCACGTGATTTCCGGGTGGGCCCCACGTGATTTCCGGGTGGGGCCCACGTGATTTCCGGGTGGGGCCCACGTGATTTCCGGGTGGGGCCCACGTGATTTCCGGGTGGGGCCCACGTGATTTCCCCGTGGGGCCCACGTGATTTCCCCGTGGGGCCCACTTGATTTCCGGCTGGGGCCCACGTGATTTCCGGGTGGTGACCACGTGATTTCCCCGTGGGGCCCACGTGATTTCCGGGTGGGGCCCACGTGATTTCCGGGTGGGGCCCACGTGATTTCCCCGTGGGGCCCACGTGATTTCCCCGTGGGGCCCACGTGATTTCCGGGTGGGGCCCACGTGATTTCAGGGTGGGGCCCACGTGATTTCCCCGTGGGGCCCACGTGATTTCCCCGTTGGGCCCACGTGATTTCCCCGTGGGGCCCACGTGATTTCCCCGTGGGGCCCACGTGATTTCCGGGTGGGGCCCACGTGATTTCCCCGTGGGGCCCACGTGATTTCCCCGTGGGGCCCACGTGATTTCCCCGTGGGGCCCACGTGATTTCCGGCTGGGGCCCACGTGATTTCCGGCTGGGGTCCACGTGATTTCCGGGTGGGGCCCACGTGATTTCCGGGTGGGGCCCACGTGATTTCCGGGTGGGCCCCACGTGATTTCCCCGTGGGGCCCACGTGATTTCCGGGTGGGGCCCACGTGATTTCCGGGTGGGGCCCACGTGATTTCCGGGTGGGGCCCACGAGATTTCCCCGTGGGGCCCACGTGATTTCCGGGTGGGGCCCACGTGATTTCCGGGTGGGGCCCACGTGATTTCCGGGTGGGGCCCACGTGATTTCCGGGTGGGGCCCACGTGATTTCCGGGTGGGGCCCACGTGATTTCCGGGTGGGGCCCACGTGATTTCCGGGTGGGCCCCACGTGATTTCCGGGTGGGCCCCACGTGATTTCCGGGTGGGGCCCACGTGATTTCCGGGTGGGGCCCACGTGATTTCCGGGTGGGGCCCACGTGATTTCCGGGTGGGCCCCACGTGATTTCCGGGTGGGGCCCACGTGATTTCCGGGTGGGGCCCACGTGATTTCCGGGTGGGCCCCACGTGATTTCCGGGTGGGGCCCACGTGATTTCCGGGTGGGGCCCACGTGATTTCCGGGTGGGGCCCACGTGATTTCCGGGTGGGCCCCACGTGATTTCCGGGTGGGGCCCACGTGATTTCCGGGTGGGGCCCACGTGATTTCCGGGTGGGCCCCACGTGATTTCCGGGTGGGGCCCACGTGATTTCCGGGTGGGGCCCACGTGATTTCCGGGTGGGGCCCACGTGATTTCCGGGTGGGGCCCACGTGATTTCCGGGTGGGGCCCACGTGATTTCCCCGTGGGGCCCACGTGATTTCCGGGTGGGGCCCACGTGATTTCCGGGTGGGGCCCACGTGATTTCCGGGTGGGGCCCACGTGATTTCCGGGTGGGGCCCACGTGATTTCCGGGTGGGGCCCACGTGATTTCCCCGTGGGGCCCACGTGATTTCCGGGTGGGGCCCACGTGATTTCCGGGTGGGGCCCACGTGATTTCCGGGTGGGGCCCACGTGATTTCCCCGTGGGGCCAACGTGATTTCCCCGTGGGGCCCACGTGATTTCCGGGTGGGGCCCACGTGATTTCCGGGTGGGGCCCACGTGATTTCCGGGTGGGGCCCATGTGATTTCCGGGTGGGGCCCACGTGATTTCCGGGTTGGCCCCACGTGATTTCCGGGTGGGGCCCACGTGATTTCCGGGTGGGGCCCACGTGATTTCCGGGTGGGGCCCACGTGATTTCCGGGTGGGGCCCACGTGATTTCCGGGTGGGGCCCACGTGATTTCCCCGTGGGGCCCACGTGATTTCCGGGTGGGGCCCACGTGATTTCCGGGTGGGGCCCACGTGATTTCCGGGTGGGGCCCACGTGATTTCCGGGTGGGGCCCACGTGATTTCCGGGTGGGGCCCACGTGATTTCCGGGTGGGGCCCACGTGATTTCCGGGTGGGGCCCACGTGATTTCCGGGTGGGGCCCACGTGATTTCCCCGTGGGGCCCACGTGATTTCCGGGTGGGGCCCACGTGATTTCCCCGTGAGGCCCACGTGATTTCCCCGTGGGGCCCACGTGATTTCCGGGTGGGGCCCACGTGATTTCCGGGTGGGGCCCACGTGATTTCCGGGTGGGGCCCACGTGATTTCCGGTTGGGGCCCACGTGATTTCCGGGTGGGGCCCACGTGATTTCCGGGTGGGGTCCACGTGATTTCCGGGTGGGGCCCACGTGATTTCCCCGTGGGGCCCACGTGATTTCCGGGTGGGGCCCACGTGATTTCCGGGTGGGGCCCACGTGATTTCCGGGTGGGGCCCACGTGATTTCCGGGTGGGGCCCACGTGAATTCCCCATGGGGCCCACGTGATTTCCGGGTGGGGCCCACGTGATTTCCGGGTGGGGCCCACGTGATTTCCGGGTGGGGCCCACGTGATTTTCGGGTGGGGCCCACGTGATTTCCGGGTGGGGCCCACGTGATTTCCGGCTGTGGCCCACGTGATTTCCGGGTGGGGCCCACGTGATTTCCGGGTGGGGCCCACGTGATTTCCCCGTGGGGCCCACGTGATTTCCGGGTGGGGCCCACGTGATTTCCGGGTGGGGCCCACGTGATTTCCGGGTGGGGCCCACGTGATTTCCGGGTGGGGCCCACGTGATTTCCCCGTGGGGCCCACGTGATTTCCGGGTGGGGCCCACGTGATTTCCGGGTGGGGCCCACGTGATTTCCGGGTGGGGCCCACGTGATTTCCGGGTGGGGCCCACGTGATTTCCGGGTGGGGCCCACGTGATTTCCGGGTGGGGCCCACGTGATTTCCGGGTGGGGCCCACGTGATTTCCGGGTGGGGCCCACGTGATTTCCCCGAGGGGCCCACGTGATTTCCGGGTGGGGCCCACGTGATTTCCGGGTGGGGCCCACGTGATTTCCGGGTGGGGCCCACGTGATTTCCGGGTGGGGCCCACGTGATTTCCGGGTGGGGCCCACGTGATTTCCCCGTGGGGCCCACGTGATTTCCCCATGGGGCCCACGTGATTTCCGGCTGGGGCCCACGTGATTTCCGGGTGGGGTCCACGTGATTTCCAGGTGGGGCCCACGTGATTTCCCCGTGGGGCCCACGTGATTTCCGGGTGGGGCCCACGTGATTTCCGGGTGGGGCCCACGTGATTTCCGGGTGGGGCCCACGTGATTTCCGGGTGGGGCCCACGTGATTTCCGGATGTGGCCCACGTGTTTTCCGGGTGGGGCCCACGTGATTTCCGGGTGGGGCCCACGTGATTTCCGGGTGGGGCCCACGTGATTTCCGGGTGGGCCCCACGTGATTTCCGGGTGGGGCCCACGTGATTTCCGGGTGGGGCCCACGTGATTTCGGGGTGGGGCCCACGTGATTTCCGGGTGGGGCCCACGTGATTTCCGGCTGGGGCCCACGTGATTTCCGGGTGGGGCCCACGTGATTTCCGGGTGGGGCCCACGTGATTTCCGGGTGGGGCCCACGTGATTTCCGGGTGGGGCCCACGTGATTTCCCCGTGGGGCCCACGTGATTTCCGGGTGGGGCCCACGTGATTTCCGGGTGGGGCCCACGTGATTTCCCCGTGGGGCCCACGTGATTTCCGGGTGGGGCCCACGTGATTTCCGGGTGGGGCCCACGTGATTTCCGGGTGGGGCCCACGTGATTTCCGGGTGGGGCCCACGTGATTTCCCCGTGGGGCCCACGTGATTTCCCCGTGGGGCCCACGTGATTTCCGGGTGGGGCCCACGTGATTTCCGGGTGGGGCCCACGTGATTTCCCGGTGGGGCCCACGTGATTTCCGGGTGGGGCCCACATGATTTCCGGGTGGGGCCCACGTGATTTCCTGGTGGGCCCCACGTGATTTCCGTGTGGGGCCCACGTGATTTCCGGGTGGGGCCCACGTGATTTCCCCGTGGGGCCCACGTGATTTCCGGGTGGGCCCCACGTGATTTCCGGGTGGGGCCCACGTGATTTCCCCGTGGGGCCCACGTGATTTCCCCGTGGGGCCCACGTGATTTCCGGGTGGGGCCCACGTGATTTCCGGGTGGGGCCCACGTGATTTCCGGGTGGGGCCCACGTGATTTCCGGTTGGGCCCCACGTGATTTCCGTGTGGGGCCCACGTGATTTCCGGGTGGGGCCCACGTGATTTCCGGGTGGGGCCCACGTGATTTCCGGGTGGGGCCCACGTGATTTCCGGGTGGGGCCCACGTGATTTCCGGGTGGGGCCCACGTGATTTCCGGGTGGGGCCCACGTGATTTCCGGGTGGGGCCCACGTGATTTCCGGGTGGGGCCCACGTGATTTCCGGGTGGGGCCCACGTGATTTCCGGGTGGGGCCCACGTGATTTCCGGGTTGGGCCCACGTGATTTCCGGGTGGGGCCCACGTGATTTCCGGGTGGGGCCCACGTGATTTCCGGGTGGGGCCCACGTGATTTCCGGGTGGGGCCCACGTGATTTCCGGGTGGGGCCCACGTGATATCCCCGTGGGGCCCACGTGATTTCCAGGTGGGGCCCACGTGATTTCCGGGTGGGGCCCACGTGATTTCCGGGTGGGGCCCACGTGATTTCCCCGTGGGGCCCACGTGATTTCCCCGTGGGGCCCACGTGATTTCCGGCTGGGGCCCACGTGATTTCCGGGTGGGGCCCACGTGATTTCCGGGTGGGGCCCACGTGATTTCCGGGTGGGGCCCACGTGATTTCCGGGTGGGGCCCACGTGATTTCCGGGTGGGGCCCACGTGATTTCCGGGTGGGGCCCACGTGATTTCCGGGTGGGGCCCACGTGATTTCCGCGTGGGGCCCACGTGATTTCCGGGTGGGGCCCACGTGATTTCCGGGTGGGGCCCACGTGATTTCCGGGTGGGGCCCACGTGATTTCCGGGTGGGGCCCACGTGATTTCCGGGTGGGGCCCACGTGATTTCCTCGTGGGGCCCACGTGATTTCCGGCTGGGGCCCACGTGATTTCCGGGTGGGGACCACGTGATTTCCCCGTGGGGCCCACGTGATTTCCCCGTGGGGCCCACGTGATTTCCGGGTGGGGCCCACGTGATTTCCGGGTGGGGCCCACGTGATTTCCCCGTGGGGCCCACGTGATTTCCCCGTGGGGCCCACGTGATTTCCGGGTGGGGCCCACGTGATTTCAGGGTGGGGCCCACGTGATTTCCCCGTGGGGCCCACGTGATTTCCCCGTTGGGCCCACGTGATTTCCCCGTGGGGCCCACGTGATTTCCGGGTGGGGCCCACGTGATTTCCGGGTGGGGCCCACGTGATTTCCCCGTGGGGCCCACGTGATTTCCGGGTGGGCCCCACGTGATTTCCGTGTGGGGCCCACGTGATTTCCGGGTGGGGCCCACGTGATTTCCGGGTGGGGCCCACGTGATTTCCGGGTGGGGCCCACGTGATTTCCGGGTGGGGCCCACGTGATTTCCGGGTGGGGCCCACGTGATTTCCGGGTGGGGCCCACGTGATTTCCGGGTGGGGCCCACGTGATTTCCCCGTGGGGCCCACGTGATTTCCGGCTGGGGCCCACGTGATTTCCGGGTGGGGACCACGTGATTTCCCCGTGGGGCCCACGTAATTTCCCCGTGGGGCCCACGTGATTTCCGGGTGGGGCCCACGTGATTTCCGGGTGGGGCCCACGTGATTTCCCCGTGGGGCCCACGTGATTTCCCCGTGGGGCCCACGTGATTTCCGGGTGGGGCCCACGTGATTTCAGGGTGGGGCCCACGTGATTTCCCCGTGGGGCCCACGTGATTTCCCCGTTGGGCCCACGTGATTTCCCCGTGGGGCCCACGTGATTTCCGGGTGGGGCCCACGTGATTTCCGGGTGGGGCCCACGTGATTTCCCCGTGGGGCCCACGTGATTTCCGGGTGGGCCCCACGTGATTACCGGGTGGGGCCCACGTGATTTCCGGGTGGGGCCCACGTGATTTCCGGGTGGGGCCCACGTGATTTCCGGGTGGGGCCCACGTGATTTCCGGGTGGGGCCCACGTGATTTCCGGGTGGGGCCCACGTGATTTCCGGGTGGGGCCCACATGATTTCCCCGTGGGGCCCACGTGTTTTCCGGGTGGGGCCCACGTGATTTCCGGGTGGGGCCCACGTGATTTCCGGGTGGGGCCCACGTGATTTCCCCGTGGGGCCCACGTGATTTCCGGGTGGGCCCCACGTGATTTCCGGGTGTGGCCCACGTGATTTCCGGGTGGGGCCCACGTGATTTCCGGGTGGGGCCCACGTGATTTCCGGGTGTGGCCCACGTGATTTCCGGGTGGGGCCCACGTGATTTCCGGGTGGGGCCCACGTGATTTCCGGGTGGGCCCCACGTGATTTCCGGGTGGGGCCCACGTGATTTCCCCATGGGGCCCACGTGATTTCCCCATGGGGCCCACGTGATTTCCGGGTGGGGCCCACGTGATTTCCGGGTGGGGCCCACGTGATTTCCGGGTGGGGCCCACGTGATTTCCGGTTGGGCCCCACGTGATTTCCGTGTGGGGCCCACGTGATTTCCGGGTGGGGCCCACGTGATTTCCGGGTGGGGCCCACGTGATTTCCGGGTGGGGCCCACGTGATTTCCGGGTGGGGCCCACGTGATTTCCGGGTGGGGCCCACGTGATTTCCGGGTGGGGCCCACGTGATTTCCGGGTGGGGCCCACGTGATTTCCCCGTGGGGCCCACGTGATTTCCCCGTGGGGCCCACGTGATTTCCGGGTGGGGCCCACGTGATTTCCGGGTGGGGCCCACGTGATTTCCGGGTGGGGCCCACGTGATTTCCGGGTGGGGCCCACGTGATTTCCGGGTGGGGCCCACGTGATTTCCGGGTGGGGCCCACGTGATTTCCGGGTGGGCCCCACGTGATTTCCGTGTGGGGCCCACGTGATTTCCGGGTGGGGCCCACGTGATTTCCGGGTGGGGCCCACGTGATTTCCGGGTGGGGCCCACGTGATTTCCGGGTGGGGCCCACGTGATTTCCGGGTGGGGCCCACGTGATTTCCCCGTGGGGCCCACGTGATTTCCCCGTGGGGCCCACGTGATTTCCCCGTGGGGCCCACGTGATTTCCGGCTGGGGCCCACGTGATTTCCGGGTGGGGCCCACGTGATTTCCGGGTGGGGCCCACGTGATTTCCGGGTGGGGCCCACGTGATTTCCGGGTGGGGCCCACGTGATTTCCGGGTGGGGCCCACGTGATTTCCGGGTGGGGCCCACGTGATTTCCGGGTGGGGCCCACGTGATTTCCGGGTGGGGCCCACGTGATTTCCGGGTGGGGCCCACGTGATTTCCCCGTGGGGCCCACGTGATTTCCCCGTGGGGCCCACGTGATTTCCGGGTGGGGCCCACTTGATTTCCGGGTGGGGCCCACGTGATTTCCGGGTGGGGCCCACGTGATTTCCGGGTGGGGCCCACGTGATTTCCGGGTGGGCCCCACGTGATTTCCGTGTGGGGCCCACGTGATTTCTGGGTGGGGCCCACGTGATTTCCGGGTGGGGCCCACGTGATTTCCGGGTGGGCCCCACGTGATTTCCGGGTGGGGCCCACGTGATTTCCGGGTGGGGCCCACGTGATTTCCGGGTGGGGCCCACGTGATTTCCGGGTGGGGCCAACGTGATTTCCGGGTGGGGCCCACGTGATTTCCCCGTGGGGCCCACGTGATTTCCGGCTGGGGCCCACGTGATTTCCGGGTGGGGACCACGTGATTTCCCCGTGGGGCCCACGTAATTTCCCCGTGGGGCCCACGTGATTTCCGGGTGGGGCCCACGTGATTTCCGGGTGGGGCCCACGTGATTTCCCCGTGGGGCCCACGTGATTTCCCCGTGGGGCCCACGTGATTTCCGGGTGGGGCCCACGTGATTTCAGGGTGGGGCCCACGTGATTTCCCCGTGGGGCCCACGTGATTTCCCCGTTGGGCCCACGTGATTTCCCCGTGGGGCCCACGTAATTTCCGGGTGGGGCCCACGTGATTTCCGGGTGGGGCCCACGTGATTTCCCCGTGGGGCCCACGTGATTTCCGGGTGGGCCCCACGTGATTACCGGGTGGGGCCCACGTGATTTCCGGGTGGGGCCCACATGATTTCCGGGTGGGGCCCACGTGATTTCCGGGTGGGGCCCACGTGATTTCCGGGTGGGGCCCACGTGATTTCCGGGTGGGGCCCACGTGATTTCCGGGTGGGGCCCACATGATTTCCCCGTGGGGCCCACGTGTTTTCCGGGTGGGGCCCACGTGATTTCCGGGTGGGGCCCACGTGATTTCCGATTGGGGCCCACGTGATTTCCCCGTGGGGCCCACGTGATTTCCGGGTGGGCCCCACGTGATTTCCGGGTGTGGCCCACGTGATTTCCGGGTGGGGCCCACGTGATTTCCGGGTGGGGCCCACGTGATTTCCGGGTGGGGCCCACGTGATTTCCGGGTGGGCCCCACGTGATTTCCGTGTGGGGCCCACGTGATTTCCGGGTGGGGCCCACGTGATTTCCGGGTGGGGCCCACGTGATTTCCGGGTGGGCCCCACGTGATTTCCGGGTGGGGCCCACGTGATTTCCGGGTGGGGCCCACGTGATTTCCGGGTGGGGCCCACGTGATTTCCGGGTGGGGCCCACGTGATTTCCCCGTGGGGCCCACGTGATTTCCCCGTGGGGCCCACTTGATTTCCGGCTGGGGCCCACGTGATTTCCGGGTGGTGACCACGTGATTTCCCCGTGGGGCCCACGTGATTTCCGGGTGGGGCCCACGTGATTTCCGGGTGGGGCCCACGTGATTTCCGGGTGGGGCCCACGTGATTTCCCCGTGGGGCCCACGTGATTTCCCCGTGGGGCCCACGTGATTTCCGGGTGGGGCCCACGTGATTTCAGGGTGGGGCCCACGTGATTTCCCCGTGGGGCCCACGTGATTTCCCCGTTGGGCCCACGTGATTTCCCCGTGGGGCCCACGTGATTTCCCCGTGGGGCCCACGTGATTTCCGGGTGGGGCCCACGTGATTTCCCCGTGGGGCCCACGTGATTTCCCCGTGGGGCCCACGTGATTTCCCCGTGGGGCCCACGTGATTTCCGGCTGGGGCCCACGTGATTTCCGGCTGGGGCCCACGTGATTTCCGGGTGGGGCCCACGTGATTTCCGGGTGGGGCCCACGTGATTTCCGGGTGGGCCCCACGTAATTTCCCCGTGGGGCCCACGTGATTTCCGGGTGGGGCCCACGTGATTTCCGGGTGGGGCCCACGTGATTTCCGGGTGGGGCCCACGAGATTTCCCCGTGGGGCCCACGTGATTTCCGGGTGGGGCCCACGTGATTTCCGGGTGGGGCCCACGTGATTTCCGGGTGGGGCCCACGTGATTTCCGGGTGGGGCCCACGTGATTTCCGGGTGGGGCCCACGTGATTTCCGGGTGGGGCCCACGTGATTTCCGGGTGGGCCCCACGTGATTTCCGGGTGGGCCCCACGTGATTTCCGGGTGGGGCCCACGTGATTTCCGGGTGGGGCCCACGTGATTTCCGGGTGGGGCCCACGTGATTTCCGGGTGGGCCCCACGTGATTTCCGGGTGGGGCCCACGTGATTTCCGGGTGGGGCCCACGTGATTTCCGGGTGGGCCCCACGTGATTTCCGGGTGGGGCCCACGTGATTTCCGGGTGGGGCCCACGTGATTTCCGGGTGGGGCCCACGTGATTTCCGGGTGGGCCCCACGTGATTTCCGGGTGGGGCCCACGTGATTTCCGGGTGGGGCCCACGTGATTTCCGGGTGGGCCCCACGTGATTTCCGGGTGGGGCCCACGTGATTTCCGGGTGGGGCCCACGTGATTTCCGGGTGGGGCCCACGTGATTTCCGGGTGGGGCCCACGTGATTTCCGGGTGGGGCCCACGTGATTTCCCCGTGGGGCCCACGTGATTTCCGGGTGGGGCCCACGTGATTTCCGGGTGGGGCCCACGTGATTTCCGGGTGGGGCCCACGTGATTTCCGGGTGGGGCCCACGTGATTTCCGGGTGGGGCCCACGTGATTTCCGGGTGGGGCCCACGTGATTTCCGGGTGGGGCCCACGTGATTTCCGGGTGGGGCCCACGTGATTTCCGGGTGGGGCCCACGTGATTTCCCCGTGGGGCCCACGTGATTTCCCCGTGGGGCCCACGTGATTTCCGGGTGGGGCCCACGTGATTTCCGGGTGGGGCCCACGTGATTTCCGGGTGGGGCCCATGTGATTTCCGGGTGGGGCCCACGTGATTTCCGGGTTGGCCCCACGTGATTTCCGGGTGGGGCCCACGTGATTTCCGGGTGGGGCCCACGTGATTTCCGGGTGGGGCCCACGTGATTTCCGGGTGGGGCCCACGTGATTTCCGGGTGGGGCCCACGTGATTTCCCCGTGGGGCCCACGTGATTTCCGGGTGGGGCCCACGTGATTTCCGGGTGGGGCCCACGTGATTTCCGGGTGGGGCCCACGTGATTTCCGGGTGGGGCCCACGTGATTTCCGGGTGGGGCCCACGTGATTTCCGGGTGGGGCCCACGTGATTTCCGGGTGGGGCCCACGTGATTTCCGGGTGGGGCCCACGTGATTTCCGGGTGGGGCCCACGTGATTTCCGGGTGGGGCCCACGTGATTTCCCCGTGGGGCCCACGTGATTTCCGGGTGGGGCCCACGTGATTTCCGGGTGGGGCCCACGTGATTTCCGGGTGGGGCCCACGTGATTTCCGGGTGGGTTCCACGTGATTTCCGGGTGGGGCCCACGTGATTTCCGGGTGGGGCCCACGTGATTTCCGGGTGGGGCCCACGTGATTTTCGGGTGGGGCCCACGTGATTTCCGGGTGGGGCCCACGTGATTTCCGGGTGGGGCCCACGTGATTTCCGGGTGGGGCCCACGTGATTTCCGGGTGGGGCCCACGTGATTTCCGGGTGGGGCCCACGTGATTTCCCCGTGGGGCCCACGTGATTTCCCCGTGGGGCCCACGTGATTTCCGGGTGGGGCCCACGTGATTTCCGGGTGGGGCCCACGTGATTTCCGGGTGGGGCCCACGTGATTTCCCCGTGGGGCCCACGTGATTTCCCCGTGGGGCCCACGTGATTTCCGGGTGGGGCCCACGTGATTTCCCCGTGGGGCCCACGTGATTTCCGGGTGGGGCCCACGTGATTTCCCCGTGGGGCCCACGTGATTTCCGGGTGGGGCCCATGGGATTTCCCCGTGGGGCCCACGTGATTTCCGGGTGGGGCCCACGTGATTTCCCCGTGAGGCCCACGTGATTTCCCCGTGGGGCCCACGTGATTTCCGGGTGGGGCCCACGTGATTTCCGGGTGGGGCCCACGTGATTTCCGGGTGGGGCCCACGTGATTTCCCCGTGGGGCCCACGTGATTTCCGGGTGTGGCCCACGTGATTTCCGGGTGGGGCCCACGTGATTTCCGGGGGGGGCCCACGTGATTTCCGGGGGGGGCCCACGTGATTTCCGGGTGGGGCCCACGGGATTTCCGGGTGGGGCCCACGGGATTTCCGGGTGGGGCCCACTTGATTTCCGGGTGGGGCCTACGTGATTTCCGGGTGGGGCCCACGTGATTTCCGGGTGGGGCCCACGTGATTTCCGGGTGGGGCCCACGTGATTTCCGGGTGGGGCCCACGTGATTTCCCCGTGGGGCCCACGTGATTTCCGGGTGGGGCCCACGTGATTTCCGGGTGGGGCCCACGTGATTTCCGGGTGGGGCCCACGTGATTT
The DNA here is from genome assembly GCF_042477335.2 of Ovis canadensis. NCBI lineage: Eukaryota > Metazoa > Chordata > Mammalia > Artiodactyla > Bovidae > Ovis > Ovis canadensis. Next base: position 12,585,610 of record NC_091250.1, read on the forward strand.
CCGGGTGGGGCCCACGTGATTTCCGGGTGGGGCCCACGTGATTTCCCCGTGGGGCCCACGTGATTTCCGGGTGGGGCCCACGTGATTTCCGGGTGGGGCCCACGTGATTTCCGGGTGGGGCCCAGGTGATTTCCCCGTGGGGCCAACGTGATTTCCCCGTGGGGCCCACGTGATTTCCGGGTGGGGCCCACGTGATTTCCGGGTGGGGCCCACGTGATTTACGGGTGGGGCCCACGTGATTTCCGGGTGGGGCCCACGTGATTTCCGGGTTGGCCCCACGTGATTTCCGGGTGGGGCCCACGTGATTTCCGGGTGGGGCCCACGTGATTTCCGGGTGGGGCCCACGTGATTTCCGGGTGGGGCCCACGTGATTTCCGGGTGGGGCCCACGTGATTTCCGCGTGGGGCCCACGTGATTTCCCCGTGGGGCCCACGTGATTTCCCCGTGGGGCCCACGTGATTTCCGGGTGGGGCCCACGTGATTTCCGGGTGGGGCCCACGTGATTTCCGGGTGGGGCCCACGTGATTTCCGGGTGGGGCCCACGTGATTTCCGGGTGGGGCCCACGTGATTTCCGGGTGGGCCCCACGTGATTTCCGTGTGGGGCCCACGTGATTTCCGGGTGGGGCCCACGTGATTTCCCCGTGGGGCCCACGTAATTTCCCCGTGGGGCCCACGTGATTTCCGGGTGGGGCCCACGTGATTTCCGGGTGGGGCCCACGTGATTTCCCCGTGGGGCCCACGTGATTTCCCCGTGGGGCCCACGTGATTTCCGGGTGGGGCCCACGTGATTTCAGGGTGGGGCCCACGTGATTTCCCCGTGGGGCCCACGTGATTTCCCCGTTGGGCCCACGTGATTTCCCCCTGGGGCCCACGTGATTTCCGGGTGGGGCCCACGTGATTTCCCCGTGGGGCCCACGTGATTTCCGGGTGGGCCCCACGTGATTACCGGGTGGGGCCCACGTGATTTCCGGGTGGGGCCCACGTGATTTCCGGGTGGGGCCCACGTGATTTCCGGGTGGGGCCCACGTGATTTCCGGGTGGGGCCCACGTGATTTCCGGGTGGGGCCCACGTGATTTCCGGGTGGGGCCCACATGATTTCCCTGTGGGGCCCACGTGTTTTCCGGGTGGGGCCCACGTGATTTCCGGGTGGGGCCCACGTGATTTCCGGGTGGGGCCCACGTGATTTCCCCGTGGGGCCCACGTGATTTCCGGGTGGGCCCCACGTGATTTCCGGGTGTGGCCCACGTGATTTCCGGGTGGGGCCCACGTGATTTCCGGGTGGGGCCCACGTGATTTCCGGGTGGGGCCCACGTGATTTCCGGGTGGGGCCCACGTGATTTCCGGGTGGGGCCCACGTGATTTCCGGGTGGGGCCCACGTGATTTCCGGGTGGGGCCCACGTGATTTCCGGGTGGGTTCCACGTGATTTCCGGGTGGGGCCCACGTGATTTCCGGGTGGGGCCCACGTGATTTCCGGGTGGGGCCCACGTGATTTTCGGGTGGGGCCCACGTGATTTCCGGGTGGGGCCCACGTGATTTCCGGGTGGGGCCCACGTGATTTCCGGGTGGGGCCCACGTGATTTCCGGGTGGGGCCCACGTGATTTCCCCGTGGGGCCCACGTGATTTCGCCGTGGGGCCCACGTGATTTCCCCGTGGGGCCCACGTGATTTCCGGGTGGGGCCCACGTGATTTCCGGGTGGGGCCCACGTGATTTCCGGGTGGGGCCCACGTGATTTCCGGGTGGGGCCCACGTGATTTCCGGGTTGGCCCCACGTGATTTCCGGGTGGGGCCCACGTGATTTCCGGGTGGGGCCCACGTGATTTCCGGGTGGGGCCCACGTGATTTCCGGGTGGGGCCCACGTGATTTCCGGGTGGGGCCCACGTGATTTCCGCGTGGGGCCCACGTGATTTCCCCGTGGGGCCCACGTGATTTCCCCGTGGGGCCCACGTGATTTCCGGGTGGGGCCCACGTGATTTCCGGGTGGGGCCCACGTGATTTCCGGGTGGGGCCCACGTGATTTCCGGGTGGGCCCCACGTGATTTCCGGGTGGGGCCCACGTGATTTCCGGGTGGGGCCCACGTGATTTCCGGGTTGGCCCCACGTGATTTCCGGGTGGGGCCCACGTGATTTCCGGGTGGGGCCCACGTGATTTCCGGGTGGGGCCCACGTGATTTCCGGGTGGGGCCCACGTGATTTCCGGGTGGGGCCCACGTGATTTCCGCGTGGGGCCCACGTGATTTCCCCGTGGGGCCCACGTGATTTCCCCGTGGGGCCCACGTGATTTCCGGGTGGGGCCCACGTGATTTCCGGGTGGGGCCCACGTGATTTCCGGGTGGGGCCCACGTGATTTCCGGGTGGGCCCACGTGATTTCCGTGTGGGGCCCACGTGATTTCCGGGTGGGGCCCACGTGATTTCCGGGTGGGGCCCACGTGATTTCCGGGTGGGCCCCACGTGATTTCCGGGTGGGGCCCACGTGATTTCCGGGTGGGGCCCACGTGATTTCCGGGTGGGGCCCACGTGATTTCCGGGTGGGGCCCACGTGATTTCCGGGTGGGGCCCACGTGATTTCCCCGTGGGGCCCACGTGATTTCCGGCTGGGGCCCACGTGATTTCCGGGTGGGGCCCACGTGATTTCCGGGTGGGGCCCACGTGATTTCCGGGTGGGGCCCACGTGATTTCCGGGTGGGGCCCACGTGATTTCCGGGTGGGGCCCACGTGATTTCCGCGTGGGGCCCACGTGATTTCCCCGTGGGGCCCACGTGATTTCCCCGTGGGGCCCACGTGATTTCCGGGTGGGGCCCACGTGATTTCCGGGTGGGGCCCACGTGATTTCCGGGTGGGGCCCACGTGATTTCCGGGTGGGGCCCACGTGATTTCCGGGTGGGGCCCACGTGATTTCCGGGTGGGGCCCACGTGATTTCCGGGTGGGGCCCACGTGATTTCCCCGTGGGGCCCACGTGATTTCCCCGTGGGGCCCACGTGATTTCCGGGTGGGGCCCACGTGATTTCCGGGTGGGGCCCACGTGATTTCCGGGTGGGGCCCACGTGATTTCCGGGTGGGGCCCACGTGATTTCCGGGTGGGGCCCACGTGATTTCCGGGTGGGGCCCACGTGATTTCCGGGTGGGGCCCACGTGATTTCCGGGTTGGCCCACGTGATTTCCGGGTGGGGCCCACGTGATTTCCGGGTGGGGCCCACGTGATTTCCGGGTGGGGCCCACGTGATTTCCGGGTGGGGCCCACGTGATTTCCGGGTGGGGCCCACGTGATTTCCGCGTGGGGCCCACGTGATTTCCCCGTGGGGCCCACGTGATTTCCCCGTGGGGCCCACGTGATTTCCGGGTGGGGCCCACGTGATTTCCGGGTGGGGCCCACGTGATTTCCGGGTGGGGCCCACGTGATTTCCGGGTGGGGCCCACGTGATTTCCGGGTGGGGCCCACGTGATTTCCGGGTGGGGCCCACGTGATTTCCGGGTTGGGCCCACGTGATTTCCGGGTGGGGCCCACGTGATTTCCGGGTGGGGCCCACGTGATTTCCGGGTGGGGCCCACGTGATTTCCGGGTGGGGCCCACGTGATTTCCGGGTGGGGCCCACGTGATTTCCGCGTGGGGCCCACGTGATTTCCCCGTGGGGCCCACGTGATTTCCCCGTGGGGCCCACGTGATTTCCGGGTGGGGCCCACGTGATTTCCGGGTGGGGCCCACGTGATTTCCGGGTGGGGCCCACGTGATTTCCGGGTGGGGCCCACGTGATTTCCGGGTGGGCCCCACGTGATTTCCGTGTGGGGCCCACGTGATTTCCGGGTGGGGCCCACGTGATTTCCGGGTGGGGCCCACGTGATTTCCGGGTGGGCCCACGTGATTTCCGGGTGGGGCCCACGTGATTTCCGGGTGGGGCCCACGTGATTTCCGGGTGGGGCCCACGTGATTTCCGGGTGGGGCCCACGTGATTTCCGGGTGGGGCCCACGTGATTTCCCCGTGGGGCCCACGTGATTTCCGGGTGGGGCCCACGTGATTTCCGGGTGGGGCCCACGTGATTTCCGGGTGGGGCCCACGTGATTTCCGGGTGGGGCCCACGTGATTTCCGGGTGGGGCCCACGTGATTTCCGGGTGGGGCCCACGTGATTTCCGGGTGGGGCCCACGTGATTTCCGGGTTGGGCCCACGTGATTTCCGGGTGGGGCCCACGTGATTTCCGGGTGGGGCCCACGTGATTTCCGGGTGGGGCCCACGTGATTTCCGGGTGGGGCCCACGTGATTTCCGGGTGGGGCCCACGTGATTTCCGGGTGGGGCCCACGTGATTTCCGGGTTGGCCCCACGTGATTTCCGGGTGGGGCCCACGTGATTTCCGGGTGGGGCCCACGTGATTTCCGGGTGGGGCCCACGTGATTTCCGGGTGGGGCCCACGTGATTTCCGGGTGGGGCCCACGTGATTTCCGCGTGGGGCCCACGTGATTTCCCCGTGGGGCCCACGTGATTTCCCCGTGGGGCCCACGTGATTTCCGGGTGGGGCCCACGTGATTTCCGGGTGGGGCCCACGTGATTTCCGGGTGGGGCCCACGTGATTTCCGGGTGGGGCCCACGTGATTTCCGGGTGGGGCCCACGTGATTTCCGGGTGGGGCCCACGTGATTTCCGGGTGGGGCCCACGTGATTTCCGGGTTGGCCCACGTGATTTCCGGGTGGGGCCCACGTGATTTCCGGGTGGGGCCCACGTGATTTCCGGGTGGGGCCCACGTGATTTCCGGGTGGGGCCCACGTGATTTCCGGGTGGGGCCCACGTGATTTCCGCGTGGGGCCCACGTGATTTCCCCGTGGGGCCCACGTGATTTCCCCGTGGGGCCCACGTGATTTCCGGGTGGGGCCCACGTGATTTCCCCGTGGGGCCCACGTGATTTCCGGGTGGGGCCCACGTGATTTCCGGGTGTGGCCCACGTGATTTCCGGGTGGGTTCCACGTGATTTCCGGGTGGGGCCCACGTGATTTCCGGGTGGGGCCCACGTGATTTCCGGGTGGGGCCCACGTGATTTTCGGGTGGGGCCCACGTGATTTCCGGGTGGGGCCCACGTGATTTCCGGGTGGGGCCCACGTGATTTCCGGGTGGGGCCCACGTGATTTCCGGGTGGGGCCCACGTGATTTCCCCGTGGGGCCCACGTGATTTCCGGGTGGGGCCCACGTGATTTCCCCGTGGGGCCAACGTGATTTCCCCGTGGGGCCCACGTGATTTCCGGGTGGGGCCCACGTGATTTCCGGGTGGGGCCCACGTGATTTCCGGGTGGGGCCCACGTGATTTCCGGGTGGGGCCCACGTGATTTCCGGGTGGGCCCCACGTGATTTCCGTGTGGGGCCCACGTGATTTCCGGGTGGGGCCCACGTGATTTCCGGGTGGGGCCCACGTGATTTCCGGGTGGGCCCCACGTGATTTCCGGGTGGGGCCCACGTGATTTCCGGGTGGGGCCCACGTGATTTCCGGGTGGGGCCCACGTGATTTCCGGGTGGGGCCCACGTGATTTCCGGGTGGGGCCCACGTGATTTCCGGGTTGGGCCCACGTGATTTCCGGGTGGGGCCCACGTGATTTCCGGGTGGGGCCCACGTGATTTCCGGGTGGGGCCCACGTGATTTCCGGGTGGGGCCCACGTGATTTCCGGGTGGGGCCCACGTGATTTCCGCGTGGGGCCCACGTGATTTCCCCGTGGGGCCCACGTGATTTCCCCGTGGGGCCCACGTGATTTCCGGGTGGGGCCCACGTGATTTCCGGGTGGGGCCCACGTGATTTCCGGGTGGGGCCCACGTGATTTCCGGGTGGGGCCCACGTGATTTCCGGGTGGGGCCCACGTGATTTCCGGGTGGGGCCCACGTGATTTCCGGGTGGGGCCCACGTGATTTCCGGGTGGGCCCACGTGATTTCCGTGTGGGGCCCACGTGATTTCCGGGTGGGCCCCACGTGATTTCCGGGTGGGGCCCACGTGATTTCCGGGTGGGGCCCACGTGATTTCCGGGTAGGGCCCACGTGATTTCCGGGTGGGGCCCACGTGATTTCCCCGTGGGGCCCACGTGATTTCCCCGTGGGGCCCACGTGATTTCCGGGTGGGGCCCACGTGATTTCCGGGTGGGGCCCACGTGATTTCCGGGTGGGGCCCACGTGATTTCCGGGTGGGGCCCACGTGATTTCCGGGTGGGGCCCACGTGATTTCCGGGTGGGGCCCACGTGATTTCCGGGTGGGGCCCACGTGATTTCCGGGTTGGCCCCACGTGATTTCCGGGTGGGGCCCACGTGATTTCCGGGTGGGGCCCACGTGATTTCCGGGTGGGGCCCACGTGATTTCCGGGTGGGGCCCACGTGATTTCCGGGTGGGGCCCACGTGATTTCCGGGTGGGGCCCACGTGATTTCCGGGTGGGGCCCACGTGATTTCCGGGTGGGGCCCACGTGATTTCCGGGTTGGGCCCACGTGATTTCCGGGTGGGGCCCACGTGATTTCCGGGTGGGGCCCACGTGATTTCCGGGTGGGGCCCACGTGATTTCCGGGTGGGGCCCACGTGATTTCCGGGTGGGTCCCACGTGATTTCCGGGTGGGGCCCACGTGATTTCCCCGGTGGGGCCCACGTGATTTCCGGTGGGGCCCACGTGATTTCCGGGTGGGGCCCACGTGATTTCCGGGTGGGGCCCACGTGATTTCCGGGTGGGGCCCACGTGATTTCCGGGTGGGGCCCACGTGATTTCCGGGTGGGGCCCACGTGATTTCCGGGTGGGGCCCACGTGATTTCCGGGTGGGCCCACGTGATTTCCGGGTGGGGCCCACGTGATTTCCGGGTGGGGCCCACGTGATTTCCGGGTGGGGCCCACGTGATTTCCGGGTGGGGCCCACGTGATTTCCGCGTGGGGCCCACGTGATTTCCCCGTGGGGCCCACGTGATTTCCCCGTGGGGCCCACGTGATTTCCGGGTGGGGCCCACGTGATTTCCCCGTGGGGCCCACGTGATTTCCGGGTGGGGCCCACGTGATTTCCGGGTGTGGGCCCACGTGATTTCCGGGTGGGGCCCACGTGATTTCCGGGTGGGGCCCACGTGATTTCCGGGTGGGGCCCACGTGATTTCCGGGTGGGGCCCACGTGATTTTCGGGTGGGGCCCACGTGATTTCCGGGTGGGGCCCACGTGATTTCCGGGTGGGGCCCACGTGATTTCCGGGTGGGGCCCACGTGATTTCCGGGTGGGGCCCACGTGATTTCCGCGTGGGGCCCACGTGATTTCCGGGTGGGGCCCACGTGATTTCCGGGTGGGGCCCACGTGATTTCCGGGTGGGGCCCACGTGATTTCCCGGTGGGGCCCACGTGATTTCCCCGTGGGGCCCACGTGATTTCCGGGTGGGGCCCACGTGATTTCCGGGTGGGGCCCACGTGATTTCCGGGTGGGGCCCACGTGATTTCCGGGTGGGGCCCACGTGATTTCCGGGTGGGGCCCACGTGATTTCCGGGTGGGGCCCACGTGATTTCCGGGTGGGGCCCACGTGATTTCCGGGTGGGGCCCACGTGATTTCCGGGTGGGGCCCACGTGATTTCCGGGTGGGGCCCACGTGATTTCCGGGTGGGCCCCACGTGATTTCCGTGTGGGGCCCACGTGATTTCCGGGTGGGGCCCACGTGATTTCCGGGTGGGGCCCACGTGATTTCCGGGTGGGGCCCACGTGATTTCCGGGTGGGGCCCACGTGATTTCCGGGTGGGGCCCACGTGATTTCCGGGTGGGGCCCACGTGATTTCCGGGTGGGGGCCCACGTGATTTCCGGGTGGGGCCCACGTGATTTCCGGGTTGGGCCCACGTGATTTCCGGGTGGGGCCCACGTGATTTCCGGGTGGGGCCCACGTGATTTCCGGGTGGGGCCCACGTGATTTCCGGGTGGGGCCCACGTGATTTCCGGGTGGGGCCCACGTGATTTCCGCGTGGGGCCCACGTGATTTCCGGGTGGGGCCCACGTGATTTCCGGGTGGGCCCACGTGATTTCCGTGTGGGGCCCACGTGATTTCCGGGTGGGGCCCACGTGATTTCCGGGTGGGGCCCACGTGATTTCCGGGTGGGCCCACGTGATTTCCGGGTGGGGCCCACGTGATTTCCGGGTGGGGCCCACGTGATTTCCTGGTGGGGCCCACGTGATTTCCGGGTGGGGCCCACGTGATTTCCGGGTGGGGCCCACGTGATTTCCCGGTGGGGCCCACGTGATTTCCCCGTGGGGCCCACGTGATTTCCGGGTGGGGCCCACGTGATTTCCCGGTGGGGCCCACGTGATTTCCGGGTGGGCCCCACGTGATTTCCGGGTGGGGCCCACGTGATTTCCGGGTGGGGCCCACGTGATTTCCGGGTGGGGCCCACGTGATTTCCGGGTGGGGCCCACGTGATTTCCGGGTGGGGCCCACGTGATTTCCGGGTGGGGCCCACGTGATTTCCGGGTGGGGCCCACGTGATTTCCGGGTGGGTTCCACGTGATTTCCGGGTGGGGCCCACGTGATTTCCGGGTGGGGCCCACGTGATTTCCGGGTGGGGCCCACGTGATTTCCGGGTGGGGCCCACGTGATTTCCGGGTGGGGCCCACGTGATTTCCGGGTGGGGCCCACGTGATTTCCGGGTGGGGCCCACGTGATTTCCGGGTGGGGCCACGTGATTTCCGGGTGGGGCCCACGTGATTTCCCCGTGGGGCCCACGTGATTTCCCCGTGGGGCCCACGTGATTTCCGGCTGGGGCCCACGTGATTTCCGGGTGGGGCCCACGTGATTTCCGGGTGGGGCCCACGTGATTTCCGGGTGGGGCCCACGTGATTTCCGGGTGGGCCCCACGTGATTTCCGTGTGGGGCCCACGTGATTTCCGGGTGGGGCCCACGTGATTTCCGGGTGGGGCCCACGTGATTTCCGGGTGGGCCCCACGTGATTTCCGGGTGGGGCCCACGTGATTTCCGGGTGGGGCCCACGTGATTTCCGGGTGGGGCCCACGTGATTTCCGGGTGGGGCCCACGTGATTTCCCCGTGGGGCCCACGTGATTTCCCCGTGGGGCCCACGTGATTTCCGGCTGGGGCCCACGTGATTTCCGGGTGGGGCCCACGTGATTTCCGGGTGGGGCCCACGTGATTTCCGGGTGGGGCCCACGTGATTTCCGGGTGGGGCCCACGTGATTTCCGGGTGGGGCCCACGTGATTTCCGCGTGGGGCCCACGTGATTTCCCCGTGGGGCCCACGTGATTTCCGGGTGGGGCCCACGTGATTTCCGGGTGGGGCCCACGTGATTTCCGGGTGGGGCCCACGTGATTTCCGGGTGGGGCCCACGTGATTTCCGGGTGGGGCCCACGTGATTTCCGGGTGGGGCCCACGTGATTTCCGGGTGGGGCCCACGTGATTTCCGGGTGGGGCCCACGTGATTTCCCCGTGGGGCCCACGTGATTTCCCCGTGGGGCCCACGTGATTTCCGGGTGGGGCCCACGTGATTTCCGGGTGGGGCCCACGTGATTTCCGGGTGGGGCCCACGTGATTTCCGGGTGGGGCCCACGTGATTTCCGGGTGGGCCCCACGTGATTTCCGGTGGGGCCACGTGATTTCCGGGTGGGGCCCACGTGATTTCCGGGTGGGGCCCACGTGATTTCCGGGTGGGCCCCACGTGATTTCCGGGTGGGGCCCACGTGATTTCCGGGTGGGGCCCACGTGATTTCCGGGTGGGGCCCACGTGATTTCCGGGTGGGGCCCACGTGATTTCCCCGTGGGGCCCACGTGATTTCCGGGTTGGGCCCACGTGATTTCCGGGTGGGGCCCACGTGATTTCCGGGTGGGGCCCACGTGATTTCCGGGTGGGGCCCACGTGATTTCCGGGTGGGGCCCACGTGATTTCCGGGTGGGGCCCACGTGATTTCCGCGTGGGGCCCACGTGATTTCCGGGTGGGGCCCACGTGATTTCCCCGTGGGGCCCACGTGATTTCCGGGTGGGGCCCACGTGATTTCCGCGTGGGGCCCACGTGATTTCCGGGTGGGGCCCACGTGATTTCCGGGTGGGGCCCACGTGATTTCCCGGTGGGGCCCACGTGATTTCCGGGTGGGGCCCACGTGATTTCCCCGTGGGGCCCACGTGATTTCCCCGTGGGGCCCACGTGATTTCCCCGTGGGGCCCACGTGATTTCCGGCTGGGGCCCACGTGATTTCCGGGTGGGGCCCACGTGATTTCCGGGTGGGCCCCACGTGATTTCCGGGTGGGGCCCACGTGATTTCCCGGTGGGGCCCACGTGATTTCCGGGTGGGGCCCACGTGATTTCCGGGTGGGGCCCACGTGATTTCCGGGTGGGGCCCACGTGATTTCCGGGTGGGGCCCACGTGATTTCCGGGTGGGGCCCACGTGATTTCCGGGTGGGGCCCACGTGATTTCCGGTGGGGCCCACGTGATTTCCCCGTGGGGCCCACGTGATTTCCCCGTGGGGCCCACGTGATTTCCGGGTGGGGCCCACGTGAGTTCCGGGTGGGGCCCACGTGATTTCCCCGTGGGGCCCACGTGATTTCCCCGTGGGGCCCACGTGATTTCCGGGTGGGGCCCACGTGATTTCCGGGTGGGGCCCACGTGATTTCCCCGTGGGGCCCACGTGATTTCCCCGTGGGGCCCACGTGATTTCCCCGTGGGGCCCACGTGATTTCCGGGTGGGGCCCACGTGATTTCCGGGTGGGGCCCACGTGATTTCCGGGTGGGGCCCACGTGATTTCCGGGTGGGGCCCACGTGATTTCCGGGTGGGCCCCACGTGATTTCCGTGTGGGGCCCACGTGATTTCCGGGTGGGGCCCACGTGATTTCCGGGTGGGGCCCACGTGATTTCCGGGTGGGCCCCACGTGATTTCCGGGTGGGGCCCACGTGATTTCCGGGTGGGGCCCACGTGATTTCCGGGTGGGGCCCACGTGATTTCCGGGTGGGGCCCACGTGATTTCCGGGTGGGGCCCACGTGATTTCCGGTGGGGCCCACGTGATTTCCGGGTGGGGCCCACGTGATTTCCGGGTGGGGCCCACGTGATTTCCGGGTGGGGCCCACGTGATTTCCGGGTGGGGCCCACGTGATTTCCGGGTGGGGCCCACGTGATTTCCGGGTGGGGCCCACGTGATTTCCGGGTGGGGCCCACGTGATTTCCGGGTGGGGCCCACGTGATTTCCGGGTGGGGCCCACGTGATTTCCGGGTGGGGCCCACGTGATTTCCCGGTGGGGCCCACGTGATTTCCCCCACGTGATTTCCGGGTGGGGCCCACGTGATTTCCGGGTGGGGCCCACGTGATTTCCCCGGTGGGGCCCACGTGATTTCCGGGTGGGGCCCACGTGATTTCCGGTTGGGGCCCACGTGATTTCCGGGTGGGGCCCACGTGATTTCCGGGTGGGGCCCACGTGATTTCCGGGTGGGGCCCACGTGATTTCCGGGTGGGGCCCACGTGATTTCCGGGTGGGGCCCACGTGATTTCCGGGTGGGGCCCACGTGATTTCCGGGTGGGGCCCACGTGATTGTCCCCGTGGGGCCCACGTGATTTCCCCGTGGGGCCCACGTGATTTCCGGGTGGGCCCACGTGATTTCCGGGTGGGGCCCACGTGATTTCCGGGTGGGGCCCACGTGATTTCCGGGTGGGGCCCACGTGATTTCCGGGTGGGGCCCACGTGATTTCCGGGTGGGGCCCACGTGATTTCCGGGTGGGCCCCACGTGATTTCCGGGTGGGGCCCACGTGATTTCCGGGTGGGGCCCACGTGATTTCCGGGTGGGGCCCACGTGATTTCCGGGTGGGGCCCACGTGATTTCCGGGTGGGGCCCACGTGATTTCCGGTGGGGCCCACGTGATTTCCCCGTGGGGCCCACGTGATTTCCCCGTGGGGCCCACGTGATTTCCGTGATTTCCGGGTGGGGCCCACGTGATTTCCGGCTGGGGCCCACGTGATTTCCGGGTGGGGCCCACGTGATTTCCGGGTGGGGCCCACGTGATTTCCGGGTGGGGCCCACGTGATTTCCGGGTGGGGCCCCACGTGATTTCCGGGTGGGGCCCACGTGATTTCCGGGTGGGGCCCACGTGATTTCCGGGTGGGGCCCACGTGATTTCCGGGTGGGGCCCACGTGATTTCCGGGTGGGGCCCACGTGATTTCCCCGTGGGGCCCACGTGATTTCCCCGTGGGGCCCACGTGATTTCCGGGTGGGGCCCACTTGATTTCCGGGTGGGGCCCACGTGATTTCCGGGTGGGGCCCACGTGATTTCCGGGTGGGGCCCACGTGATTTCCGGGTGGGGCCCACGTGATTTCCGGGTGGGCCCACGTGATTTCCGTGTGGGGCCCACGTGATTTCCGGGTGGGGCCCACGTGATTTCCGGGTGGGGCCCACGTGATTTCCGGGTGGGCCCACGTGATTTCCGGGTGGGGCCCACGTGATTTCCGGGTGGGGCCCACGTGATTTCCGGGTGGGGCCCACGTGATTTCCGGGTGGGGCCAACGTGATTTCCGGGTGGGGCCCACGTGATTTCCCCGTGGGGCCCACGTGATTTCCGGGTGGGGCCCACGTGATTTCCGGGTGGGGACCACGTGATTTCCCCGTGGGGCCCACGTGATTTCCCCGTGGGGCCCACGTGATTTCCGGGTGTGGCCCACGTGATTTCCGGGTGGGGCCCACGTGATTTCCCCGTGGGGCCCACGTGATTTTCCCCGGGTGGGGCCCACGTGATTTCCGGGTGGGGCCCACGTGATTTCAGGGTGGGGCCCACGTGATTTCCCCGTGGGGCCCACGTGATTTCCCCGTTGGGCCCACGTGATTTCCCCGGGTGGGGCCCACGTGATTTCCGGGTGGGGCCCACGTGATTTCCGGGTGGGGCCCACGTGATTTCCGGGTGGGGCCCACGTGATTTCCGGGTGGGGCCCACGTGATTACCGGGTGGGGCCCACGTGATTTCCGGGTGGGGCCCACATGGATTTCCGGGTGGGGCCCACGTGATTTCCGGGTGGGGCCCACGTGATTTCCGGGTGGGGCCCACGTGATTTCCGGGTGGGGCCCACGTGATTTCCGTGTGGGGCCCACGTGATTTCCCCGTGGGGCCCACGTGTTTTCCGGGTGGGGCCCACGTGATTTCCGGGTGGGCCCCACGTGATTTCCGGGTGGGGCCCACGTGATTTCCCCGTGGGGCCCACGTGATTCC